>NC_090441.1:158367580-158995039 GCF_031143425.1 Pleurodeles waltl
ATCCTCATCTGCCTCCCCCTCAGCAACAGAGTCACCGGCCACAAACACAGCTCCAGCATTAACGTCCCACTCCTCCAACAGTGGGATGTGCCTTCTGAGGGCCAGATTATGGAGCATGCAGCATGCAGCAATGATCTTGCAGACTTTCCCTGGATTGTACTGTAGTGCACCATGAGACACCTGGAGACAACAAAATCTGGCTTTCAAGAGACCGAAAGTACGTTCAATCACATGCCTCATCCGGCCATGTGCCTCATTGTACTTGTTCTCCCCTAATGTAGTTGGATGGGAAAGGAAACATGGCCATGGGTAACATTGCCAGGCGGAGTGCTGGCTGGGTCATGAGGGGTATAGACGTCTGAAATGGAGAGAATTACACATATCTATGAGCCAGGCCCTTTCGCCCTGTAGCTGGGACATTATTGCAGGGACACTGCTGTTCCTGAAGATGTAGGAATCATGTACTGATCCAGGGAATTTAGCATTCAGATGTGTTATGTATTGGTCTGCAAGACACACCACTTGTACTCTTGTGAGTGAATATGTACTCTTCCTGTTCCTATAAACCTGTTCATTGATCCTCGGAGGTACCAGGGCAATGTGGGTCCCATCAATGGCCCCAATTACATGTGGGACATTTGAGATGTTGTAGAAGGCTGCTTTCACAGTGGGAAAATCTGGAGGAAGTGGGAACCTAATGTTCCTGTGCACATGCTTGAGTAGGGCATCCAGTACATCATGCAACACCTTACAGAACTGGGGCTGTGAAAAACCTGCAGCTAGTGCCACTGTGACCTGAAATGCAGGACTGACAACACATGGACTGTAGGAGGGATGGCATGGGGATTCCTCAAACCCGGCAGGAGGTCTGCCTTCAACGGGGCAACCAGTTCCCTGATGCAGTTCCCGATAGGTCAGGATGATATGGCGCTCTTCCATGGTTTCAAGATCAACGAGTGGCCAGAAAATTGTGCATTCCTCCTCACTCTATTCTGGCCAAATGTGCGGGGATACAAACAACAATCAGGATGTCTGTCACAATGTAGGCTATACAGTATGACACACAACAATCATTATGCAATACTTGTGCAAGTTGCCTGTAATGTGTCAGTGCACATTACTCTACCATCCATACCTATTAACGATGGCACATGATTACTGTGTGGATGGACATATACAGGACATGTACACCTACACCTTTCCTGTACTTCATCTTACTGGTCAAATATGCTGATAATTGTTGTGTCACGTCTGTACATTTCACTGGACACGCACTGCATGTGTCCATATTCACCATGTCAGACCTGCAGTATGTTTTTGTGTTGACAGGCAGGTAGTGCAGCTGTGTAAACTCAGGACAGTAATGCCACAAACTAAAATGGCATACGCATATCCTGCATGCATTGGATTGCTGGAAGTGACCATGTTCCGCCGGCGGAAGTCGTCATGGCAGAGTGCGGTCAGAACCACAGTGTAACTCCTCATTCGTTAACACTGATGTCAGTGGAAGACAGGAACCAATGACGATCACCGTCGGCTGTGACAGTCATGACCGCTGCGGTCGTAACCACCATTTTGTGTGAGACAGCTCACTTGACTCCTGGCATTCGGGCGATACAGACCTCCACTTTGTGTGCTGCTGTGTCCTGTCTCTTGGAGCAACAATGGCACGCACTGCAGGGGAAAGGGCTCCAGCCTTCTCAACAGAGGAGCTGGAAAAACTGGTGGAAGGGGTCCTACCCCTGTATGTGCGGTTGTATGGAGCTCCAGTACAACAGGTCAGTACAACGTCCATGGTTCCACAAGTTGTGTGTTGTTTGACAATGTATGTGTGTGCTCATTCACATGTCATGACTGACCAGGTGTGTAGCATGCACATGATATGTGTGGGACATTGTCAGTGTGCATTAGCAGTGTTCTTTGTGTGTCGCCTACGCTCACTGCTGGACTGTTATCATTTACATCATGTCCCCCCTTTTCTAATTGTTTCACAATCAGGTCAGCGCCCACCAGAAGAAAGGGTTGTGGCGAGCCATCGCCAAGGAAGTGTGGACCCTTGCGGTCCATTGCCGGAAGAGTACCCACTGCAGGAAGCGGTGGGAGGACATCCGTCGCTGGGCCCGGAAGACAGCGGAGGCCCAGCTGGGACAACCATTGTGAATGCCATCCAGGGACTGGCATCCCAGATGCAGCAGACCAATGCGTTCCTGGAAGGCATTCACGGTGTCTTGTCTGGCCTCCAGAGATCGTTTCAGGCTCTGGCCTCCTCGTTGATGGCAGCCAGTGTCCCTTCATCTTCCGTCCCCCCTCCAGCTACCTGTTCCCAATCCACAAGCCATCTCCCTACACCCGTCCATGGCACACCAACACACACGCATACACCCAGTACAACAGACAAGGTGTGCAAAGACAGACATGGGCATCACAGACGTTCACACAGGCATGTAACACACATCTGCAGACACAACAACTGACACTTCTCTCACCACCTCCTCTCATACAGTCACATCTCCACTCATACCTGCCAGCACGGCATCATCACACACTGGTCATCTATCATTCCTGTCATCCCCACAATCACCACAACAGCAGACTCAGTCACACACCCCACACACCACATCTGCACTCACCACGATTACCATATCTACCACCTGCAGCACATCCACCTCATTTGCACACACCACCTCAACATTCACTCACACATCACCCATTCCCTCTCCCTGCTTCTCTGCCCCCTCCCAAGAAATGCATACGTACTCACTTAAACACCCAACATTCAGCCACCACACACATCCAGACACTGCACACACCAGCATCCACGTACACCACACAGACACGTCAGACGAGCCCTCCCTCTACCTCCACTCCTCTCCCTCAATCATGTGACCGCCCCTGTGTACCTAAGAGAGTTTTCCTTGCCACCCTTGACCTCTTCCCTACTCCTCTCCCACCCTGCCTTCCCTGTAAACAGCATGTCCCCCCCACCCCTCTCAGGCCCTTCCACCTCCTATTCCGGGGGTTCCCCCCTCTGGTGTTTCCCCTGCTCCTCCAACTAGCAAATCTCCACCCCTCTCAGTGCCAAGGTGACCCTTCCTGCAGAAAAACGACCCTGCCTACAACGCAGACCCCCTTGCACCGTTTGCGCTAGGCAGCCAAAACAGCCCCAGTGCAGGGAGGAAAGGTCAGGAATGTGCCGTATACCATTGATACAGCATATTCCTGCCCTTTCACTTAGAAGCAGGGCAGCCCAGCAAGGTGAATTGCTGTGCTGCCATGCGACAAATCCCCATAAATTTGGGACTTAGTCTGCTCGAAGACACAGGGTATGTCTTATAAGTCGTTGGGTCAAAGAAGTCAAATGGTTCAAAGATACTGAGGGGGTCATTTTGACCCCGGCGGGCGGCGATCGCCGCCCGCCTGGAGGGAACCGCCATATGGCCGCTCCGCGGTCGAAAGACCGCGGAGGCCATTCTGGCTTTCCCGCTGGGCTGGCGGGCGACCGCCAGAAGGCCGCCCGCCAGCCCAGCGGGAAACCCCTCCCCACGAGGAAGCCGGCTCCGAATGGAGCCGGCGGAGTGGGCATGTGCGACGGGTGCAGTTTGCACCCGTCGCGTATTTCAGTGTCTGCTACGCAGACACTGAAATACACAGTGGGGCCCTCTTACGGGGGCCCCTGCTGTGCCCATGCCATTGGCATGGGCACGGCAGGGGCCCCCAGGGGCCCCGCGGCACCCCCTACCGCCATCCTGTTCCTGCCGGGCGAACCGCCAGGAACAGGATGGCGGTAGGGGGTGTCAGAATCCCCCATGGCGGCGCAGCAAGCTGCGCCGCCATGGGGGATTCCAAGGGCAGCGGTAAACCGGCGGGAGACCGCCGGTTTACCCTTTCTGGCCGCGGCAGAACCGCCGCGGTCAGAATGCCCTTTGGAGCACCGCCGGTCTGTCGGCGGTGCTCCCGTGGCCGGTGACCCTGGCGGTCACCGGCCGCCAGGGTCTGAATCAGGCCCTGAGTCCCTTGCCTGGAAGGGTAAAGACAAAGGTATTTCACAGTTATTGAGTCTCAAACTCCAATGCCTCCAGAGCATAGACGGAAAATAGGCAGAGATTTGGTACAGGTATCGGTTAATTCAGGGCTAGTTCCACTGAACTAAACTCCCTCACTGTCCGGCGCCCGACACAAGCTCCTGCAAGGCAGGACAAGAACGTGCAGCAACCAGGCTCTTTTGTGCTTATCAGCAACCACAGCTCTCAGAGCAGGTTCCTCCAACGTGGAACACTCTTCCCAACCACCTGCGTCAGACCAAGGACCTCCTTACCTTCAGGAGACTTCTCAAGACTTGGCTGTTCGAGCAGTAGCAGCACCCCCTCCTCCCTTTCCCCCCTCAGCGCCTTGAGACCCTCACGGGTGAGTAGTGCGCTTTACAAATTCCTTGATTGATTGATTGATTGAACAGGCAGGCAATTCTTATTTGATGGGTCCAAATGTTACTGTGGATGCCAATGCAGGACATTGAGAATTACCAGGTGTAAAGGAGAAGGTTGCAATCAACTTTATTCACTACTCAGCCATGCAAACAGGAATTCTTATGCGCAGCAAGCATGGAAATCTTCTTTTCTCATCCAGTTCCACGAGGAGTAAATGTTTTCTTTGCGTGCTAAACATGCCTGATGCTGCCCAGGGATGCTGGGGATAAGTTGCCATACCCAACGTCAATGTGGTTGATAGACTTTAAAAGTGGCAAGACATACCTAGTTGGTGCTAGTTTGACCAAGCAAAGAAAGAACACCCCACTTGCCTCAGGGTGGTTTTGGGGATCTTTTTCTTCTGTAAAAATTCTGAATGCATCTAGGGGAATTGTGCTTTTTTTTGACACAATAAATGTAGTGATTAAAGGCCTTAGACAAAAAGTCTGATTAGTCCCAGGGTTGTTAGCCAAACATAGGCTCCATTTGTGTCCTATTTTACAGACAAATTGGCTGAAAGACAATAGTTTTAACTGGCAGACCCAGCATTCTGCATATCTAGGTTGTTATAGCCTTCTATCATATTGTAAGATGTATATAACATCTTCACTTCTACATCCCAAATGCTTTCATTTTCCCATACTTCTCCTATCAAGTACATTTTCCATCTTATATTATGACCGAGAATCTAGTAGGTGGGAAAACCAAAGGTTACACACATCTCATCATCTCATTAAGTTAACAACAGAGTAAGCCTACTATTGGTTAGACAAATGTCAGAAGAATGGATGTTGTAACACACTTTCAAATCTGATAGAGACTTCTAGTTGCAGATTCCTTACCTTAGAATTTTCCCCAGGCGTCAGACTGGATCCGGAGATTTTTTTTCGAGCAATGCCCTTGCACGTCAGTAGGCAGCGTCAGTCGACTCCACAGCGACTACGATGCCAATGACACCCGCGATGAAGTCAGGAGTAGTACACAGACGCTGCCTCAGCGCAGTGATGTCAGTTTCTTTTAACGACTTTCCACGCCAAAGCGCAAAACCGGTAAGAACACTGAGATTGATGTGCCAGAGCTAAGGACCTGAAGTGGGAATCCTTGTCCCTAGAAATCAGTTTGCAAGCGGGAAGGATGGGTGGGTCGGAAAGGAATCTGCAACTAGAATATGTCTCTACCAGATATTTTGTTACAAAGGTAAGTAACTTGTACATCTGATAGAGACTTCTAGTTGCAGATTCCTTACCTTAGAATAGATACCCAAGCAATGCCATCCTCGGAGGTGGGCTGCGAACCAAGATCATAATAGAAAGTCCTGCAGGACCAAACGACCAAAGCAGCCGTCCCGACGGACCTGACTGTCCAGGCAGTAGTGTTTAGCAAACGTGTGCAGGGACGCCTACGTAGCTGCCTGGCAGATTTCCAGGACAGGAACTCCGCATGCTAACGCAGTGGAAGCAGCAGTTGCTCTGGTGGAATGAGCATGCAAGCCCTCCGGGGCTTGCTTCTTGGCCAAAGCGTAGCACATCTTGATGCAAAGAAGTACCCATCGAGAGATGGTACGGTTTTGCACCGCCTTTCCTTTCTTCACACCCACATACCTGACAAAGATGATGTTTTATAATGCAACAAGGGCTTCGCGTCGATTTCCGGCACGCAGACTTGGATCTTCTTTGGGTTGCGGGGTATTCGGACGCCCTGGGGACAATGCAGAGAAATCCTGGGCATGCAGGATGAAGCACAGGAGCTGCATCAATCCAGTGTGCGATGCGGGGAACTTTCTCTTGCATGGCAGGCGCTGCGTCATTTCTTCTTGCAGGAAGTTGGGCTGCGTTGTTCCGGGTCGGCTATGCGTCGATCCAATGGGCCATGCAACGAAGTTCCGGTCGCAACGCTGGTGCTGTATCGATCTCCACTCGGGGAGCCAGGCTGCGTCATTCCGGTTCAGTGTGCGGTGATTTTCTCACCGCACGGCAGGCTGTGCGTCGATTCCGGCAGGCTGTGCATCGATTTTTCGCCACACAAGGAGTTCTTTACAGAGATGAAGTATTTTTGGCCCTGAGACTTCAGAAAACAGGAGGCAAGCTCAATACAAGCCCTTGGAGAGCACTTCTCAGCAGAGTCAGAGGGCAGCAGTCCTTCACAGCAACGCAGTCCAGATGAGTCCTCTGGGCAGCCAGACAGTTCCTCTTGACAGGTTGCAGGTTCAGGTCCAGAAGTGTCTAACTTCAGAAGTGTCTAAGTTGGTAGGGTCAGAGACCCGGTTTAAATATCCAAATGTGCCTTTGAAGTGGGGGAGACTTCAAAGAGTAGCTTAGAAGTGCACAAGATCCCCTTTCAGTTCCATCCTGTCTACCAGGGTCCCAGTAGGGGGTTTGTCAGTCCATTGTGTGAGGGCAGGCCACTGCCCTTTGACATGTAAGTGTCTCGCCCTCCACCCTCCCAGTCCAGGAAGACCAATTCAGTATGCAGATGTGTGCAGGTGTGACAGAGCATCCTGTGTTTGGGGTTGTCTGAGTGAATGCACAAGGGAACTGTCAACTAACCTAGCCAGACTTGGATTGTAAGGCACAGAAGGATTTAAGTGTAGAGAAATGCTCACTTTCTAAAAGTGGCATTTCTAGAATAGTAATATTAAATCCAACTTCACCATTAAGCAGGATTTTCTATTACCATTCTGGCCATACTAAATATGACCTGGTTACTCCTTTCAGATCAGAATCTACCTCTCAAACAGAGTATGAGGGTAGCCCTATGCTATCCTATGAAAGGAGCAGGCCGCACAGCAGTGTAGAATGAATTTAGGAGTTCTACACTACCAGGACATATAGAACACACATGTTCATGTCCTGCCGTTTACCTACATAGCACCCTGCCCTACGGGCTACCTACGGCCTACCTTAGGGGAGACTTTTATGTGGAAAAAGGGGAGTTTATGGCTTGGACATTACTTCTAAATGACAAGTCGGAGTGGCAGTGAAACTGCACACACAGACCTTGCAGTGGCAGGCCTGATGCATGGTTAAGGGCTACGTATGTGGGTGGCACAATCAGTGCTGCAAGCCCACTAGTAGCATTTAATTTACAGGCCCTGGGCACATGTAGTGCACTTTGCTAGGGATTTACAAGTAAATTAAATATGCCAATTGGGTATGAGCCAATGTCACCATGTTTTAGGGAGAGAGCATATGCACTTTAGCTCTGATTAGCAGTTGTAAAGTGTGCAAAGTCCTAAAGCCAGCAAAAAAGAGGTCAGAAAAAGAGAAGTAGGAAGGCAAAACGTTTGGGGGTGACCCTGCAGAAAGGCCGTTTCCAACAGGCATGTTCTGAAAGTACATTTATTTTGGCCCTAATTATCATTTTTTCATTTTGGGTGAATACATTTCACTTAGTAAATTCACACATTTGACCCCTAAATATATGCATTTTTCAAGAACATACGTGGTATACTTCCTAACGTAGACAAGCTGCCTCACAAGCTCATATATCACAGTCAGCTGTCACAAATGCCCATCAGATGCTAGTGGTAGCCATCAGATGTCAGGAATGCCCACAAAAAGCATGGGTCAGACCTCATGGACAGCCACCGTATGCCAGTGGTAACATTGTCTTCCAGAATAGACGTATCATGATATGTGAATGAGGGCCACCATATGAAAGGGCCACCAAGATGTATACATTGCCCAGATCATGCCAAGAGCCACCACAATGCCTAGAATGCCTACACTATCACTATTGATGACAATCGTAATTTGTAAAATGCCCCCAGTGTGTCTTTATGTATGCCGCCTTAAACCAGGGCCACCACAATACATAGAATACGCATAATATGCTGATGTAAGCCATCTTATGCTGGTGTCACAATAATGCTCAAGATACGTAAATGAAGACAAACGTATGTCAAAACCAACATAATGTACAGAATGCCTGTAACATGTTAAGCCTGTTCATCTTGTGCCAAAGCCATAATGATGCCTAGAATTCTCAGAATATGACAAGGAATGTAATGTTATTAGGTGTGTGGGCACCAGATACCAGGGTAGCAGATGCCAGGGGTGAAGGCCATCAGCTGTCCATCCGTTTCCAAGACAGATAAAGATTTGGTGTTATATAGATTGTGCCAGTTATTTCTTCTGGCATGTCTCCTTTGACTGTGAACTGAACACCCAAGTTTGACTGGCTAAAATTGTGCAATAACATGTAACCAGAACCTCAGAGAATTGTAGCTCCTCCCAGGATCCAATAAAGGGACTATAAAGAAAGCATGTTGGGATGAGAGGGGCATTCCATCTTTGTATGGCAAATCCATCCATTTGTTCTGTTTTGAACAGTAAAAATGGAGGAGCTCCAGGCCCAAATGGAATCCCAAACGCACTGTTCAAAAAGAACCCAGCCTTTTGGGGGGAAAAAACTGGCCCTGACTTACAACAACTGTACAGAACTAGGAAGTATTCCAAAATCATGGAGGGGAGATAAAATTCACCCAATATTTAAAGGAAGTAGTAAATTTTACCCTGAGAACTATCGTTTAATTGCCCTAATGGATGTAGAGGCCAAATATTATGCTGGGCTTTTACTGGAGGAACTTCGCTGGTGGGCAACCGGGAATAGTAGTATTCCCCCCAATCAGACAGGCTTTACACAGGGCCCAGGAACCACCGCAAATATTCTAACTCTCTCCATTGTCATCGACAAATGGAAACAAAAGAATCAACCCATTATCTGTGCTTTGCAGATTTCAGATCAGCTTTTGATTTGACTCAGCGACGCCTATTATGGGAGAAACTAGCCTCCTGGGGAATACTGGGAAATCTGCTAAAAGCCATCCAGCTGTTATACACAGATACATGGGTTAGAGTTTAGATAGGTGACGGTTCCTTCTTTTCAAGGAAAATTGAGACAAAACAAGGTCTGAAACAAGGCTGTGTGCTGGCACCATTTCTTTTTAATCTTTTTCTGTCAGATCTGACTGCGGAACTAAATAAGGTGAATGCTCACGCCCCTAAGGTTGGAGACATGCTTATCTCCAACTTGTTATACGCCGACGATGTAGTTCTTCTGAGTCAAACCAAAATAGGACTACGTCAGCTCACCGTCAGGTTATCGGAATACGGTGAACGGAATGGAAATTAATCCGAAAAAAAACAAAGTGATGGAAATAAGTAATACAATCTCCAGATTAAAAAAATGGTACACCCAAAGGGGAGTACTGGAACAAGATAATCAATATAAATACCTGGGCGTACTATTTGACAAACGGGGGTCTTTTCTACCTCAGAAGCAGGAACTTTATCGTAAAGGAAACGCTCTACTGCTTGCTTTTCACACCCTGAAGAAGCTGCTTAATGGCCCTAGCTACCGTCCCTTGCAGCAAGTTGTTGCAGCCAAACTAAGTTCGACTTTAGGATACGGTAGTGAAGCACTGTGTGGACAAGATGTTAACATCCTAAACAGAATCACTGGGAAAATATTCATGTCTCTATACAAGTTACCAGGGTATACCTCCCAAGCACAAATTGGGCTGGAGTTTGGATATTTAAACCAGTGCCTAGCTAGGCAATCCAGTTATATTAAAAACTGGAAACACTTAGAGCAAACTAAAGAAAATCAGTTTTGCCAAGCACTCTGGAAGGAGATTAGTTCCAATCCTGAAGCCAAGCCAAGACAGTATTTAAATCAGGCACTAGAAGGCTTGGACGTACGATATCTATGGGATTCCTATCTCTCCTATAACGCGTTCAAAAAAATCTTAAACCGAACAGTGAAGAAAAGATCGGTAATTGTGGATAAGAGCCTATTAGCTACCAGATCACACGCTTTGATGATAATAAACAAGTATAAACTTCTGAAATATCAGCCATATTTGGAGGCTGGGTGGTCAAAAGCGGACAAGGATCTTTTCATCAGACATCGATTTGGTATTATTCCTAGTGATGCCCATCGACCCCCATGGGAACGCACTGAACCAATTCCTCAGTGCAGGATGTGCGTATGCGGAGTGGAAGACATAACTCACCTGATCTGCATCTGTAACAATTTACAAACCGAACAAAAACTCTTATTAAAGGCAGCATTCAAGGAATACAGTCCTGTAGACAAGCAGTGATTGCTTGCTTCAAACCTTCAGACTTAGTTTTCAACACAAAAATTATTACGTTTTTATGTTTGATATCTAAAAAACTACTACAAGCTTAAAAACTGGTATAAATGTAACATATGTACCTGTAGACTCATAGTCTCGTATTGATTCTAGGGAAACACTTTTTCGCTCCTCGCTTTAGATAAATGTAATCGGTCCTAAAATATACCTTAATAGTTTTTAGGATCACTTGTATAAAGATGTGGGTCACACGGAAAAATATGTATTATACAGCAAACACTATTCGATAATAATATACCCATCGAAATAAGGGGTTACTGCCAGTAATAACATTTAATAAAATTATTCTTCTATGTAATATACACTAGGGAAGTCACGGTTTGACATGCACGTCTACACCAGGAAGGTTTTTTAGATTAAAATGGGAAGTCTTGATCCTTTTTAAAGTATAAGGGAGGGGAGGTATATATATGTATTTTATCCTTTTAAAAAAAGTGTATGTATGATGCATTGGTTTTAATTAACTATGCATTTAAAAAACATAAACTTGAACACTTGTTCCAGATTGAGGGAGACAGAAAATGGATAACCAAAGAAGAACCCAACACTGGTAGAGAATTATCAGGTTTTACATTAGTCAAGGTAAAAATGCACGTTAGATTGTTTCCCATCCTTATGGAACGTCATACCCTGACGAAAGTGGAAAATATGCTATATGGTTTGTGATACTCTCTATTAAAGATACCTAGTATTAATGTCAAACTATGGGATGTGGAGGAGAACCCCACACTCTGATTGGTCTCCACCTGGGTTTGCAAGGCAATATCAGTAAGGGACCAACTGTTGATAACCGCTTCTTCTGCACTTGTTCTCTTGTTCCTCTAACTCTACATTTCTTTCTGGTGCTTTTGTTAACATTGTTGTGCTTTCATATGGACCATTTTGTGCAGGCAAAGAGAGGGAATCTGCAAATGCTTTTTTTAAAATCTGCATATGATCTGCAAAATAACCTCTTCTTAGTAACTCTGAATTTTTCACAGAAAAAAATGTGTGCTGCAGATCTGCACTGTCTTTACTTTACTCTTCAGCTAGTGCCCCTCCATACCATTTCTTGCCTTTCCCTTCCCTATAGTCTTCCCAGCGTAGCAGATTTTCTCATCCAGAAGTGGGATTTAATTTCAAAATGCTTGTCGCATAATGACACTGTGAATCCAGGTTTGAGAATTCTGACGTTAACGCCAACACTCTGGTGTCCTAAGCGTATCTTACAACCGCAAGATGTTTTGTCGAACGAGAACCTCCATGTTTGCAAACATATCTAGTATTTGCTGCTGAAGGGGTAGGCAGACTCCTGTCTGGCTATGCTTGAACTCAGTCTCTCGCTTTGTAGGATGAAAACTGCACTTGACAGACGTATTATATTAACTATTTTACTGGCAGATATTACAAAATAAATATTTTTGTACAACAATATTACCTGAATTATTCATCATGAACACACTTCTCCAGTGAACTGCATGAGAAGTATTATTTAAATTGTTTATCTGTAAATGTTGTGCAATTCATGTGTCAATTTTTCATCCTAGCACAGAACTCTTTAATGTTCACCTGTCCAACGGCATAAAAAAACTGTGTAAACCTTTGTCATGTAGAAAAGAATTTATTGATTATCCGTTCTGTTCAAAGACAACAATGGCTTCTCCCTCATGTTTCACTTTTTTTTTATCGTTCACTGTAAAGCACTCCGGTATCTCCAAGTTACACAGAAAAAACAAAAATAAAAGAAAGAAGACAACCAAGATATAGGATGATCGGAAGACCTTGCACCCATGGATGTAAGTTGCGCACCGGCACAAAGCCAAACATCCATCTGTCGCTGCTATATCACCCTCAGAAGGAAGGGCAAATAGATGCAACTTTCAAGTTAGGAAATGTGGCCAACAATGGTGGGTGAAAGGTCTTCGATTGTTTACATTTCATTTATATATAACTGGAGAATCCAAAATGGATTAGGGAATCTGGGTGATAACAGAACAGCAGTTGATTTCCAGGGATAATAATTTTGTAAATGTCCTTACTTATTACAAACTTCTATTGGGTGGGAGCTACAGATCTCCACCATGATGTGAGAATCCTCGACAACTTGCATTATTCAGTCTCTGCCATTGCTACATCTTAAAGTCGGGATCCTGTAGGCAAGCAGTTTTAGAGGATATCGTAGAGAAGGTCACGAAATGCTCAAATGGATGTCAGGAAGCGAATCAAAAGATCACTGATGAAGCTCGGAACCTTGCACTATTTTTGAGCAACCTTCACTAGTAGAAAGATTCAGGCCCATATTTATACTTTTTAGCACCGCATTTGCGCCGCTTTTTGATGCAAAAGCGGCGCAAACTAACAAAATACAAATGCGGCACTAAAAAAGCATAAATATGGGCCACAGTTTTGCATGTTAGAGCTGGTATTTGCCTTCTGGCCTGGTTTTTGATTTACCCTTCCACTGCGTACCTACAGGATCACCAATTGGGAAGTCAATAACAGCGCTTGAATAATTAATGCATGCTTGGCGTTTGTATCTTGTAAGGTGCATAGTAAAGACTATGCTGTACAGAATAAAGTATTTCAGAATGAAGTATTTCTTCTACTTAGCCCTATCCTCTTTAGTTTTCTACCTTTATTGCAAGCTCCTAGCAGATGTCTGGCACTGCTGAGTGTTTCTAACACTGCCTGATTCTTTGTTGGCCGAGGAGAGTTGTACCTCTTCTGCATTGCCAGGGCAAGTGTCTGTGGGCATATACTATAGCCTTAGAACCCGCCGTAGCGGGCTCTACCGGCTATTAAAGGCCCGCTCCCGCGTTAAATACCCTAGCCGAAGGCGAGGGCATTTAATAAGGGAAAGGGCCTTTAATAGCCAGTAGAGCCTGCTACGGCGGGTTCTAAGGCTATTAGAACATTCTGCCACTCAGGGCAGAATGTTCTATTAAAAAAAAACTAATTGCTCACAGAGCCCGAGGGGATTAAAATCCCCTCGGGCTCCATGAGGCTTTGTTCACAGCTGTTGCTGTGAACAAAGCGAACATTGGAATGTTGGCGCTGCGGGCTTTTACCGGCCAGTAAAAGCCCGCAGCACTCCATTGTTTTCAATGGAGCTGCCAACATTCGAATGTTCTAATAAGAGATGACTGTTTCCTCCTACCTACATGCAATGATTTAACTTTGCAGCTCCCATCACGGATGTGCATAGGTTTTGGATGGTTCAATATTTTCTCTATTTTTCAACAAGGTGAGCTCTGTTTTTAACAAGAATGCTGCTCGGTCCTTAAGAACACGAAGTCCTAATGAGCTTACTTCTGCATTATTAGTAAGAAGAGACTGACACATTGACATCCAATAGCTGAAGCTGAGGAGGAACTGTGTTTTTTTCAAACTATGGGATAGTACTATGGTTATTTCTGGATAATAATGTGTGCAACCAGCTACTTCAATGAACTTTTATGCTATTTTTGAAACTTTCAAATTGCACTTTGTTACTTAGTGATGGCGTCTTCACTTCTCCATGATTTCATAAGCAATGGCCATACATTTGAATGCATTAATCATTTTTATTTCACTATCCCGCATGTTCTGTATTGTGCATGCCTATGGATTTACAAAGTAGTGTGGATATTTGTGGACTCTGCCAATAAAAGTTTGTAGGAAGTAAGGTTATTTATAACAACTCACATTTCAAGAAGTAATTTCTGTTGTCATCATTTTTTCAGCCACAGTTACCCACTTCCTGCTAAATGCCATAGTAACATACATTTGATTTCCCCGTAGTGTAGTAACTTTAAGGTAATGTTTGAATGAAATCATTGAATTGTTTTTTGATTTCATGGGAGGGATGGGGCATGCCTTCACTTCCTTCTACATGCATCCTAAGACTTACAGCATTGTAGCTTTCTGTTGTGCAAACATCAGAATCCACGACCGACCAGGCCAGGGCCAGACCGGCCCAGAAACAAAGCAACCACTCCTATCACCCTATCTGGAGGCATAGTTACAACATCATTAAAAAGAAACAAAACCAGAGGTACAAATACTATGTGCTTTCATTCACCTTGTGCAGAGCTCACTCCTGTGGGTTGATTTGCAGGAATGGCAATACCTTTTGGTATCAAAGCTAACTCAGTCAAAGGCCAACTGGCCCCTGCAACCTGCACCCCCCAAACCTCCACAAAGGCCAGCTCCATATCATATTGCACTTCTTTAGGGTGTACTGGTTGCTAAGCGGCTGCTTTCCAGTAAAATATGTAGGAATCTCTGCCCGGGCCAGTGGCTTCCTGCTCTAGGAACAGTCAAGCCAGGGAAGCCTTATGGAGTGATCAGAAAGGGCACACAGTGCCTTGATTTTCCGCAGTCCTTCAGACAAGGGCCTTCTGAGCTGCTCACACGGTAGTCACTCTCATCACCAGCTCCCTGTTGCCGTTGGATTGGCTCCTGTGTTCATGATGCCTCAGGTGGCTGAGGAGGTGCAAAATGGTGTATGCACAGTGGTGGTCAGAGATGGTCCCTGCGGCGGGGGCTGTGCTGTGGGAGCTGCTGTCGGCAGGCGTGAGCTGGCTGGCCAGGTCGCCTGGCGAGGGCGAGTGGATGGTTTGGGAGGAGGTCTGCTGGTTTGTTTTGCAAGTCCCCATTTTTTGGTCTTCCACATCCTTGGTTTTGTTGTAGTTCAGCACTTTCCACTGCTGGTTGACGGCCTGCCACCGCTTAAAGATCCGGTACACTGAAGGCCCTTCGTGGATAATTAGACCTACGCAGGGAGAGACGAGAAAAAAGACTTGAATTCAGTCAGTTCAAATCACACGCTTATCACAAGACAGCAAATGGCCACACAGATAAAAAAGATATTTTTATAGTTAAATCTGCTCTGTTCTGGCTTCCATGTTGAAGGCTGCGAGCAATGGGTAAGACAAAACTTCAAGTTTCATTGTCGTGAACAGGATGCGTTCCATCCCATTGCGGGAAGTAATATGTGCAGGGAGAAATCTCTTAGAAGGCACCTACCAACTTTTTTCTACTTTTGTGATGAGACTCATGGAGTCTTGATTACTCAGTTTATACTTTAAAAATAAGACACTATTACACTTCCTCGTTGACAGCACATCCTGAAGCCTATTATACAGGGAACAAACGTTTATCCCATTTTTTGTGAGCAAGAGAGATTATCAGTCAAATGTGCAAATCACCGTGAAGTTTAAAAGGCAAAGACTGTAGAAACAAACTTTACATCCAGTAACACCACAAAAACCTACCGCCATCCTGATGCACAGAGAACACTTTACTCTGGCCGAGCAATGGACCACCGACCACCCAATCCAGGAACAAGGTGAAAGTCCAACTGTACACCAGTACACACAAGACTCTACAGAGGTCTTCTCGCCCCGCTGCTGCCCGCAGCCCCGCTGAGCCTGCCTCGCCGATCCCGCCCCCCGCCGCATTTGCGTGTACTGTAGATTATATTTTGTTTCCTTTTTGTTTTTCCTGCATCTTGTTAATCTTGTTTTTGTTTCCCATTTGCTGTTCTTGCTTTTTTATTATTACCTGTGCTGTTGTTCTGTCTCTCTGCCCCCCTGTGCCTGCCCGCCCCGCTTCCCGCCGCCGTGCTAGCGGCCACGCCCCCTTTTCCTTCTGTGCCCTCCCTGCCTCCCAGCTGCTCCTCCCGCCCTCCCACTTCGCCATAAATGGCGACCGCGCGGCGCAGGTGAGTGTGACCTGTTCTCAGGACACCCCCGCGCCGCACGTCCACCTGCTGTTGTGTGTGCAACTCGCCCCGCTGCTGCCCGCAGCCCCGCTGAGCCTGCCTCGCCGATCCCGCCCCCGCCGCATTTGCATGTACTGTAGATTATATTTTGTTTCCTTTTTGTTTTTCCTGCATCTTGTTAATCTTGTTTTTGTTTCCCATTTGCTGTTCTTGCTTTTTTGTTATTACCTGTGCTGTTGTTCTGTCTCTCCGCCCCCCTGTGTCTGCCCGCCCCACTTCCCACCGCCGTGCTAGCGGCCACGCCCCCTTTTCCTTCTGTGCCCTCCCCGCTCCCGCCTCCCAGCTGCTCCTCCCGCCCTCCCACTTCGCCATAAATGGCGACCGCGCGGCGCAGGTGAGTGTGACCTGTTCTCAGGAAACCCCCGCGCCGCACGGCCACCAGCTGTTGTGTGTGCAACTCGCCCCGCTGCTGCCCGCAGCCCCGCTGAGCCTGCCTCGCCGATCCCGCACCCGCCGCATTTGCATGTACTGTAGATTATATTTTGTTTCCTTTTTGTTTTTCCTGCATCTTGTTAATCTTGTTTTTGTTTCCCATTTGCTGTTCTTGCTTTTTTGTTATTACCTGTGCTGTTGTTCTGTCTCTCCGCCCCCCTGTGCCTGCCCGCCCCACTTCCCACCGCCGTGCTAGCGGCCACGCCCCCTTTTCCTTCTGTGCCCTCCCCGCTCCCGCCTCCCAGCTGCTCCTCCCGCCCTCCCACTTCGCCATAAATGGCGACCGCGCGGACGCGCAGCGGGTGCGCCAAAGGCAAGCCCGTCTGCGCCTGGACCGCGCCCAGTGCCAGGACCCCTGGCCCCCACCGACGCAAGACGACCCGACAGACCTACGACGCCGCCGCCCTCAACGCACTCAATGCCGGCCGGACCCCCGCCTGCTGCCGGGCCGCCCCGAAACGCTTCCACGGACCCTTCACCTGCACAACCTGCAAGTTCACCTGCCTCCGAACATGCACCGCGCCCGCCAAGCCAAACCCCAGCAGCGACCTCAAGTGCATCCTGCTCAACACCCGCTCCGTCCACAGACACGCCGTCGAACTCTGGAACCTACTCGACACAACATCACCAGACGTCGCATTCCTCACTGAAACATGGATGAACGCTTTCTCAGCCCCCGACATCGCCATCGCCATCCCGGATGGATACAAGATCATCAGGAGGGACCGCGTCAACCAGACTGGGGGAGGCATCGCCATCGTCCACAAAAACACCATCCGCATCACGACCGACGCCGACGACACCTACACCGCCGCCGAACACCTCCACTTCCAGATTCACACTGACCCAAAGACTACCCTCAGAGGCACCCTCATCTACAGACCCCCGGGACCACGCACACAATTCAGCGAAGACATCACGGACTTCATCAGCCCACACGCCCTCCCCTCCACCGACTACATCCTCCTAGGGGACCTCAACTTCCACCTGGAGAACAACAAGGACCGCAACACCGTCACCCTGCTGGACAACCTCGCCAACCTCGGACTCAAGCAACTGGTCAACACCCCCACCCACCACGCTGGCCACACGCTAGATCCCGTCTTCTCATCCAGCAAGCACATTGTCTTCAGCCACTCCACCGGACTTCACTGGACAGACCACAGCTGCGTCCACTTCAGCTTCAGAAAAACCACAACCCACCACCACCCGCAGCAAGTTCCTCACAGAAGCTGGAGCAAGATCACCGCCGACCAACTCACCACCTCCCTCAGCCAGAACCCACCTGCCAGCACACCGGACCCCAACGAAGCAGCCCGCAACCTCACGCAGTGGCTGACTGCCTGCGCCAACGACCTCGCACCACTGAAGAACCCTCCCAGCAAACCCAGAAGCAAGAAGGCCCCCTGGTTCACCGACGAACTCAAGGACTCCAAGAAAACCTGCCGTACCCTCGAGAAAGCCTGGCTCCTCGACCAGACCACTGACAACATGACCGCCCTCAAACACGCCACCCGCAAGCACCAACAGCTCATCCGCGCCACCAAGAAGAAATCACCGAAGGATCGACTGGACAACAACGCCCACGACAGCAAGGAACTCTTCAGCATCGTCAAGGAGTTCTCCAACCCCAGCACCGGCAACAACGACATCACCCCATCACAAGATCTCTGCGACTCCCTCGCCTCGTTCTTCCACCGCAAGACTGCCGAAATCCACAACAGCTTCGGCGCACCATCCTCGCACCCAACCGTCGAACCAGCACACCCCACCGCCACCCTCCGCACCTGGACCGCAGTAACCACCGAAGACACAGCCCGCACGATGAACACCATCCACTCCGGATCTCCGACTGACCCCTGCCCCCACCACGTCTTCAACAAGGCCGACTCCACCATCGCACCCCAACTCCGAGACGTCATCAACACCTCCTTCGACACGGCCACCTTCCCGGAGAGCTGGAAGCATGCCGAGCTCAGCGCCCTACTGAAGAAACCAACAGCGGACCCCACCGACCTCAAAAACTTCCGCCCCATCTCGCTCCTCCCTTTTCCTGCCAAAGTCATCGAGAAGATCGCCAACAGACAGCTTGCCGCCTTCTTCGAGACGAATGGATCCCTCGACCCCTCGCAGTCCGGGTTCAGAGCCAACCACAGCACCGAGACCGCCCTCATCGCAGCCACCGACGACATCCGAGCCCTTCTCGACAACGGGGATACAGCGGCACTCATCCTCCTGGACCTCTCCGCCGCGTTCGACACTGTCTGCCACCACACCCTAGTCCAACGCCTCAGCAACACCGGCATCCAAGAGAAGGCTCTGAAGTGGATCATCTCGTTCCTCGCTGGAAGAACACAGAGAGTCCGCCTCCCCCCATTTCGCTCCGAGGCCACCGAAGTCATCTGCGGCGTCCCGCAAGGATCATCACTCAGCCCCACCCTCTTCAACGTCTACATGGGACCTCTCGCAGCCATCGCACGCCAACACAACCTCAACATCATCTCCTACGCCGACGACACCCAGCTGATCCTCTCCCTCACCAGAGACCCCGACACCGCCAGAACCAGCCTCCACGAAGGGATGAAAGACATCGCCGAATGGATGAAGAACAGCCGCCTGAAACTGAACTCAGACAAGACGGAAGTCCTCATCCTTGGACCATCACCCTCCGCCTGGGACGACTCCTGGTGGCCCCCAGCCCTGGGCACCGCCCCCAAGCCGACAGACCACGCACGCAACCTGGGCTTCATCCTGGACTCCTCCCTCTCAATGACCAGACAAGTCAACACCATCTCCTCCTCATGCTTCCACACCCTCCGCATGCTCCGCAAGATCTTCCGATGGATCCCGATCGAAACCAGGAAGACGGTCACCCAGGCCCTCGTCACCAGCCGGCTGGACTACGGAAACACCCTCTATGCCGGAACCACAGCCAAGCTACAGAAAAGACTACAACGCATCCAGAACGCCTCCGCCCGACTCATCCTGGACATCCCTCGACGCAGCCACATCTCCGGCCACCTGAGGAACCTGCACTGGCTCCCCATCAACAAGAGGATCACGTTCAGGCTCCTCACCCACGCACACAAGTCTCTCCACAACTAGGGCCCCAAGTACCTCAACGACCGCCTGACCTTCCACACGCCCACCCGCCAGCTACGGTCCGCTAGCCTCGCCCTCGCCGCCGTACCACGCATCCAAAGAACCACCGCCGGAGGCAGATCCTTCTCCTACCTGGCGGCCAAGACATGGAACTCCCTCCCCATCCACCTTCGGCTGACCCAGGACCACCTCGCCTTCAGGAAACAACTCAAGACCTGGCTATTCAAGCAGTAGCGGCCCCCTTCCCCCAAGCGCCTTGAGACCCTTCCGGGTGAGTAGCGCGCTATACAAATGCTATGATTGATTGATTGATTGAAGGTTGAACCTAATTTACCTTCACAAAAATCTATACAAAACACTTTTAAACTAATCACTGAACTAAAGACTCCCTACTAATGCCACACAACAAAGACCAAAAAAACATAATTGAATTGATGGATGTGCCGCAAAAAACAGCACCCTTATTGAGAATGCACTATGACGCTGTGGTAAATGGGGATGACGTCGTTTGCAAATATGCAAATGACATAAAAAAGCACGATTCATAAATTGCACTGGGTATCTCCTTAGCGCCTTGCACTACAAAGGTTAGAAAAGCCATAAATTGTTTTTTTTCTGGTTAAAAACAGAATACCTTAGTAATCAGTAGTTAATTCGAATCATTTGTTCCGAAAAACATTCCCAAATCCAATGATTTGAAAAACAAAGATACTGAAAATCAATGGCGTGAAAGTCAAAGAAATAACAAGGCAACTCATGGGGGAGGATGATAAGAGAATGCACTGACAAAGAGTGAATGGAGTGAATGTTAGATTGTATGCAAACAATTAGAATACAAAAAAGTACAGTGCAAAAAAGTTGAGGTAAAAAATTTTGGCTAATATTTATGCGTGCAGAAAATATAAAATGTAGAGTTAAAAGGTCTGTTCTGGCCACTACATTTGAAAATTGTGCTTACATCACATTATACATTAAACCTCACTCTAACCCATTATTCCCTACATAATTCTATATGCCTGTACCACCTGCACCACTTCCCAAGCCTCCCTGCCTCCACTCCTTTAAGTTCCATCCCCTTTCACATAATCACTGGCACTTTTCAAAACTCTATCCCTAAGCCAGCCCCTAAATATAATCTGACCTTAGTCTGGAACACCCCATAAATGAATTTGACTGAATTGTAATTTATGGAGTGCAGTAGAAAACGCCCAGGACATGCTGTTTGGGGTCAAGGACAACAGGTTTTCGTATTTATTTTGTTGTTGGGAAAGGTAGGCCCGACCCCTTGCAGCACAAGCCCTTTTTGCTGCCACTTTACAATACCACACTGTGAATCAGGGAAGGGCATTGTCTATAGTTAAGGTCACATTTGTGTCTGTAAAGTAATGATGGTCCAACTTGTATTTGTGGTTCATTAATGAACAGCCTTTATTCTTAGGGCGAATGCGCTACGGAAATGTAAGCTCGAACTGCACTACTGATAGTTTTAGTATAAAAATGTGTACACGTTTGCAAAGTTTAACAATATGAGGCTACGTATAATGCTTCCAGAATGTTCTCTGATTAGATGCAAATATTTGCAGAAGCTTGTAAGCAAGATTGAGGATTCTTTCTTTCGAAATCAAAACGTTCATAAAAAAATGCAACTAGGAAAAAAAACGTTTTACTAAACTACTGTGAAATTCTAGGTACCATTTCTTTGAAGAATCATTTAGTAAAATGTGTTGATGCATGCCAATATTTCTAAAAAAATATATCCATAATGGAAAAATAAGTTTAACCAGGTTCAACAAGCTTATGGGACACATGTAAATAAACAAGCATTGGCAAGGCCCGTGGGTTCGACGTTTGTCGTCAGCCTTTTGCTTATCTTATTTTGACATGATTTTTGTAAAACTTTATTGTTGTGGGAGCTACCTAGCCCACACTATTACAACAAACACTGCGGAAAAACAAAAATATTTCCGGTCTCAAAAAGCACATATTGCAACAGTATTTCCTGGGACTGAACAGAACTACTTTGTGTGCTGTGAAAGAGCACAATCCTGTCACTCATACTGCAGCCATCCAATAAATACATAGAGAGAGAGAATTTTAATAAAAACAAAAGGTCTTGATTAACACCACACCTAATTTGTTGCCCAATTCTTAAAGGAAGTCACAAAAAAATCACCCATGGTATATATTCTTGCACTAGTGCAGATTTACGATTTTCATGAATTACCAAGAAGTTACAGAAGTAGGCCACGAAATGGTACTCCAAGAAAATATTTGTGAACTGCATTTTAACTTGAGCAAATATGTATGTGTAGATTTGCTAATGAGAAAATCAGTTGAGCATTTACAAGTTCACTTTCCCTCCAATTACGTTTTTCCCAACTATCAGGAGTGCATTTCCAAGCTTTCTCAGTATGGGAAAAGATGAGAGAAAACCCCTAAAACATGCAAGGTTTCAGGTTTGCACAGAGTCAAAAGGGCATTCCAAACCTAGAACATTTGCTTACTGCTACCTCCAGCCCCAGTATGTATTATAACCCTACTATTGTATGAGCACTGGCATATTCAGATAGGCTGTTATCAGAGCCCTTATATACAGAGATTGCTGCCATAATTTGTTGCCAAACTACATGGCACCAAAGGGACAAGTGGATTTTGTTACAGGACAAGTAGGTTTATGAAGCAGCCTGTCCCATGGACAAGTAGATACTTTATTAAATTCCACACCTCTGCCCCGCTATTAACATGAGCCCTTAGTCCAACCCTAACCATAACACTATTCATTTCACCATTCCTTTTACCACCCCTGACGTCAACCATAACCCAACTCTAAAAGTAACTTAACCCTAATGCTTACCCTTTACCCATACACCTTACCTTCCTCATGCCATATATTACTCAAACCCTAACTCCGAAACCTAACCCCACATTTCTCACTAATTCATTTTTTTCCCTCAATCCTAACCCTTGTACATCTTTTTTACTCAACCTTTTTGAGTCTAATCTCTTACTACAATCTGCATTTAAGTGGAGCACGAAGTACTCCACAGTTAAAAGTTTAAGCTATCGTAAGGAAGAAGATTATGGCCAACATCTATGTGCCAATGCCCCAACCTAGCCAAGCCTGTGTGTAACTGGACATCCATATTGCTCACAGCGTAACTCTTGATGTTCAGACAGCAAACGTAGCAAGTGCTTGTTTTATTTCCCAGCTTACATCTTTAAAAAAAAAATCTCGACATTCAAGGAGCATCACCTACATGTCCCTGTAGTCAATGCACTTACTGAAACACGTCTGAATGGTGGCAACTCAGTGTAGCTTACAATATCTAAAAAAAAAAAAAAAACACCTAGAGTGCTTGCAGTTGTTCCACAATGCCAGTTGGCTTACAATAAAGGGTTGCACCTCGCCTAACTTTCAATGCCTACATTGGCTCCGAGTACGCACGACTGTCATGTTCCAGGCAATGACCATTGTCCATGGACCTGTACACCTGATGTAACTTTAGTTCAGTGGATCTAAGTTCAAATGCCCCTACTCTACCCTGGCACTATGCTTTGCCAGACCTTGTCTTCTTGAAGTACCTAAAACAAAACATGTTTTGTCTGGCAACAAAGCCTGTTCTACCGCAGGTGCTAAAGCCTGGAATGTACTCCCTCTCCACTTAGCTACAGAGAGCTGTTTCAGAAAGTTTAAACAGCCCTTAAACACTTGGAGGCCTATTTATGAGCTGCTTTGCATTACGTTTGCACCACGCAACATGGTACATGTGCAACGCAAACCTTAATTGCAATTTACGAAGCCACGCAAGGCCACTTTGCGTGGCCGTGAGTGGCTCCATACATCTGGAGTAAAGAAGCACAGCACAAATCACTGCATTGCCTTACTCTGCCCTGGTAAGGCATTCCATGGGCACTGCGTGGTTGTTCCCATGCAAGTCCCAGGGATTTTGATTAATTCCCATATTTACTAGAATTGGTAAACCTGGGAATGTGCCAAAAGGCTATGCCTTCTCAGGAGAGGAGTAATGAGGAGAAATATCTTCAAGGAATTGTTTTTGTGCAGGAAAGTGCCCCTTCCTGCTCAAAAACAATCCTGAATGGAACAGAGGCACCCCTACCCCATGATGCAAGGGTGCCTGCATTGGTGCTAGGCTGCCAAAAGGGCACCAGCACAGGGGAAAAAGGCAGGAAAGCGCCATATTGACTTAAACACTGCACATTCCTGTCCTTTCCCTGTCACGCAGTGCAGCACAGCAAGGTGACTTGCTGCCGTGCACTGCGTGACAATCTTGTGAATATGTCCCTTCGCTGTTTTCTACACAGAGCTATTCTTTAACATTCTCTATCAAAGGCACATCTCCTTCGCTTGTTTCTTTCTCTCTTCCTCTCTTTCCTTTAATGGTTCCAGAAAACGTGCTCTTAATAAATAACTTATAAAATAGCCAGTGGGTGGAGTCCGCGCAACATGAGATAATAAATATGTAAGTGTGGGAACAAGTAAAGAGAGGCGAAAAATAGACCAAATGGATAAAGCGGAGTTGTCTTAATTGACTGAAAAGAGAAGCTTATAACTGCAACCAGAAATAGAAGTGTCCCTTTCTCTTCTCAACAGCCAGAAGACGATGCTGTGGAGTGCCAGGGCTCCCAAATGTTCAGGCTGCCTGGTCACCTCTGCCTCTTTCTTCCAGAGTCTTCAGTTCCTGTCTTTTTATTTCGCTTTTACAGGTCCTTTTTTATGTTGATGTGTAATGGCTCTTGCTCCATAAACATTCTGTAAGATGACCATTAAGTAATGTAAACAAATAAAAATGGGCTTTTAGGCCAGCCTCCCAGCCTCCTTCCACGACTGACTTAATTCATACTTTGGACCAGCCCACTGGACAGTCATCTATTTATGTCTATTTCTGTAATTTTTTTAATGTTTGCAGCCAGGCGCCCGCTGTGCATGGGCGGCTGGCTGTATGCATTTAAAAAAAAAATGAAATGCCCCCTGGGCCCGCTGCCCATGTCCTGCTCACGGTGGGCCCTAGAATAAATAGATGCCCCCCCCCCGGGGGGCTACTCTTGTCTATTTAGGGCTCGCCACACACAGGATACGGGCAGTGGGCCTGGGAGCATTTCTGGCATTTTTCAAATGTATGCAGCCAGCCGCCCGCTGTGCATGCGTGGCCGACTGTATACATTTGGAAAAAAATGAAATGCCTCCGAGACTGCCGCCTGTATCATGTGTGCGGTGGACCCTAGAATCCTAGAATAAACAATAGCGCCCCCACCCTGGGGGTATCTCTTGTTTATTTAGGGCCTGCCGCGCACAGGACACGGGCGGCGAGTTTGGGAGCATTTCTGGCATTTGTTAAATGGATGGAGCCAGCGGCCCACTGTGCATGGGCAGCTGGCTTTATACATTTAAAAAATGCCAGAAATGCCCCCGGGCCCGCTGCCCATGTCCTGTGTGCAACGGACCCTAGAATAAATAAATGTCTCCCCCACCACCACCACCACCACCTTGGGCAGCATCTCTTGTCTATTTAGGGCCTGCTGCGCACAGGCCATGGGCGGCGGTACCGGGAGCATTTCTGGCATTTTTTAAATGTATTCAGCCAGCCGCCCACTGTATCCATTTAAAAACAACAAAAAAAGAAATGCCCCCGGGGGTGCCGCCCATGTCCTGTGCACAGCAGGTCCTAAATAAACAAGCAATGCCCCCCCCCCCCCCCCCCCCCCCGGCAATGGGGGACATCATTTATTTATTCTAGGGCCCTCTGCGCACGCGACACGGGCGGCGGGCCAAGGAGCATTTCTGGCATTTTTTAAATGTATGCAGCCAGACGCCCACTGTGTATGAGCGGCCGGCTGCATACATTTAAAAAAAAATGAAATGCCCCCGGGCCTGCCGCCAGTATTCTGTGTGCGGCAGGCTCCAGAATAAATAATGGCCTTCCACCATGGGCCGGAGGGCATCTTTTGGTTTTTTTTAGAGCCTTCTGTGCACAGGACACGTGAGACGGGCCGGGGAGCATTTCTGGCATTTTAGCCAGCCAGCCGCACCACTGTGCATGGGCTGTATACATTTATAAAAAATAAAATATGCCCCCGGGCTTGCCACTCTAGTCCTGTGCACGGCGGGCCCTACAAAAAATAACTGCCCCCCACCCCATGGGCTGGGGGGCACCTCTTGTTTATTTAGGGCCCTCCGAGCACAGGACAAAGGGGGCAGGTCCAGGAGCATTTCTGGCATTTTTTAAATGTATGCAGCCAGCTGACTTTATAAATGTAAGAAAAAAAATGAAATGCCCCCTGGCCCGCCGCCGGTATCCTGTGCTCGGAGGGCCCTAAATAAACAAGAGCTCCCCCCCCACATAGGTCGGAGGGGGCATCTCTTGTTTATTTAGGGTCTGCTGCACACAGGATACGGGCAGCAGGCCCTGAAGCATTTCTGGCATTTTTTAAAATGTATGCAGCCAGCTGCCCACTGTGCATGGGCTGTATACATAAAAAAAAAAAATGAAATCGGGCCAGGCTTGCTGCCCGTGTCCTTTGCCTGCGGGCCCTAGAATAAATAAATGCCTCCCCCCACCCCCCGCGGGACGAGGGGGCATCTCTTGTTTATTTAGGGTCTGACGCACACAGGACACAGGCGGTGAGCCCAGCAGCATTTCTTGCATTTTAAGGAGCCAGCAGCCCACTATGCATGGATGGCTGGCTGTATACATTTAAAAAAAAAAAAAAAAAAGATATGCTCCCGGGCCCCCCACTAGTGTCCTGTGCATGGCAGAGGACACAGGCGGCAGGCCTGGGGGGGGGGGCACAAGCCCCGCCACGCAGAGGACACAGGCGCCGGACCCAAGGGGGGGAAGGGGTGTGGGGGTGCGCTTATATTTCTGCTAGGGCCTGCCGAGCAGAGGACACAGGTGGTGGGCCCAGGTAGGCACATATTTCTTTTAGGATTCTCTGCAGAGGACACGGGCGGAGGGCTGGGGGGGCACATATTTCTTTTAGGGCCCGCCGTGCTCAGCACACGGGCGTCTGGCCCGGGGCGGCACATATTTCTGTTATGGCCAACCACGCAGAGGTGCATGTATTTTTTTTTACGTTTAGGGTCTGCCACCCACTGGGCATGGGTGGCGGGCCTGAGGGGCATGTATGTTTTTTTTCAAAATTTAGGGGCTGCGGCCCACTGGGCAAAGGTAGCAGGACCCTGGGGGCCATGCATTTTTTTCTAATGTTAGGGCCCACCGCACACTGGCCAAAGACAGCCAAGGTCTGAGGGGCATGTATATATATTTTTTTTTTATGGTTAGGTCCTGTGGCCCATTGGGCAAGGGTATCAGGGCCCTGGGGGCGCATGTATTTTTTGTTCTTATTGTAAGGGCCTGCCGCCCACTGGTCATAGGTGGCGGGCCCTGAGGGGCAGTTATTTTTGTTTTTAATGTTTAGAGCCTGCTGCCCACTTGGCAAGGGTAGCAGATCCCGGGGGTGGGGGGGATGGAGTTATTTATTGTTTTTAATGTTAGGGCCCGCCACCCACTGGGCATACATTTTATTTTAAATGTTTAGGGCCTAACTCTTTTTTTGTCCTTTTGTAGAGTCTCGGATGAAACAATATGCTGGCTCTAGAGCCACTGGGCAGTCTGGTTACTACAGTACGCTTGCTGCTGCACAGCGCAGGTAGGTTTTTGTTTCTGTACACTTCTGGAGAGATAGATAATGCACATGCTGAAGCACAGAACCTTGAGGGCTCCATTCAGATTTGTGACTTGCAATGGGTGGAAGGAACGTGGGGGCCCAACACAGTTTGCATCGCGCCTATCCCAGACAATCCTTGCAAGTGTAGAGATGATGTGCTTTTCACAGGAGTAGCCCAATTTCAACTCATGGTTTTGCTGAGGAATTCTGTGTATTTCTGTGTATTTTTTAATTTTGTATTTAGGTGTTTATGTATGTTTCACAAAATAATACTCTCTTTGGGGTTTTTGGGCACACAGGACTCATAACACTTGGCCAAAAGGCATCCCACATCCAACTGTTTGCCTGATTTCTTTGTTTGGAGGTGCCTAGTGGGGGTTTGTTGAGGTGGTTCGGAACAACTTTTGAATTTTCCTTACACATTCTTCATGCACTGTTGGCTGCTCTTATGTTTTTTTTACCCCCTGAGTGCAAGAAGCCATGCTTATGAGCCCCTATATTCAAAGTATGCATTTACAAATTTGCTTTGACAATTTTAAGTCTCCCTTTGTTTGCAGGTGGCCCATCCTGCCTTTTTTGTCCTTTGTGGGCATCCATCCAACCTCATGTGCAAAAATGTGAAGTTTTCCATTCGTTTCCTTTGTCATTTAATTTTTAAGTTGCCTTCCTGCGCGTATTTAAACTCTCCTTCAAAACGGTTCACGTTTTCCTTCCTTTGCAACTGGCCATGCTGTTCTAACACTGTTTGCCAAACTCCATTTGAGGCCTGCTGATTTCCAGTGTGGCTTTGTTTCTCCAAGTTTGCATGTTTTCCCTTTATTTGCAAGTGCATCAGAGTTTACTTGTATCTTTTGGATTCCTAGGGAGTGACAAGCCACTACACGAAAAGCAGGATGGAGAAGTGTATGTAGTCTGTGGAGGCCGTTGAAGCACCAATCACATCTGGCTGCCCAGATAACAGCAGCAGACTGGGCCAGAGAGTACAGCGACGTGATGCATGGTGATGGTGGAGTGCTATTTTGCAGTGTGTGCAATGTGGCGGTTGACCACATCTGAAAAAACACACAGTGGATATGCATGTGCAGTCCCAAGAACACTTAGGCCCGTATTTATACTTTTTTTGCACCGCATTTGCGTCGTTTTTTGACGCAAAAACGGTGCAAACTTGCAAAATGCCATTGTATTTTGTAGGTTTGCGCCGTTTTGCGTCAAAAAGCGGCGCTAAAAAAAAGTATAAATACGGGCCTTAAAGCGCTGAGCAGATACTACAGACCCTCACTCATCACTGAAACGTGCCCGTCAGATGTCTGTGAACTCACTTTCCACAAAGAGTACAACTGCCAGTGCCTCAAACCAGGAAATAATAAATGAGTGGGTCAATGCCTGCACAGCACTGAACATTCAATTGCACAAAACTCGCCACCGAGTGCTGCGCACGTTTCTCCACGAGTACGGAATGTTGGAGAAATACCTGGAAGTTATCAGCTTCAAGAACGTTATCTACCAGAGAGCGATGTAGAAGCTAAGGATGATCTGAAAAAACAATTGCACGATTGGAAGATCAGTGTTATATTTGACGAAACACCTGATGTCGAAGGGCGATGTGTGTTGAATGTTTTATTTGCAGTGGTCTCTTCACAGCGTGGCCGTCAATTCCACATCAACCTAGCAGACAGTGTTCCTCTGAAAGCGCAATCATGGAACCACAGTGAAAGCAGTTGTGAGGATGCTCACAAAGTACAACATAGCCTTTCAGGACGTCATTTCTTTTTAAACAGCCAATGCAGCATACATGCTAGAGGCATTCAACACTGTGTCGAGAAATCTTTATAAAAACTCTATACATATCACCTGCTTGGCACACATAACGAACACTGTTTGCAGTTCGTTCTGGAAGCCTTTTGTGGAGCACAATGCCTTCTTTCTATACTTTTCACAAATCCTTTACATGGCTGGTAGCAGAAAGCGAAGGTACCTGCAACCCCTTGCTGAGAACCATGGAATGAAACCTTGGATGGCACCTGACCATTGCAATACCCACTGAAATTCTAGCTTGCTGCTGTCCAGTACAACTGCAAGCACTTAGATGCCTATGCTGGGTTTGTTGAGTCTGAGATGCAACTCTGCAAGTTTCCCCCGGCTTCCCTTGGAAATCTACAGTGGATTCTAAACCATGACCAGAAAAACTGTATTAAAGTTCAATTGGACATTGTGGCTGAAAAATATTAGAACATATTATCTTATGGACCTGTTCCAGACTCAAACACCAGTGACAATGAAGGTATAAGATTATCTACAGGACCGCCACATGAACCTCACAAACGATTCAGTCCTCACTCTGGAGTCACTGCGACCATTCCTAGAGACTTCTGCAGGGGCTAAATTGACTCTGGCACAGAAAACAAAATACCAGCCCAACTTAATGAAACTTTTTAAAATTCCCTGGAAAAAGTGGGCAAGTACATGGGGGAGGCCCAAACAGGAAATGGATTACTGAAACAAGTATGCCTTTTCAGTCCTGCACAACTCTGCATCCTACCCAAGGACAAGACTACATATTTGGCCATCCCTGGTTTGAGCGAGGTGCCTGATCAGGATCTTTGCCTCTACTTTGAACATTGAGGCCCAGAAGCAGTACAGGCATCAGTTTCAGGGGTGAATGACACTGATCTCTTTTGGCGTGGGATGGCTGACAGAATTCCAGTGCTTTCACAGCTTGCAGCTGTCTATAAGGACTGTGTGATCACTTCTTCAGATGCTGAGAGAAGCAGCAGCATCAAAAAATTATTTTGTCAGCCAACGTCAGTCCCTCTCAGAACAATCAATTTAGTTTTTATCATAATCAGCAGCACGATATCGGGCTAGATTTGGTATTTTCAGAAGAACTTCATATACATTGCCAAGATTAAAACCCAATGAGACAAGAATGCAGGTTCCATGGTAATAATTCCTTTATCTCATATGTGTAGACCTGACCAAAAACAAATTGCCTCAAATGTAAATAAACATAAAAATAAAATCCCTGTGTTCGGTGCTTAAAGAATTGCAAAATAAAGTGTTGCAAAAATGCTGCAAAATGCCCATATTTGTGCTGCAAAATGTGCGTATTTTTGTCGCAAAATTTGCTAATCCATACCTTTATTGTATGCGCTCTGTCTGCAGCCGAACAAGGCTGGGCTGGGCTGGGTTGAGCTGGGGTGGGTTACCCCCCTAACTTCTGCCAACTTTAGCCCTGGTATATACTGGATTTATTGGTGAGTGAAACTACATTTTTTTTTAATCACAAGTGCTGAAGTACTTTATCTCACAAATCAAATCTAAAGCAATCTAATGGAACCCAATTCTGGGGGTGACACCTAACGGTAAATCTATATTGAACTTAAATTACCCTCAGTGAGGCTGGCATGGGGAAGCGCAAGTGTGCAGGGGGTGGGCCCTGCACACTTGCGTTCCACCCAAAACTACCCTAATCGATTTGATGCTTCAAAGAGCGATTGGGGTAGTTGCCCCAGAAACTGAACTGACCAAGAGAAGGCTCTCCTTGGGAGCCAGGGAGCCTGTGCCAACAATGCCTGTCCCGTTTGTAGTGACCCCAGAAATAGGAACCCTGGGCACCCCTGAGGACATTCCTAACCTGCAGAATTTGGTTTTAGCCTACAATTCCTATAACCACCAAAATATGCAAACTTGTGAGAACCCTTCAGAAGAACGGCAACAAGTCTCCAAAAAAGTTAGGTGGACTGTGAGCATCTAGCAACCCAGCTGTGGTTTCCCTACTGTCCTCTCCCCTTCTCTGTCTGTGTCAAGTCTGCCATCAATATCACGGGTTCAGCTGGCATTGCTAAACCAACCTGGGTGGATTACCTGGTGGAAGTCCTCATCGACAGGGTCAAAGGGATCCTGAGAGAGGAACTTTCTCCTGTTTTGGCGAGACTGTCAGTTATTAAATCATCTCTCAGTGCTGCTTCCAAATGCATGACACCATCTAGACAGCCCATTGTTGGAGGAGATCAAGTGTCTTCCACAACTAACTTGCATCTCAGGCCTGCCACAGCGAGCAACACTTGTGGAAGCAGCTCGACCTCTACCACTGCTTCACTGACTACTATCTGTGACTCAGCAAGGACTCGGGTGTTGCAATGGAAATGGTTCGTCACCCCAGGTATATCTATCATCAGGGGGACCATGCTGGGCGCCACAGGGTCAGATCATCCACCCAAAGAACAAGGGACCTCCCTATAATCAGTCTGCCCCCTGCAGCCTGCCCCTATGTGACTGTGCTGACAGGAGTGCTGGGGCTGCGAGAAGGGCAGATCGAATTCCACACTGAACTGGGGAACAAATGCTTGAATTTGCTGGGGAAACACAAGAACCTCTCGACATCACTGTAGAACAATATCCTCTTCACCTGTAAGGTGAGGTGGATTGGGAAGGGACGGAAAGATCGACCAGGGGATTGTGTCATTCTTAACTGCAGAGATCCTGCAGTGGTTCACGAATTGTTATTTGATGCTGTGCACCTCCAAGTGGGAAACTCCAATAATGTTTTAATCCCTTTGGTGTATTTTTATAAACCCACACCAGGTGTGGGTTTGGCTCACTCCTCTTTTCTGCTAAGACACCATTCCCGCCCTAGTGTATCTCGCAATGAGCTGTCTTATATGAATGGTCTTTTTAATGTTCCCGTACCCAACAGGTTTGGGATCTTGGACCAAGTTGATTGACTAACCAACAAGAATGGGCCACTGTGTCTTTATCACTCTAACAGGTCAATCGATGCCTGTCCCAGGAATGGCCCAGTACGGAGGGCTGTTGAGTGTTTTGTCCCCCCCCCACCCAGAATGCTAATATAGAGCATAATATTCCATATGGAAACCCTTCTGGTGGGACCTCCGCACCTTCCCTGTATGGTTGTCCCCCCAAAACCCATGTGTTTTCCACTAGTCATGATATGAGCAATGTGGTTAGTGCAGCATTTAACAGGTTGTTTTTTCAATCTCCACGGAACTCCCCGAGAAGCACTATATACTATACGAATAATAGACTTGACAATCATAGCATAGTGGCTACTAGCTCAGCCTCCGACAGAGCTGACCGCAGGTCGTTCCACAATACAGCAGATGCAATTAGGGTAACAAACAATGCAGGGCCCAAATTTACGTTGAGGGTTCGGTCATGGAACATTGCAGGTATCCATTCTAAGCTTCACAACACATACTGGGGAATGTTTATCGACCAATATGTTGTATGTCTCTTCCAAGAAACCAGACTCATCTCAAAAGTTCAGCGAGCATGTTTTGCCACTTATAGTTCAGAGGCAATTGCCTGTGGTACCTCAGGGGGGCTGATGATGTGGGTGGGAACACATGTGGGCTGCACTGTAGAAGGGTTGGAGGCAATATCAGTTGACTTTTTCTGTGTCACTATTTTACTTCTAACAGGACACACTGTTTGTATGTATGATATTTATTCAAGATCCACGGCCAATAGTTTGAAGTCTTCAACTGTAAGTCACCTCGCTTCCCATATGGCAGGACTACCTGTTGAGCCCCTGGATTCCTCTAGTAGTGAGCTTGTGTTAGAGGAAGATAAGACATCCCTAACTTTTCCATTTCCCCATCAAGAAATGGTCTGCTCTGGCTATTCAACTTAATGTTAGAGCAGTGGTTCCCAACCTGTGGTCCGGGGACCCCTGGGGGTCCGCGAAGCCCCCTCAGGGGGTCCGCGACTGCTTAGAAAATTAAATAATATTAACACATTAGCTCCCCAGCTTTCAGTAAAGACTCAGTGGGGGTCCCTGGATTCCTCTAATGATTCAGTGGGGGTCCCCGGGTTCTAATAGTGATAGAGTGGGGGTCCACAGAAATCAAAAGGTTGGGAACCGCTGTGCTAGAGCATGGGAGAAGACGCTCAGACAGGGATGGGAAACACACCTACAGCTGACTGCTCAGTACTAGTCTAATTAATTATATATTAGTCTATGTCAGACTCTGGCCTTTTGTCATGGACAGGGCTTTCATCAATAGACATGACAGTGCTCATAATGCGCTTGAACTTGTTCTGGATTTTCAACTCCCCAGGCCTTCAACCTTCGCGACTGCAACCCCTGGAAAGTAGGCACCAATTAGCTCCTATCAGGCGCGCAGTGGCCCCCTCCCAGGATTCTGTGAAATCTATTTATAACTCTGTAGAAAACAGTTTTGGGTCCTTTGCAATTTAGATCCTAATCTGGGCCTGGACACTTTCTTGGCAAAGGTTGGGGAAGTCCATAATGAACTACCTGAAGACCTTAAAAAATATTTTTTTAAAGAAGCAAGGTCCCTGGGAATGGGGAGGAGCCCGCCCTCGTGGTTTAATAATCAGTGCCGAACTGCCAAAGTTGCACTGATTAGTTCTATCAAGTCACAGGACAGGAGTGAGATCCAAGCAAGGAGAACTACATACAAGAGTAGTATCAACAAAGCCAAAAGGGAGTGGTATCAAGGGAGGTTGGAGTTACTTCTAGCGGCCACAAGGGATAATGACCAGACCACCTTTTGCAACCTGGTAGCCACTGGGTCTTGCTACAGTAGAAAGTAACATAGTGGCTGAAGTCTGGAAAGTACACTTCTCTAATCTGTATTCACCATCTACAGGAAAGAGTGATTCCTATGCAGTGCCTAGAAACACATCTTTGCCAATCACAGAAAGGCCCCTTGGTAACAGTGGGTAACCCAGTATTACCTGTAACGAGGTGGAGCAGGCCACTAGGAAGATCTTTCCACACAACGCTCCAGGCATTGACAACATTCCTGGAGACCTGTTCCTATCTAAGATTGATGTTTGGGGCCCATATCTTACAGTTGTGTTTAATGCTATTCTAAGTGGGTTACGTATCCCCCATCGTGGGCAGGGGTGGAAATCTTTCCCATTTATAAGAATGGTTCCCCATTGGTCCCAGTCAACTATAGGCCTATCAGCCTCATCGACACTACTCAGAAACTTTTTAGTAGAGTCATTCTCTCAAGCACTGGGTGCGGCCCTCTACGGTGCCGAGCTATGGGGGCATAAGTCTGCAAAAACCTTAGAAATTGTGGAGAATCTGTTTTTGAAGCAAGTGCTATGTCTCCCTATTAGTATTCCTTTGATCCATTAAGGTTTGTTTTAGGGCTTAGGCCAATTTCGGAAAAAATTGCAGTCAGACCCCTAACCCTTTAGAGAAAACTCTGGGTCACACCTGAATTTGTTACACTATCGTTGTGGGCTAGGGGAAATATTTAGTCACCCAAGTGCTGGCAACCTCCCTTGGTAAAATGAAGCTTAAAGGTCAGTTCACGACTTTTAAGCTAAATAAGCTTTTGACAACATGGGCTTTGGGTACCCTAACCAGCTCCTTTATCTCGGTTAAGGATGTTTATTTTGCAGAGCCATTCTTAAATGATGTAGAACCAAGCCTGGCTAGGAAATTGTATGTACAGTTTAGGCATGGATCCTTACCACTTCATACTTACACCTCGAAATGGGTGGGCCCTGCCAGTCCAGCACAGACGGCTTGTCCATCCTGTGGACATGTCAAGGAGACGGTGACACACATGCTTTTTGCCCAGTGTACAGAAGAGCTAGGGCCACACGCCTAATCCCCATCTGCAGGAATCCCGGCATCACTCAACACGAGGTGGCATGTAGAATCCTACAATCAAATACCAGTAAAACTATTGTCTTTGCTGTCTCAAGGTAACTTTTTGACGTGTTGCGAATTAGGAGGAAACTTTTTTCAGCACCTCTGGATAATGCTGCCGAGTGTTCCTCATTTTAACTTGATATAACTTGATAACGTATGCATGGTTGCTGGGATTAAACATTAACGAGCTCCTTATTGGTACTTGTGCATGGATACTATTTTAATATTCCTTAATATGATTATTATTTTAAATTGTGATCCATTTATAGGTATTTTTTTGCTAATTCATTATTTTTATTGTTATTTTAAATTGCTGTGTGTCACTCTTTTATGGAATAATGCCGAAATAAAGAGTAGTGAACTGAACTGTTAATCCATGCCGCAGTATCCTGGGGGGTCTGACTAAAGTAGCATCCAAAAACTGGTCGTGAGCAACAGAATCCCTGCTGCTGCTGTTAACACATGGCAAAACACCAGTGGTTCCTGGGTGTAAATCAGAGGAAGAAATGTTCGCATAATAAAATTTTAATAATAGAAAAAAACATAAGCGAGAGTTAACACGTTTTTTAAACAATTAAACACATACACAGCGATTATCGGTGAGGAAAACATGCTTGGTGCTTACATGCTGTGACACATGGAAAATAATAAATGGCATATAAGTGTGACACGCACAAATACATTAAGTACAACTCTGTACCATATATAATGGCCATAAGGGTAGGTAAATTACAATGGTGTTTCAAATCCCATTAAACTGACTGGTCATCATTAGAGCTCAAACAATATGGACAGCCATAGGGTAAAATGTATAAAGGAGGATACAAGATATGGGACAGTCAATAAATTACAGACTCTTGTTTGATCTCTTACACCTCACTGCTCAGGCATATCATCCAATCGCGATCCAGTCTTTCGCCATCAGCAATTCACAATACATGTGCTCCTTGTTTCTTAGGAGCATTCATTGAAGAAAGTGGCACAGCTGGAAGAGAATTCATAGCCTGGTACCACATACCTGGCAGCCCAGCGATGGGGTTCTGAAGGAATGGGATACTGTAGCGATCAAGGGGCCTCTGACATATTTCCCATCACCTAATATACCTAATTAGACTATATGACGGCTCCCCAGGGCTAATCTCTAACACATATAAATCCTCCAGAATATTTAGAAATTAAACATGTGAGCATCTTCGGAAAGATGGGGGGTCACGATTAGCGTACCATCTTTGGGGAAATGAGAGGGCTGAACGGTAGGTCGCTATTCTGTGCACATTTAGAAGCATACTGTATAAGGATCTGCCAATAAAACCAGTGGTACCTGGTACGCCACCGTGACCATAGGATCTTCCCTTCTGAATCCAATAAGTGCTGCAGATGTGGCACCGATGTGGCCTAGTTTGTTGTGCATATTTGTTAAGAATGTTTATGGGCCAAACACTTTGGAAAGAGGTTCAGCGATTCCCAATACCAAAGAACCCAAGTCTGGTTTTGTTGTTGGCTAAACTGCTTCTCCTGGGGGGGATAAATAAGGCCAATGTGGCAGACTGCTATGCGCTGTCAAAATATTGACCCCCCTCAACTGAAAGTTGGAGGTAACACCAGGGAGAGAGCTCTGATTTCACAGACTTTGGCAAATCATTGGGATGGAGAAACTGTTGCGTAATCTTGTGGACACTTTGTCCAAGTTTGGAGTGAGGGAAAATATGGCATTCATTGCTGACTTATTAGAGATTGGGGCATCCTTGCTTTGCACCAGCTTACCTAAAAGCCCTCCAATTTTTTTAGGGCCCCATATATAAAGGTGGGAAATGGTACAACACAAACTCAGTGCAATTGTCCTAGTATCAATTCTAGGTGTGGGGCATCCGCAAACTTCCTCAATAGTACATGTCTACTTGCCGACTCAACAATGGATGTGTGATTTGCTTAGAAGAGGAAAGAAGGGTGAAGGAGTATGGGGTTATTCTTTTTTTATAAGCTGCAAAGGGATAGCATATGTATAGCCCTGTAATTTCCTTAGAAGCTTTAATAATATTTTTGAACTTTAAACAGTACACTGAAAACGAGTCATGGGACAGAAACAAAATAAAGGAACACTAGGCATCCTGGGTAGGTTACTCCCGTACTATTTCTTGGCTTTATTAGGGCATTCTCTGATAGAAAAGGGCACAGACACAGTAAAAGGATGTGCCATATCTGAGATAGAGAGAAGAGGGTGAGCCAAGCTGAGCTCGAGTTTGGCTCTAAGTCGAATGCCAGGCCCTGGCTAGACCCCTGTTCTAAGCTATAAATGCTGCTCCCTGTGGGCGAGAGCTATATTTTCATCTGTTTCCCTGCCCGCTTGAGTGTGGGCAGGGAAACAGATGGAAAGTTTTCCATGCTCGCACCCACTGGGAGCGGACTTAGTATTTGGTGTTGCTTGGCTGGAGCTCTGAAATTGCTCCTGCCACGCAAGAGCAAACACAGGTTTCCCCACCACTTTGTCCTGGGGGTAGGGCTGCTTGCAACCCCCTCCTCAATTTCAAAATTAACAGTTCTTCCCCAGTGCCCCCCAGGACCTGGCCCACAAACACATTTAAAAAAAAAAAATCCTGCAGATCCTCCTTGGTTACACTGGAATTTTTTGTAAAAAAAAAACATTTTTGGCCTCCATCTGGGTCCCTGTGGGAGCCACCATCAGGCCTACGTTTTTGCTGGAATCTACTTCTGAGTTTTCCTGTCTTAAGTCCAGGGACAGTGAGTCCCAGGATTTAGCAGCCAGGAAGCTAATAGAGCTTCCACCCATACTAACTCTTCTTACCCTGGGAATGACTACATGTGAGGACCCAGCAAATCTGAGATCGCTCTTCGGGATGTACCTGTTTAGGAGGTTATGCAAATGTTAAGCAAAAGCTGAGCCACCGCATTTTGTACTCTCTGAAGTTTTGCGAGTCTACCTTGTGATGCACCCAGGTACAGCACGTTACAATAGTCCAGCTTTGTGATCACGAAGGCCTGGATTACTGATTTTCTAGTCTCCACAGGGAGAGGCCAATGGATTTACTTAAGATTTTTAGGATACCAAAACGTTTTCCTGCCAAACAGGAGATCTGTTTTTCATAAAACAGATTAACATCGAATCAGAATCTAAGGCCCATATTTATACTTTTTTTTGCGCCGCGTTTGCGCCGCTTTTTGACGCAAAAACGGCGCAAACTTACAAAATACAATTGTATTTTGCAAGTTTGCGCCGCTTTTGCGTAAAAAACAAAATAGCATAATGGTCCGACCAGAAGAGAGGAGTCTACCACTACCTCAGGAAAATTGGCAAAAATCAGGTCCAATGTGTGACCTATTTCAATGTATTAGCAGCTTTGCATTCTGAATCCTCCATATGAAGCCTAAATCCCCAAACATTAAAAAATGAGAATGACAAATTAAAAATGAAGGTAGAAAATCTGCTAATGCAGTAACAAAACTTAACAGTGGTCCCGGAGGGCGGTATGTAAAAAAAACAGCTACAAAAAAGTTGTCAGAAACAATCAAGGAAAAATACGCTGCTTCACAGCCAGTGATATCAATTGTTAAAAAAGAACACTTAAGGTTTTGTTTTAAAATGATAGCAATCCCTACCCCTCTCTTTAAGAATCTGCCTTTCCAGCCATATCTGTTGATCTGTCAGATTTGCGGACCCTCCGTGGCTCTGGCCGTAGTTCTGTTCCAAATACCTATGAGAAATTGCATCGGGAAAACACGTTCTGTGACCCCTGTTTTTCTCGCCCACCCACTTGGCAAATCACCCCAAAACATTCCAGACAGCAGCTGAACTGACTGGCAATTTGTCAACCGACGCCAAAGTTATTAGCAAAACAAAAAAACGATTTTCTATGGAAACTAGGTCCTAACTATAACTACCGACTGGCAGCCTCCAGTAGGATATACTTAGACAGTGGCAGTTGTAACTTTGTAGTTAAAGTAAGGACCTAGTTATCATAGGAAATTGATTTTTTGATTTGATAATAACTTTGTTATTTCACGAATCTTCAAGAAACTTTCCAAAACTTTCCAAAAATACAGTAATCCACCTTATCCACTGCCTGCCTGCTGGAAAGTTTCTGGGTGATCCGTCTAGCAGGGCTGAGAAAAAAGGGTGGAGTTTCCAAAACGCAACTTCCCCATCCACTTCCATACAGAATTTTAGACACTACTACAACCAAAACGGCTGAAAGCAATTAGACCAAATTTGGCAGAAAGCTACCCACAAAGTATGCTTGTTCTGATTTGGTGTTAATCCATTCAGCAGTTTTTGAGAAATGAGGTTACAAAATGTATAAATATCTGGACAGTTGGGTTTGCTGAACTCTTGCAGGGGTCCCACAAGCATTCAACTTCAAATAATATAGCATCCTGATTGGCCAAGGGGGCTCAAGCTCAGATTGGCTGGTTGCAACATGAATACAGGACACAGGGCTTGGTCTCTTTTCCCTGAAAATGAAAAAAAATGAAATATGGTATAAGGGGGCATGGTAAGGGTACCCTGACCAGCTGGACCTTGTGGGTAACTATAGCTGTGCCATCGACATGCACTGCTTTTGACATCACATATTAGATCACTCATGGCATGTTCTATGATATCTTTGATAACTGACTGATCACTGAAGATGTCTGAAATGACATTTATGACAACACTGTGCATGGCTAAGTTACGAGTGATACTTCAAATAACTATAGCTGGTGAATTTCAGTGTTTTTTTAATTAAAATGTTATGTTTAATGTTAGAAATGGGGTCTCTAGATGGCAGTCAGTATGCACTTGGTCCAAGCAGGGATCCTCACTCTAGTCAGGGTAAGGGAGATACACACCTAGGATAACCCCTGCTCAGCCCCTTGATAGCTTGACACAAACAATCAGACTTATCTCAGCGGCAATGTGTAAAGCATTTGTACAATCACACACAGTAACACAGTGAAAACACCACAAAATGACTCAACACTAAGTTAGAAAAATGACCAATATTTATCTGAGTAAAACAAGACCAAAACAACAAAAATCCAACATACACAAGCAAAGTTATGAATTTTTAAAATGTAAACTTCAATATAGTGCTTAGAAACACAAATGCTTCGAATTGGTGAAATCGTGGCGTTGTGACAGAGTCTTTCCCACCAATCTGACACCAATGGCACTGGTCATGGAGTTTCATGGATCCCAAGGTACAGTACCTTGTGAAAATGAGGAAACAAGTGGGTGCACGGAGTCGGGAATCGAGACGTCGCTGGATCCGATGTAGCACTGGTTCCGGTACTGTGGGGCAAAGGAGCGGAGGCGTCGGTGAGAGGCGTCGGGTACTTGCTGCGGAGCTGAAGCGGCTTTGGTACAAAGCGTTAGATCCTTGCACTTCGGACGGGGGAGATATCTGGCAGTCACAACATGGTGCGGCACTCTCACGGGTCGTGGTCACACCACGAGGCTGCAGGCGCCGTGGTGGAGTTGGGTGTCATGGATATCGGTGACAAGCACTTCAGAACTCATGGTATTGTGGACTTCAGCGAGGTTGCGGTAGCGTCAGGCTCGCAGAGTCTGGGTCTTCGCACTCCAGCAGGGACCACGGCTTCAGTTGCAGGCATTCCTGGTGTAGTCAGTGCACTTGGTTTTTCTTGGTTTTTCACCAGCTTCTCCTTTCAAGGGCCCAGGAACTGGATTAGGCATCACTTGGCAGGGTGGGAGTCTCAGAAAGAGAGTCCAGGTCTGGCAAAGAAGTCTTTGATGGCCCTAAGACTTCAGAACAGGGGGCAAGCTCAGTCCAAGCCCTTGGAGAAACGTCACAAGCAGGATACACAGCAAAGTCTAGTCTTTGTCCTCTGTAAGGCAGAAGCAGCAACTGCAGGCCAATGCAACAAAGCACACACAGCAAAGGGGCAGTATTCCTCCTCACATCTCTTCTCCTTGGCAGAGAGGTTCCTCTTGATCCAGAAGTGTTGTAAGCATTTGGGGTTTTGGGTCTACTACTTATACCCCTTTCTGCCTTTGGAGTAGGCAAACTTCAAAGGAAAATCCCTGTTGTTGACAAGAACCTGCCTTGCCCAGGCCAGGCCCCAGACACACACCAGGGCGTTGGAGACTGCATTGTGCACAGCCCATTCAGGTGTAAGTGTCAGCTCCTCCCTCCCCACTCTAGTCCAGGAGACTCATCAGGATATGCAGGCTACACACCAGCTCCCTTTGTGTCACTGTCTAGAGGGAATTCACACCGGCCCAACTGTCAGTCTGATCCAGATGTGGAATGCACAAGCAGGCAGAGGCACAGAATGGTTTAAGCAAGAAAATGCCCACTTTCTAAAAGTGGCTTTTTTCAAACTGACAATCTAAGAACCAACTTTACCAAAAGATGGTAAACTGCACTTAAAATATATTTAAAGGCAGTCCCCATGTTAACCCATAAGAGAGATAGGCCTTGCATCAGTGAAAAACTAATTTAGCAGTATTTCACGATCAGAACGTGTAAAGCACATCAGTACATGTCCTACCTTTAACATTCACTGTACCCTGCCCATGGAGCTACCTAGGGCCATCCTTAAGGGTGCCTTACATGTACAAAAAGGGAAGGTTTCGGCCTGGCACGTGGGTACACTTGCCAGGTCAAATTGACAGTTTAAAACTGCACACACAGACACTGCAGTGGCAGGTCTGAGCCATGTTTAGAGGGCTACTCATGTGGGTGGCACAATCAGTGCTGCAGGCCTACTAGTAGCATTTGATTTACAGGCACCTCTAGTGCACTTTACTAGGGACTTACTAGTAAATCAAATATGCCAATCATGGAAAAGGCAATTACACATACAGTTTACACAGACAGCATATGCACTTTAACACTGGATAGCAGATACATGTCTGTAAAGTGCCCAGAGTCCTAAAGCCGACAAAAACAGGTCAGGAAAAATAGGAGGAGGGAGGCAAAAAGTTTGGGGATGACCCTGCAAAAAGAGCAAAGTCCAACATTTAAACTGATATTTTCACCTAACTACAATGTCACTTTAACCTTTGTATTTTGAGGGAATTTCTAAGGTTTGTTCAAGGTAAAGAGAAAAATTATTACCATAACTAAATATTACGTCATATTAACCTTTGTTGATATATATTATTTTCAAACTTAATTTCAAGTTTTTTTATTCAGTACACCATGTGTCTGCAATTCCATAGTTAACTGGGATAGTCATCATGAGAATGGTACTTTTATCAATTATAGAGTTAAGGGAAGATGGGAGATTATATATATCTGTTAATGTTACTGCTGGCTCGCCCGGCTGAACAAACAGAAAGATTTTAGGAAGGGCTCAACACCTCAGTGACTCCAATGAAGTAATTAGGGTGGAGCCCCCACAGAGTTTTCTCCACAGGTCACAGCTCCTCAAGCTTACAATGATGGATGCAGCATGGATTCAGACAGACCTGTTCTGCCCTCTTTGTTCTTCAGTTTTCGTGGAAACATTCAGAACAGAAAAGCACACTTTTAAATCCAGTGGCTATACATATACATATGTTTGTGTATATAATGTCAGTTTGATTTGAAGGTGTGATAAGTATATTTATTGAACTCCATGTGCTGATATTAATGAATGAAATAATTGAGTACAAAGCACTGACCTTTGGTATTAAGTGGAAGAGAGGGGGATGGCCTACTGTGGTTGAATTGCACAACATGCACCCTCACATCCAAGCTTCCTCGCTGGACCGACATGTGTGATTTAAGGCAAATCACTTCACTTCACTATGTATCATTTCCCTTACCTAACCAATTTGAGAGCACATTGAAGTAATCTAGTTGAGGATCAATGCTATACAAAACCTCACTTGTATATGTTAAATATAAAATAAGCTTGCTTCATTTTATAATCATAATATAGGCCATATGTAAAGAGACAATTACCTACTGACAAATCTTGGGGTTACAACATTGTCAGGGCATGGGGGTATGCTTGAATGTTTCATGTTTTTAAAAAAATAGTACTTTAAAGAAATCTCACTCAAGGCATTGATGTAATCTTATCCACTTAATTGAGACATGTTTTTAATTTTAGAGTTATAATCATATTTTCTCATGGCTTTTGTTGCCTGAGTTACATGCTGAATCTTTTGATGACTCGATTTGTGCACAGGCTCTTAAGACAAGTCGAACTGCAGGCTCAGTCCTGGCTCACCTGTGTCTTTGAATCTGTTCGCTCGCCCACCTCTAACAGACTGTGCTATTTTTGCAAACTGGAAACAAGGATGGGCGTTTTTAACAAGGAGCTGGATGTTAGTGTAGCACACTTGCTTTATTAGCAGTGTGCATTCTTGTTTTCCCGACAGGTCTTAGACCTTAGCTTCAGTTTCACCATAGAGCTTACATTGGATTTCTGCATCCTGGAAGACTGGCTGTGGTTGTTGTTTCTACTTATAACAAGTGCCTTAGGAGGGCTGCAGGGAAGCCTATATTTCTCAGAGGGAAATAGCAGGCATTTGTTTGTGAATTGAAGTTCTGGGAGGGCAGAGGATGTTACTTAAATAGCTGTTCGTGATAAATCCTCTATATTATTTTATAACAAGTCAATTCCCCCTCTATTTGCATTCAAATCATTTAGGAACAGTGTATATAGCTCTAAAATATGTTTGATATAGTTTTTGTTGCAGTTGTGTTTTAGATTTAAGTTTTAAAGGGGGGAAAGGTTGGATCTGGATGATTTTTCACTTTCTCTTAATCTGTCTTGGAATGAAAATATTGACAAGGTGGTAAAATATCAGGCTGGTTCCAAACCTATGCAGAGAGACCCCCAGCACGCTATTTTTGACATCCTTAGCTTCCTGAACTGGATGCTAACTTTTCACAAAACGTACAGTACACAAGTAAAACCTGTGGTTTGGTGTATAAACTGTCCAGCTGAAATCATCTTGGATTTACATCTGTAGCAACCTCCATTCCTAGACCTGGAACTGCTTCTGCAACGATTGCAATTACATCAGAGACAATGCCAAGCAATGCATCTGTCCCTACTATGAAAAGCTAACTATGGTGGATCAACTACACCATTGACACTCTTTGGCAAGTTGCTCGGTGACTGGCTTTACTCACTGTTCATGTTCGAGGCTCCGTGCAACAGTCCCACCATCACTGAGTGGTGTGGAATTGCGACTGCTTGCTGATACATAGAATGTGCAGGCTAACAACAAGCGTGCATTAACTGGTTTCCTCCACGACCACACAGCTGTAAACCTGACGTCCTCTATATGTCCGTGGATGAGGATTGAAACTCGACTTTTGATTCGACCAAGAAAATGCACAATTCTAACCCCCCACAGACATTCTGTTCTGAAGCTGAGGATTTTCAACAGACTATTTGTTTTTTTTTTTGCTTTCCCTTACTAAAGTCTCATTATTTTAATTGCCATATTCAGTATAATGCCTCATCTATTTATTCTGTAACATGCATCCCTTTTAACTAATATAATGATTTTATGGTAATGTTTTTCATATATGTTAGAAATGGGGTTATTGGTTGGCAGTCAGGTTACCCTCTGTCCAAGCAAGGACCCTCACTCTAGTCAGGGTAAGTCACACACAATCCAAATTATCCTGAGCCCACCCTCTGGTAGCTTGGCACTGAGCAGTAAGGCTTAACTTAGAAGGCAATGTGTAAAGTATTTGTGCAATAAATCATACAATAACACAATATAGCACCATAAAAATACACCACACAGTGTTTATAAAAATATATATTATTTATCTGGATATTTGCAGGTCAAAACGATCAAAGATGCAATAAGTAAATGTAGAGATATCACTGAAAAGTGATATAAAGTGTCTTAAGTCTTTTTAAAGCAAACAAAGTCTCTTTCAAGCACAAAGTACTTGGTTCGCGTGAAAAATCTCTGCAAAGGGCTGCAGAGGACAAGAAGCGTGGAAACAAAGGGGTGTGCGTCGATTTCTTGGGCCGCCGACACACGATGCGTCATTTAGTTTCCATGCAGGGACGGCTGTGCGTCGATTTCCAGCGCTCTGTCGTGGATCCTCTTCGGGTTGCGGGGTTTTCAGACGCCTAGGGTCTGTGCGTGGAATCATGAGCTTGTGGAGTGAAGTCACAAGCGGTGCGTCGTTCCGGTGGGCGTTGCGTGGAAGTTTATTCTGCACGGCAGACGCTGCATCGATTTCCTCTCTGGAAGTCAGGCTGCGTCATCCCAGGTCGGCTGTGCGTCGATCCGGTGGGCTGTGCATCGAAGTTCCGGTCGCAACGCAGGCGCCGCGTTGATCTTCTCCTTGCAAAGTCGTGCTGCGTCGTTCCGATTTGGCGTGCAGTGAATTTCTCACCGCAGGGCAGGCTGTGTGTCGGTTTTAGCAAGCTGTGTGTCTAATTTTCGCCACACAAGGAGTCCAGTTGCAAGAGAGAAGTCTTTTTGGTCCTGAGACTTCAGGGAACAGGAGGCAAGCTCTATCCAAGCCCTTGGAGAGCACTTCTTCACCACAGCCAGAGATCAGCAAGGCAGCAGGCCAACAGCAAAGCAGCAGTCCTTCACAGAAAGCAGTCAGGTGAGTCCTTTGGGCAGCCAGGCAGTTCTTCAGGCAGGATGCAGGGTCTGGTTCCAGTTATCTTCTCCAGGAAGTGTCTGAGTGAGAGGGGGCAGAGGCCCTGTTTAATATACCCAAATGTGCCTTTGAAGTGGGGAAGACTTCAAAGAGTGGCTTAGAAATGCACCAAGTACCCTTTCAGTTCAATCCTGTCTGCCCGGGTCAAAGTAGGGGGTGTGGCAGTCCTTTGTGTGAGAGCAGGCCCTCGACCCTCCCAGCCCAGAAAGACCCATTCAAAATGCAGATGTATGCAAGTGAGGCTGAGTATCCTGTGTTTGGGGTGTGTCTGAGTGAATGCACAAGGATCTGTCAACTAAACCCAACCAGACATGGATTGTAAGGCACAGAAAAATTTAAGTGCAGAGAAATGCTCACTTGCTAAAAGTGGCATTTCTAAAATAGTAATATTAAATCCAACTTCACCAGTCAGCAGGATTTTATATCACCATTCTGGCCATACTAAATATGACCTTCCAACTCCTTTCAGATCAGCAGCTACCACTCAAACAATGTATGAGGGCAGTCCCAATGTTAGCCTATGAAGGGAGCAGGCCTTACAGCAATGTAAAAACGAATCTGGGAGTTTTACACTACCAGGACATGTAAGCTACATAGGTACATGTCCTGCCTTTTGCCTAAACAGCACCATGCCATATGAGTTACCTAGAGCATACCTTAGGGGTGTCTTATATGTAGAAAAGGGGGAGTTTTCGGCTTGGCAAGTACTTTTAAATGCCAAGTCGAATTGGCAGTGAAACTGCACACACAGGCCTTGCAATGTGTGTTACTAGGGACTTATAAGTAAATTAAATAGTCCAATTGGGTATGATCCAAGGTTATCATGTTTAAAGGGAGAGAGCATATGCACATTAGCACTGGTTAGCAGTGGTAAAGTGCGCAGAGTCTAAAAACCAGCAAAAACAGTGTCCAAAGAGTGGAGGGAGGCCGGCAAAAAGTTAGGGGTGACCACCCTAAGGCTGTCAGGTCTAACAATATATTATAGTGTTTCAAAACGTTATTGCTTGAAACTTGCAAGGCATAAAGAAACCAATTCATGCACAGCTATTGCATTTATTCTTGCTACTGTATGTATACTATTGTATTTTATCAAATTACAATTATGTATACAAATTGTATGCTTTATATGTATTTAACAGATATTATGAGATTAGTTTGAATATAGAATATAGAATTTTATATCTCAGTGTTCTGACAGCATGGATTTTCCTATAAATTAGATAAACCCCTATATATCTCTCTGCCCATATGACGTCACAATTCGGACATACAAGCAAGGGATGACGTAAAGGCTATAAGGCCGGATTCCTTTTTAAGAGGGCTAAGGTTCTGTTTTCTGTATTTCTGCAGAACCATCAAAATGTCTGCCTTTGCCACAGATGTTGTCTGTCCTTATCTTTCCAAGAACCTGTGAAAGTGTCCAGTCACTCAGACATAGACATCAACAAGACACCTGATGCCACCTTCATCTGGACAAGTGTCTTGTGATCTCTATTTAAAGTCAGACAAGAACAATGGCCAAAACAGTGTAGTCTGCCACATTTGTAATTCTATGTTTATAAGAATGCATCTTAGACTAGCACCTTAATGCTCATTGGTTTTACCAGGCATTCCTAAGGCAATGTTGGAAATTCCATCTTAGAGAAGATAAAGCATAAAAGAACTATTACTTGGCCACTTGTCAGGAGAGGTCCTTCACCCTAGATTATTGCACAAGATGCCGCCACAGGAGATCCTGACTGCGGGAGATGGTGCCATATCACACTTTTTGCTAAAAGCGGATATCGAGCATGAGTCAGGGAGGAGCTGACGCAGGTGCAGATGCAATGTGTGTTTGCCTTTCATAGGGAACACAGCCTCCCTGACTGCTGATAATTACAGTGGTTGGCTAGAAACATGTATGCAGTATGAAGACTCTTCCTAAGAAAATCTAGATCCAAGTTATACTACTCCATGTTTGTGTAGTGCATAGATGCAGGTTTTAGGGTGTTAGGTTTTTAGATTACTTTTTAACCATGGTAGGAATATTTATTTCATTCTCGTTCATTTGTTAAATTCATTTGTGCTGTTTTAATTGTATTTAGTGGGGTTGTTTATGGTGAGCTAAGCCACATGGTGTACCTGTTGAAATAACACACTTTTCAAGTGTTTTTTTCGTAGTACAGTTTGTGTGTGTGGTATTGAAGAGAATCAAACTGTTTTTTTTTTTTCCAATCACCATGGTGTCCCTGGATCCCGGGTTAGGGACTGGCAGTAACCCAAAAGCATGAACGCAATTTAAACTACGCATTGAGTAGGGTTCTGCGGGGCTTCCTGTCTTTCACATTTGAGCATTGGTGCATTGAACTAAGTTCACTTGTATCACCCACGGGCGTGAAAACAAACCTTGTAGAGCTGAGCCAGAAACTCAGGTTACGCAACACTAAAACAATATACCAAACAGAGGTCAGACTTGTTGGGTTTACCAATGTTTGTCTTCTCGCCTCGTTCCCTTTGTCACCAATTTACTATCTTTCCTTCTCTTTCTTTCTACATTTTCTGCTTTTGTCTGTCATGCTTTGGGGGGAAGCATGGTGGTGGTAAATATGTCCTGGTGATCAGAAATGAGTGCCTTTGCCCATCACTTGCAATCGCTGGAACAAATTAAGCGCTGTATTTGATTTAAAAAAATAAAACGACTGTGGCTAAGAAAAGCCTTTGAAATGTGCAGATTTCCAAACTGACAAACACTTTGACAAGCTGACCACACTTAATGAAGAGCAGTATGTAATCTGCACAATCGTCATGTTAGCAAAACTTGATGTACTTTTATGCGCATAGGGTCTATTCCTCCCAGCATCATATACACAGTACACTTTTTTTTACAAAATTCTTAATTTTGGAGCAGCACATGTGAATGCTAAGCTTACCCAGTGCAAAGTCTCCTGGAAACTCTCAAGGTTGGGCTGCACTCTACATTTCATAAACCATCATTACACTACCTGGCACATCTTCACGCTGCGTGGACCTGACGGGGCCTCCTCTGTGTCACCGTGATGCAGTGACTTCTCTCAGAGCAAACCTGCCAGGGGATCTACCGCGTTCCCCATTTCATTAAGCATCATTGGGACAGATGAACCATTGTTACACCTGATGGAGCACTGTTACAAAGCATGGGCCTGGCAGGGCCATCTTCGTGCCACCGGGATGCAATGTCTTCTCACAGTGAGAACCTATCAGGTGGTCTGGCGCGTTCATAAAGCATCATTAAACTTCATGAAGCATTATTACAATGCAAGGACGAAACAGGGCCATTGTCGCGACACCGCGGCGAGGTGATCTCTCACTATGAGATCAGAATGGAAGGGTAAATGACAATAGGGTTAATTTCCTTCAAATCAATCATCTCAAAATAGGAGACAAGCAGGTCACTGACTAGCTGGCCCTGTGGTGAAATGCTCCATAATGGTTCTTATTAAAACCATATCAAAAAGAACAATGGTTCTCAGTGAAATAATAAATACATATGTGATAAACAAAGCACAATAAAACTGTTGTAGGATGTCTATAGAGAAGGCAACAAAAGTGGTCAGACACTTGTAGCAATATGATAAACAATATTTATCAGTACAAAGACATGTGGTGCACAGTGTTCCACGTGAAATGAAACCAGAAAATACGAGGCACAATAGAATTATTATTATATACAATAAAGTGAGGAAAGAAAAGCCAGGTTTTCAAACTGTAACAAACCACCGATAGGATAAATATGTGCAATGAAAGAGCCCTTTCATCAAGCAAAAGAGGTTTCATTCAAACCATACATTTCTCACTGGATTTGTATTGCAAGCTCTGTGTCTGTTTTAACATGCCGACATGCATTTCCGTAATGACATCATTTCTCATAGCAAAAAGGTTCAATACTTGGTTCCCTATCTGCAAGCAATCATCCTGCTACAGCATAGGAGACACGTCAGGTTTTGTCACTCAGCCTCTGCAATGTTTGTCTAACCATCTTTATCAAATGAACTTATTCAGTAAAGTTCGTTTTCAATAATTATATGAATTCTTTAACTGTTTTCCATTTTGCTAACGTTTTTTAATGTCCTTCTGCGTTGGTGGTATGCAAAAGAGAGAAAAACGAAATTCAGGCTAGAATAATGAAAACTAATTACAGCACAATAGCTTGCTGCCAAGGAACTCCACACGCAAGGCGCAGCAAACGTTGAGCGTTCGGTGATGTGTTTTAAGGTGTTTTAACCACGTGAAAAATGCTATCTCCCTGCTGAGAGTTGATGAACCATGTGGGAGAGAAAAACTTGACACAAGGTCAGATTTTATATAAATTCACAAATATCTTCTTCAGCCAGGTGAGGAAAAAGTCTGACATGTTACATGCATGTTTTGTGTATGTGTATGTACTAGTTTCACCAAGATTGAAGGTTGATAGTCTGTGTCTGTGTTATATTGTTGGTACTGCCTGAAGATTAACCCTCATGTTTTTATCAATAAAAAGATGTACACCTAAAGAAATGAAGGCACTGAATTACAAAGGTACAAATATATGATCATAGCACAGAAGTCCAGGATGGAATGGGAACACGGAGAGCACTGCAATTACCCACAGATGATAATTCCGAAGAGAACAGCTTGAATGTATATGCAGCCAGTTATTCTATGACCCATTAGAAGTGATTTCTCTAAATAGAGGTCAAGGATTGAGAAGATCTCCGCGCCAGTCTTTCTTCTATCTCATATTGCATGATGTCACCAAAGGGAGACAAGATTAAGTGGTCATGATATCTGCAACCACACGTGTCCATTCCTAATTCTGCCTGTTTGTCCATCTATGTGTGATTGCTTGTGGGCTCCCTTACCGGACGTGTGTAAATTTGAGATAGCTTTACAGCTTAAAGCGCTATTCCAGGCCCCAGAATTACATACTGCACCTCTTTACCTCTGTTTGTGGGTGACTGCGTGTCGGGTGTTCTTTGTGTATGGTCTGTGTGCGCCTGGACACCTATTGAAATGTTTCTCTGCGTCAATGTGTGTCTGTGTGCATGCACAACATAAAAGGCAAGCTTATTTGTTTCTGAGAATACACTCTTAAAAATTCTTACTGGTTTTTCATGGATGCAGTGGATTGTGGAGAGCACTTCAAAAATTCTGACTAGGTCCTCCACGTGGGAATGTGCTCTTCAGTTCACCGTCTCACTAAGCTCTGCATTCAGTTGCCTCAAGTAGCATAACAGCTGTGCTTCATGTCCAGTAACATAACCTTGTGTACCTAGACATGTCTGTCTGCCGCTGCCGCAGAGCAAGGGCTGCTGGGAAAACACCAAGCGATGCCCTGAATGGCCTAGTGGTGTCTGGAAACTGTCACGGCAGCTTTCATTCATCATTTTGTAGTTCTCGCCTACAGACATTCTTGTGTGTTTAAACTATGACTTCGGGTTACTGTAGTTCAAACCCAGCAACACATTGTCTTTGTACAACTAACCTATTTTCCTGTGGTGTGCATTAAGCCTGGAGGAATGTGTTCAAGGGGCCTGTTTATCTGCAGTTGTGTGGACATCTGTGGGCATAAATATTTGCTGAACGCTTGCTCTATGGGTTTATTTATATTTAAAAGTCATTTGTTTCAGTAACGGTGTGAATGTTGTGTGTCTATGTGCAAATATTATACAAAAGGCAACCCTGTTGACTTTCAGGGCCTGTGAAGTGGTAGCTACCTACAAGTTTCTGTCTGCCACCTTCGCAGAGGAGTGACTGATGGGAAAAACACCAAGCCAGTGTTTGGAAAACTGGCACTGTGTCTTTAAGGCATAACATTTTAAAGGGCTTCTATATTGTTCTAAGTACAAATGCTTGCTGGAAGCACCCATCTTGTTCCATTAAGAATTTTTACAATGGTTATTTTTTTTTTTAATTTCCTTCTTCTTTTTTTACGGGTTATGCAAGCAGTAATAAAAATTAAGCATCAAACCCACTTGCCGTGGCCAGACCTACTTGATCGATGCTTGTTTTTACGTGATTGAGAGATAAAGCTGTAGATCTGATGCTGAAATAGAAGGATATTTACTCCCAGACAGTAATTAATTGTGAGCTGTCTGAAAGTATCTGTATTGGACTTTGATCGTTATACCAACAACCAGCATAACATAGGTTATGGCCGAATATAACATGACATAATATACATCTTGGGCTATGTATATAGGTGACTGCATGTCAAGTGGTCTATGTGCAGCCTTGCCAACCTCGAGTAGAATCTCACCGTGTGAGAGGAAGGTACCAGTAGGGGGCAGAGACTGGGGAGTCAGCACGACCTTGAACACGTTGTACCCGCAGACATGAAAGTGCTTAGGAGGGAATGTGGCTAGTGAAAAGGGACAGGGCTTTGTGCAGGTCACTATCTGACCCACTGTAAACCTTCTATGCCCACCTAAAAAAAAGAGACCCAAGGGAGGCTTGAAAGGCTGCCTCTGATGTCCAGGGGAGATTGCAAACCCTCCATGAACATTAGCTTTGTTCAGCCTCAAGACAATGTGGGGTTTCCAGCTCACAATGTCTGCCACCATGTGATATTGGCTTCCCACCGTGTGAAAGGAGCTGATATTGCGTGACACACGGTGGCGCTGTGTGGGTTGGCAGGTCTGTATGTGTGTTGGTGCCTTCTTGTAGGCCTTTGTCCGAAGGGTGCCGCTTACCTGCTGGCCTGTGAGCCTGTATGGTTGCAGTTGTGTTGATCTGTGTGTGCTTAGATGTCTTTTGGGAGGTTGGTCTGTTACGATATGTTGAGCATGATTTGTAGAGCGCAGTATCACCTCGGATGGTATCCTGGCGCTGAGCAGGTGAGAGTCTAGGCACGCCTAGGGCCTCGTGGGATCACTTGAAAAGCCAGATCTTCAGCTTTTTTTGGGAATTCCAAGATGTAAGGAGACGCTCTTGTGTGCAGGTCCTCTGTGCTTCGGGACAATGTAGTAGAAGGCTCGACCTATTCTGTATGCACAGGATTTGTGGAAGTAGGAATCCGGACGAGTAGAGGTGTTTGGAAGGTTTGGAAAGCAGATGTGATTGCTGAGGTAAGCTAGGCCAGTGCTATGTGCTGCCTTGAAAGTGTGGATGAGGAGTCTGTATTGGCTCCCTAGGTGCATTTGTATTGGTGTGTGTGTGGATACTGGGGGCTTGAGTGCAAGCGCTACACAAAAGTCATGCCTATTGACTTTGTCAGTGCTTGTTTACATGTATGCGAATGGTAGGCAAAAATACGCTCCAGTTATCCTGCCCAGGCCCTCTGCAGGGAAATGTGTTCTTGGATCTCGGAGGCCTCCCGCTAGTCTCTGTATTCGGTGTCCTCATGTAGCTGTTCTTCATCGGTGGTGTCAGTCAGGTGCAGCTCAGGTGAAAGAAACTGTGCAGAGCTAGATATGTCTGCCTGCCACCTCCGCAGAGAAATGCCTGACGGGAAAAACACCGAGCCAGTGTCCTGAAATGGTCTGCTGGTTGAGGGAGGTGTAACGTAAACACGTCTGGGAAAGCGGTAATGTAGCTTTAAGGCGGAACATTTTTACATAATTGAGAGAAAGCTGGAAATTGTGTGCCGAGTCCTAAAAGCTGTTCAGTCACAGGAAACAATAATTTATAGCAGCGCGCTTGAAATATGCGCCGAGAGGTTCATTGGCAGGTTAACCCTCCCAAGAAGACCCGGTGCGCCTCGGATTCTGCCTTGGCCTTCTGGTCCAGAAATGGCCTCGCCTGACCCCCTCATCGCGCTGGGTGACACCGATGGGCAGACGCTTTAATGTGAAGATGAAAGCAGCCAGCTATAGGAGCAGAAGGCTCGATGACTCATGCCTCGCGCCTGCCCTCGCATGAAGTCTCTTCGGGATCAGTTTCCCCCCGGGCATCAGCAGGGCACGTCTTGTGGTCCTCTGACTCATCTGGGCTATATTGTGCATGGTGTGCGTCCCACCCACGCTACCAACCCGTATGGACTGGATTGGAAACTAAATTGAATGTTATTATCAATCTCTTGTCAGCTCAACTTTTCTTTGCATTCCCTTCCTTTCCACTGATTTCCAGGGTCCCCAACAGGAAAATGCGACCCCTCCTTCTAAAAGTGACGCGGAATAGATTGTGCCACTACCAGCACCCCACTTGTGGCTGGCTATTCCATGATACTGCTTTCTTCCCTCCATTTGACCAGTTAGAAGTTTGACCAGTGGGCTCCATAGATGAGGTTCAAGGGTAGAGGCCTTACTCTTGTCATCAACCCTGAAGCCATACCGCCTTCACTGTTGTTCCTTTTCTCTTTGGATTAAATCTCCTTGCTTTGGTCCTCACCCTTTTTGAAATCTTCTTTTTTGGGGGGAACGTCTCCTTATAAGAATTTCTGTCTCTACTCCGCAGGGTCAACAAGCAGCCACTGGAGCTCTTCAAGGTTTATAGAACAGCAAAGAAGCACGTATTTCTACACCATGATGAGATCTCAAGTCCTTTTTTGGAACCATCCTCTAGTGGGCTCAAGTCATACTGTTCTTGGAGGCTTTCACTTCTGCCCACCTGTTTAGAAAACAGAAGGTCCTCCACTGCCAGCAGCCATTGCCAGCATTCTTCCATGTGGAATGGTTTTATCCTTTCTGCAGAGTGGCAGACTTTCACCTTAATTGGGCCAATGCCTTGCCAAACGTTTGCCATCTCCATCATCAGATGCAGACCCTGTGCTCCATCATACAGACGTGGTGACAGCGGTGAAAATGGTGGTACAAAATATCGAGTTTTAAATATTGACCTGCATTTTTACCAACTCCAAAATACAGGCTTGCACTACATCATCAAGGAAAGCAGATGTCGAACTATAGTAAATATATACTTCCCGTGCAAGCGTATCTTAACAACATATCACAAGTCAATAATTTTGGTCTCTATATGTCCAGATTGATATTTCAGGGGTCTGTATTTTTACATGCAACCGCAGTGATCCTTTGGGCATGGTCACATGGGTTGGGATCCATCCATGTGTAAGTACATAAGTTGCACTGGCTGTGTTTCCAGTATATGATCAGGATCAGATGGCCCTTCCAGCCCCATTGGGAGTAGGGGATGGTGGTCGGGATATGTCCTGACAGCTACAGCTGAGGCCTATGTTCAAATATCAGCCTCATCTCCGGATCCTGTGATTCTGGGCAAACGCTTATTCTCTTCATGACCTAAAAAGTGTAACATACTCTGGTTCTGTCTCTCTTCCTGTAATTATATAAACTTTAAAAAAAAATCATAGGTTGCTCGTCCACTGTAATACTGCAGGAATACCTACACTGTCTACCATGGACTCCAGGGCATGCTGAATATTTGCTATGTTGGACCCAAGATCGACCACCCTCGATATCAGGCCTGAAGTGACTTTTACTTGTAGCATATGGTTCATTATTTTGAGTAAGACAAAAGTCCAGATGGTATTTATGCCAAGATGTTTGTTATTTTATTTCCTGCATATAAAGTATAAAAAAGCATCGACATATGAGTCGTACATAATAAATCACACTGTTGCTTAATGGCAGCTTGAAGGGTTTCACAAGCAACACAATAATTAATTACTTAAAAACACAGCAGAGGACACAAAACGGGTATTCAGGTTTGTGAGAAAACACCAATCTAGGCAGAAATTGTAATTTCTAAGAAGATAGGCTGCAGTTAAAATCCAATAAAAAAATAACTAGGGGAGAAGACACCGCGTACAGGAAAATCAGACGACTTCTCAACGTTCCTGCTCGCTTGAAAGCCTGGTTGGGCTGGGCTGGCATCACTCACAAGTCGTGTATTTGTGGACCAGGCTGAAGCACATTTGGCTTCCTAATGTTTGCTTTGGGCTTTTCCCCTTCTCAGCGCCATCACTTGGAAACTGACCAGATTCTGCATATTAGAGATACCTGAGCTTGGTGGTCTTTTCTGGTCTTCTAATTCCTTTCAGATTATTGATGCAATCTGATATTTTATCATGGTGCTTTTTGTCAACAACCCATCAAGCGAATCTGGGTGATAAAATTGAATTCCAAATTTGCATGAAACATAGATATTTGTTTTGTATATAATGCATGGAAGCCTCTATTTTTTTAATCTTAGAGCCTAGGATTGATTAGGCCTTTGTACAATTTTAATTATGTGGGCGAAATGATAAACAAATGTGCTTATTTTGAGATAGGCAAATATATCTACATTTTCTGACAGTAGGTGGTTGAGCTAAGGTCTGTATTGTGTCCCTTTGCATTACTGCTCACTTCTAATAAACAAAATGTCATCACTACTGTACTGTTATCATCTATTACAATCTAGTTTTGGGGATGCTACTCACCTGTAAAAAATTATATCACTGCTCGCGCTTCTTCACTATAGTAGTTTACAACAGTCATCATGAACAGACATTTTATGACCTGTTAATTGCCCTATACCACTTAGCAAAAGACATGAAAAGCAACTTCTTAAGCAATCACCTAAAACGTAAGCAATTAAACAGAAGGCTATCTTCTCAGCTCCTGTGTTGAACTGTTATGGAACGATGAACCACAAAAGGCTTTTGGCTAGATTAAGTCAGATGTTTGTAACATGCCAACCTTGAAATCATTTTGTTTTGAGAAACATTACTGGCCTATTTTATATTTGGGCTGACAAACCATTCTTACACCAGGGCGACGGAGTAAACCACTCCGTCTCCGGTGGAGGGACCGCCCACCAGATCTATAAATGACCGCCAAATGGCAGCCATTCATAAATCACTGTCAAGAACTACTGTCATGGCAGTTCCTGTCAATGTATTTTTCTGTTTGATACAAGGCTCTGTCAGCGGGAGGGAGTCTTGTACCAAACAGTTTTCTGTTTTTATTTTCAAAAAGAAAATCCTAAAATTGTATTTTCTTTTTAAGTATAAGAAATGCAATGCTCACCTTGCCATGGGAGTTCTCTCCCATTGCAAGGGAAGCATTTGGCAGTTTTCACTGCCCCATACCGCCATGTTTTTCCTGGCCGTGATAGGTAGTGAAAGCTGACTTGTCATTCCACCCGTATAAATTAGGTGAGCGGAACAACAAGTCAGACTCCGACAGCCCTTACTCTGCAGGGCCTTCGGAGAAATTTGCCCATGGCGGAGATGGAGACCAAATGAGCTGCCTGCATATAAATCTGGCCGCGGCCCACTATGTTGGCGAGGAGTGGGGGCGTCATTCACCCCCCACTTTAGCAGCTTCAGCTGGGGTGGGCGTCATTGTACAGTCCTTTGTAATATAAAACCTTTCATATGTTTTTTATGGCTCCTTGGAGTCTGATCATAGACTCTGGTCTGCAAGAGGCTCAAATAGATCTCTTGCAGCAGAATAAAGGAAGGGAGGGAGGGTTGGAGAGAACTACAGATAAGAAAAATGGAGAGAGGATGGATGAATGAAGAGATGGATAGGAGGATAGTGGGATAGATAAAGATAAGGATTGATGTAGAAGGCTGGAGAGAGGATGGCTGTTGAGATGAATGGATAAAGAGATGGATAGATGGAGACTGGGATGAAGGGATGGTTGGAGGAAAGGGTGGATGATGGATGAAAACAACTGATGGAGAAAGAAGAGCGGTTTTTGGAAGAAAAGAAGGCATGTAAGATGGATGCACAGAGAAAAGGAATTATGGAGAGATGGATGGATAAAAGGCAAGATAGAAGTATGCATGATGAAAGAAAAGTGAAGGGGAAACGAGAAGGATGGATAGAAGGGTGGACGGCTAGATGGAAAATTAGAGAAAGGATGTGGGGAAGAAGGACAAAAGACAGATGGATAGAGGAAAGGAAAGAAGTAAATGTAAGACTTTCAAAATTCCCTCTGGAACAATCTCCCAAACAACTGCAGCATCTGTTTGCCTCACCCGCTTGCTCAGAGAATTTGGGAGATGGTTCAAAGTGTGGGGGGTTATTTTTCTGGCTACTCCCTTGGCGAGGAGGGGACTCCATCACTGTTGCAACAGAGTTCTCTTCACTTCAACATGTGAATCAGGCCCTATATATCTTGACACTGAATGCTGATATGGAATAGGATGTGGGGTTCCCCTTGCGTACATTGAAACCCAGTGAAAGGAGGCATGCTCTGATCAAAAATGAATTGTTGGCATGTGTGAGTGCAATTGAGCATTTCAGAAATGACACCTGAGAAAGTCAATTTGAGTTAAGATCTGATTAGAAGCCATTTTGGGGAATTTTGTCTCCTGGAGGGAGGGTGAAACTCAGCAGCGCTTCCATACTGTGTAAGTGCCTGGGAAGAAGATCGTTATGGCAGATTGATTGTGTCTGGGTGAATCTAGGAGCTAGTGAACCTGGGGAAGAGGATGAGATGGATATTGTAGCCACTATAAAAGAGGTCATTAGAGACACGTTAAGTGGTGTCGATTAGGATGAATGCTCTGTGGTTGATTGATCCAGGATGCATGCCATTCTTATAAGTCACTGAGTAATTGGAGGTTGAAGGTCTGTGACTTATGGCTTACTAGGGATGTAGTACCCCAAGGAATTTGCAAAAAAGAATTCTTAGGATTGCACATGAGGGTCACCAATACATGTTGTCTATGAAAAAATTGTTTAGAATTTGTTTTTTGGATGCATGGATTACAAACTACAGATGCCAGGATGGTTAGGGAATGTGCTGAGTGTAGTATTAGTGAGAGGATTTTGAAACCCAAATCTGTCCCACTCACTCCGGTAACTAAGCCATTCTAGCCATGGCAGAAAATCACTTTTGATTTTTGTGGACCTTTTAGCAAGTTGCCTAGTGATTCAAAGGTTGCCCTAGCTGTAGCTGACTATCACTGGAAGTGGCCAGAAGTCACATTTGGCAGTCACACCACCTTAGAGGAGTCTCTTCAAGGGAGGGTTGTCATGAAACACTGGTCGCTGATAAAAGTGTGTAGCTGGCATTGTCAGGAATGAGTGATTTTGCACACTATTGATTAGGCACATTATCACCGCACTATAGAATCGCCAAACAGGGAAGTTGACCATCTCAGTAGGGTAAAGGGTTAAACTGGAAGGAGTTTATGCATGAAATAAATGACTATCGCATAGCACCTCACAACACTACTGGGGTCATTAGCTTTAAGGTGCCCAAGGCCAGTGACCCGTGTCTACGCTATGTCCTTGGTGGTTCAAGAAAAAAACAAAAGAGTAGAATGCAGACAATTTCTAAGAGGGTGATCAGGTCAGCATTCTAAAGGTTGGCCATGCCACAGGTCTATCCAAGTTTGGCAAATCTGTCAAGGTAATGATGGTGAATCCTCAGACTGAAGTCACATAGGATGGGCGGGTGTGGAATGTGAGGCGTGTGGTAAAGTGTGAAAGCATTACTGAAGGATGCGTGAAGTCTTCAGAAGGGGAAGCAGTTATGAGGGTTTGGTCAGGGTGAGGATGTCTCATAAGGCTATCCATGCGGGGCGTGAGGGCAGGCATCTTCAGGATGAATGTGAACAATCTTTTCATGGCAGTGAAGTTCACCCAGGTCAGACGGGTGACACTGTGGCTAATAGAGCCAAGCAGATGGCAAGGGTTAGGACACCATCTGTGAGACATAGATGTCTTGAAGAATGGTTGTATCTTGCAACCACTTTATTCCCTTATAAGGTAATGTTTCTTGGCCTTGTCAAGGGAAAGGTGGGTTTTAAGTCATGGTATGATTTGTATAATACGCTTGCCTTTACACTATTTTTCTCTTATTTTCTTTTTTCCTTTTCCTTTAATCCTATTGTCACTGCTTTATTTTCATTAGGAAACTCTATTGTGAAAGATTGTTATTGTGCACATTTTAGGGATGTGACTGCTGTTCAAATACTGTATTGTGCTACCATTAGCAGATGCAAATAAAACTCCTTTCATCTACGAGTGTAGCACCTCTTTAAAAATGGGCATCCATACTGAACAATGCTCATCCACATAGAGACATGCTTAGCAAACCATGATCACCTAAGAGGACAGCCATAGCATTGGACTTGCCCTTTCTGCAGTGTCAACCCCAGACGTTTTGCCTCACTCCTCCTATTCTTGGGGAGTTTGATTTTGTTGGCCTTGGGACTCTGTGCGCCTTACCACTGCTAACCATTGCTGATGTGCTTGTCCCTTAAAAGATGTCCGTTTGGCTTATACCTAATTGACATATTTAATTTATTTGAAAGTGACTAGTAAAGTAGCACTACCTGTGCCCAGGGACTGTAAATTAAATGCTATTAGTGGGCTGGCAGCACTGATTGTACCACGTGTAGGAAGGTAGCCTCTTTCTAGCCTTGTTACCCCCACTTTTGGCCTGTTTGTGAGTATATGTCAGGGTGTTTTTACAGTCTCACTGGGATCCTGCTAGCCAGGGCCCAGTGCTCATAGTGAAAACCCTATGTTGTCAGTGTGTTTGATATGTGTCACTGGGATCCTGCTAGCCAGGACCCCAGTGCTCATAAGTTTGTGGCCTATATGTGTTCCCTGTGTGGTGCCTAACTGTCTCACTGAGGCTCTGCTAACCAGAACCTCAGTGGTTATGCTCTCTCTGTTTTCTAAATTTGTCACTGCAGGCTAGTGACTAAATTTACCAATTTTCATTGGCACACTGGTACACCCATATAATCCCCTTGTATATGGTACTTAGGTACCCAGGGTATTGGGGTTCCAGGAGATCCCTATGGGCTGCAGCATTTCTTTTGCCACCCATAGGGAGCTCAGACAATTCTTACACAGGCCTGCCACTGCAGCCTGAGTGAAATAACGTCCACGTTATTTCACAGCCATTTTTCACTGCACATAAGTAACTTATAAGTCACCTATATGTCTAACCCTCACTTTGTGAAGGTTGGGTGCCAAGTTACTTAGTGTGTGGGCACCCTGGCACTAGCCAAGGTGCCCCCACATCGTTCAGGGCAAATTCCCTGGACTTTGTGAGTGCGGGGACACCATTACACATGTGCACTATACATAGGTCACTACCCATGTATAGCGGCACAATGGTAACTCCAAACATGGCCATGTAACATGTCTAAGATCATGGAATTGTCACGTCAATACCATTCTGGTATTGGGGGGACAATTCCATGATCCCCCGGGTCTCTAGCACAGAACCCGGGTACTGCCAAACTGCCTTTCCGGGGTTTCCACTGCAGCTGCTGCTGCTGCCAACCCCTCAGACAGGATTCTGCCCTCCTGGGGTCTGGGCAGCCCCAGCCCAGGAAGGCAGAACAAAGGATTTCCTCTGAGAGAGGGTTTACACCCTCTCCCTTTGGAAATAGGTGTGAAGGGCTGGGGAGGAGAGCCTCCCCAAGCCTCTGGAAATGCTTTGATGGGCACAGATGGTGCCCATCTCTGCATAAGCCAGTCTACACCGGTTCAGGGATCCCCCAGCCCTGCTCTGACGCAAAACTGGACAAAGGAAAGGGGAGTGACCACTCCCCTGACCAGTACCTCCCAGGGGAGGTGCCCAGAGCTCCTCCAGTGTGTCCCAGACCTCTGCCATCTTGGAAACAGAGGTGTTGGGGGCACACTGGACTGCTCTGAGTGGCCAGTGCCAGCAGGTGATGTCAGAGGCCCCCTCTAATAGGCTCTTACCTCTCTTGGTAGCCAATCCCCCTTTCTTGGTAGCCAAACCTCCTTTTCTGGCTATTTAGGGTCTCTCCTCTGGGGAATTCTGCAGATAACGAATGCAAGAGCTCACCAGAGTTCCTCTGCACTTCCCTCCTAGACTTCTGCCAAGGATCGACCGCTGACTGCTCCAGGACGCCTGCAAAACCACAACAAAGTAGCAAGACGACTACCAGCAACATTGTAGCGCCTAATCCTGCCGGCTTTCTTGACTGTTTCCTGGTGGTACATGCTCTGGGGGTCACCTGCCTTCACCCTGCACTGGAAGCCAGGAAGAAATCTCCCGTGGATCGACGGAATCTTCCCCCTGCTAACGTAGGCACCAAAAGACTGCATCACCGGTCCTCTGGGTCCTCTCTCATCCTGACGAGCGTGGTCCTTGGAACACAGGAACTCTATCCAAGTGACCCCCACAGTCCAGTGATCCTTCAGTCCAAGTTTGGTTGAGTTAAGTCCTTGCCTCCCCATGCTAGACTGCAAACCTGTGTACTGCGTGATTTGCAGCTGCTTCGGCTCCTGTGCACTCCTCCAGGATTTCCTTTGTGCACAGCCTAGCCTGGGTCCCCATCACTCCATCCTGCAGTGCTCAACCCTCAGAGTTGGCCTCCGACGTCGTGGGGCCCTCCTTTGTGACTCTGAGCCAGCTCCTGCTCACAAATCTTCTAAGTGCCTGTTCGGGTACTTCTGCGGGTGCTGCCTGCTTCTGTGGGGGCTCTCTGAGTTGCTGAGCGCCCCCTCTGTCTCCTCCTCCAAGGGGCGACATCCTGGTCCTTCTTGGTCCTCAGCAGCACCCAAAAACCTCTACCGCGACACTTGCAGCTAGCAAGGCTTGTTTGCGGTATTTCTACGTGGGAACACTTCTGCAACCTTCAGCACGCCGTGGGACATCTTCCATCCAAAGGAGAAGTTCCTAGCTCTCTTCGTTGTTGCAGAATCCTAAGCTTCTTCCATCCGGAGGCAGCTTCCTTGCACCTTCATCCAGGGTTTCCTGGGCTCCTGCCCCCACTGGACACTATCGTGACTCTTGGACTTGGTCCCCTTGCCTTGCAGGTCCTCAGGTCCAGGAATCCGTCTTCAGTGCTTTGCTGGTGTTTGTGGTTCTTGCAGAACCCCCCTATGATGACTATTGTGTCCTTTTGGGGTAGTAGGTGCACTTTACTCCTACTTTTCAGGGTCTTGGGGTGGGGTATCTTGGACACCCTGACTGTTTTCTTACAGTCCCAGCGACCCTTAACAAGCTCCCATAGGTCTGGGGTCCATTTGTGATTCGCATTCCACTTTTGGAGTATATGGTTTTTGTTGCCCCTAGACCTATGTTTGCCTATTGCAACCTATTGTAATTCTACACTGTTTGCATTACTTTTCTGACTCTTACTTACCTGTTTTGGGTTTGTGTACATATAACTTGTGTATATTACTTACCTTCTTACTGAGGGTACTCAATGAGATACTTATGGCATATTGTCATAAAAATAAAGTACCTTTATTTTTAGTAACTCTGTGTATTGTGTTTTCTTATGATATTGTGCATATGATATAAGTGGTATAGTAGGAGCTTTGCATGTCTCCTAGTTCAGCCTAAGCTGCTTTGCCATAGCTACCTTCTATCAGCCTAAGCTGCTAGAAACACCTCTATTCTACTAATAAGGGATAACTGGACCTGGCATAGGGTGTAAGTACCACAAGGTACCCACTATAAGCCAGGCTAGCCTCCTACACCACCCAATTACATAACCATTTAAACTTTGCTCAGGCCTGCCATTGCAGCTTGTGTATGACCATTTCAACCTGGCAAAATAAACCTTTGCCAGGCTCAAACCTTCCTTTTTAGGTCCCAGGACAGACCAGAGGGCAGGGTGCAATGTATTTAAATGGTTGGACATGTACTTTTAAGCTTTACATGTTCTGGTAGTGAAAAACTCTTAAATTCATTGTTCACTACTGCTAGGCCTACCTCTCCCTTAGGATGACAGTGGAGTTTCCTTATTACATTTTATGAGTGTAAATTCTAAATGGGAGCAGGTAATCAGTTAATGTTTGATGTCTCTAGAATTGTAATGAAAATCCTAAATTGGATTTAAAACTACAATTTTGAAAATGCCACTTTTAGGAAGTTGGCATTTTCCTGCCTTAGCCATTAAGTGCCAGCAGCCTGTCTTTGGGTCACATGACGGTGTAGTTGATAGTTGGGCTTTGTGTCATCAGTAATGTATTTTGTAGTGTCATCAGTGGTGTCACAAATGATGTCATAGAACATGTCATGAGTGATGAAACGTGAGATCATAAGGATTGCATGGCGGGGTGGAAATTATAGTTAGCTGTGCTAACTATAACTGGTGAATTTCTGTTTTTTTCAGTTCATAACGTTATTGTTGTCATTGACATATTCACCTAACTATAACATTACTTTTACCTATAACCTTACTTTAATCTTTGTTTCTTTCAGTGAATTTACTTTAATCTTTGGTTTTGTCTAGTGCATACTCTACACTAAAGGACCGCGAGGTAATGTCACTTGTGACCGGGTGCATGTGTGGTTTAAGCAATTTGATTATACCTTGAGTGTCTTCAGACAGAAATTAGTACATGAATCCTCATTTAAAGAAGACAACAAGACTACAGACAGTTGAATCTCCCCCAAACAAGGGTACTTCCTCTTAATTATCTAAAATAAGTGTTTCTTCGGTGATGTCCTCACATTCCTCTGGATAAAGAATGCTCTATCAAAGTTGGCGGGAAACATGCTCGGGTTCCTTCGGTAAGATGAGCTGTCCATCAGCTTGGAAAATGGCAGGAACACAGTTTTTGTTTTAAAGGGGAGGGGGGGCACGCTGCTCCTCTCCCCAAGTATATTGTGGCCCCGGGGACCCCATCCCATGGGGCCGAAAGTTAAATAAAAGGGGAGGGGGCCACTTGGCCCCCCGGAACCACATTAGGCCCTGGCGACCCCATCCCCCAGGGCTGTTTATTTATTTATTTTAAAGGGGCGGGTGGCTGTGAAACCCCCTTCCCAAGCCTCCTAGGCCCTGGGGATCCTATCCCCTAGGGCCATTTTTTGTTTGAAGTGGGGGGGGTGCATGGTCCCCCTGCTCGCCCGTGCCTATTGCCGCCCTGGGGAACCCATTCCCCTGGGCGGTATACATATATTTTTTATTTGTATAGTTATATAGGGGAGGGGTCCACGCAGCCCCTTTTCTCAACCTATTATGGCCCTGAGGACCTCATCCCCAGGACAATAAATATATATTTAAAAGGGGAGGGGAGGGTTGCATGCCCCCTCCCCGAGCCTCTGTATGCCTTGGTGACTCCATCTCCCAGGGCTGTTATATTTATTTTAAAGAGGAGGGAAGCCACGTGACCACCCTCGCTGAGGCTGTTATGGCCCTGATGACCTCATCCCCAAGAGCCTATTATTTACTTTAAGGGGTGCGGTGGGGACCCCATCCCCGAGCCATTATAGGCCTCTGGGAGCCCATCCCCAGGGCAATAACTTACAAAATAGGGGAGGAGCTGCATGGCCCCCCTCCCCAAGCCTTTAAAAGACCCTGGAGACCCATATAGCAGGGCTGTGTAAATTTTTATAAAGGGGAGAGGGCTGCATGCCCCCCTCCCCGAGCCATTTTTGGCTCCGGGTCCCCATCCTCCAGGGCCTGACTTTAACAGGCACCCACCATGCACTCGCTGGGGCAGCCTCAGGGCCCCCCATTCCCCAGCTGGTTCCTTGCATGCTGTGGGAATCGACATTGCTCCTGCCCAGTTATTTATGCTGCTCCCTCCAGGCAGGAGCATTCTCTTGATTTGTTTCCCGCCCCGATCTCAAGTCTGCTCCCAGCTGGCGGTAGCATTTGTAAAGCTCCCTCCAACTGGGAGCAGACTTTGTGTTTGCTCCTGTTTGGCAGGAATTTTAGAAAATGCTCCCACCAGGTAGTAATAAACACATGGTTCACTGCCCGTGCCAGTGAGGGCAGGGAAACTAATGTGTCCCAGGGGTGGGCTCCCTGGGACACAGTATGTGACCTGGCCCCAGAGGATGAGATCCCTTTGCCATAGAATGCTCAGGGAGGAGGGCCGCGTGGCTAGGCAGGTGTGTACATTGAGACTCTCGTAGAATTTCATCCATTGGAAAACCCATGATCACAGACACACACGTCTTCATCTAATATGCGCTAAGAGGGGGGCTGCGTAATGGTTGTGCGCCTTACAGAAAAATCTTTTAACTGAAAAAAGACATGAATTACAATTAACATACTGCATACCAAACATAAACGCATAAACTCCACAAATCATACAAAGCTGCATACATAATTTCCAAATGCCTATGGACTTAACTACCAAATGCACCCCTTGCATCTGATAATCAATAAACCATATCTTTGAAATACTGCTCCATTATTCAATAAACGTCCTAGAAAATGGCATTGTGTAAGGTACTTTTTTTGCTAATTATTTTTTATTGAAGTTTCAAGCAAAATTAACAATCAAAAATGCAATGTACTCACATATGTAACTCCTGCCTCCCAAGCCTCCATACATCTATTAGTATCATCTGAGCACTCAATATTGTCAAGACACATTTTTACCACTGCTCGTAAAATTGACATATGCCTCCACCCACCACCTCTTGCAAAACCCTGTATAAGCCTGATATAATTTCTTGGGTATACAAGTCTGTTGTCACAACATTTTCCATGGGGTCTAGGTTCCTGGTTTCCTGCCATCTAATGATGGAGTGCGCTAGTCAATGCCATATTTGAAAGTACTGCAATCTGTGTTTTCCTTGGATGGCATTAATCTTTCTGCATTGGTCAAGTTACTCTATCTCCTCCTGTTTAAACATTTGGGGCCAGATGTATGAAAGCTTTTTGCATTCGCAAACGGTGCGAATGCCCATTTTCGAATGCAAAAAGCCATTTCAGAATGTAGTAAAGGCATTCTGAAAGCAATTTTAAGGAATCGCTAAAATAGCGATTCCGTAAAATTGCAACCCTGTTTAGAGAGTCGCAAATTGCGACTCTCTAAATAAGAAATCGCAAATAAGGATTCCTTATTTGCGATTTCTAAAGCACATGTAAGAAGCAATTCCTAAATGCGAATTGGGCATTTAGGAATCGCTATTTACCACCAGGTTGAACCTGGTGGTAACTATGTGCAAATTTTTAAAATGCATTTAAAATGCATTGTTAAAATTTACATGTAAAGCACACATGCCCTTTTGGCATGTGTGCACCTTACATGATGTAAACAATTATTTTGGGGTGCAGCAGAGGGGGCCTTAGGCCCCCAGCACCCTAGTGTTTTGCATTTCCAAAATTGCGATTTCCAGTTAAGAAATCGCAATTTTGGAAATGCAAAAAATTCGCAGATATGGGCCAACAGGCCCATAGGTGTGAATGAGGCCGGTATCGTAATTTGCGATTCGGTAATAGCATTTGCGATTTTTAAGAAATCGATATTACCGATTCGCAAAAATGTTATACATTGCATTTTGACAATCAGAAATAGCGATTTCTTAAAAATCGCTATTTCCGACTCGTAAATGGCCTTCTTGGTACATCTGGCCCTTGGATTGCACCTTGCACACTCCCTCCATCCAGGTTTTGTATCCCTTTCGTCTCAGGGCTGGTGTGAAGGCTGGGTTGGCATGTATTGGTGAGCTGGGGGATACAAATGTTGTTATCCCTCTTTGTCTAGAGACCTTGTCCTATTTTGCGAGGTCCGCCCTGACTGGCGTGGACAGGTACGCATTTCGGTGCTGATACTGCTTCTTCAACCAAAGAATCCCACAGGAGCCTACGCCCCACTGTCCTGTCCATCAAAATCTGCTTCCGTGTCTCGATGGCCATCCACTTTACAACAACCCTTCAGTTTGCAGCCCTGCAATATGTGATTATATATGGGCAAGCTAATCCACCTTTTCTTTGGGGGGATCTGAATAGTCTACTGATAAACCCTGCTCTCTTCTCTTCCTTGACAAAGTGCATTATGTCTAATGTCATCATGTCACTTTGGAGTGATTTACTGGAAGGGTCTGAAACAATACCTTCAATTTGAGTACTGCCTGTTCAGGATACATAGACGGAGTCCCACCTGTGGATATCATTCTTTATTAGCTTTCTCAATTCCGGCCAGTTCACATTGTGCCAAGATTCTCTTCTTCCTTTAACATTGAGCCCCAGGTACCTGAGAGGCACAGTAGCCCATCTGAAGGGACTAACCACTACGGCCCAATCTAAGCCTCCCCACCAGTGTCAGATTTAGGAGCCCAACGGTACCAAGCTAAAGCCTGATACCACTTCAGATTCAAGTGGGATGGCAACTACCTTTGTTAGAGATGTTTCTGGGTCAGTAAGAGTCACCAGCACAGACTGCAAATAAGTAGACTTTGTATTGGTTTCCTCCTAAGAGAGATTTCCCTCACTCTGTCCTTCAGCCTCGGGCAATGGCTAGGGATTCCATACCAAGGTCAAAGAGTGGGGTAGACAGCAGGCATTCCTGCCTCGTCCGCCTCTGGAATCAACCTTGACCCTTGCTTCTGGGCTCGTACAGCAGGCAAAAGTCCAGCCTAACATTTTGAAGCCGAAATTCATGCAGTTCAAGCGTGCCTGCGGGTATTTCCAACTCACTTGATCAAATGCTTTTTCGACATCTAGGCTGAGTAGGAATTGCAGGATTTTCTTATACATGAATTTCTTTGTTACGTGTGCTATTCTCCTTATTATTTACCACCTCCTTGTCTATCTTTCATGAATGCTACCTATTCTGCATCCGTTAGTAATTGTACGATATGCCTGAAATGTAGTGAAGCTCTTTAGGTGAACATTGAGTAATTCAATCAGGCTATATGCCACGCATTGCCGTCGATCTTTTCCTAGCTCATGTATGAGGTAGAGGTCAGCCTCTTGCATAGAAGGGGGTGTTTCTCACTCAGATATCAAGGAGTTATTCAACACTGTCAACGGTTCCATTGGTAGGGCAATGTGGGTCTTATGAAATTGCCCCGTAAAGCCTTTGGGTCTCGGGGATTTGCTGAGCTCAACCTCTTCAGTGGTCTTTTGGCATCAGCCTGTTCTACTGCCTAGACTAAATCCTCCCAGCCATTAGTCAAACACGACATATTAGTCCTCAACCCGTCCATGGTGCTACAAGTCTTGGTAGTAGTACAGTGCCTGGAAGAATTTCTGAAATTAATCTCTCTTCTCTCTCCCTCGCCACCAAGTGTTTACACTCCCCCCTCATCCTCTAGATGAACCTTCCGGCATACAGCGTATGCAATTGCCACGGCAGCAGGGTTCGCACCATATTACTGTTGTAAAAGGTGCACCCAAGCTTCTGTAGTGTCTTCTTCACCCTATTAATTCTGAGGGCATTGAACTGATTTCTCATGTTTTCCAGCTGTCTTCTATTTCTAAGAGGTGGATGTTTATCTACCTTCTCTACAGTGAGAATTCCATCAGTGAGGTAGCATCTTCCTGGCTAACTTCAAAAAGTCTTATTTTTTGTGCCAGTTCCCATCTCATGACTTGGTCCCTAAACAATTGAGTAACACTGCCAAGAAGTCCCTAAATGCACCAGCGGCTCTTGATCCCAGATCGTTGCCGCGTGTGCATGGCCCAATAAGAACATCTCCAAGTTATCTGAGAAGAGCGAACATCATGACTCTGCCCGGGATATGAACACAAACTCAACCTGTGAGTAAGTTCTAAAGACATGAGAAAACAAGTCTCTGGTCTCTGGGTGGAGTGTATGCCATGTGTCTTTCAGCCTCCATTGTGTCACAAACTTTTTTAGTGGTCTAATGCCAGTGCCTGTCATGTAGGTCCCCTGCCTGCCCCTGACAAGGCCAGGATCCCATGCCAGATTGAATTCTCTTCCCAGTACCACGTCTGCAGCTGCTTCTTCCATGGGTTTGTTGATGGTAGTTCTCAAATACTGTCCTGTGCTAGGGTATAAATATTTATAGGGGTGAGGTGGGGATGATCGTTTTGTGTGTGCAGCCTTAAGTACCATCCCACTGGGCCCATCACCACAGACATTGTCTCTACCTCCAGACTCCTCTTGCCCATGATTGCCACATCTGCCATTGACTAAACATTGACTAAATGCTGTGGCATCCATGTTTGCATAAATAGCAATATAGATATAAATGAAAGGCATCCATAATAGCCGACTTAACTGTATCTACGAACATATAGGATCTATAAAGCATCCCATTTACAAATGTTTTTTAAAATACAAGACTCTGACCGTAACTTTTATACACAGGTACATCAAAACATACACAGTCACGGATATACCAGCGCTTACTGGGGCTTTTACAGTAACCTCTTTTATTTTATTTATTTAGGTTTTTGTAGAGCGCTTCAGTCATCCCCTAGGGGATATTACGCGCTAAGAATGCTAGTCTCCAAAAAGTAAGGCACATTGCAGAGAAAATTGACATAAAAGCTAGTGAGGAAAGAGACAGGTTTTTAATCTTTGTTCTAAATGTTGAATGGTCTTCCAAAAGCCGTATGACCAATGGTAATAAATTCTATTGTACTGCTGCTAGATGGGAGAAAGTACAACAAACCTGCCCTTACTTTTTAAAACCATGACAGGTTCTGAAATCCTAAATTGCAGGACGGTCAATACAGTTCTAGCCTGGAGCGAAGAATCTCAGGATCACAGTTGTACAGTGCCTTATGCACATAGCAAAGGATTTTAAACTTTGTACGCATGCGCATGGGCAGCCAGAGTAGCATTTTCAGACAAGCTGAGGTTGAACTGAATCTGTCCTTATTGCAAGTGAGTCTCGATGCCACATTTTTAATTACCTAGAGACGGGAAAACAAATAGTCCACCATACCAGCGTAAAGCGCATTCCTGTAGTCTAGCCGGCTTGCCACTAGAGTCTGTACTACAGAGGTCTACTTGGATCCACATGAAACATTTGCCGCAGGTGGAAATAACTTCCTCTCGCATCGACAGAGTTATCAATCAGGATACTAAATTTTTCATTCTTAGGCTCGGGGCTGCTCCTAGGGCACCAGGAGGAGTTCCAACTCTGTTAGGCTTTGCCGGACAATAGTATCTCTGTTTTTTTCAGCATTCAGTTTCAGGCCGTAAGCCCTCATCCAATTAGACACCTCTATAATTGGATATGTTCTCCTTGATTTCTTGATGATTATCTCCTATCAAGAATATTGGTTGAGGCTCATCCACATAGGTTCACATTTTGAAGCCCTATTTCCTAATGATTTTTGTAATAGATGACGCATAAACATTAAAAAGTGCAGGGCTCACCGAGGAGCCGTGAGGAACTCCATAAACAGAGATGCAGGGTGCGACCTAAAAGTGCGGAGCTGTACAGACTGAGATTTTTCACTTAGGAAGGAGCCAAGCCATTTTAAAGCTTTGGAATGTATTCCTATCTCAGGTAGGCTTATTACTCAATAGATAGTGAGACACCGTATTGAAAGCCGTGGACAAGTCGAGTAGGATCAGGACTCCGGCCTTGTCCTGATCTACCTCAGATCTGATGTTGTCCAAAACGGCTAACAGTGTGGCTTTGGTGCTATTACTGGTCCTAAATCCTGAATGCGAGGGAGCGAGGACCAATCTTTATTTTACGAACACAGAGACACCAACCACAAGCTACATATCAGAGTTCAGCTAAAAGTTTGAGTAAAGATGAGTGTAGCTCTTGATGCCGGCATGTACCACCTGAGTGCAAAGAGGTTCTCAGTTTAGGGTGTTGTTCGCTATCCCATTAGAGCAGTGGTCTTCAAACTTTTTAATGCTGCGCCCCCCCAGTTGAAACATAAAAATAATTGGGCCGCCCCTCAGAATTCTTCACAATTATTTTAGAAAGATGGCAATGTTTAAATATGTCTAAACCTATTTAAACATTGCAGTTAAGTACTGTTACCTTTTTAAAACTGCAATAACATGCTTCTGCTGAAAACAAAGACATGTTATCTGTATAATATTTCTTTTGGGCAGAGTTTGGTGCCCCCCCTGGGATCACTTGAGGCCCCCCTAGGGGGGCCCGCCCCCCAGTTTGAAGACCTCTGCATTAGAGACACATCAAAAGGTGAAACTGTGCATGTTAGTAAAGAGTTTCACCTTCGTCTGAGCCCTAAAGTTCCCATACAAAGCATTGTTAATGCCTTGAACTGTATTTGTACAATCAAGGAAGTGCAACAAATGTTGTGATAAACAGACCATGTAGTATGCACCCCAGCATTGCGCCATCTTCTCATACCCGGTGGTGCTTACCATGACTGGATTCTAACTTCTGGGTCCCTAAGTTTGTCACTTGCTAATTGTCTGCACACTTGGGGCCAGATTTACAAAAGTGTCACCCAAAGCAACAGCCAAAAAGGCTGTGCTGTTTTGTGTGATCGGGAAGATGCCAGAGAGCGCCATATCTAAAGACATATGGCACTCTCCTCCCCTCTCCCTAGTGCCGGCACAGAATTGTGTTGCCAGCGCCACGCACACACCTTTGAGCAATAGTGCAAAGGCGTGTGTGTGAGACTAGTATAGGTTTTGTCCTGGAAGGATTCCCTTCCAAAACGAAATACTATGCCTCAACAACTTTTAAAACTTTTCCTACTTTGTATGTGTGCTGTACAGTGCAGCACACACATGCAAAGTTGGAAATGAAAGTAGAAATAAAAACATTTCTCCTGCTAATGCCTGTGTTCATTTTTGACGCAAAACCTTATCTACTACTGTTAGTAGGCAGGGTTTTACATCAAAAGCCATGGGGCATTTTTATACTTTGTTTGCGCCGAACGTACATCAAAACTTTTGACGCACATTCGGCGCAAACCTTGCCCCATATTTAAACTATGACGCCCGACCCCGCGGACGTCAGAAACCTCTGTGTGCATAATTTTTGGGACGCTGGAATCCGCCTTGTGTTAATGACGAGTAAGGTAGGTGTTCCAGTCCAAAAAATGAATTTAAGGCCTGTGCGCCTTATTTATACTCCTGCGTCATTTTGACGCACAGGAGGGGGCGGGCCTTAAAAAACGACACACACCCTGATGTGCACCGTTTTTTAACACCTGGGTGAGGGCAGGCGTTAAGGGACCTGTGGGCTCACTTCCATGGTCTCAGTCCATGGAAGCAGTCCAGAGGTGCCCTTCCCTGCCCCCAGCCACCCTCGCCCACCCCAGGAGGACACCCATGGATGGGGGGGGACCCATCCCAGGTAAGTACAGGTAAGTTGCGGTAAGTATTTTTTTTTTTTTTTTTAAAGTGGCATAGGGGGGCCTAATTTGGGCCCCCCTACATGCCACTGTGCCCAATGGCCATGCCCAGGGGACAGAAGTTCCCTGGGCATGGCCATTGGGCAAGGGGGAATGACTCCTGTCTTTGCTAAGACAGGAGTCATTTCAATGGGGGTTGTGCGTCAAAAAATGGCGCAAGTCCAGTTTGAGGCATCATTTTTTACTCTAACCTGACTTGCACCATTTTTTGACCCACAACCCCCATTTTCCCATACGCTGGCGCTGCCTGGTTTGAGTCATTTTTTTTGGCTCTGACCACCCGCAGCGCCGGCTAACGTCAATCCTTAAATAAGGCACCCGCATGGCACATAGGAATGGTGTTAGCCGGCGGTAAATTTTTTGACTTGCGTCAAAAAGTATAAATATGGGCCCATGAGTGGTTGCATGGGAACGCGCATGTACCACCCTCTGAACGCCCCCGTTCAGGCAACTTTTTGCACTGGTTTTGTGATGCAAACAGCACAAAATGTTTGTACATCTGGCCCTGAATATCTCCCCTGTCGGACATCTGTTGTTGTGCTATATTACCACTGCAGTCACTGGGGCACGGTGGGACCAGGCTGCAAAAAAACATTCACTAGCGGTTCTTCAGCTCTGTGCAGCCTCATATCCCTCCTCGCACTGATGGGGACCCTACCAACGAAGGGGCTCCGAGATGCAACACCCATGCCTGTGCTCCAGTTAACACCCTCCACGAAGTTTTCCCCGCCCTCGGCATCCATCATTTTCATACCAGAACATTCCAGTCCTGGCAGAATTGAGGCCCCTCATTCATACGGCCAAACACCATGTATGCACTAGCAGCTACCACCAAGACACCCTCCCGCCAGCAGGGGAACCTGCAGGGAGTTGTCTCACCTCACGTGAGGCAAAGGTTAACACTGCCACCTAGTGGAGGCAGGAAGGTCCTGCCCATACATCGTTCATGCTTCTAATAACACCCGCTCCAGCGCTTAATTTATATTAAATAAAAAGCCAGTGTAGATGCCCAAAGGTTTCCTCTCCCTTTACCCCATTCTTGCAGAATCTTTTTTTCATTTGTGCTTCCTCCATCTGTACTCTTTTACCTTCTTTCATTCCCTCCTTTTTTCTCCCTTTTCTGCCTTTCTCTCTCTTGCTCATAGTTTTCTAATTGAACAAGACGTTCCAGTCTCCAAGAAGAAGCCCTGGTGCCAACTACCAGCACCCACCGGCGCAAATAAAGCACTGACAGTCACCGCATTCACAGGATTTACTCAGCAATAATAATAAAAAGACCACATTAAAACGCAGAGTTCTTTTCTTCTGTCATACACATAAAAACAAAAAAAAAACCTCGTGGGTTCTTGATTTGCTGGGAGACCGTGCAATTAATTACCGCGTGCATCCTACCGCACCGCCTTGAATCCCCCCGGCTCCGCTTTAATAGGCTATTGATTTCCGCTGGCCTTCTTCCCACGTGCGGCTGTGGTGATGTCAGAGCGGCAGGCCTGCCCTCCATCACTCCTCGATTAAAATGGAGCGCCTCGACCGGAAGGCCTGGGAGGCGCTGTCAGGACTCCGGTGGCAGAACTCACTCCAGCAATAATCTGCCTTGTAGCTTTGTTTCCGCCTCCTGCCTTCACCTCACAGAGATGCTGTTGACAAAACCCCAGGGTCGTCCTAGCGAACGTTGTCTCCTCCCCATCACACACATGCCTACATATTTAACCAGGGAGGGACACTGACGTTTTCCCATGCTTAAAGTCTCCTAGGCCATATTTCGGCCTTGATGGGGTTTATACACACAGGATGTATGTACAGAGAACTCCCGAATGAGGTTAGTCAGGGTATTGTCGCATACAGGAGAGGCGACTGTCCCGTTGGTCCTTAAGTGGCCGTAGCTTTGGAAATATCTGGAGAGTTTTCAACCTGAACGTGAGCATGTCAAGCTCTGTTACTCTGAACCTGAGCATGTTAAACTCTGGGGCATACCATTTTCACATTTGAATGATAAATACGTCGATAGATGCAATGCAAAAGATAACAGTGTGTACATTTTGACATAATTTAATCTGGGAAGTTTCTATATCCACACAGGCCATAACAGCCGCCGTGCTTACTCCAGCATAAGGACTTAAGCGCATGCAATAAGAACAGTCAGATGACAGACTTCTTTCACAGGATGCAAAATGGTAATATCTGATGCAAATAACCAAGAAGCGTCCTCCTTGGTCAAACCCGAACATAAAGGCACCAAGATGTGAGCAACCCCAGGGTAGAGCTATATGGTAAAGGCTGCATCCAGGCCACCCTTCACCTCAAGCCAGCCCCTAACTCACATCAAAGTCAACTTTAAGTGCTTTTAAATATACTGCAGGTAAACAAAGCCTGCCTATCACCTTTGTTTTCCCACATTTCTGGTTTAAAAAACCCAAGTTCTACAGAATTTTAGGGATGGTGGGAGGGGAATTGCTGCTTTGGTGGGCACGGAGTGAAGAGCAGAGACAAAGAGGGTTGACTTGGGGTAGTCTAGGCTTTGAAGCCCACTGCAAGCCACACCTAATACCTTCTCCTTGGGTGTGCCTTGGTACAAAGCAAACCACTCCTTCCTCATAGCCAAGCCCAAAAGAGGAAGGAGAAACCACTCTAAGGCATCTAATACGGGCCTTGAGTGTCCACCGCTCTGTGCTGATTAAGGTCTTACCCTCGCAATTTGAAGGGTACAGGCTTCAGAAGTTAAGATGGCCAACCGGAATACACACCAAAATCAGCCAAGGCGGAAATGTTCACCCCAGCCCCACACTGCAAGAGACCGTGTATAGCATGGGAACAAGTTGGCTTTCATGGTTGGGTCACAGTATCCAATCCAGCTCTAAAAGCAGTTCATCAGCCTGCAGCCCACCTGGAAAATGTGAGAGAGTCACAGGAGCGGCTCGCATGGCAGGGTGGCACGGAGGGTGGAGAAATTAAAAAAAAACAAAAGAAAAACGTAACTGAATCTGCCGCAAACACCGCGCAGCTCCTCTTTCCTTCCCCGCAGGCACAGGATCCCAGCCTGTGGGCCAATCTGAATGCTGCTGTCATGCTGCTAGCAGCATGACAGCAGCGTTCCGATTGGTCGGAGCGGCCAGCGAGGGCGCTCCCAGGCAGACCAGTCTGCCTGCTCTCCAACCCAGCACCATGCCGGGTCGGACAGAGCTTAGGGCGCATGTATGTTTGGCCAGCTTGAGACGGCCAGCCAAACATACATGCACACTGAGGGGGAGTGCTGAGGACTCTCCCCTCTGTGCTCATCAGTCCCGTGGCCCCGCTCCTTCTACAATACAACAATAATAAACATAGTTTATTATCGTACTGCAGAAGTTTGTCAGTTGCTGCTGCTGGTGGGGGGCGCCGCTCCTCCGTCCTAGCGGAGAAGCCACCCCTTGAAAGTCAGAATGGCCAGTTTGACTGTGGCATCTTGCTTTGCTTCAGAGAATGATGTAAGCACTGAGGCTCTCATTTGGGGGTCGGAAGGATGGTGGTAATGGGGTACTTTAAAAAAATCAGTGGATAACTCATTCCCCTTGCTCTCTAGCCCACGCCTCATTTAAAGGTAAGGAAAACGCTCTATGTCTGATTACAAAGCCTTCACTGTCTTTGCCACCAGGAACACCTTTGGAGTTGAACAGTTGCCACAAAATCACCAATGTGGAACCAGCCCCCTTGAGTCTTGCACCCCTCAATTCTCTAAATGTATGGTGGTCGGTCTGTTCTACTGCATGCTGACATTCTGCTTCCTTTCTCCTTCCACCTCTGCAGAATTACACATCACTTGAGGACAAAATTGTGCACTAAGGCGACCCTTAGTAAATCTAGTCCTTAGTGTTTATTCAAAGTAGGCGTAAACCTTTCCACCTCTCCATTGTCATAAATGATGTCATAGAACATGTCATGAGTGATGTCATATGTGAGGTCATAAGCAGTGCATGGCGGGGACGCAAGTTATAGTTAGCGCTGCTAACAACTACTGGAGAATTTCTGTGTTTTTTTAGTTCAAACAATAAAGTTGTCAGTGAGAAATTCACCTAACTATAACATTACTTTAACCTCTGCTTTTTTCAGTGAATATATATATATATATATATATATATATATATATATATATATATATTAGGATCATGTTTCCATAGGAAATGCCTTTGTTGTTTTATTTATTACTTTTGTGCCATTCGACGAATCTCCACAAAACTTTCTAAAAAATTGTTAGACTTTTTCATCCTTGGCATGGTCTCCCTTAACTTTTTGCCTCTGTTCCCCAGGTTGTTGATGTGTGCTGGACTCTGATTTTGCTGTTTTTGTTACTCTGGGCACTTTACCACTGCTAACCAGTGCTAAAGTGCAAGTGCTCCTTTACAAAATGTGTATGTAATTGGCTTATCCATGATTGGCATATTTGATTCACTAGTAAGTTCACTAGAGGTGCCAGGGCCTGTAAATCAAATGCTACTAGTGGGCCTGCAGCACTGGTTGTGCCACCCACATAAGTAGCTCTGTAATCATGTCTCAGACCTGCCACTGCAGTGTCTGTGTGTGCAGTTTTAACTGTAAATTCGACTTGGCAAGTGTACCCACTTGCCAGGCCTAAATGTTTCCCTTTTCTTACATGTCAGACACCCCTAAGGTAGGCCCTAGGTAGCCCATGGGGACCCCTTCCCATTTGCCCGATTCACCGTTTGCAACGTGGAAAATGCTCCGTACATCTGGCCCTTTATGCAAAACTTTGGACTCTTGTTGGATAAACAAGCAGGTGAGCTTTCGTCCTGGCCGTGATGCTCGTTTCACATGAATTAAACCTCAACAGGAAGCACTTACAAATATAAAAGTAGTAGGTGCCCCAACTGAAGCTCCACTTCTAGAAAGGACAAATGATCCTAACTCCTGGGCTTGGCGAAGGCAAAGCAAGTGTGCTTACTGAGTGTTTCCATATTGAAAAACAATCTGAAATCCTTTGTGGAGGTGAATGCATTTCTCATCTACTGGAATGCAACCAGACACTTTCACACCCACATAGACCCTCTCACACCCTGACCCTCTCACAGCCACTCACACCCAGAGACAACTTCTCAAACCTGTTCTCATACCCAGAGAGACAGGCCCTGCAGCCAACTCCTGCTGCGCATGGCCAAAGGTCGTGCGCAGCATGGGGTTGGGTGGTTAGGGGGGTTGGCCGCAGGGACTGGCCACAGGCTGAAGACAGTGGTTGGAGTAATGTAAAATAATTAAAATTACTTTACGTTAAAAAAAACCAAAGAAATTCACTCAAGCCAAAGGTTACAGGGACTTTATATTTAGGTTCTGAATTTACTCGTACAAAACTGTAGAAATTCAGCAGTTATAGTGTGGGTTATTTCAAGAAAACGATAACGTGCGGCCTAAGGTAACTATAACTCACGCCCTCGCCATGCACTGCTTATTACCCCAGATATTACAGCACTCATGACAACTTTTATAACATCAATCAAATATCAATGAAATATTAGATGTCAAATTATTGAAGAAAAAACTGTGCATGTCAGGAAGGGCACAAGTATAGTTACTTGAAATAACTCCTAATTATAACTGCTGAATTTCTATGATTTTGTGTTAGTAAATTCAGAACCTAACTATAATGTCCCTGTACCCTTTGTTTTTCTTAAGTGAATATATATATATAGTCTGAATTTACTCGTATAAAACCATAGAAATACAGCAGTTCTTTCAAGTAACTAAAACTCGCACCCTAAGGTAACAATAACTCGCGCATGGCCGCACATTTCTGTAGGGTGACCACCCTTCTGTAATTTTCAAGGACTGTCCGTAATTTAGCCCTTCTGTCCATTGTCCATGATGAAAGGCTTAATGGACAGCATTTGTCCATAATTTTATCCTTTCAGCTAAACGACAAATGCAATTAAGACAATTCAGTTTCCCCAGCTGGATTGAAAGGCAGGGAGTCTCCTGTGCTCTTATCCTGAGGAAGGGGCAGACAGATAAGAAATAGGCCTTCTTGCCAGGGTATCTCCTTACCAAGAGAAATGCAAATGTGCGCACCTGGTAAATCTGGAAATGTAAAGTGGCTTGGAAACCTTTATTGGCTTTAATCGAAGGAGTCACTTGAAGCCTTCTGATGGCAAAGATATTTTCTTTCAGAGAGGTACTGTAAGGGTGTTCCAAGTTGAGCTGTAGAATGTGTGGTTTTAAAGTACAGGCATAACAAATATTTTCACTAGGTATAATCTGTATATTATTGAAATCTGTATTTGAGAAGGGCTTTTTTTATTGAAACTGAATGTATTTTATGCATTTTGTGGCAGCCTGTATCATGCTGTCTGTAATGCATGTTTAAAATAAGGTCTTACACATTCACAGTGCTTTCAGGGACCTCTGCACCTCACAGTACTAACACACATTGCCAAAGCCAATAGCAGAGAGTTTCATGTTTAGGAGTGGCATACTGTGGAGTCGCGTAGAGTAGCATTTAGTGGGGTGCTATGCAGTAGAGTTGACTGGTGTAGAGTGCACTGGCTTAGAGTCTTGCAGAATATAGTGGTGTAGAGTGAAGAGGCATTGAATGCAGCAGCATAGAATTCAGCGGCGTACAATGCAGTGTCAGAGAATGCAGAGGCATAGATTAGAGTGGTGCATAGTAGAGTGGAGTGGTGCAGAGTAGAGTGGCATAGAGTGCAGTGGCATAGAGTAGAGTGGCATACAATAGAGTGGCAGAGTGTGCAGTAGTGTAGAGTGGTGAGTAGTGCAGTGGCGTAGAGTGCAAAGTAGATGAATGGCATAAAGTGCAGTGGTGTAGAGTGGTGCAGAGTAGAGTAGCGTTGAGTGGTGCAGTGCAGAGTAGAGTACAGTGCTGTAGAGTGCATTGGCGTAGAGTGGAGTGGTGCAGAGTAGAGTGGCATAGAGTAGAGTGGCATACAATAGAGTGGCAGAGTGTGCAGTAGTGTAGAGTGGTGAGTAGTGCAGTGGCGTAGAGTGCAGAGTAGATGAATGGCATAAAGTGCAGTGGTGTAGAGTGGTGCAGAGTAGAGTAGCGTTGAGTGGTGCAGTGCAGAGTAGAGTACAGTGCTGTAGAGTGCATTGGCGTAGAGTGGAGTGATGCAGAGTAGAGTGGCATAGAGTGCAGTGGTGTAGAATGCAGTAATACAGAGTAGAGTAGGCTAGAGTACAGTGGCGGAGAGTGGTGTAGAGAGCAGCGGTGCAGAGTAGAGTACAGTGGCGTACAGTGCAGTTGTTTAGAGTGCACTGTCGTAGAGTGAAGTGGCTTAGAGTGCAGTAGCATCGAGTGGATTGGGGCAGAGTAGAGTGGCATAGAGTGCAGTGGAGTAGAGCGGCATACAATAGAGTGGCAGAGAGTGCAGTAGTGTAGAGTGGGGTATAGTGCAGTGGAACAGTTCAGAGTGCAGTGGGGTACAGTGGTGCAGAGTAGAGTAGAGTATAGTGCTGTAGACTGCAGTAGCATAGAGTGGAGTTATGCAGAGCAGAGTGGCACAGAGTGCAGTGGCGTAGTGTGTATTGGTGCAGAATGCAGTAGTACAGAGTGGAGTGGTGTAGGGTACAGCTGTGGAGAGTGCAGTGTTGCAGAGTAGAGTGTCAGAGTGCAGTGGTGTTTAGTGGAGTAGAGTGGCATAGAGAGCAGCGGAGTAGAGTACAATGGAGCAGAGTAGAGTGCAGTCACGTATAGTGCAGTTGTTTAGAGTGCACTGGCATAGGGTACACTGAAGTAGAGTGCTGTGGCATAGAGTAGACTTTCAGAGTAGTATGCAGTGGCATAGAGTGGAGAGGTGCAGGGAAGAGTGCAGTGGTGCAGAGTGCAGTGGTGTAAAGTAGATTGTTTCACAGTAGAGTGAAGTGGAGAGGTGCTGGGTACAGTGCATTTGCATAGAGTAGCATAGAGTGTAATGTCATAGAGTAAAGTGGTGTAGAGTGCTGTGGCATAGAGTGCAGTGATGCAGAGTAGATTAGAGTGGCGTACACTCTATTGGTGTAGAGTGCCGGGGCATTGAGTTGAGTGTTACAGAGTAAAGTGCATTAACATAGAGTGTATTGGCATAGAGTGCAGTGGCGTACAGTACACTGTTGCAGAGTGGCACAGAGTGGAGTTGTGCGGATTAGAGTGGTGTGGCCTAGACTGGAGTGGTGTAGCATGCAGAGGCAAAAAGAGTAGTGGTGTAGAGAGGCAAAAGGACATTGGCAAAGAGTGGAGTGCTACAGAGTACAGTAGAGAAGTGGCATAGAGTGGAGTGGTTCAGAGTGGAGTAGAGTGCATTGTTCCAGAGTGGAGTGGAGTAAAGTGGAGTGGTGCAGAGTAGGGTGCAGTTGTGTGGAGTGGTGCAAAGTAGATTGGAGTGAAGTATGCATGGTGTGTTAGTGCACTGCCATTACAGACAACACTTTTTTGACTGAAATGACCATTACATTTGCAGAGACATACAATTTTTCTAATAAAACTATACAGTGCACAGATGTGTAGAAATTACACTACTTAGTGTAATGATTTGTTTTAATCATATTAACGTATTTGTTTCCAGCACAGTTCAGAATTAACAACAATTTGCTTCATTTGTGTTCCTAATTCTGATATCTTCTGAAACCCTTGCACAGTTCATTGAAATGTTGTTGTGTGCTAGGAAAAAACTCTTTCCTACCCCCTGTATGCAGCAAGATTGTCACAAGAATCCTCTCACTTTGAAATCAGAGAAAGAAAGGTAAAAACCAACCTCCCACCGAAGACAGAGCCTGACATATTCCCTTGTTGTTTGAATGCACAGCAAATGTGATGAGATGAGAACAAGATTTACAGGCCTGTTTACAGAAAGGGAGCCCTCAGAAGGATACTGTAAATAAGGTTTGGGGGCAAGAGAAGGGATAAACTCAAGTTGGACAGCCTTAAACAAATAAAGTCAGCAAATTGAAAGCAACGAAATGTGAGTTACAAACCACAAAGCAAATGGTAAGCAACAGGTGGAATGCATTCCCAGGGAAGCTCTAAGAATGTACCTAAAGGGGCAGCCACTGGATACTTTGTGGAGAAAGCCCAGTATTTTAGTCCAGTCTGTATCTTGCAGAGATTCAACCACGTCGATCTCCGAGGTAGTATGACAAGAAGCCATGGGGTGGTCTCCATGTTGCAGGAAAGGCCTGTACACCCATCTTATCAGTTTGCCACTATTCCTTATGGTGTAGAGCCTGTGGCACACCTCATGTAGGGTTAGTGCTAGGAGTCAGACATGAAATAGGGCATTTAATGATTGTTTAAGGTGTTTGTAAGTAAGGAGTTGACCCGGGTGAAGATGGTAGTCTGCCACAAGGTTTGGAAATCTAGTAGCTCGCCGTCCAGAAACACATCTTCCAATTTTAAGACGCCTGCATCATGCCACCAATGGAGTTGCTCTGAGCGCAGCCATCCTGTGTGAGTGAGAAGGCCTAGCAAAGGTAGTATAGGAGCATAGGGTTTCTTCAAGTCAGTGAGTTTACAGGTTCTAGGAAGACAAGAGAAAGCTGTGCAGGATAACTCCAGATAGTGTTCTGTAGAATGGTTAGTAGGAAACAATGAGTACTGCAGTAAGCCCTTCTTAAAGTCTTTACAGATGAACCCCATCTCATGCAGGGGGTGGGCAGACAGCCAGCAAGCTACCCATTGGACCTGTGCAGCTAAATAATAGTGCTCTTAGTCGGGGAGGCCTAATCTGCCCACGGTCATGAGTAACTTTAAAGTGTAAAGAGCTACCCAACGGCATCCAAGCAACCAAATCTGATGTGTGGCTTGTCTGAAGAAGGAATGATCGATGAGCAGGGGAACATTTGCAAAATAATACAATAATCGGGGTAGCACACCATCTTCACTAGTGCTACATGCCCCACTACAGAAAGCAGAAGAGAAGACCAAAAACAAACTGGGCTCGGTGGGAAAGTGTTGCTCTGCTGGGATTTCCATCCTGCAGATCATTGGGGAAATGGTAGATATTAATCCCTAGGTATCAAAGGGTAACTCGTTCCCAGTTCAAGCTGAGGTCTAATTATATATAAAGAGGAAAACAGTGCCATATGTTAAAAAAACACTAATTACATTTTAAATCTTTCTCATGTTCTTAGATTTTGTTTGTGCAATTTACATTCCAAATATTTTGAAGATTCTGTGTGTACTTTGACACTTAGGGATAAGCCAGATCACTAGTTTGGCTTTTGCTCAATTGCAAAACCATTTAAAGACATGGACACAGTAGGTAATTGCCTTGCACATCCTTGCAAGGGGTCTGGCCCCTGCTCACCCTTCACAAGCACGAATAGCGGACCATTGCACCAGAAGAGATTGCCAAGGTGGTTTGGTGCTGCTTGTTCAACTACTTCACAGTGCCTCTTCTGTTTACCTCCTGTCTGCAGAAACAACTGCCCAGGTACGTAGTACCTTCCTATAATCTTGGTGGACCCTTGTCTGATTTTAGGAATTGCTCCACCTTGTATTTCTCTTCCTTATTTATCCAGTTCTTAGCAACAACCCTTTGAACCAGGCGCTGTGGATCTCTCATCTGCTCTCGATTTCATCCTCCTTTTTTCTTATCTTTGGTAGTCCAGGCTCCCAGCTCTTAGATAAATGTAGAGTCCCAGACACACACTCTACTGCTGTGAGACTATAGACGAGTTGTGGGTATCTCACATCCTGACATTAGGTGCGAGACTGTCACCCACAACATCTGCTCTGCCTCATCACATTTTTTTAGGTTGAAAGTCCATTGGAGGTTGTGATAAGCCAGATGTTTTTGTTCAACGTGTTTAAACTAGCATGAGGTTACTTACCTTAACGTTTTACAAATTGTTTGCCATGGGTTTTAATATGTCAAGAAACATAATCAAAAGTTTGCTTTTGCTTTCTCTCCAAGAAAGATTGGGTAGATTTGGGTTGGGGTGATGAACTTGACACAGTGCTAAAGGGCATTAATTTACTACTGAACAAGGACGTAACGTGACACCTGATGAAGCATACCAGGAGGCAATCACAAAAAGACCACAGTGAATAAAGAGTGCTGTGTAAAAAAAGAGTAAATAAATGCACTGATAACGTAATGGGGTATGGCCTCTTTTGTATGTGTGTAAACCTGACATTTGCCGTTTAATTTTTTTCCTGAATTTTGATCCTTCGTCCTGAATTTCTGTCCTGAATTTTGACCCTTTGTCCTGCATTTTTTACAGTCCTATCCAGAATTTGCCTCGATGCCAGTTGGTCACCCTACATTTCTGTGCTTGCGTTGGGGAGAGGGGAGGAGAGTGGCATATTTCTGTAAATATGGCGCTCCCCTGCTCTCTCCTTCTCACGCAGCGCAACATTTGTGGCCGCTGCACTGCGCTGCGAGACAAACCGGTAAATCTGGCCCTCAGTATACTTTCAGTAGAAACATTAAAGGTATTCTTTATGGGGTGGGACCTTGCACACTTAATCTACATTGGACATCACCCTGATTAGCGGAAATGAGAAATCCAGTAATGTTGGCGATCACCACTACAGCTTGCTAAATCATCTGACCTAGAATGAAGTATTGGTCATCCATCATAGCTGTCAATCATAGCTCAGAAGACAGGATTCTTTTTACAGGGACTCCAGTGGAAGCAATGGTGCACCTAGGTATTCCCACATTTGGGCTTCCCTTCTGGTACATAATTTGAGATGTTTCTTTGTACACCTTGATCCACGGTTTCATCAGAGCCGCAATGGCGGCCATTCTTTTTTTTCTTATCGGGCACGAATCTTCTTCTTGTAACGATTTGAAACATTGCTGACCTCGGTTTTGTGGTGGCCTCAAAACATGACCGTGTCGTCCACCCGATAGTACCAGAAGTCTGTCTCGATCACCAAGCATCATCTGAGGTAAAGTAATATAATTGTATTGGTTCTCTTTCATTCATTCTTCCACGTGTAGAGAAGCGATACTTCCTCACAAAGCTAAGCGACCCTCTGGAACTGATGCTGTCGCAGCCACACTTGCAATATCTCCTTGTCTCCCCCTGGTCCAGTGATCTGCTCAATTTCAAACCCTGCTTGACTGAAGAACGCAAAGGAAGTTCTGCTCATAAAAGCATCCCATTCACAAAATGAAATTTAAAAATCCAGTTTCCTGTCAATTTTGGAGCTTTGGAGTTATGGCTCCTTGGTCCATATGGCTATGTTTTGGATTTTTTTCCACTAAGGCAAGCTTTCTTTGATTTTGGGCTAAAGCTTTTTTTAATTGTTCTTCCTTTTTTTATCAATTTTCTTTTAACTTATTTATGCATTTCTTTAGACCAAATCTCGCCCGGATGAGCCAAAGTGCTTTACATTTAGAGCTGGTTAGGTCTTGTTTCAAATCCAGTGTGCAACTAATTACATTAGTAAATATTAATAATTATTTGGGGTTAATGGAAAAAAATCCTCTGTCTTTATTGAGTTATGTTTCTTGGTCACCAACCTCGTTGTGAGTGTAGGCCCAAAGATGTGCATTTTAGGTCCAGAAGGGCCGGACCGTCCTGATCGTCAGCACAAGCACCAAAATAACTTCCATTTAAATACATTTTATGCAAATGTATACTGTGTTGACATCCTGCCTTTCTGGTTTGGACCTCACCAAAGTGTTGGCACCGCTGGTTAAACACAGCATCATTTTAATTGTATTCCTATGGTCACGAGCTGGGCACTGCCTTGGGCACGTCCACTTTAACTTAATTTAAGAATGAGTAGTTCACCCATAGTTTGTACTTCTGTTTCTTTTCGTGAATTGGGCACATTTTATTCACCTGAAAATTATCCTTCTATAGGGAGTGTAACAAGGTTTGGGAGCAAGTTTTCATTTTTAGATTGAGACCCACTGTCTGCAACTGTCTCTTTGCTTACAGATATGATTACATTCTCTGAGCTGTCTTCCTGAAATGTGTTACTTATTTGTCCCAACACTCCGCCTGTCAGCTTTATGCACTGATCACTCTCCATATGAATATCTCAGCCGCACCCTACCCCTTGCAAGTCTCGCCTCATTTCCGGTCCCCTGCGGTTTCACCAAGTTACTCAAAAGCAATTTGAAAAACGAGCCTTCCGGCAGTCAGAGCTCTATGCCACTTGCAATTGTATAGCGCTTAAAAGCATGATTATAGCACGACAGGGCGTTCTTCATCTTATTCTAAGCTGCATATACAAATGCGCCCTCTGTGTTTTGAATATGTATGTTCAAGGAGAGAGGAGTCTGAGTGAGGTAGATAAAGCTTCCTCGATCATCTCATCTCACACCCTCCCCCTCCCAAACACCCCCCCCCCCAGCGATGCCGCGAGGTGGCTGAGCTTGTGAGAAGCCCGTGTGAGGGATGGAGAGAGTCCTTTGTTTGGGATGGAGGCTTAGCGCGCGGGCCTGGCCTGCTCTGATTAGCAGTGACGTCAGCAGTGATAAAGGATGCTGGGCCACAGAGCCCTCCAGGATAAGTGAAATCAAGCCTGTTTTGTGAAATTGTATAATCTGCTGCTCTCGCGGCCTAATAACCACCCGCTTTGTTCTTTCAACAAACCGAGGGAATCACTTGTCTCCCGCTGACGGAGGAGATAATCACTTTCCAGCAGCCCTTCATCCACAGGGCAAGTATCTCAAGAGCACTGGGAAAGGAGATGCGGCTTCGATTCCTGGAGGAAGCAAGAGTGTTTTTTGGGTAGGTGAGAGCTCGCGCCTTCAATTCCTAAGGAAAGCAAGAGGTCACCACGTCTGTTCTTGGAGTAATCGAAAGCTCACCCCTTCAATTTCTGAGGAAGGCGAGAGCTCATCCCTGCAATTCTTGGGGAAGACGAGAGCTCACTCCTTTGATCCTTGGGAAGCGAGTGTTTATCCCCTTTGATTCCTGTGTAGGTGAGAAGTGCCCCATTGGTTCCTGGAGGAAGTGAGAGGTCGCCCTTTGATACCTGGAGAAAGCAGGAGCTTACCCCTTCAATTCCTGGGGAAGGCGAGAGCTCACCCCTTTCAATTCCTGGGGAAGGCGAGAGCTCACCCCTTTCAATTCCTGGGGAAGGCGAGAGCTCATCCCTTTCAATTCCTGGGGAAGGCGAGAGCTCATCCCTTTCAATTCCTGGAGAAAGCAGGAGCTTACCCTTTTAATTCCTGGGGAAGGCGAGAGCCCACCCCTTCAATTACTGGGGAAGGCAAGTGCTCACCCCTTTCAATCCATGGGGAAGGCGAGAGCTCATCCCTTTCAATTCCTGGGAGCTCATCCCTTTGATTCCTGAGGAAGGCGAGAGCTCACCCCTTCAATTCCTGAGGACGGTGAGAGCTCACCCCCGGGTAAGGCTTACCCCTTCAATTCCTGGGTAAAGGGACAGCTCGCTCCTTTGATTCCTGAGGAAGGCGACAACTCACCCCTTCGATGCGTGGGTAGGAGCGGGCTAGCCTTTTCGGTTCCTGGAGGAAGTGTGATTCTTAGGGGAAGCAAGAGCTCACCCCATTAGTTCCTGGACAAGTGAGAGCTCACCCACTGGTTCCCGGAGGAAGCGAGAGGTCATCCCTTCAATTCCTGAAGAAAGGCAGAGCTCACTCCTTCAATTCCTGAGGAAGTTGAAAACTCAGCCCTTTGATTTCTGAACAGGTGACAGCTCGCCCCGCAAGATCTTGGAGGAAGCAAGAGGTTGCACCTTTGAACCTAGGGGAAGCGAGCGCTCACCCCTTTGGTTGCTGGGGGAAGAGAAAATTCACCCCTTTTGTTCCTGCATAGGGGACAGCTCACTCCTTTGATTCCTAAAGGAAGCGAGAGCCTCACAAATCAATTCCTGGTGAAGGTGAAAGCTCACCCTTTTGTTTCCAGGGGAACGGCAGGAGTACGCCCTTTGATTCCTGGATGAAGTGAGAGATTGTCCCTTCGGTTTATGGTGGAAGACAGAGCTTCATCCTTGGGTTTTTAGGTGGGCGAGAGCTCACCCCTTCGATACCTGGAGGAAGTGGGAGCTTTTACTTTCAATTCCGGGGAAAGGTGTGGGCTCACCCTTTAAATTTCCAGAGGCAGCGAGAACTTGTCCCTTTGATTCCTGGGAAAGGCAAGTGCTAAGGCTTTCAATTCATTGAGGGAGCATGAGCTCATTCCTTCGATTCTTGAAGGAAGTGAGAGCTTGCCCCTTTGATTCCTGGGACAAACAAGATATTGTCTATCTGATACCTACTGAAAGAGGATTTCCTGACTTCAGTTCCTATGGGCCGCTCTAGCTCACCACTTTGACCCCCATGGAGAGTGCCTGCTCGCCACTTCGATTTCTGGGGTGAGCTAAAAGTCACTCTTTAGGTTCCCAGTCAATGTATGAACTCAACACGTCAACCCTCCTGGAAAGTGCAAGCTTGCCACATGAATGTCCCAGAAGAGCAGGAGCTTCCTACTGTAGTCTCCCTTGGAAGCTGCCATTTCTGTTGCCCAAAGGATGCAAGAGCTCACCCCTTCAATTCCTGGTGGAAATGAAAGTCGTTGGTTTGGCTTTAGGGAAGATTGCTATGTTGATTAATTTGAGAACTGATTGCTGCCACTTCTATTCTCAAGTGAAGTGAGTCATTTCAACTACCAAGGGAAGAAAATTTGAATCAGTGAAATACTATGAGTTGGATGAAAACAGCATGTTACTAAGTTCCACCAGTGGCACTGCTTTTGCTGGACGTGTCTTGATCTAACAGCTTTTTTGACTGGCAGAAAGAGAAGCCATGCTGGAACAATTTAATTTCTTCCATGCCTTCAATTCTCAATCACGACTAACATCTCCAATGCAAGAATCCAGCAAAGTTTACCTGCAGAGTTCAGATTGATGCTTAAAGGAAGTAGTGTTTTTCAGGTGAGAAGCTTTTTGTGAAACCATCTCGACTTGAGGTGTAGTTGACTATGCGTAGACCCAGAATGCACAGCGATTTAAAATCTGTTTGTTCACTGAATGGGTATCTAGGAAAGTAAAAAACCCTGCAAATGTTAAACACCACTTTTAAAATAATTCACAGTTGATGGATAACTCCCTCGTAATGGCTAGTGTGGGAGTTACAATACAGCTATTCCTCTACAGAACTTAGGGGGTTATTACAACTTTGGAGGAGGTGTTAATCCGTCCCAAAAGTGACGGTAAAGTGACGGATATACCACCAGCCGTATTACGAGTTCCATAGGATATAATGGACTCGTAATACGGCTGGTGGTATATCCGTCACTTTACCGTCACTTTTGGGACGGATTAACACCTCCTCCAAAGTTGTAATAACCCCCTTAGTGCCATATCAATGACCTGATATGTGTTGCTCTTAGCGACTCAAACCTTAAGTGCGGTTTATGAGGGCACGCAAGGCCACCTTGCATGGCCCCGTGTGGCTTCATAAATCTTGAGTAATGTTACTCAGTGCAAATCTGATTTACATTACTCCACACCAAGGCGGCATTTCCATAGGTGTTGCATGGGTGTTCTCACTCAATATCCATGGATTTTGCCACATTCACAGCTTTGAAAGAACTTGTAGACCTGGTTCCTCTTTCTATCTGTACTGCATTCTGTAGCACACATAGAAAGAGGAAAATGCCCCTGCCTACACAAAAGCAATCCTGCATGCAACACCAGCACCCTTGCACCATGGTGCAACAGTGCCTGTATTGGCGCTAGGCTGCCTTGAGAGTGCCAATGCAGGTAAAAGGACATAAATGTGCAGTATAAACCAGTATTGGAACTTTCATAGATTCACATGCTTGAATCATTCCACGTCGTCGAGATGGGAGTCCCCGGTACCTTATAATAGCAATGTAATGTAAAATATAATGCATTAAGGCCTTTAGGCCTTCACTTTTGTAGCATATCTAAGTCTGTTTAAAAAAAGAGACAAAAGATTGGCTGAGGTCTATCAGGCTGTACCCCCCTTTAGAACACTCCAGTGAGAAGCTCCAGTCCCTCAGATTATCTACCGCACGTCGTGCTAAGGAGCCTCCACTGAGCGCTGCTCAGTCACACCTTTTCAAGAGTAATTTCTGATGATATTATTCCACAAATTCTACTTCTAATAGCTAATATCTCCTACACCACACTATTGCAGGGGGTATATCTGATTTTTACTTCACCAACCATGTCAGATAACGAGAAAAGGAGTCTCTTTAGAGCCTGCAAGACATTTGGCAAGAAAATAGTTCATCTTGAAGATCCACACAAGGATTATATATATTGCCTTTGCCTAGACCCTTCAGCGAGGGACCGCCAAGTATTCCGAACATTTTCTAACAAAACTCTCAAAGCAGAGAGGGGCAGGGTGCTCTTTTGGCTCCAGAAAAAGGAGCCTGTTTCTGAGTCTGACAGTGAGGAATCATCTACGTCCTTAAGGAAGGCACACAAAAGGGACAGATCACCTCACTCACATGCCTCTAGTGAGCAGCCCAAAAAGACCTAAAAAAATACTCTTCAAGGGACTTATTAAGGTTTCCGTCCTTCGGGTTCTCCTCACAGAAGATCTTCATCTTTGCACAAGGAGATGAAGGGGCATTCTGCCTCTTCAGAATGGTTCCAAAAGGCTTCTTCTGAACTCCCTACACCACCTCATCCTCGACGAGACCCTCATCAACATCGACAATAAAATTGTCTATGGCAATGTCGACACCCAATGCTACAACCACTGTCTCCACAGCGTGCAGTGCTTCAACCTTTCACACCACGACAACGTCTACAACGCGTACAGTAAAACCGTCGACACTAAAATGAACTATCTCTACACCACCGACGACGGCAGTCATGACGGTACCATCATCAACTGACACATTTCCGCCGCCGCCGACCTCCTCGTTGACTGGACCCACTATGTTGCGGCAAGTTGCACCATCGGCAACATCGACAACGATATCGGCAACAAGAGAGAAATCCAAGAAACAGGGAAAAACCAAGTATTTGACACCATCCCACACCTCTCCTAGTAAGGTGTCACCCTTACTCCCAGCTCATCTCCTGGAAGAAGACGATTCAATAAAGGAAGGGCCATTAGGAGTTGCCACAGCCTGTCTGAGTTACACGTAAAATGCCAGGAAGTAGACCATGACAATGAGTATGGATCTGAGGTGGCATGATCCAAAAGCCTTTTATTCCCCTTGAGAGCAATACCTATACCAGGAAGAGATGGTCAGGCAGCGGTTCCCACACACTACTACCACTGCACAGCAATTACCTGTACCACGAAGGTCACCAGTACCTCCGCCTTCCACACCTACTCAAACGGTGTTACCTCTACCTGAGATTCCCAGACATCCACCTCAAACAGCCCTATTGCAAGATCCAACAACCTCTGACGATGATAGGGAGGATGGAGAGCTACTGGATGTCACTACAGAAAGGGATGATTATCTCATACCCACACCATCATCTCCTCCTGTTCCAGTGGATCCCCCACCGGAAGACATCAGTGGATTCCATAATCTACTGGAGAGAGCTGCAAAACGATTTGCACTGCCTATGCCGATGAAGCAGATGGACTGCTTCCTTTATGACTTTAAAGAGCCCTTTCAAAGAAGCGTGAGATCCATACCCATAGTCTGTTATATATGGGAGTAGGGCCTCAAAGTGATAAGGAATCCTGTCCTACCCCGTCTAGACAAGAAATCTAAAGCACTTGAGGATGACCCAGCCTGTCTGGCGGGTCATCCCAGGCCAGACTCAGTAATTTGTCATGCGGCCCAATGCAGATCCTATAGCCCCTCTGCTCCAATCTCTGCACCCCCCCTACAAAGTAGGGAGGAGACCAGATAACATCCGAAAAAGTTTTCTTCAATGTCTTTTCTTCATTGGCTGTTATAGGAATGTATGACAGGCAGTTATGGACGGACATTGCACCTTACTAGGACCAGCTGCCAGAAGATGCCAAAGCAGAGGCAAAGAAAACATTTCAAAAGGGGGAAGGAGCCTCAGCAGAGGTTATGGACTGTGCAATGAACATTGCTACTACTGCCTTCCGGCAATTGGCAGTGGCAGCCGTTCTTAGAGGACAGGGTTGGCTTCGAACAACTTCATTCAGGCCTGGGGTGCAAAACAAGATTCTCAATCTACCTTTTCATGGTGAAGCCCTCTTTGGAAAACATGTTGATGATGCCCTGCAGCCTATAAAGACCGACTCAGACATGGCCAAATCTCTCGGAACCCTTCAATTTAAGCAACAGCCCTTATGGGGTGCCAGAGGGTGTGGGTTTCCATCCTACAGAGGAGGTTTCCAACAGTACAGATACCTCGCTTACTCCTCTCCCTACTAGTCCTTTCGCCCTCAATATCCGCAGACGCAGCCTCCACAGGCCGCCTAAAACAGGCCCACGCAAAAAACTAGAGCAGGATGGCAAGGAAAGGATGCAGGCCGTAGACAATGACTTTACATGGACACCAGCTACCGATCCTTCCTCCATTCCGAAAATAGGAGGAAGAATTTTGCATTATTATCACCGATGGCAAGACATCACTTCGGGCCAGTTGGTACTAAACCTTATCCAATTTGGCCATACCCTGGAGTTCCTGCACATTACACCACCAAGACCTCCTCTTCTGCACACTCAAAAGTACCTACATTTCCTCAAAAAGGAAGTTTTGACAACACTCAGGAAGGTAGCAATAGAAAATATTCCTGTTTCAGACAGAAAGAAAGGTTTCTCCTCCTGTTTCTTTCTCGTCCAAAAGAAATGGAAGGAGTGGTGTCCAATTCTGGACCTCAGACAGCTGAACACACATCTCAAGAAGCAGTATTTCTGTGTCATTACTCTATACAATATCCTCTTGCTTCTAAATCCAGGGGATTATATGTCCTCTCTCGATCTCCAGGATGCATACTTTCACATCCTGATCCATCCATCCCACAGAAATGTCCTCAGATTTATGGTAGCTGGAAATCACTTCCAATTCAAAGTTCCCCCATTCGCCCTGAAATGAGCCCCCAGGATATTCACCAAATGTTTGGCTCTGGTCACAACCTTCCTGAGAAAACAAAAGCATCAGGTATTCCCATATTTGGACGACTGGCTCATCTAAGCCTTGCCCAAGGCACAGGCGCAGAGGTCAACAGCACCCTGTATACAACTATTCAGAGAATTGGGCCTCACAATCAACAAGAAGTCAAACTTTCAATCCTCAAAAAATATCACCATTCTGGGTGCAGTTCTAGACAAGTCACTCAACAAAGCTGCTCCTACAAAGTAAAGACAGCTAAAACTGATCATCGTGGCGAAATTGATATAAAGAAAACAGTTTTTTTTCTGTTTGCCTCTTCAAGTCCCTGTTAGTGATGAAGTCCTCCTGTATACCTCTCATTCCATTTTGCCACCTCAAAATGCTACCCCAGCAAGAACAACTGGACAGTCAGTGGGTGGAGTCCACGGGGTCCTTTGATGGTACAATCAGTATTACGAAGACTATGAGCATAGCATTGTCCTGGTGGACCCAGAGCTCCCATCTGTCAGTCGGTCTCTCATTCCTCACGCCACCATCTCCGTGGGTAATCACAACCGACACTTCCATGGAAGGGGGGGAGCCTACCTTCGGAACTTGCAGGTCAGTGGCAAGTGGAAAATGCATCACAAATCTTCTTGAGCTCAAAGCGGTTTGCCTGGCCCTTCAAGCTTTTCTGCCAAAGATAAAATATTCCCCAGTCCTCATACATATGGACAACACTACAATGATGCACTATATCAACAAAAAGGGAGGGACAACATCTCTGCTCTTATCTCAAGAATCACAGCATATCTGGAAGTGGTCCATCCTCCACAGAGTGCATCTACGAGCAGAGCACATGCCAGGAATGCAAAATGTGCTAGCAGACTCTCTGAGCAGGTTGACCGCATCCAACCACGAATGGAAATTAGATCAGAAGGTGCTTAACCACATCTTGTTTCAATGTGGCAAGCCGAATCTGGACCTGTTTGCCACTCCCCAAAATGCATAATGCCAATTCTTTGCAAGTCGGGATCACCATCTGGGTTCATGGGGGAATGCATTTTTGATGGCATGGTCAGGAATATATGCTTACGCCTTTCCTCCCATTCCCCTAATTCTGAGAGTCCTAGCCAAGATCAAGGCCGAACACTGCAAAATACTCCTGATAGCCCCTGCATGGCCTCGCCAGCGTTGGTATACAGAACTGCTTCTCCTATCAGAGAGTCCCAGCATCCCTCTGCCTATAACACCATGGCTGCTAACAATGAGCAATGGTCAAGTGCTGCACCTAGATCCAGCATCTCTTCATTTGATAGTCTGGCTCCTGAGCACAATGAGTTTGTTCACTTAGACATCTCTCCTGAGTGTAGAGACATTCTTGCCAGAGCAGACCATAAAAACAAGACATACCATCTTAAATGGAAAGAATTTTGCATGTGGTGCAAACAAGCTCAAATACATCCATTCTCATCATTACCTGAAAAGGTTCTTCCATACCTACTCCATTTGGCAAGAACTGGTTTGGCTCATGCTTCATTTAAGGTTCACCTAGCTGCAACATCCTTTTACAGATGGTCAGAAAACTTACCGTATTTGTGGTCTACTAGGATCGTCAAACAGTTAATTAAAGGACTCTTCCGAACTTTCACGCTAGCCAGACCACGTCCTCCATTTTGGCAGCTCAACATCACATTATCCCAATTAATGTAACATCCACTCGAACCTACACACAGAGTAGAGCTGAAATTCCTTTCATGGAAGGTCACGCTTCTTCTGGCCCTTTCCTCAGCAAGGAGGGTTAACAAAATCCAAGCCTTCACCATACAGGATCCTTTCTTGCAGTTTAAAGAAGACAAGGTAATACTACAAACAAATCCAGAGTTCATACCCAAAGTCCCTTCGGACTTTCACATTAATCAGCCTGTGGTTTTAAAATTGTTCTTTCCAAATCCTACGACACCGGAGGAACAGGCCCTTCATTCTTTGGTCATCAAAAGGTGTCTCAAATTTTATCTGGAAAAAACCAAAGACTGTAGAAATTCCAATCAACTATTTGTGGCGTCCAGTGCCCCTAGGAAAGGCCAATCGCTCTCCAAGCAAGGGATTACTAGGTGGATATCGAGCGCAATCCATTTCTGCCAACGATCTGCAGAGAAGCCTCTGCAGAGAACGACACATGCCCATTCAAAAAGAGCAGAAGCGGCATCTACAGCGCATCTGCTGGTGTGCCCATCCAGGACATTGGCAGAGCAACCACCTGGAAGAACACTCACTCTTTTACAAAGCATTACTGCTTAGGGGCAACACCTCAAGGTGACGTGGCAGTGGAGCACTCGCTGCTAAGACATCTGTTCCAGTAAGGGTGAGCTACCAAGTTCTTTCTTTTCCCTCTATCCCAGTTTGTGTTCCGCACATTGCCTATTGTTTCCTTCAAGAGTGCTCTTTTATAATGTCATATATTAGTATAGGGTTATTAATGAATATGTAACATCTAAAGTTTGGTTATACAAACATATTGATAGATTTTGACAATTATTACATGTATATTCAAAATACAATGTGCTTCACTACTGCTTGCTACTCTGATTCAAGCATGGGAATCTATGAAAGTTCCAATACTGGAGTAGGAAAATGAGGGGCATGTTTATACTTGGTTTGCGCCATTTTAGCAGCATTTATTTTGACGCTAAAATGGCACAAACCTAACTCCATATTTATATTTTGACGCTAGACCCATCTACCGTCAATATATAGGAGTTAGCGTCATGTTGTGGATGCAGCAAACTACTTTGTGCTAATTAGATGCAAGGTAGACGTTCCTGTCCACAATATGAGGCTAACCCCCTACTGCCATAATTATGCTCTGGCACAGAAACAACGCGCACGGAGTAGGCGGACCCAAATGATGGCGCTAAGCCTGCTTAGCAGTATTATTTAATGCCTGGGTCAGACCAGGCATTAGGGTACCTGTGGACCCAATTCCATGGCCAAACACCATGGAATGAGCCCACAGATGCCCACCCCAAGCTGCAGGAACACCCCCACCCACACCAGAGGTACATCACAGGACGGAGGACCCCATCCTGGCTAAGTATGGGTAAGTATTTTATTATTTTACAATTTTATTTAAAAATGTTCTTTTCTTTTTTTCTTTTTTTAATGTGTCATTGGGGGCCACTTACATGGGGCCCCCTGCCTGGCACTGGATCTTATGGCCTTGCCCAAGGGACACTGGTCCCCTGTGCTGGCCATTGGGGTGGTGGGCATGCCTCTTGTCTTTTCTGTGACAGTAGTCATTTGTGGGTGTTTGTCTGTCAGGAAATGGCACTAGGCTGGTTAGTGGCATATTTATTACTGCTAACCAGCCTAGCGTCATTTCTGACCCACTTGTGCCTTCTTCCCTACCGCCATCACCCCGGCTAGCGTCTTCTCTGTAGACGCTAGCCTATCCTTAGTGCCGGCTGTGCCATTCCATAGATATGGTGCCCGGCTGCCATTATGGAATGGCGCTAAGGATTTTGCCACAAAACTGCGTTTGCGCAGTTTTGTGGCAAAAAGCATAAATATGCACCTAAGTTACTTACCCGTAACTGTAGTTCTCAGGTATTGGAATCTTTCATAGATTCACATGCGACCCTCCCTTCTCCCCACTGACGCTCACCGTTATCCCTATATTTTTTTCTTTCTTTCTCACTGATCCTCCAGCACTTGTGCCTAGGAAAATCTGAGGGACTGGAACGTCTCACAGGGTTGTCCTAAAGGGAGATACAGCCTGACTGGCTGAGGTCTATCTTTGGTCTCTTTTTTTAAAACAGACTTATATATGCCACAAATGTGAGGGCTGCAGGGCCCTAATGTTCCATATTTACATTACATTCCTATTTTAAGGTACCAAACTCTCGTATGATGGGCAATGATTCACGCATATGAATCTTCGAAAGATTCCAATACTGGAGATCTACAGTTACAGGTAAGTAACTTAAGTATCGCACGTTCCCACCCTTTCCGTGCGATGCAGGGCAGTGCAACAAGGTGACTTACTGCACTGCCCTGCGCCACAAAGCCCATAAATATAGGCCTTAAAATGTATTTGCTGAGTTGGAAAAAGAAACTTACATTTGTGGTCAAAGATCTGACTACAGTTGGCACATTATTTCACTTATTTGTGTTTTTTTAATTTAAAATCTTAAATATCTGATAATTTTGCATTTGTCTCAAAATAAAATTTCAAGTGCCTTCGAAAGCCAGAGCAAAACCTTTGATGCCACGGGTGGAGCACAAGATCACCGCTTTGACTTCTAGCAAAAACATGATCCAGCCACTTCGATTTCTCCAAGGAATCAAAAGGTTGATCATCCAGAAAGTAAGTAACACAAAATCAAGGACAACCCTATATGCCCACAGGGATCAGGGTCAATATCTCATTCATGAGCGTTGTTCTATGTGACTCATTCAAATCTTGGAAACCTCTAAACCATTCAGAGGAATCCACCATCCATGCAATATCATTTCACCATAGCAATACCTTATATTTGGAAAAAGGGAACCATGGACTAATAGAGGTTACTGTCAATTACATATACTCACAATGTGTATGAAGAAGTCTTTGAATAAGTGGACAAAGTGCAGACTACACTGTCCTAAAAAAAGTGAACAAATATGTACACCATATATATCGTAAGACAATGTACATTCCCCTGGTTCTGTACATTGTTAAACGTCTACATATTATGAAGCTGAAAGACAGCAAAAGCAACTTGAGCTTCTTGGTATTATTGGATCTTTCTGTACAATCAACACTTGTCTCGTGTTTGCAGGAAGTTGCTGGTGTTGGTACCAATATCGTTCGATGCCTTATGTTATTCCTGCATGATGTCTCACAGGTAGATACATCCTGTAACCCAACATATACAGGGAGTGCAGAATTATTAGGCAAGTTGTATTTTTGAGGATTAATTTTATTATTGAACAACAACCATGTTCTCAATGAACCCAAAAAACTCATTAATATCAAAACTGAATATTTTTGGAAGTAGTTTTTAGTTTGTTTTTAGTTTTAGCTATGTTAGGGGGATATCTGTGTGTGCAGGTGACTATCACTGTGCATAATTATTAGGCAACTTAACAAAAAAAAATATATACCCATTTCAATTATTTATCATTACCAGTGAAACCAATATAACATCTCAACATTCACAAATATACATTTCTGACATTCAAAAACAAAACAAAAACAAATCAGTGACCAATATAGCCACCTTTCTTTGCAAGGACACTCAAAAGCCTGCCATCCATGGATTCTGTCAGTGTTTTGATCTGTTCACCATCAACATTGCGTGCAGCAGCAACCACAGCCTCCCAGACACTGTTCAGAGAGGTGTACTGTTTTCCCTCCTTGTAAATCTCACATTTGATGATGGACCACAGGTTCTCAATGGGGTTCAGATCAGGTGAACAAGGAGGCCATGTCATTAGATTTCCTTCTTTTATACCCTTTCTTGCCAGCCACGCTGTGGAGTACTTGGACGTGTGTGATGGAGCATTGTCCTGCATGAAAATCATGTTTTTCTTGAAGGATGCAGACTTCTTCCTGTACCACTGCTTGAAGAAGGTGTCTTCCAGGAACTGGCAGTAGGACTGGGAGTTGAGCTTGACTCCATCCTCAACCCGAAAAGGCCCCACAAGCTCATCTTTGATGATACCAGCCCAAACCAGTACTCCACCTCCACCTTGCTGGCGTCTGAGTCGGACTGGAGCTCTCTGCCCTTTACCAATCCAGCCACGGGCCCATCCATCTGGCCCATCAAGACTCACTCTCATTTCATCAGTCCATAAAACCTTAGAAAAATCAGTCTTGAGATATTTCTTGGCCTAGTCTTGACGTTTCAGCTTGTGTGTCTTGTTCAGTGGTGGTCGTCTTTCAGCCTTTCTTACCTTGGCCATGTCTCTGAGTATTGCACACCTTGTGCTTTTGGGCACTCCAGTGATGTTGCAGCTCTGAAATATGGCCAAACTGGTGGCAAGTGGCATTGTGGCAGCTGCACGCTTGACTTTTCTCAGTTCATGGGCAGTTATTTTGCGCCTTGGTTTTTCCACACGCTTCTTGCGACCCTGTTGACTATTTTGAATGAAACGCTTGATTGTTCGATGATCACGCTTCAGATGCTTTGCAATTTTAAGAGTGCTGCATCCCTCTGCAACATATCTCACTATTTTTGACTTTTCTGAGCCTGTCAAGTCCTTCTTTTGACCCATTTTGCCAAAGGAAAGGAAGTTGCCTAATAATTATGCACACCTGATATGGGGTGTTGATGTCATTAGACCACACCCCTTCTCATTACAGAGATGCACATCACCTAATATGCTTAATTGGTAGTAGGCTTTCGAGCCTATACAGCTTGGAGTAAGACAACATGCATAAAGAGGATGATGTGGTCAAAATACTCATTTGCCTAATAATTCTGCACTCCCTGTATTTGAAACCTCTCCTGACTATCTTGAGATGAGATAGAGTGGAATTCTAGTCTTATGCCAATAACACACAAATCTGGAAAAAGTAGCCATAAAATGATCAGCTCCAACAGTGTCAGCCGGGAAACTGAATCTTGGGTGGAAAAAAGCTTTCTGTAACTTAACTGTAGCAGAACTGAGCTTCTACTACTTGGTACAAGGGTTCAGTTGCCAAACACCCACATACACCTTCCTGTCCCTTTGTTGGTGAAAGAAACCACCCTTCCTAAAAAGAAAGTAAAGAGAGGTCTGGAATGTTGGCTGAATACCAATCTCCTGGCAAAATCTCAAGTTGAAACCATCTGGAGTGATATTGTACTCCATCTAAGACATTTGTTTAAAAAAGGGCATTTCTTCAATTCTATACACATTTCGAGGGATAGTAATTGGCTCAATGGAAATGTAATTCCCCAAGGATATGCCTGTGGTCCTCCAGAAATTGAAAAACATGACAGTTTGCCTGTGAACAGGACTAAAAGGAAGGGACAATGTTTCCTTGGCATGAGGTGCCCTTCCCTGTCTCTCTGTGGTAGCAAGGGTGAAATACCCCACAGACAGCTACAATCCAGAGGTAAAAGGTCTTATATCAGATCAATTGTAAACTAATCAGAGTGGGTGGTTGCAGGCTGGGATACCCAGGAGGTTGCTGGTGGACCATCTTGCCTCAAACCATAACACAGGGAACAGACCACCCAAAATTAGGGAAAAAGTTAAGGATCATCTCTCTTAAACCTATAATTTACAAGTAAATAGATAACTGGCACTTAAAGGCAAGTTTATTTGTGATATGTACCTATTGCATGGCAGTAACAACAGTTAGAATAATCAGCACAGGCTGGACACGGGGCATGGTAATTGTGGCTGTTATGCAAGAGCTGAGGAACCTTCTTTAAGTGTCCCTGGAACAATGGTGCATATAGTGGTATCTCACATTTTAGGGTGTTCGTGTATTTAACTCCAGGTTATCATCAATTGTATCAGTTAAAGAAATGTTTTTAAACAAAGGAAAACTAAGGGTTCTAGGCACAATGGGGGCGGGGAGAAAAAAGCCTTGAGGTATGCAAAATGGTATAGGCTGTGATTAAAATGAGACAATAAGACTTATAAGGGGGAAACATCAAAGTAGTACATTAAGAAATGTCTGCGCTATCAGGATGGAACGTGAAATGTTTGGGAGGGGCGTACTGCCTGACTTTATAATCTTCTGCTTAGTATGGCCTCCATGCCAAGTCTTTGTCGCTGCTGCAACTCAGCATTGCACAGCTCTGGTTCCCATCCATTCTTACTTGCTAAGTCTTCAACACACTCTAATGGAAGCAGTAACCTTTGTGAATGCATTTATTTTTCTCCCAAAGTGATATAACTTCTGTGGATGGAATCAAGCATCCTCCGAGAGTGATTGACCACATTCGTTAACCCCTTCCCCGCCAGGGACGTAATGGTTACGTCCATGGCAGCGCCCGTGTGGCGCCATGGACGTAACCATTACGTCCTGGGACTGGCAGTCGGGGGAAGCGCTAGGCCGCCCCCCAACACCCCCAGGCCAGGGCTGAAAGGGGAATCCCTTCCCCTTTCACGCCCACCCACCCCACCCCCCCATGACGTCAGCGCGCGATCACGCGCTGATTTCATGGAAAGGGGGAATGACGCGCTGGAAGCCATTTGCTTCCAGCGCGTCAAGGGAGAAGGTGAGTATTTCACCTTCCTGCGGGGTGGGGGTGCTCTGAGAGAGGCATCGAGGGAAAGGAAAGGGTTTTCCTTTCCCTCAATGTCTCTGAGCATTCCTGCTGCCCGATCGCAATGCGATCGGGCAGCAGGAATGCCCACTAGACACCAGGGATCTCGTTATGTGTGTGTGTGTGTGTGTGTTTATTGGTGTGGGGGAGCGACCCCTTGGGCAAGGGTCGCTCCCCTTTGGGGGCAAATGTTTTTTACGTCGTTTCTGCCCCCCCTGGGGGCAGATTGGCCCTATTTTTAGGCCGATCTGCCCCCAAGGGGGGCAGAAAGCCACTAGACACCAGGGATTTCGTTATGTGTGTGTGTTTATTGGTGTGGGGGAGCGACCCCTTGGGCAAGGGTCGCTCCCCTTTGGGGGCAAATGTTTTTTACGTCGTTTCTGCCCCCCCTGGGGGCAGATTGGCCCTATTTTTAGGCCGATCTGCCCCCAAGGGGGGGCAGAAAGCCACTAGACACCAGGGATTTCGTTATGTGTGTGTGTTTATTGGTGTGGGGGAGCGACCCCTTGGGCAAGGGTCGCTCCCCTTTGGGGGCAAATGTATTTTACTTCGTTTCTGCCCCCCCTGGGGGCAGATTGGCCCTATTTTTAGGCCGATCTGCCCCCAAGGGGGGCAGAAAGCCACTAGACACCAGGGATTTTATTGTTGATTTTTATTTTTTGTGTTGGGGGGCGGCCCCTTGGGCAAGGGTCGCCCCCAGGGGCCCTCATGTATTTTTGGGCAGTTCTGCCCCCCTTGGGGGCAGAGAGGCCTATTTTTTTTAGGCCTTTCTGCCCCCAAGGGGGGCAAAATCCCAATAGCGCCAGAAATAGTATGTATGTATGTGTGCTTTGTGTTGGGGGGTGGCCCCTTGGGCAAGGGTCGCTCCCCCCAGGGGCGCAATGTATTTATTGTCGTTTCTGCCCCCCTTCGGGGCAGATTGGCCCTATTTTTAGGCCGATCTGCCCCCAAGGGGGGCAGAAAGCCACTAGACACCAGGGATTTTATTGTTGGTTTTTATTTTTTGTGTTGGGGGGCGGCCCCTTGGGCAAGGGTCGCCCCCAGGGGCCCACATGTATTTTTGGGCAGTTCTGCCCCCCTTGGGGGCAGAGAGGCCTATTTTTTTTAGGCCTTTCTGCCCCCAAGGGGGGCAGAATCCCAATATCGCCAGAAAGATATGTTTGTATGTGTGCTTTGTGTTGTGGGGTGGCCCCTTGGGCAAGGGTCGCTCCCCCCGGGGGCGCAATGTATTTATCGTCGTTTCTGCCCCCCTTGGGGGCAGATTGGCCCTATTTTTACGCCGGGCAGAAAGCCACTAGACACCAGGGATTTTATTGTTGGTTTTTATTTTTTGTGTTGGGGGGCGGCCCCTTGGGCAAGGGTCGCCCCCAGGGGCTCACATGTATTTTTGGGCAGTTCTGCCCCCCTTGGGGGCAGATATGCCTATTTTTTAGGCCTTTCTGTCCCCAAGGGGGGCAGAATCCCCATAGCGCCAGGGATACTATATGTGTGTGTGTGTGTGCTTTGTGTGGGGGTGTGGCCCCTTGGGCAAGGGTCGCCCCCCCCAAAGGGTGCAATGTAATCTGGGCGATTTCTGCCCCCTCCCCTTGGGGGTAGATTGGCCTATTTTTTTTTAGGCCCATCTTCCCCCAAGCAGAGAAGACTAGACACAAGGGAAAATGAAAAAATGGTTAGTGGCGGAGTGTTTGTCAACTGGCGAAGTATTTGCTTTTATGATAATAACAGTTTTTCTCCTTTTTGTTCTAGTTCAAAGCTTTTGCTGACTTTGCTGTGGCTTGTTGCAGTTTTGGCAGTAGTTGTCCTGCGGTTTGCGTAGTTGCATGTTTTAGGTAAGTAAATAAATTTACTCCAAGTGAGTATTGTTGCAATGCATGAATGACACGTTTGTAGGTGGTGTACTGAATGCAGGATTGTGTGTGAAATTGTCCTTAGAGTTATGCACAATGATTATTGTGTTGTCTTATGTCTAATTTGCTTTTTTTTTTCTCTTTTTGGTGGGATATCGTTGGTGATTGCTGTGGCTGTGCAGAGTAGTTGCTGGTGAGTCAAGCTTTTTCAGGCAAGTGAGCAGTATAGTTTTTGAGTTTATAATTCTTAGTGATAAACCTATACTTTGTTACTTATCTTACACAGTGCTGGTTGTTGGTGGTGTATTTGTCCAGTTAATTTTTGTAGGAAGGATCATGGCCAGCCGTAGGATGACTGCTCAGCAGGTTGTTAGTGTGCTTTTTGAGTCATCTTCTGACCATGAATATGAGACTGACTCTGCATCTGAGGCAGAGGAGGAAGTGCAGGATTCTGGAAGTGAATTTTCTGTCAGAGATGAATCATCTGATGATGAAGCCACTCTCAGTGCTGATGAAGGGCCTGTTTTAGAGGAGGACAGTGATGTGCCAATGGTGCAGGAGCCAGCGGCTGAAAGGCTTCCCATTGGAAGACCTGACGCATGGGTTGCACCAAACATGGAGCAGCCACAGTTGCCTGCGTTTACTGGTTTTCCAGGGTGTCGAGTTAATACGGAAAACTTTTTGCCCGTCAACTTTTTTGAGTTGTTTATGGACGATATATTTTTGGAAGAGATTGTTGAGCAGACTAATTTGTATGCAGAGCAGTTTTTGAGGGACAACGCTGCCAGACTTAGGCCACACTCCAGAGCTAGCCGGTGGATTCCCACAAATCTGGAAGAGTTGAAAAAGTTCTTGGGTTTAACTTTTTTGATGGGGCTGATAAGGAAGCCGTCGCTGTCTTCATATTGGTCTACTAGTCCCTTGATGGCAACTGCTATATTTCCTGCCATCATGAGTCGTAACCGGTATGAGCTTCTTCTTCGGATGTTGCATTTTGTAGATAATGCTTTAGCCTTGCCACGAGATCATCCTGATTCCGACCGTCTTTTTAAGATTAGACCTGTCCTTGATCATTTGGTAGATCGGTTTTCAGAGATCTATGTTCCAGGGAAAGAAATATCTGTAGATGAGTCTTTGGTCCTGTTCAAGGGTCGTTTGGTTTTTAGGCAGTACATTCCTAGCAAGAGGGCACGGTATGGAATTAAATTGTATATGCTGTCAGAAAGTAGTACAGGATATGTTTATAATTTCCGGGTCTACACTGGTAGGGATTCCAATATTGACCCCCCTGGTTGTCCTCCCACTTTTGGAGTTAGTGAGAAAATTGTGTGGGAACTTGGTAGACGACTGTTTAACAAAGGTCACCATTTATATGTAGATAACTTCTACACTGGAGTTCGGTTGTTCAAGGAGTTGTTCAGAGTGGACACTGTTGCTTGTGGCACAATCCGCTCTAATCGGAAAGGCTATCCAAAAGAGCTTGTCTGTAAAAAACTTGAGAAGGGACAGTGCAGTGCCTTGCGGAATGATGAGCTGCTAGCTCTGAAATTTGTAGACAAGAGGGATGTATACATGCTAAGCACCATCCATGATGAGAGTACTTCACCTGTGGCTGTTTGGGGTCAGGTTGCCGAAGTGCGCAAACCTGTGTGCATCTTAGTCTATAATAAGCACATGGGTGGTGTTGATAGAGTAGATCAGAGGTTAGAACCTTACACTGCTGCTCGTAAGTCTTATGTGTGGTATAAGAAATTAGCGCTTCACTTGTTCCACTTGGCAACTTTTAATGCTTTTGTTGTGTTTAAGGATAGTTCTCCAGAGTCAAGGATGACATTTGTGAAATTTCAGGAGTCTATCATAGCTAGCCTTGTTGTGCTGGAACAGGCAAGAGTTCCTAGAGAAGCAGTGGTGGAGGATGTGGCTAGATTGAAAGATCGTCACTTTGCTGAGCACATTCCTCCCACGGCCAAAAAAAACTTTCCTGCTAAGAGATGTAGAGTCTGTGCTCGAAGAGGTATCAGGAAGGAGACTAGGATGTACTGCCCTGATTGTCCTTCAAAGCCTGGGCTGTGTGTGGGTGGCTGTTTCAGGAGCTACCACACACAGAAGAATTATTGGGAAATTCCGTGAGCGTAAACTGGTGTTTTATATTTTTATATGTTCGGTTTCACGGTTGGCATTAGTCATGTATTCAGTTAGAGCTTTTGTGTTTGTAGTTTTGTACTAATTTATGATTAGTGGTTTCTTTGTTGTTTAAAAACAAAAAAAAGGGGATGGCATGTGTAGAGTGGCGCTTGGCTGGCGGCGTGGGTGGGGTGGCGCTTGGCTGGCGGTGTGTGTGGGGTGGCGCTTGGCTGGCGGTGTGTGTGGGGTGGCGCTGGGCTGGCGGTGTGTGTGGGGTGGCGCTTGGCTGGTGGTGTGGGTGGGGTGGCGCTTGGCTGGCAGTGCCGGACAAACGCCAGTCCACACACTCATCAGCTGGTGTGATTGCTGTATCAGGCATGTGGGCGTATGAAAGTGATGGGCCCTTGACTGGCGCTGTCTGTGGATGCGAGTCTTGTAATGTGCTGGGCCCGTGGCTGGCGGCGTGAATGGTCTAGTGCATGTCATGTATGAAAGGTGTGTGAATGGACTGTAAAGCGGTTGGTGCCTTGTCGTGGCTTTACAGCTCACGAGCTGTGAGTCATTGGTTCAGTTTTTTGGCCTTTCAGTTATTACCAGTGCATTTCACTTTTGTGAAATCTCTTGTTAATAAAATTTGATCTACTGAACCATCACTCACCCTCGTGCCAAATCCAACCAGTATGTGTGGTACAAATGACAAAACCTGCTCCGCTGTAATCAGGCGTCGCAGCACACTTGAGACACGCTAGGTGCCTCGGGTGGGACCCCGATGATGAAGCATGCCACCAACTTGGTTGGTGGGTGAGGGGTCTTCTTCACATAACCTAAGTGTGTTTCATTTCACAATTTTAGTGTTTGGCACATCACGGACGTATGTGCACACATCAAAGTGATATATTCCAAAAATACCTGTGTTTGGGGGGGAGGGCCCACCTATGTTTTTGGTCCTGGGTGCGGCCGTCATGTAGGGAAACCTACAAAACCCAGAAACTTTTTAAAACTAGGCACCCCAAGGAGTCTAGGGAGGTGTGGCTTGTGTGGCTCCCCCAACATTTTCTTACCCAGACTCCTCTGTAAACCTCAAAATTTGCATAAAAAAGCATATTTTCCTGATTTTTCTTAGTAGGATCACCGCTCCAGCACAAAATTCCTACTCCCCAGTTTTCCTCTCAGTCTCCCAAGTAAAATGACACCTCACTTATGTGGGTCCCCAAAGCAGAGTCCGTCTAAAGATGTATAAAAGAATATGCCCTTATAAACTTGCTGTGCTATCCCTTCTATCCCTTCAGGTTTTGGGCCTTATTCTGTTGCAGGCACCTGGCCCACCCACACAAGTGAGGTATCATTTTTATCGGGAGACTTGGGGGAACGCTGGGTGGAAGGAAATTTGTGGCTCCTATCAGATTCCAGAACTTTCTGCCACAGAAATGAGGAACATGTGTTTTTTTAGCCAAATTTTGAGGTTTGCTAAGGATTCTGGGTAACAGAACCTGGTCCGAGCCCCGCAAGTCACCCCTCCTTGGATTCCCCTAGGTCTCTAGTTTTCAGAAATGCACAGGTTTGGTAGGTTTCCCTAGGTGCCGGGTGAGCTACAGGCCAAAATCCACAGGTAGGCACTGTTTTCTCCCAAAATTTTGGATGTGTCCACGTTGCGCTTTGGGGTGTTTCCTGTCGCAGGCGCTAGGCCTACTCACGCAAGTGAGGTATCATTTTTATCGGGAGACTTGGGGGAACGCTGGGTGGAAGGAGATTTGTAGCTCCTCTCAGATTCCAGAACTTTCTGCCACAGAAATGTGAGGAACATGTGTTTTTTTAGACAAATTTTGAGGTTTGCAAAGGATTCTGGGTAACAGAACCTGGTCCGAGCCCCGCAAGTCACCCCTCCTTGGATTCCCCTAGGTCTCTAGTTTTCAGAATTACACAGGTTTGGTAGGTTTCCCTAGGTGCCGGCTGAGCTAGAGGCCAAAATCTACAGGTAGGCATTTCGCAAAAAACACCTCTGTTTTTTTCCAAAATTTAGGATGTGTCCACGTTGCGCTTTGGGGTGTTTCCTGTCGCCGGTGCTAGGCCTACCCACGCAAGTAAGGTATCATTTTTATCGGGAGACTTGGGGGAACGCTGGGTGGAAGGAAATTTGTAGCTCCTCTCAGATTCCAGAACTTTCTGCCACAGAAATGTGAGAACCATGTGTTTTTTTAGCCAAATTTTGAGGTTTGCAAAGGATTCTGGGTAACAGAACCTGGTCCGAGCCCCGCAAGTCACCCCTCCTTGGATTCCCCTAGGTCTCTAGTTTTCAGAATTGCACAGGTTTGGTAGGTTTCCCTAGGTGCCGGCTGAGCTAGAGGCCAAAATCTACAGGTAGGCACTTCGCAAAAAACACCTCTGTTTTTTCCCAAAATTTAGGATGTGTCCACGTTGCGCTTTGGGGTGTTTCCTGTCGCCGGCGCTAGGCCTACCCACGCAAGTGAGGTATCATTTTTATCGGGAGACTTGGGGGAACGCTGGGTGGTAGGAAATTTGTAGCTCCTCTCAGATTCCAGAACTTTCTGCCACAGAAATGTGAGGAACATGTGTTTTTTTAGCCAAATTTTGAGGTTTGCAAAGGATTCTGGGTAACAGAACCTGGTCCGAGCCCCGCAAGTCACCCCTCCATGGATTTCCCTAGGTCTCTAGTTTTCAGAAATGCACAGGTTTGGTAGGTTTCCCTAGGTGCCGGCTGAGCTAGAGGCCAAAATCTACAGGTAAGCACTTCGCAAAAAACACCTCTGTTTTTTTCCAAAATTTAGGATGTGTCCACGTTGCGCTTTGGGGTGTTTCCTGTCGCCGGCGCTAGGCCTACCCACGCAAGTGAGGTATCATTTTTATCGGGAGACTTGGGGGAACGCTGGGTGGAAGGAAATTTGTAGCTCCTCTCAGATTCCAGAACTTTCTGACACAGAAATGTGAGGAACATGTGTTTTTTTAGCCAAATTTTGAGGTTTGCAAAGGATTCTGGGTAACAGAACCTGGTCCGAGCCCCGCAAGTCACCCCTCCTTGGATTCCCCTAGGTCTCTAGTTTTCAGAAATGCACAGGTTTGGTAGGTTTCCCTAGGTGCCGGCTGAGCTACAGGCCAAAATCTACAGGTAGGCACTTCGCAAAAAACATCTCTGTTTTTTTCCAAAATTTAGGATGTGTCCACGTTGCGCTTTGGGGTGTTTCCTGTCGCCGGCGCTAGGTCTACCCACGCAAGTGAGGTATCATTTTTATCGGGAGACTTGGGGGAACGCTGGGTGGAAGGAAATTTGTAGCTCCTCTCAGATTCCAGAACTTTCTGCCACAGAAATGTGAGGAACATGTGTTTTTTAGCCAAATTTTGAGGTTTGCAAAGGATTCTGGGTAACAGAACCTGGTCCGAGCCCCGCAAGTCACCCCTCCTTGGATTCCCCTAGGTCTCTAGTTTTCAGAAATGCACAGGTTTGGTAGGTTTCCCTAGGTGCCGGCTGAGCTAGAGGCTAAAATCTACAGGTAGGCACTTCGCAAAAAACACCTCTGTTTTTTTCCAAAATTTAGGATGTGTCCACATTGCGCTTTGGGGTGTTTCCTGTCGCCGGCGCTAGGCCTACCCACACAAGTGAGGTATCATTTTTATCGGGAGACTTGGGGGAACGCTGGGTGGAAGGAAATTTGTAGCTCCTCTCAGATTCCAGAACTTTCTGCCACAGAAATGTGAGGAACATGTGTTTTTTTAGCCAAATTTTGAGGTTTGCTAAGGATTCTGGGTAACAGAACCTGGTCCGAGCCCCGCAAGTCACCCCTCCTTGGATTCCCCTAGGTCTCTAGTTTTCAGAAATGCACAGGTTTGGTAGGTTTCCCTAGGTGCCGGCTGAGCTAGAGGCCAAAATCTACAGGTAGGCACTTCGCAAAAAACACCTCTGTTTTTTTCCAAAATTTAGGATGTGTCCACGTTGCGCTTTGGGGTGTTTCCTGTCGCCGGCGCTAGGCCTACCCACGCAAGTGAGGTATCATTTTTATCGGGAGACTTGGGGGAACGCTGGGTGGAAGGAAATTTGTAGCTCCTCTCAGATTATAGAACTTTCTGCCACAGAAATGTGAGGAACATGTGTTTTTTTAGCCAAATTTTGAGGTTTGCAAAGGATTCTGGGTAACAGAACCTGGTCCGAGCCCCGCAAGTCACCCCTCCTTGGATTCCCCTAGGTCTCTAGTTTTCAGAAATGCACAGGTTTGGTAGGTTTCCCTAGGTGCCGGCTGAGCTACAGGCCAAAATCTACAGGTAGGCACTTCGCAAAAAACATCTCTGTTTTTTTCCAAAATTTAGGATGTGTCAACGTTGCGCTTTGGGGTGTTTCCTGTCGCCGGCGCTAGGCCTACCCACGCAAGTGAGGTATCATTTTTATCGGGAGACTTGGGGGAGCCCTGGGTGGAAGGAAATTTGTAGCTCCTCTCAGATTCCAGAACTTTCTGCCACAGAAATGTGAGGAACATGTGTTTTTTAGCCAAATTTTGAGGTTTGCAAAGGATTCTGGGTAACAGAACCTGGTCCGAGCCCCGCAAGTCATCCCTCCTTGGATTCCCCTAGGTCTCTAGTTTTCAGAAATGCACAGGTTTGGTAGGTTTCCCTAGGTGCCGGCTGAGCTACAGGCCAAAATCTACAGGTAGGCACTTCGCAAAAAACACCTCTGTTTTTTTCCAAAATTTAGGATGTGTCCACGTTGTGCTTTGGGGTGTTTCCTGTCGCCGGCGCTAGGTCTACCCACGCAAGTGAGGTATCATTTTTATCAGGAGACTTGGGGGAACGCTGGGTGGAAGGAAATTTGTAGCTCCTCTCAGATTCCAGAACTTTCTGCCACAGAAATGTGAGGAACATGTGTTTTTTTAGCCAAATTTTGAGGTTTGCAAAGGATTCTGGGTAACAGAACCTGGTCCGAGCCCCGCAAGTAACCCCTCCTTGGATTCCCCTAGGTCTCTAGTTTTCAGAAATGCACAGGTTTGGTAGGTTTCCCTAGGTGCCGGCTGAGCTAGAGGCCAAAATCTACAGGTAGGCACTTCGCAAAAAACACCTCTGTTTTTTTCCAAAATTTAGGATGTGTCCACGTTGCGCTTTGGGGTGTTTCCTGTCGCCGGCGCTAGGCCTACCCACGCAAGTGAGGTATCATTTTTATCGGGAGACTTGGGGGAACGCTGGGTGGAAGGAAATTTGTAGCTCCTCTCAGATTCCAGAACTTTCTGCCACAGAAATGTGAGGAACATGTTTTTTTAGCCAAATTTTGAGGTTTGCAAAGGATTCTGGGTAACAGAACCTGGTCCGAGCCCTGCAAGTCACCCCTCCTTGGATTCCCCTAGGTCTCTAGTTTTCAGAAATGCACAGGTTTGGTAGGTTTCCCTAGGTGCCGGCTGAGCTACAGGCCAAAATCTACAGGTAGGCACTTCGCAAAAAACATCTCTGTTTTTTTCCAAAATTTAGGATGTGTCCACGTTGCGCTTTGGGGTGTTTCCTGTCGCCGGCGCTAGGCCTACCCACGCAAGTGAGGTATCATTTTTATCGGGAGACTTGGGGGAACGCTGGGTGGAAAGAAATTCGTAGCTCCTCTCAGATTCCAGAACTTTCTGCCACAGAAATGTGAGGAACATGGATTTTGTAGCCAAATTTTGAGGTTTGCAAAGGATTCTGGGTAACAGAACCTGGTCCGAGCCCCGCAAGTCATCCCTCCTTGGATTCCCCTAGGTCTCTAGTTTTCAGAAATGCACAGGTTTGGTAGGTTTCCCTAGGTGCCGGCTGAGCTAGAGGCCAAAATCTACAGGTAGGCACTTCGCAAAAAACACCTCTGTTTTTTTCCAAAATTTAGGATGTGTCCACGTTGCGCTTTGGGGTGTTTCCTGTCGCCGGCGCTAGGCCTACCCACGCAAGTGAGGTAGCATTTTTATCGGGAGACTTGGGGGAACGCTGGGTGGAAAGAAATTTGTAGCTCCTCTCAGATTCCAGAACTTTCTGCCACAGAAATGTGAGGAACATGTGTTTTTTTAGCCAAATTTTGAGGTTTGCTAAGGATTCTGGGTAACAGAACCTGGTCCGAGCCCCGCAAGTCACCCCTCCTTGGATTCCCCTAGGTCTCTAGTTTTCAGAAATGCACAGGTTTGGTAGGTTTCCCTAGGTGCCGGCTGAGCTAGAGGCCAAAATCTACAAGTAGGCACTTCGCAAAAAACACCTCTGTTTTTTTCCAAAATTTAGGATGTGTCCACGTTGCGCTTTGGGGTGTTTCCTGTCACCGGCGCTAGGCCTACCCACGCAAGTGAGGTATCATTTTTATCGGGAGACTTGGGGGAACGCTGGGTGGAAGGAAATTTGTAGCTCCTCTCAGATTCCAGAACTTTCTGCCACAGAAATGTGAGGAACATGTGTTTTTTTAGCCAAATTTTGAGGTTTGCAAAGGATTCTGGGTAACAGAACCTGGTCCGAGCCCCGCAAGTCACCCCTCCTTGGATTCCCCTAGGTCTCTAGTTTTCAGAAATGCACAGGTTTGGTAGGTTTCCCTAGGTGCCGGCTGAGCTAGAGGCCAAAATCTACAGGTAGGCACTTCGCAAAAAACACCTCTGTTTTTTTCCAAAAGTTAGGATGTGTCCACGTTGCGCTTTGGGGTGTTTCCTGTCGCCGGCGCTAGGCCTACCCACGCAAGTGAGGTATCATTTTTATCGGGAGACTTGGGGGAACGCTGGGTGGAAGGAAATTTGTAGCTCCTCTCAGATTCCAGAACTTTCTGCCACAGAAATGTGAGGAACATGTTTTTTTAGCCAAATTTTGAGGTTTGCAAAGGATTCTGGGTAACAGAACCTGGTCCGAGCCCTGCAAGTCACCCCTCCTTGGATTCCCCTAGGTCTCTAGTTTTCAGAAATGCACAGGTTTGGTAGGTTTCCCTAGGTGCCGGCTGAGCTACAGGCCAAAATCTACAGGTAGGCACTTCACAAAAAACATCTCTGTTTTTTTCCAAAATTTAGGATGTGTCCACGTTGCGCTTTGGGGTGTTTCCTGTCGCCGGCGCTAGGCCTACCCACGCAAGTGAGGTATCATTTTTATCGGGAGACTTGGGGGAACGCTGGGTGGAAAGAAATTCGTAGCTCCTCTCAGATTCCAGAACTTTCTGCCACAGAAATGTGAGGAACATGGATTTTGTAGCCAAATTTTGAGGTTTGCAAAGGATTCTGGGTAACAGAACCTGGTCCGAGCCCCGCAAGTCATCCCTCCTTGGATTCCCCTAGGTCTCTAGTTTTCAGAAATGCACAGGTTTGGTAGGTTTCCCTAGGTGCCGGCTGAGCTAGAGGCCAAAATCTACAGGTAGGCACTTCGCAAAAAACACCTCTGTTTTTTTCCAAAATTTAGGATGTGTCCACGTTGCGCTTTGGGGTGTTTCCTGTCGCCGGCGCTAGGCCTACCCACGCAAGTGAGGTATCATTTTTATCGGGAGACTTGGGGGAACGCTGGGTGGAAAGAAATTTGTAGCTCCTCTCAGATTCCAGAACTTTCTGCCACAGAAATGTGAGGAACATGTGTTTTTTTAGCCAAATTTTGAGGTTTGCTAAGGATTCTGGGTAACAGAACCTGGTCCGAGCCCCGCAAGTCACCCCTCCTTGGATTCCCCTAGGTCTCTAGTTTTCAGAAATGCACAGGTTTGGTAGGTTTCCCTAGGTGCCGGCTGAGCTAGAGGCCAAAATCTACAAGTAGGCACTTCGCAAAAAACACCTCTGTTTTTTTCCAAAATTTAGGATGTGTCCACGTTGCGCTTTGGGGTGTTTCCTGTCACCGGCGCTAGGCCTACCCACGCAAGTGAGGTATCATTTTTATCGGGAGACTTGGGGGAACGCTGGGTGGAAGGAAATTTGTAGCTCCTCTCAGATTCCAGAACTTTCTGCCACAGAAATGTGAGGAACATGTGTTTTTTTAGCCAAATTTTGAGGTTTGCTAAGGATTCTGGGTAACAGAACCTGGTCCGAGCCCCGCAAGTCACCCCTCCTTGGATTCCCCTAGGTCTCTAGTTTTCAGAAATGCACAGGTTTGGTAGGTTTCCCTAGGTCCCGGCTGAGCTAGAGGCCAAAATCTACAGGTAGGCACTTCGCAAAAAACACCTCTGTTTTTTTCCAAAATTTAGGATGTGTCCACGTTGCGCTTTGGGGTGTTTCCTGTCACCGGCGCTAGGCCTACCCACGCAAGTGAGGTATCATTTTTATCGGGAGACTTGGGGGAACGCTGGGTGGAAGGAAATTTGTAGCTCCTCTCAGATTCCAGAACTTTCTGCCACAGAAATGTGAGGAACATGTGTTTTTTTAGCCAAATTTTGAGGTTTGCTAAGGATTCTGGGTAACAGAACCTGGTCCGAGCCCCGCAAGTCACCCCTCCTTGGATTCCCCTAGGTCTCTAGTTTTCAGAAATGCACAGGTTTGAAGGTTTCCCTAGGTGCCGGCTGAGCTAGAGGCCCAAATCTACAAGTAGGCACTTCGCAAAAAACACCTCTGTTTTTTTCCAAAATGTAGGATGTGTCCACGTTGCGCTTTGGGGTGTTTCCTGTCGCCGGCGCTAGGCCTACCCACGCAAGTGAGGTATCATTTTTATCGGGAGACTTGGGGGAACGCTGGGTGGAAGGAAATTTGTAGCTCCTCTCAGATTCCAGAACTTTCTGCCACAGAAATGTGAGGAACATGTGTTTTTTTAGCCAAATTTTGAGGTTTGCAAAGGATTCTGGGTAACAGAACCTGGTCCGAGCCCCGCAAGTCACCCCTCCTTGGATTCCCCTAGGTCTCTAGTTTTCAGAAATGCACAGGTCTGGTAGGTTTCCCTAGGTGCCGGCTGAGCTAGAGGCCAAAATCTACAGGTAGGCACTTCGCAAAAAACACCTCTGTTTTTTTCCAAAATTTAGGATGTGTCCACGTTGCGCTTTGGGGTGTTTCCTGTCGCCGGCGCTAGGCCTACCCACACAAGTGAGGTATCATTTTTATCGGGAGACTTGGGGGAACATAGATTAGCAAAACAAGTGCTATTGCCCCTTGTCTTTCTCTACATTTTTTCCTTCCAAATATAGGAGAGTGTGTAAAAAAGACATCTATTTGAGAAATTCCCTATAATTCACATGCTTGTATGGTCACCCCGGAATTCAGAGATGTGCAAATAACTACTGCTCCTCAACACCTTATCTTGTGCCCTTTTTGGAAATGCAAAGGTTTTCTTGATAGCAATTTTTTACTCTTTATATTTCAGCAAATGAATTGCTGTATACCCGGTATAGAATGAAAACGCACTGCAGGGTGCAGCTCATTTATTGGCTCTGGGTTCCTCGGGTTCTTGATGAACCTACAAGCCCTATATATCCCCGCAACCAGAGGAGTCCACCAGACGTAACGGTATATTGCTTTCCATAATCTGACATTGCAGGGAAAAGTTACAGAGTAAAACGTAGAGAAAAATTGATGTTTTTTTCACCTCAATTTCAATATTTTTCTTTTTCAGCGGTTATTTTCTGTAGGAAACCCTTGTAGGATCTACACAAATGACCCCTTGCTGAATTCAGAATTTTCTCTACTTATTAGAAATGGTTAGGTTTCTGGGATCCAGCATTGGTTTCATGCCCATTCCTGTCACTGACTGGAAGGAGGCTGAAAGCCCAAAAAATTGCAAAAATGGGGTATGCCCCAGTAAAATGCCAAAATTGTGTTGAAAAATTGGGTTTTCTGATTCAAGTCTGCCTGTTCCTGAAAGCTAGGAAGCTGCTGAGTTTAGCACTACAAACCCTTTGTTGATGCCATTTTCAGGGGGAAATCCACAAGCCTTCTTCTGCAGCCACTTTTTCCATTTTTAAAAAAAAAAACGAAATTTTCACTGTATTTTGGCCAATTTCTTGGCCTCCTTCAAGGGAACCCACAAAGTCTGGGTACCTCTAGAATCCCTAGGATGTTGGAAAAAAAGGACGCAAATTTGGCTTGGTTAGCTTATGTGGACAAAATGTTATGAGGGCCTAAGCGCGAACTGCCCCAAATAGGCAAAAAAAGGCCTGGCACAGGAGGGGGAAAAGGCCTGGCAGCGAAGGGGTTAAAAGGATAGGAGTGGAGCAAGTGTCGGTAAAGTGACCCTCCCCCTCTCGCCAGCATGCTAAAGTCACCTACCTATACAGACAATATCCATGAAGCCGTACATTCCGTAGCAGATCTGGAAGAGCAGGTCCTGGCGCTGCCACTTTGCGGAAGGACTGAAGGTGGACCAAACGAGCCACGAGATGCTGGCGATGAGAAAGAGTGATCCCAAGATGGCCGCCGCAATCTGAACTTTTTCAATGACTGTCAGGGAGATGGCCTGCCACTGGACAGGGCCGCAGAGCGGGAAGGAAAAAAAAGAAGAAACACAAAAATTAGAGCTACTTAGATTTACATGCATTGAGGTGGTTTTTTTTTTACTGTGCAAATGCTCTCAAATGCTAGAGTAACAATCCTATGAGCAAATCCTATGAGCAAATTTGTGAGGTTGTTTTTTCTGTTTTTTTCCATCAGAACACACACTTTTAGCATTGTAACACTAAATGCAATAGCTCAGCCATCGCATGTTGGGCCAGTAATGTAATCTACAAATTACATGCAGGGCCACTACAGTATTACTAAATAATCAGACATATATCTATAGCACGTATAAGTATCAGATTGGCACATCAGAGTCCTATTCTCAGCACAAGATAAAATAGCAAGTCTTGTTGGTGGCTTATAAATGAGGATATGCCAGTAACAAGGCTTCTCTTCTCTGATCATACTGTAAATGATGCTTCTATATCTTTGAAGTAGAGTTATGAAAACAAGGCTAGCCATCCCTCTTGATCTCAGAAATACATGCTTAACTTTTGTAGAGGTAAAGAGGCTATATTGAGCTCCGCATCAGGCATCTATACATCCAAGTCTTAGACGTTGTAACATCCTTGGGAATTGGTGCCGTTGTTCTGTGCTATATCACAGAAATGTTGACTCATGCAGGAAAATAGGAACAATCTATTTGCAGCACATTTGGTGCTTGTGTGGGGTCGCACACTCCCTGGGAAAGCACGGGATACTGGTCCGACTCTAACAACTGGGATCTTTCACCACCTAGGGGTCCCAGAACTACAGAACCACTAACCTGGAACCAAGGATTCACAGAATCAGACCGTTTGCGACAGGCAAAAACCATTTTGGTATGTACAGACCCTATTTTGCGATTCGGTAATCTATTTACCGAATCGCAAAATAGGTTTGCGAGTCGCAATTAGGAAGGGGCGTCCCCTTCCTAATTGCGAGTCGCAGCACGATGTAGCATTTTTTTGTGACCGTGAATGCGGTCACAAAACAATCGCAGTTAGCACCAGTTTCAAACTGGTGCTAAACCATTCGCAAACGGGAAGGGGTCCCGCTGGGATCCCTTTCCCTTTGTGAATGGCAGCGAAAATATTTTTCAGAGCAGGCAGTGGTCCCACGGACTACTGCCTGCTCTGAAAAAATGAAAAGAAAACTTGTAATTTTTTTTTTAAATACATCTCGTTTTCCTTTAAGGAAAACCGGCTGCATTTAAAAAAAAAAAAACTGCTTTATTTAAAAGCAGTCACAGACATGGTGGTCTGCAGTCTCCAGCAGGCCACCATCCATGTGAGGGCGGCCATTCCCAATGTGGTCGCAAATTGCGACCTACCTCATGAATATTCATGAGGTAGGTCATTTGCGACCCCATCGTGAATCGCAAACAGTGTATAGTACACTGTTGTCATAAGGTTTTGCGGCTCGCAATTTGCGAATCACAGAGGAGTCACACATTGCGAGTGGCAAAACTCGGGGTCGTACATCTGGCCCTAAGTACCTCAGCCCAAGCTTACCTAGGAGTAAGAATCTGGAGCTTAGAACTCAACAATGAAACAAACAACACTTTATTATAAAAAAAACAGAACAATACTCTACTACACACAACTAAATATTACATGCACATTTTTTGAAAATATATACAGAATGACAGGTGGAAATGCCTGTGATGACACCCTCTAAAGGGCCTCACAACCAAGGGATGCACACTAAAGAAAGATCCTGCAGAACAGGTAAACCCCTAAATGTATAAAACAGACAAAATGTGATGGGAGGATGCTTTCCAACCCATCAGTCTTTTCCCCACCATGCCACATCAGATTAGACCCAGACGTGGGTCCTGTGCTCACTGTGCCACTTTTAGCTGATGAGCCCTTACTAGGGTGAAACTGGTCCTAGGCTGCTGGTGTTCCAGTTCGGTGAGGACGTGGGCAGGCAGTTCGGGCTGGACTGTTGCCATGAGGGGCAGGATCAAGGCTGGTTTGCATATGCTGGGTGGCATGGTGGACAAAAGAACAATGAGTTGGGATGCTACGCAGAGCGATTGCCAGTGGTTAGCCAAATTGCAAGCATTTCTCCCATCACCTTTGGTATGTATAATGAACCTCAGAAATGCACAATGGAACCACCTATGCTGAAGTAACCTCTAATAGTCTGCACGCCATCGAACCAAAAACCTTACAATCACAATAACTGCCAATGAACCTAAGGCAGGCCCAGGCCTACTAACTTTGTCAGGCTGTCATCACACTAATTGGGGGAAAATATAAACCTAATCAATCAATACTAAAATAAAATAAATACTGAAAGCTTAGCATGACCATATATCATATGCTTATGTTTTTCTTTATTGAGCACAAACCATCACCCCACTGGGTTATGTTGGCGCAAAAAACAGGTCTTGTATAGGTTCATATTCCATTACTAAATAACCTTTATTAAGCACAGGAGAAAAGCCAGGTCCAGTAGACTCCTCTTAAATGTCAGAAGATCTGATTAGACTTTAAATAAGTCCCAAAGTTGGTTGCAATTTTGAGCGGATGTGACAGAAAAGGACGCCCTTGGACTATCTTACGACAAAGTGTAGGGATCATTAAATTAAAATGAAATGCAGACCTCAAAGTATAAATAGGGAGATAGTACCTGAAATGGGACCTAAGCGAAGAGCTACTAGGAGAACAGATCACCTTATGGACTAAGGAAGGACACCGCCAGCCAAAGCGGTCAGGCCAAAATCTGAGAAGTATGGAAATTACGCCGGACACCACTAGCAATTGTAATTTCTTGACAAGTGACACTGGTATATGGCGTTACAGTATTTTAGACACAATCAAAGTGTAAACAGATAGAGAACTCATATGAGGCAGTGCAGTTTAAACAGGCAAGATTTAACTACTGTCAGTACTTGTTCGGTTAAGGTTAACCAGGCAACGGTTAACCAGATTCTTGACATCTAGAACGAGCGAGGTGGTGGTCTACAAGGCCAAAACCGTCCAGTGTCAGCTCTAGAGGAATCTCTGTTTTAGAACCATTTAACCTGCAATGGTTTGAGTTCATCCAAGGTTGTACACCAACTAAACAATCATATATATATTTGAGGAAGCCTGGGCTTCGCCAGCTTAGAAGCTTAGAAGCTAGCGATTATCTGCATGTTGTCTGCATAAAGGAAAATTGTTGTCCAAAGTGTTCAATCAGATAGACCAGAGGAACTAGATAAAAGTTGCAAAGAAGTGGGTAAAGAATAGATCAATGGAGAACACAATAGGAACACTGCCTGGGAGAGGATTCAAACGGGGTTAATCGGACTCGGAAAGATCAATTAGTTAAATCTTTAAGCCAGCCCAGGGCTTAGCCCCAGATACCAAATTCATCGAGTCTGGTTTGAATGATCATATGATTAACGGTGTCAAAGGCAGCGGTAATGTCCTGCATAAATAATTAGGAAGGAGAATCATACTCGCCCCCTAATCTCAAATCATCCAAGACTGAGACTATCATACCATCGGTGCAGTGACCTGCTCAGAAGCCTATCTGTGCATCATGGAGCAGTTTATTGTTGTATTGGTGTAATGTAAACAAACCTGGACAGCTGAGGAAACACCGCTTTTTCCAGCACTTTACTGAGAAAAGGTAGTTGGAGGACTATGAGTGGACAGTACTTCAGGATCCAAGCCTGATTTTTAACAGCAGGGAAACCAATGCTTTTTAAAAAGAAATTCCGGAACCCAACTTTCGGTCAACGAGTAGTTCATGATAGCTTTGGTCTAGCTTGGATCTGCCAGAAGGTATTCTTTATACTGACCAGTAGGGAACGTGTTTGCAGAAAGCCAGCAGATATGCATTGTGACGAAGAGATTTAAAACGTGCCATTCCCAAGAGGAGAACATTTAGACAGTGGAGGGCACCTCAAAGCTCTATCAATGCAGGAGGCTGTGTTTGGAGTTATTATGGGTGTCAGAAAGAATTGAATTTTTCAATGTTCGTGATAAACAAAGTCAGGAATCTGATTACAATTCTTGTTGGATCTGGCGGTTTCTACTGAGAAGGAATATTACGAAGACTTTTAACCAAAGAACACAGTTTGAGGGAAATTAGGCACCATAAAAAGTTTATCTGAATAAACTTTGATTTGGTTTCTCTGGTTGCCCACTTATGGGCTAAGTTTAGCTCAAGCCATTCACCTTTAATCTCAGGAGCTCACCACTGGCGTTCTAAGGCGATTAGTGCCAGTTTCATGGCTTCTAGTTCGGGAGAGTACCATTTGTCGCAAGGTTTGCTTCTCTTCTTCACTGATCTGACATGGGCTAGCCAGTCTAATGCTGTATAAAGAAGGCTCAAGTGCTGCCTGACCAGATTAGAGGAGGGTTTAATGTCTGAATAGCACAGCTGTCATGTAGTTTCCTTGAGGAAACAATCCTCAAGTTCCTACAAAGAAACTTTTTTGAAGAAGGCTCAACATACAATCTGCAAGGCGACCCTTATTAAAGAAAGTACATTAAAGTGACTGATCCAGGGTGTAATGGGTAAGAAAAACAAGGCTGGCAATCTGGAAAATGAGAGCGACAATATCTAGACAGTAACCATGAACGAGTGCTTATAGGGCGATCCACCTGGATGGCGAGTCACCAACTTATCAGGGGTAGCGGAAGTGACATCATAGGTCATGTGATCTTTGATTACATCACAGGAAGTGACCTCCTATGACCATCAACCTCAGTGACATCACAGTACGTGATTTCATCTGACCTTTATCCTTGATGACATCACATTCCATAGAGTGACAACACATGCTCTTTGATTCTGTGATGGCACCTTGTATTGGATAATGTTCTCCTGCAGTGTCCCACAGGGCTCATCCCTCAGCCCCAAGCACTTCAATGTATACATGACCCCGCTGGACGACACTGTCAGATCCCACGGTCTCAACATAATTTCCTATGCAGATGACACATAACTTATCCTCTTACTCATCAATGACCCCTCCACCACCAGAAACAACTTCCCCAGAAGCATTACAAGAGTCACTGACTGGATGGAGAACAACTGCCTGCAGCTGAACACAGGCAAGACGGAAGTACTGATCTTTGGCAACAGCAGCAACACATTGAACAACTCCTGGTGGCCATCAGACCCACATCACACCACACCATAGGCAACTCTTCTGGCTCCCTGTACAGAAGAAATGCCAATTCAAGCTGCTGACCCATGCACACAAGCTTCTACACAACCAAGGACCCTCGTACATTAAACACCGCCTGACCTTCCACCAACTGTGGGGAAGAACACGCTGTGCCTCCCTTTCACTTGCCCATACTCCCCACAATAAACAAAGCAGAAGTGGATGACGCTCCTTCTCTCACATCACAGCAAAAACCTTGAACAGCCTACCCACGTACCTCCGGACCATCACCTCACTTCCAGAATTCCAAATGGCCCTAAAGACCTGGCTGTTCGAATAAGCCTATGGGACCTGCAAGCGCCTGGATACCCTATTGGATGATTAACCGCACTTTATAAATCCTGATTGATTGAATGAGTAGCACGCTGACCCTCACAATCAACAAACACAGATAAAGCACACATAAAAGCCATCTGCAAAGTCACCATACTAATAGGAATACAACTGTGCAGTGTGTATCATAGGCTGCATGAAAGCTTAGAACCAAGTAATTCAGAGATCAATTATAATTCCTCCAGAAAGAAAATAACAAGCATTAGCGACCTTGGTACCAGCACAAGCATGGACATAGAAGTGACTAAGGGCCACATGTACAAAGCATTTAGCACGTCGCAAATGGCGAATTGGGCCGTTTGCGACGTGCAAAATGCAATTTGGGATGTACAGACCCATTTTTGCGATTCAGTAATCTATTTACCTTATCGCAAAAAGGGTTTGCGAGTCGCAATTAGGAATTGCGAGTCGCAGTCCCACGTATGATTGATTTCTGACCGCGAATGCGGTCGCACAACAATCGCAGTTAGCACCGGTTTCAAACTGGTGCCCATTCGCAAACAGCAAGGGGTCCCCAGGGGAAAAGAAAACTTTTAATTTTTTGTTTTTGAAATGCATCTAATTTTCCTTTTTAGGAAAACGGGCTGCATTTAAAAATAAAAAAAACTGCTTTATTTAAAAGCAGTCACAGACATGGGTGGTCATTCTGACCCTGGCGGTCTTTGACCGCCAGGGCGGAGGACCGCGGGAGCACCGCCGACAGGCCGGCGGTGCTCCAATGGGGATTCCGACCGCGGCGGTAAAGCCGCGGTCGGACCGGCACCACTGGCGGGGTCCCGCCAGTGTACCGCCGCCCCATTGAATCCTCCGCGGCGGCGCAGCTTGCTGCACCGCCGCGGGGATTCCGACCCCCCCTACCGCCATCCAGATCCCGGCGGTCGGACCGCCGAGATCCGGATGGCGGTAGGGGGGGTCGCGGGGCCCCTGGGGGCCCCTGCAGTGCCCATGCCACTGGCATGGGCATTGCAGGGGCCCCCGTAAGAGGGCCCCTACATGTATTTCACTGTCTGCTGCGCAGACAGTGAAATACGCGACGGGTGCAACTGCACCCGTCGCACAGCTTCCACTCCGCCGGCTCGATTCCGAGCCGGCTTCATCGTGGAAGCCTCTTTCCCGCTGGGCTGGCTGGCGGTCTGAAGGCGACCGCCCGCCAGGCCAGCGGGAAAGTCAGAATTACCGCCGCGGTCTTTCGACCGCGGAACGGTAACCTGACGGCGGGACTTTGGCGGGCGGCCTCCGCCGCCCGCCAAGGTCAGAATGAGGGCCATGGTGGTCTGCTGTCTCCAGCAGGCCACTATCCCTGTGAGGGTGGCCATTCATAATGGGGTCGCAAATTGCGACCTACCTGATGAATATTCATGAGGTAGGTCATTTGCAACCCCCTTGCAAATCGCAAACAGTGTCATTGACACTGTTGTACATAAGGTTTTGCAAGTCGCAAATTGCGAGTCGCTCTGACTCGCAAATTGCAGGTTGCAAAACCTGTATGTCGAACATGTGGCCGCAAAACTCATTAAATCCAGTGACAGACAGAGAAAAGGATATACCACACCACAGATGTGTAAGTTGTCACAGAAGCAGTAAATGTGTAACAGTACACATTTATCGTACAAAATGTGAAATTTATTGTCTCTGGATGCCTGGGGAACCAAACTATGTTGAATTTAGAGAGTATATTGCTCAGCTGAAAAAAACCCTCATTGCAATGCCACAACCATATGCTTTAGTCGGTTTCACATGTTTTGCTCATTGTGTGGTACTTTCTTTTAAAATAGGGCTATTCACAATATGGGGTTCTCAACACTGAGCTATACAGCACCTTGTAAAAAAATGAATTATTTAAAAAAAGTTCACTGCTCTGACACCGTGTTAGACTTTGCACTTCAGTATAAAAAAATAACACTCCCAGCATCCTCAAATAGGATTGCGAGGTCAAGAGTTCAAGAAACCAGTGTCTGTAGTCCTATGCCTTTTGGCAGCCATGGGTTGAAAGCAATCTGATGGGGGACGCATTCATTATGGATAACATCTACTACCTCTTTCCTGCATTAGAGGATGACCATGAAGTTAGTTCTGGGGGCCTGATCATTTCCACCGTTTGAGATTTTACAGTGAAATTATGAGACACGAAAAAGTGTATGGCACCTGTAAACCAGTTTTGGTTTAAATAGTCTGACCAATAACACAGGATCCCAGGTGTTGAGATTTGAGAGCTACTCACAAGAGCATGCATTTGAAAGTTCTCCAACCTTAGTGGGCAGCAGAGGGCCCAAGAACACAGGAGGTGGCAAATCAGTGAAGACTTGTGTCAAGGAGGGCCTCTGGTCACAGCAGGATGGTTTAATTACTTTATTCAGTTTAGTAGTACATGTAAACAGCCACGACACGTAAACATCAGCTTTCCCTCCTCGTCTCTCCGTTCTCTCACTGTTGCTCAGCTACGTTCCTTCTCTGTGATGCACTCAAGAGTCTATTAAGTGCATCACAGTTAAAGGGACATTACAACAACTTGCAAGCAGGGTTCCACTACACACAAGGGGTATTGTCTCAGTGCCCAGATGCAATACTGAATCAGTCCTACCAAGATGCAACAGCTTCTGTCTCACAAAGGCCATGATGCCAGCAGGAACCAGCTCATTCAAGAACTTCTACAGAAACAGCTCCTCAACACCTCACATAAACCATGTGGAAAACACACCAGAGACTGCTGCTAATGCACCTAATGCAGGATGTGTCTGGGTGCCATTGAGAACTGTTTCTAGCATCAGATGGATTGCTTGAAGCCAGCTGCGCGTAACAAGCACACAATGAGGGGAAATACTTTTAATGAAGTCTAGGCAGTAATAACTCAAAAAATACCCCTTCCAAGAAGGATGTGCAAACGCGAATCATCACTGTTCAAAAAGAGGAGCGCACCTGAGGAGCCAATCACTGAGCTCTGCCTTCTAGGATGAAAAAACAGGAAATAGCTGTGATTGGTGGTAAAGCAACTCGTGCACAGAGAGGTGCTAGCTTATCAAGGACTCCAAAAACAAAGGGGCAGATTTATCATTTTTTTCACGCAATGCAACACAGCAAGACAACTTGCTTCACTGCGCTGCAATGCGTGAAAGGGAGAGGGGAGGCCCGTGCCATATCTATCATGATATGATGTATTCCTGTCATCTGCCTGCACTGGTGCACAATCTGCAGCCTAGCCCGAACGCACGCACCCTTGCAATATGAAGTAATGGTGCCTGCGTTACGGCTGGAATTTGTGCAGGAAGACACACGCACCTGCACAAAAACAGCCCTTAGAGGCATTTTCCTCTTTCTAAGATTGGAGCACACTTAGAAAGAGAAAGCAATGAGAAAATAAAGATATTACTCCTCGTTGCGCGTCTGGTGGGAAAGTGTGCACTGTTGATAAGTCTGGGAAGGCTTCAGAATACCCACACTCCACCCATGTATTACCCACACCAGGCAGATTACCACACGGTAGCAACTTGGGCTGTCTTGAGTTACTCAAATTTATCAAGCCACGCGGGCCATAAAACGTGTTGTTGCATGGATTGGTAAATCTCATTCTAGGTTTTGCATCGCCCTGCGTCCCCAGCGTTGTGCTATGGCAACAGAATAAATATAGGATCACTGTCTCTAGCCATAAGCATATTTTTGAGAATGAAACAAAAACATCTGTATTCCTAGACCTATAAAGACGTAAATCACCCAAGTAACATTGGGACTAGCGGGAACAGTTATGGCAGAATCGCCCTTGAGATTCTTACATTTGTTACATGTGCCCTACCAATCACCTGAACAAATGCTCAGTGTCACCGAAAGTTCTCCTCACTAGTCTTTAGAAATTATCCTGATTGGCTCTTACTTCTCCTATAGCCCAAGTACCTCTAATCCTTTAACCTTCCTCCTTTGCTCCAGGATGTCTATGCTGGAAGAGCAGATGATAATGCAGGTGCAGAAGTCTTTTCTTCAATGCACTAACAAAGCATTTTTGCTTCTTACCCCCTCAACATAAGTGAGGCCAGAGCCTTAGAGCCTGACAAGAGACTGAGCTAACAGACAATCAGCCGATAGACCCACACTAATACCCTCTGTGATTTAGCATAAAAATGCAGATTTGGATTATCAGAAATTGCTATGGGCATAATTCACTTGAGTTCCACAGATAAGGGCAGTGATGGCCATTACCCCCTGTTATGGTGGCTGATGTTTACAAATGTCCTCTTCCTAATCTTGCCTTCTCAGTACTATTGTGCCCTTGTTTATAGCTCAGGTTTGTTTTAAACACGATATTGTCACCGTTCGGATGATGACAAGAGTGGCATTGAATGCTCGTCCTCCTTGTTCCATATGGGAGACGATCTGCGTGAAGATGTTCCAGGAGACTAAGGCCCATATTTATACTTTTTTAGCGCCGCATATGCGCCGCTTTTTTACGCAAAAGCGGCGCAAACTTACAAAATACAATTGTAAAAGTATAAATATGGGCCTAAATGTTTGCATGGCAGAGTGTCAATCCTGCAAACCACAGAATGTTTCCTACAATTCTGAGAAAATGAGTCAGCTGTGAAGTAGTTTTCACAGTCACTGCTTCATGCTGTAACTAGAGAATCATTGTTTTTTCTAGAAAATACTTAAAACTTGTTAAATCGATGCCAGAACATTAACAAAAATATAGAGAAATACACAAAAACGCCTACAATATATTGACATGATAGAAGCTGTTCTACAACTACCCGGAATTTCAGCCCACACGGGGGGAAAGCCTGCCTCAAGTATGCACTTTGAGCACCAGTTTGAACATGCCTCTGGAACTCAGAAAGGATTCCAGGAAGCGCTCCATTGTACATAATCACAATTCAAAGCATCCCATTTCCTTGAAATGTGGCAGGCTGGCAAAGCAGTATGTTCTTCCACAGTTTCAAAGGTGTGCTTTGCACCATCTGCCGAATTAAAAGCGAACCTGCTTCGCGGAGTGTTTCACATTGCCCAGATGGTTTACTTTTCTAATTTCAAAACTTTCACACGTGGGAACTTTCCAAATTATGAGACAAAAATTCCTGAAAATGAAGATGGAAATTGACAGGCATTTAAATCAATCACAACGGGCCATTTTTTGGGGGATTGTCACATCATTTTGCTGTAAAAATTTGCTTTAGCGTTTTAACAGTGAATGTTATTTCTTGACTTTTTGGGGGGCTGTCATGCCCCATCTAGGGAGATTCAATTTCAGAAGGCTAATATTGAATGAGGAACACTTATTTTCTCCACAAGCTTACACCTTCAGGAGAGTGCATGTCCTCTAGGACAGGGGTTCCCAACCTTATGACTTCGGTGGACCCCCACTTTTCATTACTGGAACCCGCGCACCCCCACTGAATCATTATTGGAATCTGGGGACCCCCCCACTGAGTCATTACTTAAAGCTGGGGACCTACTCTGCGGACCCCCTAAGGAGGCTTCGTGGACCACCAGGGGTCCCCGGTCCACAGGTTGGGAACCACAGCTCTAGGAGTCTCAGGCTGCACGCCCTGCCTGCTGATGCCAGAGCTCCTCTCTACCCCAGTGCTTAATTTGTGAAGTAGTAAGTGCCAGAGGTGCACACTGCAGTTTGCACCATCCATTGCCCCCACCAGCGCCGCCAGAGACAGTATCAAAATAGCACCTAATTATCACACTCCGACAAGTGTGAGAACTGGGACTACTGCAGACCACACGCAACAATAAGAATGGTGTGCATGTCAGGTATTATTAACTTTTGGTGTGTTGAATTATTATACACTATTGTGCTAATCTGAAAATTGGACAGACAGCGCCACCATCTGGTAGACTGCCATTACTGCCAGTGTTGAGAATTAAGGCCCTCATTCTGACTTTGGCGGGCGGCGGTTGCCGCCCGCCAAAATCAGGCCGCCGAAAGACAGCTCCGCGGTCAAAAGACCGCGGCGGCCATTCTGGCTTTCCTGCTGGGCCGGCGGGCGCCTGCCAAAGGAGCGCCCGCCGGCCCAGCGGGAAAGGCCCTGCAACAATGAAGCCGGCTCCGAATGGAGCTGGCGGAGTTGCAGGGGTGCGATGGGTGCAGTTGCACCCGTCGCGATTTTCACTGTCTGCAATGCAGACAGTGAAAATCTTTATGGGGCCCTGTTAGGGGGCCCCTGCACTGTCCATGCCAGTGCAGGGGCCCCCAGGGGCCCCACGACACCCGTTCCCGCAATCCTGTTCCTGGTGGTAAAAAACGCCAGAAACAGGGTGGCGGAAAGGGGGTCGGAATCTCAGCGCCGCCATGGAGATTCAGCCCATGCAGGGGAAATCCGGCGGGTAACCGCCAGATTCCCTTTTCTGACCGCTGCTTTACCGCTGCGGTCAGAATGGGCTGGGAAGCACCGCCAGCCTCTTGGCGGTGCTTCCGTGGTCCCCGGCCCTGGCGGTCTTGGACCGCCAGGGTCGGAATGACCCCCTAAGTGTTGGTGCAAAGTACCAGAAACGACCGGCTGAAATTAAAGCCTGTCTCCAAGTTAACATTAACCAATAGTAAACATTTGTAATACCTTGTGGCAGGCTCAGGTGGTTCTTTGCTTTCAATGTTGTCCTATCTGCAACATCCTAGTGCTGTGACACGTGAAGCAACATTACCACGCCTTGCCCTCCACTAGCGCATGATTTGTAAATAGGCAGCAGCTAAGGGGTAAGTGAGGAACAAGGAGTAGAAGTTCCAAACACCTGATCATGTTTGTTGATGACTTATAAGGGGAGGTTCAAGGTTTGCAATAATTCTGACTAAACCAAGCTCTTAAAGACCCCTGTTTGGTTCACTGATTCGTCTCCAAATGCAGGGGTCGCAAAGACAGCGCTAGGTATCGCAAAGCAGAAACCAAGGGCTGCAAAAGCAGCCCTAAATGAAGTCCATGGAGACCCAGACTATGATTAAACATATTTTATTTTAAATATCTAAACACCTGGTCACAATTGCCAGTGAAGATTGGTCATGAAAATATTCAAGTCACCTAATGAGCAGTGTTTTTACACTGGCTGCCTCTGTCTACACCAGGAATCGATAATCCAAAGCCTCACTGGAGGCGTGAGGTGGGTGATAGACAACCACACAACTGCAGACAGTATCTGAAAAGTCTGGAAACTTTACCCTTCGTTTTTCAAGCTAAAGATGGCAGCAAGAAAAAATCTTCAAGGTCTCTGGCCAGTCCTAGTGATCACTATGAGCTCCCACGCCTTTCTTGGTAGATCATTGAGTGCAATCCGGGCGTCTACGGGTGCAAATGGGCTCACCTTTGGTGTGTTGCTGGAGCAGACGTGCTGAGGTAGTCATTCAATAGCCATCTAGTGCCAAAAAGCAAGACCAGCACCCAAAATGGCACCCTATTGGTGGCACAACCTGTAACATAAAATGACAGCCCTTCAAACTATTTACAAATCGTACTCCCAATTTCCCTTCGTTAATGCAAAACAGATCAAATTCCTATTTGAAAATAAATTAATATACTCCTCCAAAGAGTTTAGCGATGTATGAAGTGCAAATATCTAATTATGTGCAAACTGAAATTTGCAAAATGAAAACTTTGGTAGAAATGTGAGCAAAGAATACTGCTAGCAATTGGCTTAGGGCACGGATGCGCTCTAGGAGTCGATAGATACCCACCCATTGCCAAAAAGCTAAACCGCACCCAAAATTGTACTGCTCAACTTGTAGCAAAAAAATCATGGTTCTTCAAACTAGTTACAAATCACATTCCCCCACCTCCCCTCACCTGGAATTTGAAATTATGGTTATTTTTTGGGTCCCAAAACAGATCAGATTCCAATTTGAAATACAATTAAAATACTTCTCCGAAGAGTTTAGCAGTGTACGAAGTGCAATGTACAAGTTGACCAATTATGGTAGCAAAGATATGGAATAGATTGTAGCTTAAGCACAATTAAAAACCTCATCTAAAATGTTAAACATGTGCAAACTTCAACATATCAAGCAAAGATTATGGTAGAAAGAATACTCGCCATGTGCCACAAAGTAAACTGGCACCCGATTTGGCGTTTGGTTGTAACAGAGCATTACAGCCCTTCAAAGTAGTTAAAAATCACACTCTCCTAAATTCCCCAATGCAGAAAAAAATAAGATTCCACAATAAGTACAATCTTTCATTGTTGCTGTCAATAAAGTCTTTATTTTACCTTTACACTAGCTGGAAAGCAGCCGGATGATTGAAAAACAAAAGTTCCTGCACCCCAAAGCCCTAAAACCTAAAATCCCAGCCCTACGAATGCTTGCCAAACAAAGAAAAGTCAGGATGCCATTTTGCGTAAATCATTTGGGGCTCTCCATGGGGTGTCTCCAGGTGGTCCCTTAATTACCAAATAGACTGTTCTGGTGGTGCCACTGCCCTCCTTTCTGGGGTGTCGCCGGGGGCCCGCTGCTGTTTAGTGGCTCGCCCTCTAGGCCTCCGGCGCTGACTCTCCACGGATCGGCGGTCGGAATCGGGCCGCATGCCCCACGGGCACTGTCATTGGTGCGGCGGCGAGCTGTGTGCCCTGGAAGCGGTTGGTGCCGGCCGCGAAGGTCCATTTTCCTTTTCTTTGTGCCTGTCAATAGGAGGGGAATAGATTGCCCCCCCTCCCCCGGAGGTGGAAGTTTGCAGCCTCCTGTGGCTGGGTCGCTTGGGCCGCGCATTGCTCCTTGGCTTTGGCAGCCTGTGGGGCCTGTTTGGTGCGGTTTTTGAAGCAGGAAACGTGGGCTCGACAGAGTGTTACTCGTTATGCCCAGACAGTATTTCAGCATATTATTTGAGAGGAGAGGACCATTGGTTCCCGCAGGCAATACCGTTTACGGATATATTTATTGGGATTTGTTCCATGCATTTCCAGCCCTGATGAAGTCGATGGACGAAACACGTTTTGGCTGTGAGGTTAATATGGGATTGATGAGCGCATAATTGTTGACTGGGAAGTCAATATGGAACTGTTGAGCAGATATGTGATGGCTGATTCAGAATGATGAAGCATTTATTTGGAAACAAAATTATGAATTAATTTGTTGGATCTAACTTTGACTGCATCTTTGTGAAGAGAGTATGCAGCAAAACATTAAAAATTCCATGAAATGTTGTATCGATCACAAGCCCATTAACGCCTCTTCTATGATTGGGTTATCTTTTCATTTATTTGTATAATGTGACACTGTGTGAGAGAAATGGTGTTGATTGACTTATCAATGATTGCAACTAGCAATGGGCATTCTTTATAAGTACTTGATAGTAACAGGTGCCTCTGTGTTGTATTTTGTTCAACTGATTGACCAATCAATCAGTTTTAGGGGGTTAGAGGGTGTAATCCCCATTGAGTGCACCGTTAAAGATTAATGTGAATATTCAAAATATAACTCAGAACTTGGAGCGCCAATTCTTCCTTAACCAAACACCCCCCCTGTAAGCAATCACTGTTTGGCATGGTGGTCGGCCACAACTACCCCCCCAAAGCAGATTAGTGGCTGTGTTTGGGGCTGCCCAGTCGGTTGCCCGGAGCTGCGGTTTACCCATGCGGCGTCTGACGGGGGCTCCAGCTTCAACATGCTGTGTGCCCCCTTCTCCCCCCTAGTCTTTTTGTGGTGAGTGCAACTGAGCGGTTCATGGGGGCTGCGAGTTCATTGTGACCCCTTGTAGCCCTGGCTACCTGGAAGTTGTTTTTGGGGGTGGGGTGCGCGGCAGTCGCCTGGCCCTTTTTATCTTATTTTTTTTCAGTCCTCCAGGGAGGCGCTGTATGTAGTCCCTCGCTGAGGGTGCGCAGGAGAGCTGAATGCCCCCTCCTGATTTGTTTGTGGCGGGGTGGTGGCTAGGTCCTTGAGGGGCACTTTTGCAACCTTTTTTGATTGTCGCGCTTTCACCCCTGTCTCTTTTTTTTTTTTTCTTTCTCCCTGCAACGATGGGGAAGACAGACCAGAGGCAATCTACACTTACGTTTGATGGGAAGAATAAGTGCTGTCAGGCCAGCCGGTCGGTGGAAGATTTGCTACAGGAAAAGGACAATCCTGCAACTTCGGTGAAGGCTATGTTTTTGGATCTTAAGCACAGCTTGACCAGCACCGTTGCCAAGCTAGATCACCTGACTGAACAAATGGATCATTTAAAAGAAGGAGTGGATGGCCATGATACGCGCTTCGAGCAGGTGGAATCTGGCACTTCGGATCTGGAGGACGGGTGGTGCGGAGACGAGGAGAAGTTACTACAAATAGAACTATTCATATTCATATTTTGTGCCTCCCAGAGTCAACGGCTGTGGGGTGTATGGAAGATTATGTGGCGACCATGTTGTCAGAGCTCTTCCTTGGTGAGCTATCTCAGGTGTTGGTGGTGGAGCGAGCCCACAGATCTTTGTGGCCGAGGCCGCCCCCTGGGACGCCAGCGCGCCCTGTCATTGTGCGCTTATTGAACTACAGAGACACAATACTGAGATTAGCTAGAGAGTGACGACCCGTGATTTACAATAACAACAAACTGAACATTTTTCCAGACTACACTCTTGGGGTGCAGGCTGCCCGCAGGGCGTTTCTGCCTGCTTAACGTAGTGCGAGCCAGACGGATGCTAAATATTGCCTTATTTATCCTGCCAAATTGCGAGTGCTGCATATGGGCAAGTTGCATTTTTTCACTGACCCAAAACTGGCCATCAAATATGCTAAATCTGTTCCTAAAAAGGCGACTCCGGATGGTTTGCAAACTGCTGGAGCTGGTGGTGCTACTCTTAGTGATAATGACTGAACGTGTTTTGTTGCTGGGGGCCCCAGGCGGCTCGGCACAGTGGTTGGAGGCTAGTTGACTCTTGACTATGTTATCACTTTCTGTGCAGTCTGTCTTGCAATTTAACCTGTGCTGCGTGTGCTCCTGCCCACCCATCCCCTCGTGGGTGGTTCACAGATGACCATGCCGGCGCCCCACTGGATGAGTCCAATTGAGCTGTTTGTTCCTATGTTGTGGGATATGTGTTTGGATGTGGGTGGGTTTGTAGGGCGGGCCCGATTGGGGGTTCAGCGTGGGTAGGGGGTGCTTGTTTTCTTGTTGCTTACTACATTTTCTGCTTTCTTTCTATCTCTGCCTGGCAGTCTCTCTTTGTCCTCAGCACTGTTCGGTATTATCTATAGACATATGGTAGCTATGGCGCAGTTGAGGTACCTACTATGATGACTCCTAAAGGGGTGACATATGTGAACTGTATGACCTGGAATATTTGGGGGCTGAATGAAGAGCGTAAGATGCGGTTGCTTTCTGCATATTTGCAGTGCCATGTGGTTGATATTTGTATGATTCAGGAGGCTCACCTGACGGCTGCCACAAAACATAGGCTGCAAGCTGGCTGGATTGGGGAATGTCATGTGGCTGCGTATTCGCAGGGCCACTACGTTCTTCTTCAGAGTACCCTGCATGGTAAACAGTTCCGCCTGGTGTCATTATACGGTCCTAATGTGGATGACCTGCAGTTTTGTGAAGAAGTGTGTTGATTGATATGCTCCCTGGGGCTGGGGTCGATCCTATGGGGTGGTGATTTTAACATTGTTTTGGGTGTGGATGTGGATCGTGAGAGCCAGATGCAGCCTCGGCATGTGACGGCTGCGGGGGCACTTGCTCGTATCATGACGGAAGGGGCTGTGGTTGATCTATGGAGGGTCTGCCCGAACAATGTCGGACCATACCCCGGTTCTGTTATGATTAGGGCTTACTGGGTGTGCGCAGCGGGACTTTTTGTGGAGGCTGCCAAGGACTCTGTTTTTAGAGAGGAGGTCCGCAGAGCCACAGCCATAAAGGAGTATTTTGCGACTAAGAAGGGTTTGGTCACTTCAGCTGGTATCTTGTGGGAGACATTTAAAGTGGTGCTCTGTGGAATATGTCTGGCTAAACAACATGAAGTGCTCAGGGCAATCCGTCGTGAATTAGCAACTCTAGAAGCTTAGTTGACTGCGCTGGCACAACGCCTGTACACTTGTATGTCAAATGCTCTCCTGGCGGAGTTTCGGGAGAAGTTGTCGGACTATGAGGAGGCAGCGCTCTGTGAATTATGCTTCCTGGATAAAGAGGCAACAGCGCAACAGTATGGAGAGGGCGAGTGAGCTGGTAGAATGCTGGCGGGAATGCTGCATCACCCATGGGCTGGGAACTATGTTGTGGAGCTGCTGGATTCTGCTGGCATCTCTTGAACGGGTGCGGAGGAGGTTGGGCGGGTGCTGACAGAGTTCTATGCTTCCCTCTACTCCGCCTCGGGCGGCTCGGACAGGGAGGCCTATTCCGATTATTTTGAGGATATTAGTTTAATGTGGATGGAAAATAAGCACCAGCAATATTCAGATGTGCCTTTCTCTGTTAAGGATATTGTGCAGGTTATCCGCAGTCTGCCCGGGGACAAGGCCCCTGGTCTTGATGGGCTCACGGCAGCCTTCTACAAGGAATATGCAGATTTGTTGGCACCGCATTTGCTGGAAGTGTATGCTGAGGCGCTTGAATGCGGCACTTTGCTGCCATCACTGCTGGAAGCCCTTATTGTTAGCATACTGAACCCGGGTAAGGATCCGCGCTCTTGCGATTCATATTGGCCATTGTCGCTTATAAATCTAGACAATCAGATTTTGGCAAAGCTGCTGGCTATGTGCCTGCAGCCTCTTCTACTGTCAATCGTGCTCCAGGACCAATCAGGCTTTGTGCCGGGTCATTCGACCTTGTATAATCTTCGTACCTGGGGACCAGGTTGCAGCAGTGTTTTTGGACACCACTAAGGCATTTGAGTCTTTAGAATGGTTATATCTGTTCGGTCTATTGGCACGGGTGGGCTTGAGCCTCACATTTATCCAATTGATTCGCCTTCTATACTCGGCTCCAGTGGCACGACTGCGTGTTAACAGGATGACATCGGATCCTTTCCCGGTATCTAGAGGTACCCGTCAGGTTTGCCCCCTTTCGCCCTTGCTGTTTGTGGTGGCGATGGAGCTACTGGCTGCGCAGCTTTGACAGCACCATAACCATAGATGTTTAGCGTTTAGACAACATCCAGTCCCGGTTTCTATGTACGCTGATGATGTTGCTTTATATGTTCAGATGCCACATATTCACCTTGGTATACTCCTAAATGAAATTGCACGCTTCGGTTGGATCTCTGGGATCGTCATCAATTGGTATAAGTCTATGGTCTTACCTCTGTTGGCTGTCACAGTACAGTATTGTTTGCAGTATCCTTTGCGCTGGGCCGATACCCGGTATCTGGGCATCTGGGTGTGTTGGGACCTAGATGAGCTTTAGTCTGCCAATTATGGTAGGCCATCGGCTGGCTGGAAGATAAGGTTGGGGGTTGGCACTCCTTGCCACTCTCACTGACTGGCCATATAGCCATTGCAAAGATGGTGGTTCTGCCTAAATTTCTGTATTGGTTTACCAACATCACTCTTGTGCTTACTTCCAACTTTCGGAAGAGGTTTCGGTCTATGCTTATGTCTTTGGTTTGGGCTGGTAAGCAGCCCAGGATATTGTGGGAGACGCTCGTGCTGCCATTTGAGTTGGGCAGTTTGGCTGCTCCGGATATGGATCTTTATTATATGTGCGCGCAAGCTCACTATGCGCATTTTTGGATGCATCCTATAAAATCCGTGCTGCACTTGGCTCCGGAGCAGGACTTGAATTGGCCTGCGCCGCAAGGCATGGATACAGTGGCATGTACCGTACGCGCCTGGGGGGCGCTCCTGCGACAGATCGGAAACGAGGTGCTGTTCGCGCCTTCGGCGCTGGTGCGGGACTTTGTGCACTGCATGTGACGGGTGGTGGCCGACTAGTCCGGCATCTATTGGATTTGCAGCGCCGACTTTGGGTTCCTGGTACCCTGAGAACTTATTTATTCCGTCTGAGGTATCGCTTCGTGCGCAGTGTGACGCCATGCAATATCAACGTACTTACCTTCAGATCAGGGAATCCCTGCGATCAAGGTACCCCACTTTTCCTGGGGCACCTCCGGTGAGTTGGGCATTGGAGTTACTGTACAAGTCTCCATCCCCTCGCAGCCTTATCACCAGCTTGTATGTGTGTATGCAGGCGACAGCGTCTACGATGCCCTTTTGGGCCAGAGGACAGTGGGAATTGGATGTGGGGGACACCTTGTCGGATGACATGTGGAAATACTGTTGCACACATACGCATGAGTTATCCCCCAACTACAGACTACGTCTGCTACACTTAAAATTTCAACATGGTTTGTATTACACGCCACGTAGCCTTCAGAGGATGGGTGTTCGGTCTGATGATCGCTGTGATAGATGTGAGGCGCGGGGAGCAAATCTTCTGCACTTGGCATGGGGCTGTAGGGCGCTGGGGAGCCTTTGGGCAGATGTGCTGAATGCGCTGGAAGAGATGGTTGAGGTCACATTACCGAGATCTCCTGTTTTTGCGCTTTTGGGTTATATTAGGGAAATTCCCCCTGAGAACAGGAGACTGGTGGGGTTGCTCCTTGCGTTGGCGAAACGCAGAGTTGCAATGTGCTGGGGTAGAGTGCTGGCCCCTCGCTGCCGGGACTGGCTGCGAGATGCTGTGTACTGTCAGGAGCAGTTGGCGGCCTATTGGAAGTTGATGCCGCCTAATGCCATTCCAAGGGATGTGTGGTCCCCACTGCGAACCTTCATTGAACGCGGGTAGCAGCACGCCGTGTAGTTGACTAGTGTTTGGCATTGCTCACCTCGGTGGCCCCCTTCCCTCCCCCACTTCCTCTCCACCCTCTCCCTCTCTACTACCAAGCGGCTACGTTTGATTGGTCCGGTTTGGCTGTGCTAGATGCGAGGACTTCTTCCTACTTTCTTTCTTTCCTCTCTGCCTATTCTTTTCTTTTTCTTTGTTTTCCAATGCGGATGGGGTATGAACACTTGGGCTAGTTGGCCCTTTTTGGCTTACATTATGTTGGTACAGCTAAGGTATTGCTGGTATTACTTGTTTTTGGGCAGGCTGTATCTGCTCCTCCGATTTTACTATTAATAGGTTCCTCTGCCTTGGCTTTTGGACATTTCGCCAGATGCATTGGTGTTAGTTTCTTGTATTGTGTTATACTATTTTGAAAATGCAATAAAAAAAGAAGAAAAAAAAAAAAAGGATTTTGGCTAATTTGTGTTACCCCTGCTGGGGTTTATGAAGAGCTTCAGACCCAACTGATTTTTCTTTACCCTGTTGGCTGACGGGGTCCTCTGATACGGCTGCGGGCTTCTGTTCCTTTTTGTGTAATAGTGCACACTTGGTGTGTATACATACAGTTTTTAATTAGATGCGTTGTCCCCAAGTGGGGAACCCACAGCATTTTTAGCTGGGGTCCGCGGGGAGGCCACCACAAGACCCATGGTCTCTGCCAAATTCCACTGTTCTGCGCAGCTCTTTTGTACCAGCGTTGACCCGCCTCTGTTACGACCCGACCTGACTCACTCTCCCACTATGCCCAGCACAGCTCGGAAGCACAAGCGAGGGATAAGAGGGCTTTCACTCTCCCACTCTTGTGCTGGAGAGTGCATGGCATCTCTCCCTGCATGGGGCAGCCCCCGCCTCAAGGGCGTCTTCAGGCAGGCCCTGGAGCTCCCCAGCCTAGAAGATGCCAATGGTGCTGCGGCACTAGTCCTTCCCATGGGTAATGTGGGCTCCCCAAAGGGGAAGCTGGTGGGTCCCCTTGGAGGAACCAGACAGATACGGGCTCCCCCCGGGAAGCTACACAGAGGACACTTGTCACAGCCTTGAGGACACTCAGGGCAATCTGCCCTTGAGCAGACAGGTCTATCACAGATTTCTGCGCCCCTGCTGGATCCATGCAGCAGGAAAATTGTGTTAACTCCTGGTGCAATGTTCTAGCCATCAGGAGTGTTTATTTCAGGCCTCATGGCTGTTTAGACTTTTTAGATGCAGCTTTTTAGACATCTCTCCCCCTGATGAAGGTAAGCCAGGGGACCTGCTGTCTTTCCCCAGCTCCTGAATAATCTCCAGTATCTCAAGCAGCAGCACCCCAGGCTCAGACCAAAAAAAGCATTTTGCTGATAACAGGGCTTTGTTTCAAGCAGAACAAATGAGCAGCAGTAAACCGCACTGTAATGGGCCATCACTAACATGTTTTGTCATTTATATCCAAGCTGGTAGTATGTTTTAAAAGGGAAGGGACTCCAAATACTCTTCAAAGCCCCTGCCCACACCCCCAATAATCACACTGTGGATACTTTTACACATTAGTAAGGCCTGCCTTACCAGAATGGTATATTTGGAATCAACTTAACTGCAATGTTTGAATAAATGTAGACATATTTGAACTTTGCCATTTAATAGAATATTTGTGAAAAATTCAGATGGGGACCCCTGTTTTTTTTTAACTGGGGAGACGCAGCATTAAAACATTTGGACACCACTGCTCTAGACTGAGCGAAAACAATGCTGCTTGTTTGAGGCAGCTTTCACCTATAGTGTGAATACATTAAAGCACTACTGATGTTACAGTACAGCGCCACTCACTCACACAATAGTCAAAAAGAAATGGGGATAATTCTTTTAGACTGCCTAATTAATTTATAAGGATGTGCATGACATAATCAATTCATTAAAGGTCCCATCTATGACCTATCCGCATGCGCATACTGAGCTGAGTTAGAATAGACCAGGGTTCTGCCAAGTCGGTCCTGGAGAGCCGGGTCCATGCCAGATTTTTAGCATATCCACATTTAGAAAAATTTAGATTTCTGAAACATCTTGTTTCTAAATTTGGATATACTAAAAAATCTGGCATGGACCCAGCTCTCCAGGACTGACTTTGCAGAACCCTGGAATAGACAATAGTCCTAGTCACTCAGGCAGCATATGGAGGCACACTTGTGTGCGCATGTGATCACGTGTAACTAGCCCAGAGCCTCTCACCCAGGCTATGCTACAGTGAATCTTATTTAAAATGCGGGGACTGGCATTTAGGACTCAAATCAATTTTAGCAAAGTTTACAGTGAGTGAGACTCAGTTAGTGACACATCAGAAATTCAAAAACTGGGGGGTCCAAAGGAAAAAAGTCTAGAGGGGTTAAAGTAGGTCAGAACCCCATTCCACTGAAGGAAATAGATGTCAGTTCGGTCATTATCACATGAGTTTTTTGAACTGCAACAATAATGAAGAAAATTGCACAAGCACCAAAACTGGGACATTGTGCTGTTTTCACCAGTGCAAAATTTCTGAGACATGGGGCCTGCAATACAAAGTCCTTTTGCCCGCAAAAACCTAGCGATTTGTAAAATGACAGGGTGTGCACCCACAAAAGGGTGTTTAACAACGTTCAGCAGCCCTTTTATCAGCGCCTAGATGTCCTACTGTGTGTTAAGCTGCGCTGTACAAAACAAACATAACGTAACATTTTATGAGTTGAAGAACTCTTTCTGAATTGTGAAAGGGCTTTGCAACCTTTTTCTAATCGCACATAGGAAAGGATGTGAAAAAGACCTCCCACCTCCTCTTTGCAGTTTGGAATTCGGCATTTCCTTGCATATTTGTCTGTTTGGCAGATGGGGTGTGAGATCTGTTCTGCAGAATGTTCCAGTACCATTCAGAGCTAAACCATCAGTGATGTCATTGGAATGCTGGGGCTGGTGCAGAGGTAAAGAGAATTATTCACTGAGGTTGAGTCAGGAATGGGCAGCAGGAGGCTAGCAAGACACAGGTCAGGAGAGGAGCAGTGATGTAGCTGAGGCCAGGAGCCACAGTTTGTGCAGAAGCCCTTAGACACACTCTACTTTTAGAGTTACTTGGGGCCTCTCGCAGGGAGGTCCAGGGTTCCTGAGCCTACCAATGTGGTTGAGCGAGTGTCCTTTTTTTATTGCATTTGTACTTCTTATGGTCCTGGTGGTCGAACTAAAAGATGGTAATGGATTGTCCTCCTTTCCTTGACAGAGCTGCTGCTGGTAAGCGGTGGATCCTGAGGTAAATACTTCAGCTGAACTATCAGGATTTCACCGTATGAGAAAGACTAAGGTAACATAATCATTCCTTTCTGGGACTGACAGTTTTCAAGAAACATTGGGTGATGCTGAAGGACAGCGATGGATGAGGATGGAAGCGATGGGGAGACACTCGGTTAGTACAGTCTACAGAAATTGCCACCCAAGTGACAGTGATTACCCTTTACTTAAAGATAATGAGTGATTACCACACAATCCAAGGTGTGAACTGTGTCTCTGGAAAAGCACTTTGTTGACAATATATTTAAAATGCGTTTGCAGACGTATGGAAATAAGAAGCCCCAGGAGGTGCTGGCAGCCCTGGAGTAACACACATGGGTAAGTAAAGGTGACACTTGGAAAATGTTTGAGTCCAGCAGAGTCCATGATTAGTAAAGTTCAGTTGCCAGTAAAAGTTCAATAAATAAAAGAATGTGGTGTACACCATTGTTAAATATGTACAATGCGGTGCAGAGTGCACATGTCCAGGACTTAACGCGGAGAAGGTCTGTTAAATCGCATTCTTATGTGCCCGAAGAAAGGGCGACGCCTTCTTTTAACCATAGTGCCACACTGTACTTACGAGTACAGATGGAAAGTGTCAAGCAGTTCCTTAAAAAAGTCCTAAATAGGACCCATTTACAATGGGTAAAAGTGTAAAAAAAAAAAAACCCTCCTTGGAAATCTTTGAGCTTTGGAGGACTGTAGATCCAGATTAATTTAGAGATGAAATGCAAAGCACCAAGCTGCCCATGGCTTCTGGGAGGAGAAATAGCCAAGCGCAAAGAAGCCAGAGGGACTCGAGCAGTCTACAGCTACAAGGGAATAAAAACCAGAGACAAAAGAGCTGCAAATGGGCGATGAACACAATGAAAAATAAGGGCCTGAATGTAGTGCGATGTATCCATCATTTTTAGATGCTTCTTTGTATATGATTTAGACAGGAAACGAAATAAGAAATAAAAACCCTTCTAGCATCTTGGGTTGGGTATCTAGGATAGATTTCCCTGGTTACACCCCATCTTGGAAAGGGCAGATTCTAGTTAAGGCTTGCCCATGCCTCCTTCCAAAACTCATGGCACCTGGTAGGAATACTAACAAGAAGCCCAAGTCTGACATACTTGGTTCCGCCTTATACTGCTGTTACGCTGCCTCCCATCCCTCCCAATGCTTCAATGCGCCAAAACAGCAGTGGTTCTCTGGTGGGAGCACTGAGTATGCACTGAACGTGGTGTTCACCCACATGCTGCCTAGCATCGCAAACATCATGCCATCTGCTTGCCTGCAACTCTAATATGGTCTTAATATTTCCGTATTCTCAGCAAATTTGTTACACGACCTTTGGTCCAGCAGTGATGTTTCCGCATACCACCAGGTACTTTTACAGCAAGAATCAAAGATCTAATGACCCTCGTTATGCCCCTGAGGGCATATATATCTTCCAGAATGTCACTTAGGCTAGTATTTTCTGCCTCTTTTCCAGAGTACTGTGACTAATATGCTGTTACAGTTGAAGATTCTCTCTTAGGATGCAGGAACCAGGCTGCCAGTTCAAGTAATTTAACAGATTTAAGGTTTAAGGTAGATGGTAGGTTACATGATTACTTAGTAGAACACCCCGCCAGGAACTGCATCCTCTTGGTTTAGCTCACTCTCTCTCTGACTGCCAAACTGAGCCACACAGTCACTCACCAGAAATCTAGGATTTCATAAGCCTTGCCAAGCAGATCATGCAAGTCACTAGAAAAACAACAGGTTATAACATATATTTAGTAATTTTAACAGAAGTATAATATTTACAAGATGACACAATATTTATGAGATCAAATGGAAAGAGCATATTAAGAGGGTACTCAAACTATTCGCTTGTACTCAAAGATAGGTGTATCCGTGAGGGGTGAGATCTGCAGATTTAGAAGAACCGTGGAAGACTTGCCGGGTCATAAGATAATAGGAGAGGGTGTCAAACCAAATAATTATTCGGTAAAAAGCTATTGTTCATGTCCCCGTTCTTAAAAGTAAGGAGGTTTTATATATGGTGGAGTACAAACATTTTATGTATGGTAGAGTTCTATGCCAAATGTGTATACAATTCTGCCAGCAAAACTCTTATCATTAATGCAGTTGGTAAAGAAAAATTGTGAATTTCAGTGGTGTGATAAATTTTATAAGGAGTTTAAGAAAATAAAGGCGAACTTGTAGTTACTTGCAGTATCACACCTGATGCTAGCAATAAAGTGCTGGAAGATGTCCTGGTGCATAGGATTAGAGGTGAAGAAAAGACTTTGGCATTTGCCTCATGCACTAATGAATTAAAGAAAAATGATGCAGTAATTGAGAGTGGTAATAGCTGTTTAGAAGTTTAAATGGCTTGAGTGAGTACAGATGACACTATCAAAACTGAACGTAAACCAATGAAAGAAATGTTTATGACAAAAGGTTTACCTACTGCTTTGAACTGCATTGGTATGTGGGAAATTAGTTTACAGGAACTCAGATGGAAGCAGAATACACCCTCGGGCCTGATAACAAATGTGCTGATTGTTGTCAGACTGCTAAAAGTGGAACAGAACTTGAACAAGATGATGACTATAAAGAACAACAGGGTATAGACAAGGTATTAGTGATCATGAAGGGGTTTCCAGTGAAAAGGTTGTGAGAATCAGAAGTTGGAAGCAATGAGGTTTTGGAAGAATTAAGTAGGTTCAATGAAGAGAAGTGGAAAGGCAAGAAACACTTAAAATGTAAGTAAGTGCATGAATGTAAACCATACTGAAGTGTTAGTGGAGAATTGTCCGGTGGTGTTTTATTTAGCAGAACCAGGCTTGTACTTCATTGTAGTATTAGGCAAACATTGTTAGGGCTGGCTCATGCTGGAACTCTGGATCATGCTAAAATTAAGAAAAGGTTAAGATTTCATTTTTGGTGTCTGAGAATAAGCATGGATGTTGAAATCTTGGTTATGGATTGTACAGGATGCTGCCACAGTGACAAAATATTTATGAATTAGAACTCCTCACAGAATGTATAGACAGCTGCTGTCAGATCCATAGGATGAGGCTGAATATGACAATGTGCATCCAACACCTGGTGAGAGTTTAGAGCTGTTCATGCTAGTATTTGTGGATCTTTTTGAGATGGCATGGTATGGCATGTGTGAGCGACATCTAATCAATGGATCTTCAAGAGTTTGTCTACAGTGGACATTGCTGACACAAGTATTGCCCATAACAGGCGTGCTTATATCACTCAGAAACTAATGGGGTGGTAGAAAGTTTCAATAGGATATTTGAATCTGCACAAATTGAGAAGCGTTGTTAAAAGAAGTGTAGAGAAGAAGCTCAGTATAGAATTTTTGTATCGAGGATGACTTCTTGCTTTGACAAAGAAAACTTCCTTTAACTTGTTCCCAGGTATAACTCATAACACTAATGTGTGTACCCCAGGTGGATGAAGTGCAATAAAAGGGTTTTACAGATAAGCATGGCTAGAGAGAGTGAAAGTAAAGAACGGGATAAATAAATGGATAGAAAGGTGAAATGTGATATGAGCAATGCTGTGAGTATTTCTAGTGCACAAGTATAAACCTTTATAGCCACTATAGTAAAATCATACCTTTCAACACATTAGCAAGCATGACTAAGATTAAAGCAGATGTTAAATTAATCATCAAAATTCCTGTTGGAAGGAAGGAGTACAACATACAAAAGTACACTGTTCCACACGTGCACAAATAGCCTAGGACACCTGAGGTGTCAGGAGCAAGAACCCTCAAGCATCACAATGGATGACTAGCATCATCATCGGGAAATGTTCCTCGTCAGGCCGGCGCTCCAACGCCTGACGGGCTCCCCAAAGGTGGGGCACTCAGCCGTACTGTTCTGATAGTAACTCGTAGGTCTAACCTAATCAGACAGATATGCCTACATTCGGTCACCAGCATACGCACGGAGAGAACAGAAGAAAATATTAAAATTGGTTATTCATCTCAAAAATATTTCATAATTTTAATCAATACACTAGGATGAAGACCAAGATTAAAATCAAGAAGAAAGTAATAAATTGAGTGTTGATGCTCAATTACTCTCAAAGAGCAACAAACTACAGGGGACTATAACTATAATAGTAAATAAATTGAGTGTTGATGCTCAATTACTCTCAAAGAACAACAAACTACAGGGGACTATAAGGAAGGAAGGAGTAGTCTAAGTTTTCAATGAAAAGGGAAATGCGTGGCAACTTACCATTCACACTAGAATGTTATGTGATAGGAGTTCTAGGATGGTTTCATATGTGTCGGGTGCTGCTGACAGGGTTTACGCTTTTGGTGTTTATTCCCATCTTGGAAAGAATGGCCATGCAATTTTAAACATGACTGAATAGATATATGGAAAGTGAAAACTTAACACACATATATGGCAGATATAAGGCTATAAAGTTCCCAATATCTTCAGGTTGGCTTAGCTTCAGCCATACTGCTGAGAGACCCCACGTTCTTGTACATGCAATTTAACACCAATAGTTTAAATAACAAGGATTTCATATCCACTGACACTATAGCTAACACTAACTTAATGCCTTGACTGCTGTGAACTGAAAAAGAATGGAACCCACTGCAATCTGAGTAGATTTTTGGGTGTTGAACACAGGTGAAGGCATGTTGTTTTGGCAGCAGATGTGATAAAAGTTTTGTGACCCAGCATATAAGTGAACAGGTGTGTCAGAGTGATGGCAGTGGCCCAGTAGGGTGATGTTTTTGGTTATGTGCAGTCGGGTATTTAAGGGCTTGAGACTAGAACATTGTAGCATAATTCTTTTGTCCTCTTGTGATAAGACTTTCAGAGATGCCTGACAGGAGTAATGACAGGAACTCGACAGAAGATTTGCGTGTCATCCATGAAGATAAGGTAGAAGAATCCTTAGGAGGAGATGATATCTCTCACAGAGGTATATAAAGGGTCAGTATTCGACACTAAGGGTACCATCAGATATGGTGGTGGTGCAGAGGATTACAGTTGGTTGCTCCAGGGCATTGTGAATGAGCAGTCTGCGAAATATGAAAGGAACTGGGATGGAATCTCCGTCTGAATACCCGGTTTAATTGGGTGCACAATTGGCCCACTTAGATGCACACATTGATGAGATGATCCACTGTTCAGAAGCCTTTCAGAGGTCAGGCAAGATTGGAGAGATGGAAAGAAGATTGGGAAAGGGTGTAATGAAGAATTTATGCACATGCTTACTTTAAAGTGGGTCCTGGAAACAAAGGTTAGCCATCCAAAGGATCTTGCCAGGTGGTGAAGTATTAAAGTAACTGTGATGTCAACAGCAGTATACGGAGCGTTACATGTCAGCCCCAAGTGACGTTGCTCATCCTGCCATCCTGTTATATCGTTCCCAACATTCTCATGCACACTCCCTATGTCAAATGTAAATACCCTCAAACCGAGTCCACTTAACAGTAATGATACTAAGTATTTTTTTATCAATGCGCGAGCACGCCACAACTGGTGTCACACTTGTGCTGGAAATACAAATCACATTTCAAGAATAAAGACTTGTTATTCTACAAGTGGGCACCACAACATACAAGATGTTGCTGCACCCATACACACTCAACACATCTCCCCCTCAACAAACAATATATTATTTATTTATTATTATTATATATATTAACATGTTACTTCACTCTCTAAGCCATTACAACTAAAAACCTTATGGAAAAATAAAAAAACATACTTTCCAAGTAGGTTGCACAATAGTAAAGTATCTTACTCCAAAACATAGTCCCTGTACTTGATAGCCATAGTACGCATTCCACCACTCTTCACTTTCCTTGACATTATACTCCTGACAACAGGAACGGAAGAGCTTGCTACCCAAGCAACATCGCCTGCACCTCCACAGTTATCACCCACATCTAAAAATACATTACTCATGTTATCCTTGTTAGCGCAGTGAGGAATCGCTCCCTTACACAACGAAACCCGATTAAAGTTCCACACACCCCCTCCTTCCACACGCACAGCATTCCTAAACACTTCTGTTACCTGAATAGGATCTAACCAGCATGATAGGTGTTTCCTCACATTCCCTTCTTTCTTTAGGCGAACAAAATCTCCAATCTTGACACTCTGCTTACAGGGGGTCCCTCTCCTGTCCTTTAACGTGTTTTGCATCTTTTGTTTGTATGCCTCCATCATCTTCCTAATTTCCAGAAAGTCCGCCTCTGGTACATCACCTCTGTTCTCTTTCCTCTCAACCACCATCGAACCAAACTGGTACTTGGCATTCAACCCTTAACATCTCGAAAGGACTTATGGATGTCACCAAATTGGGGGCCATCCTGTAAGCCAGCAATATGGACTGCAATGACTTCCTCTAATCCAAACCACCTTTAACAGACAGCTGAATACCTTCCTTTAGTACTCTGTAAAACATTTCTACTTGACGTTTGACTCAGGATGGAACACAGATATTGTTTTTATGCACAACACCACATCTTTTTAAATAGTTCTGGCTATATTTGGTGATAAACTGGGGCCCATTATCTGTCTCAATTTCCTGAGGGATACCCTTGCTGCAAAACATCTCATCCAAAAACTGCACCATGCCTTTGGAAGTGACTTCCCTCACCATTTTATTTTCTGACCACTTGGAAAAGTAGACCACAGTGACTATTCCAAATGCCTCTAGTCTTGGCACCACACCAAAAGGACCAATTATATATACACCAACTTTCCACCAGGGACCATCTGGAAACTCAACAGGATGGGAATCAGGAATGAGAGCCTTGGCAGATTTATCACTAGAGACGCATGCCAAGCATGCCTTTACCTTTGCATGGTGGCTTTCCTTATTTTGTTCCCACCATATTGGTAAGCATCCATTTGACCAGGATCAATAGGTAAGGGTAAATTCTTGTATTTCCTAAGACCACAAACCCCCAAACAGTGTTTTAATGGGGCAAGATTCCTATTAATGACTTGTTGCAATCTTCAACAACCAATCTCTGGTAATATAATGCGTAAAATTTAATAGTGATGCCCAGTCCGCAGGCGGTTGCAACCAGCACTAATGCTCCGTAGTTTCTGTCAAAAGTTCACAAAGTGGAGTAACCCGCTCCCCGCCAGTGTAAAGTAGGTCCTGGAAACACAAGTTAGCCATCCAAAGGATCACGCCAGGTGAAGTTCTGAAGTAACTGTTTTATGTCAACACCGATACCCGGGTGTTACCTGTCAGTCCCAGGTGCAGCATGTCCGTTGCTCGTCCTTTCATCATCTTATACCGTCCCCAAAGTTCTCATGCGCGCTCCCTATGTCAATGTAAACCCCCCCCAAACCGAGCCCACTTAACATTAACCCCTTTGGTGCGGGCGTCGGCCACTGGCCGACGCCCACACACCCTCCCTGGTGCGGGTCACGACCAGTGGCCGACACCAGGGAGGGGGTTAAAAATCCTCCGGTGCGATGCACCGGAGGATTTTTATTTGTATTTTTTTTTACGGTAGGAGACGCGGAAGAGCTTCCGCGTCTCCATCCCACCCCCCTCCCGCCCCCTTATGACGGCGCGCTGACATCACAGTTTTTCCCCACCGGAGAAGGAGAGAAGCAGGTAAGCGTTCTCTCCTTTTCCGGTTGCGATCCACGGCCAGGAAACGCCCCTAGGCACCAGGGATCTTCTTTGGGGGGGTCGGCCCCCTCGTAAACGGGCCGCCCCCCCCCGGGGGCAATATATAATATATTACACAGTTTTGGGGGGCGATCGCGCCCCCCACAATAAAAAAAAAACGGGAAAAAAAAAAAAATGGCGGGGTCGGCCCTTGGGGGGAAAAACAAACGTGTAGTTTTGCCTATCGCCGATCGCCCCCCCAGGTTAAAAAAAGAAAGAAAAAAAAAAAGTTGGTGGTCAGCCCTTAGGGTGACCATCAATGGGGCCATTTTTTTTTTTATACATGTGTGCTTTTCCAAGGGCAAGCACACATGTATAAAAAAAAAAGATTTGTGACTTCAGTGTCTTGTTTTCTTTCTCTCTCTCTCTCTCATATATATGTGTATATATGTATACACATATATATATATATAAATATATATAGATATATATATATATAGACATATATATATATATATATATTTTTTTTTTCAAGACAAGCATTGCAGCGTCCATGTGCAGTTTTTCCCCACGGAGAAGGAGAGAAGCAGGTAAGCGTTCTCTCTTTTCCGGTGGGGAAAAAAAAGGCCAAAACGGCCTCCCCAGATGCCAGGGAGGCATCGATGGAAAGGGGAGGCTCTCCCCTTTCCATCGATGCCTCCCTGGCACCGTTTCCTGGCCGTGGATCGCAGCGCGGCTGCGATCCACGGCCAGGAAACGCCCCTAGGCACCAGGGATCTTCTTTGGGGGGGTAGGCCCCCTCGTAAACGGGCCGCCCCCCCCGGGGGCAATAATTAATAATTTACACAGTTTTGGGGGGCGATCGCGCCCCCCCACAATTAAAAACTAAATTAAAAAAAATGGCGGGGTCGGCCCTTGGAACACGGGCCGACCCCAGGGGGGGGGGGAAAAAAAAACATGTAGTTTTGCCTGGGGGGGGGGCAATCGCCCCCCCAGGGTAAAAAAGAAAAAAAAATATATTTTTGTTGGTCAGCCCTTAGGGTGACCATCAATGGGGCCAATTTTTTTTTATACATGTGTGCTTTGGCAAGGGCAAGCACACATGTATAAAAAAAAGGTTTGTGACATGAGTGTCGTGTTTTCTTTCTCTCTCTCTCTCTCTCTCATATATATGTGTATATATGTATACACATATATATAGATATATATAGATATATATATTTTCAGGACAAGCATTGCAGCGTCCATGTGCTGCTTTTCTGACTTGTTGGTGTGTATCTGGGCTTCTAACAACGCCCACCTCACGCCCATCACTACCACTCGTTCGTGGGCTTGCCCTTCAAAAATCCTTTGATGACATTGGAAAATGATTTACCTTTGTCCCTCCTTGGGGAGGTTTTGTTACCGCCTTGGCCATCGCCCCTGGTACAAGGCTAAGTGCACTTTTGCAGTTATGTTTAACTGCGAGCGAACTTCTTTTCCTTTTGTGTAACTCTTCACATGATGCTCATGGTGGCCGTGGCGCTGTGAATCGGCTCTCTTATGTGAAAGAGTTTAACTTTCAATTATCAATTTATGTGGCAAGAAAAGTTGGGTTAGGAGTTTATAACGCTAATAGCTCTAACTCGAGCAGATGCGAGACCCATTACATTGTAAATGCTTGTTATTCTTGTGTGTGTTGTTTTATAATGGTGAACAATTTCACCGCACTCCACGAGGACCGTGATCAAGACTCCTTGGTGAGTTGAAACACGTTGGTGGTTATTGACTGCAATAAAATACACTTTTATTTGTACTTCGTGGAGTGCGGTGACATTTTTCGGCATTAGATAATTTCTAGATTGGTCTTCTCTGTCACTGGGCACCGGCAGTGGAGTGTGGCGCCCAGCAACCCTTCAACCACTTTGTTTCTAAACATATATATATATATGCAACACAAATTGGTTAAAAAGACTGTTGCGCAGTGCACTCCACTGCCGGTGCTCAGTGATGGAGGAGAGCAACCTCGGAAATATTTTGTGAACAAGAATCTCACCGCACTCCACGAGGTTCAAATTGACATGTTTTATCGCAAGTATAAACAATGAAAGAAAAGAGGGACTCATTTACTGTGATCAAGAATCCTTGAGAGTCGAAACGCGTACGTGGCTGTTGCTTGCAATAAAAGATGTCAATTTGAACCTCGTGTAGTGGGGTGAGAATCTTGTTCACACAATATATATATATATATATATATATATATATATATATATATATATATATATACATATATATATATATATATATGCATGCATGCATGTCTTTTCTGTAGTGGCAGTTGCCATAAAGTAGCTGAGTGGATTAGTAAAGGCAAGCGTTACCTGCGCTTTAAAACAAATGTAATGCCAGGGGGACTATGGAGATATGAGTGGCACTTTTGCTGGGTAGTACTGAGGGAATTAGAAGAGGAGGTAATGGGAGGCAGAGCACCAAAAATGACTGTTGCACAGGGTGTGTGGTAAGGTGAAGTAATACATTCTTTTTTTGTTTTTTTCAGTGTTTTCAGAAAATCTGCAGAATTGGAGAAGAAGCGAAGGTAAGGTGACGACATTTCCTGTTGTACACAACAAACATACGCACACGCAATTTTGTGACTATCTGCCTTCTACGTAGGCTAGTAATTTAGAGGGACAGTTTAGCCAGTTGCAGAGATGGCGTCTCGTTGGATGACTGCTGATCAAGCCCTAGCTCGGGTTATGGAGGACAGTTCTGATGTAGGCTCAGAGACTGAGACAGCAGACACTGAGACAGCATCTGAGGGAGAGGACAATGGGGCAGATTCTGGGAGTGATTTTTCAGTCGGCAGAGTCCCATCTGACGACACCTCTTCCAGTGAGTCTGAAGGAGACAATGACGACATCCGTGCTGTCCCTTCGCAAGCACATTCGGGGCAGCGGGACCACATTGGGTTAGCCGAACCCAGAGAGCATGTGCTTGCTGCCGCAAGCACAGAGAGAGTGCTCTCTTGGCAGCCCCCCTGTTTGGTTCAGCCCCAAATTCCACCTTTTACTGGTGACGCTGGATGTAAAGTCGATACAGCTAACTTTTTGCCAGTTGACTACATCTATCTGTTTTTGGATGTTGACTTTCTTCAGAAAGTTGTGCAGCAAACAAATTTGCGTGCAGACCAATTTCTGAGGGAGGGCGGAGGCACTCTAGGGCCCCGTTCTAGGGCACGCCAGTGGACTCCCACTTCGCTGGCGGAGTTGAAGATATTTTTGGGCCTTACGCTCAAAATGGGGTTAGTACAGAAACCCACCTTGCAGTCCTACTGGACGACTCGCACGGTTTGGGTAACTCCCATCTTCGCACCATACATGAGCAGAGATCGTTTTTTGCTACTGCAGCGCATGCTGCATTTCAATGACAATTCTGCTGCATTGCCCCAGGACCATCCAGATCATGACAGGTTGTTCAAAATTCGGCCTGTCGTGGAACATTTGTCTGCCAGGTTTCCAGAGATATATACTCCTGGAAAGAATATAGCAGTCGATGAGTCCTTGATCCTGTACAAAGGACGGCTGCTTTTCAGACAGTACATTGCGAGCAAAAGAGCTCGCTGTGGCATAAAGCTGTATATGCTGTGTGAGAGCTCTACTGGATATGTGTACAGCCTGAGAGTGTATACAGGGAAGGATTCTACCCTAAACCCTGTAGGTTGCCCTCCTGTGTTAGGGGTCACAGGTAAGATTGTATGGGAACTTGTCCAGCCACTTCTTCACAAAGGTTATAACCTTTATGTGGACAATTTCTATACAGGAGTAGAGCTGTTCAGTGAGCTCTACAAAGCTGGCACTGTGGCCTGCGGTACAGTTCGTTGTAACCGCAAAGGATTCCCGCGGGAGCTTGTTTGCAAGAAGCTCCAGAAATCACAGAGTACTGCATTGCGTTCTAACGAACTGCTCGCAGTCAAGTTCCTAGATAGACGTGATGTATACGTGCTCACTACAATTCATGATGAGAGCACTTCTCCTATCACGGTTTGGGGTCAGATGGCCGAAGTCCACAAGCCCATCTGTATACTCGATTACAATAAGTACATGGGTGGAGTGGACAAGAACGACCAGGTTCTTCAACCATACAATGCGTGTCGTAAAACTTGCACTTGGTACAAGAAACTGTTTACCCACCTGATTCAGATGGCAACATATAACGCGTATGTTGTTTACCGTCAGACAACAACAGGAAGACTCATGACTTTCCTTGACTTCCAGTTGTCTGTAATTGAAAGCCTCACTGCTGTTACAGAAGAAGCAGCAGCCTCCGCCTCATATGTTCTGGAGGATGTGGCAAGGCTGCAGGAGCGACACTTTGCTGATCGCATACCTAAAACACCCAAAAAGGATCGTCCATGTCGTCGCTGTAAAGTGTGCTCAAAGCATGGAAAGCGGCAGGAGAGTCGGTATTACTGTCCCCAGTGTCCATCACAACCAGGCCTCTGTATCCCTACTTGCTTTACGTTGTATCATACTAAAGCAAAGTTCTGGGAAATCGACTGAGGTTGAGCTGATGTTGGGTAATCCTTTCAGTGGCAGTGCATGGATACCGAACGTCCATGGGCCACTGCTTCGTTAGGCAAGGAGCCACAGAATTTTACTTCATCATGGACTTCCTTTTGGCGTGGTCGGTGTTCTGTTCAATTAACATGCATTTTCTTCTCCCTACTGCATATACTAGTGGACAGAACATATGCCACATTGCCAGGGAGTACCCTTTCTTAACCTGCATGTCTACCTTACTTTCAACAGTAGATATGCTCTCTCAGTTCGAGGAATCACTTTGTAGGGCATACTTGGAAGCCCCCAACCTGCTTCCACAAACTAGTATAGGTTCACTTGGCTATTATACAGGATTAGCCAGGACTCTGATGAGAACAGAGACATGGATGGGTAAGGAAAGCTTATGGTAGGAGTGCCTTCACAGGGTTATTGCACAGGTAGAAGGCAGATAGTAAAGGTAGTACAGATGTACATCATCTACACCTATGGATTGAAACCCATTGGTGCCATCCCAGCACTGAAGGAGAATGACTTGTATAGGTCAGTGTTTGACCTGCTTTTCATGTTCATCCTCCATCAGAACTTAGTAGATGTTCAGTTTGCTGTATAAGTGCATTATAGTCACATCACTGCACATAATGTTGGCTGGGACATATGCTACGTTCTCATGGACTCCCCTATGTACCAAACACTACCCTTTTCCATAGCCTATGACCTTCTCTTTAGGGAACATCATGAGAAATCCCCAGCATGTCTCCCTTAGTTTCAAAGGTAGATATGCTCACTCAGTTCGAGGAATCGCTTTGTACGGCATACTCGGACACCCCCAACTTGCATCCACAAACTGGAAGAAGTTGGATTTAGCACAGAGAGTGCGTTAAAGGCGCATTAAAAACATGTCTTCCTGAGCCTCCGGTGGCTGTCACAGGAGTCATTAGTAAAGGTTTGTTACGCATGCATTTGGTAATGTTAAGGAAGAAGGAGGCAGGTAGCCTATGACCTTCTCTTTAGGTAACAGCATGAGAAATCCCCAGCATGTCTCCCTTAGTTTCAAAGGTAGATATGCACACTCAGTTCGAGGAATCGCTTTGTACGGCATACTCGGACACCCCCAACTTGCATCCACAAACTGGAAGGAGTTGGATTTAGCGCAGAGAGTGCGTTAAAGGCGCATCAAAAACATGTCTTCCTGAGCCTCAGGTGGCTGTCACAGGAGTCATTAGTAAAGGTTTGTTACGCATGCATTTTATTTAATGTTAAGGAAGAAGGAGGCAGTTACTTGACAGGTGGTAAAATGTAGTCAAACTTATTCCGTTCTGTGGCGTGTGAATGTGATGGGCCCTTGTCTGGCAGCGGTAAGTTAATGTGAGTGGAGTGATTGATTGGATTGGGCCAGTGGCTGGCGATATGAAAGGGTTGTTTGTTGTGCGTGAATGGCGTGTGAATGGACCATAAAGAGGTTGGTGCCTGGACGCGGGTTTATGGCCCACCTTCAGAAGGCTTGGTTTCAATATTCAGATACTTTGATAAGTAATCATGCTTTGAAACCATAATTTCTAGTGGTGCTAAAACCAACCAGTGTGAGTGGTGGGTTAACTTTAACAAACTAGTACCAGGGGAGTCCAAGGGTGCAGGACTTGCATGGCTCTCACCAGTTTTCCTTCACCCAGAATCCCCTTGAAATTACATTATGTGCTTAAAAAACACATTTCATTGCATTTCAATGAGCAGAAGTCCAGGGATCTGCAGGGATCCTCAAAATTCCTACCACCCAGTGTTTCCCCACTTGTCCTGATAAAAACACAACCCCGCTTGTGTGCCTGCGCCTAGTGCATGCTTCAGGAATGAATCACTCCAGGGTTAACAGTAGACCTCAAGCAATGACTACCATTGACCCTTGTGTGATCCATTCCTGACGCGGGCGCTAGGCCTACCCACACAAGTGAGGTATCATTTTTATCGGGAGACTTGGGGGAACGCTGGGTGGAAGGAAATTTGTGGCTCCTCTCAGATTCCAGAACTTTCTGTCACCGAAATGTGAGGAAAACTTGTTTTTTTAGCCACTTTTTGAGGTTTGCAAAGGATTCTGGGTAACAGAACCTGGTCCGTGCCCCGCAAGTCACCCCTCCTTGGATTCCCCTAGGTCTCTAGTTTTCAGAAATGCACAGGTTTGGTAGATTTCCCTAGGAGCCGGCTGAGCTAGAGGCCAAAATCTACAGGTAGGCACTTCGCAAAAAACACCTCTGTTTTCTTCCAAAAATGTGTATGTGTCCACGTTGCGCTTTGGGGCGTTTCCTGTCGCGGGCGCTAGGCCTACCCACACAAGTGAGGTATCATTTTTATCGGGAGACTTAGGGGAACGCTGGGTGGAAGGAAATTTGTGGCTCCTCTCAGATTCCAGAACTTTCTGTCACCGAAATGTGAGGAAAACTTGTTTTTTTAGCCACTTTTTGAGGTTTGCAAAGGATTCTGGGTAACAGAACCTGGTCCGAGCCCCACAAGTCACCCCTCCTTGGAATCCCCTAGGTCTCTAGTTTTCAGAAATGCACAGGTTTGGTAGGTTTCCCTAGGTGCCGGCTGAGCTAGAGGCCAAAATCTACAGGTAGGCACTTCGCAAAAAACACCTCTGTTTTCTTCCAAAAATTTGTATGTGTCCACGTTGCGCTTTGGGGCGTTTCCTGTCGCGGGCGCTAGGCCTACCCACACAAGTGAGGTATCATTTTTATCGGGAGACTTAGGGGAACGCTGGGTGGAAGGAAATTTGTGGCTCCTCTCAGATTCCAGAACTTTCTGTCACCGAAATGTGAGGAAAACTTGTTTTTTTAGCCACTTTTTGAGGTTTGCAAAGGATTCTGGGTAACAGAACCTGGTCCGAGCCCCACAAGTCACCCCTTTTTGGAATCCCCTAGGTCTCTAGTTTTCAGAAATGCACAGGTTTGGTAGGTTTCCCTAGGTGCCGGCTGAGCTAGAGGCCAAAATCTACAGGTAGGCACTTCGCAAAAAACACCTCTGTTTTCTTCCAAAAATTTGTATGTGTCCACGTTGCGCTTTGGGGCGTTTCCTGTCGCGGGCGCTAGGCCTACCCACACAAGTGAGGTATCATTTTTATCGGGAGACTTGGGGGAACGCTGGGTGGAAGGAAATTTGTGGCTCCTCTCAGATTCCAGAACTTTCTGTCACCGAAATGTGAGGAAAACTTGTTTTTTTAGCCACTTTTTGAGGTTTGCAAAGGATTCTGGGTAACAGAACCTGGTCCGAGCCCCACAAGTCACCCCTCCTTGGAATCCCCTAGGTCTCTAGTTTTCAGAAATGCACAGGTTTGGTAGGTTTCCCTAGGTGCCGGCTGAGCTAGAGGCCAAAATCTACAGGTAGGCACTTCGCAAAAAACACCTCTGTTTTCTTCCAAAAATTTGTATGTGTCCACGTTGCGCTTTGGGGCGTTTCCTGTCGCGGGCGCTAGGCCTACCCACACAAGTGAGGTATCATTTTTATCGGGAGACTTGCGGGAACGCTGGGTGGAAGGAAGTTTGTGGCTCCTCTCAGAATCCAGAACTTTCTGTCACCGAAATGTGAGGAAAACTTGTTTTTTTAGCCACTTTTTGAGGTTTGCAAAGGATTCTGGGTAACAGAACCTGGTCTGAGTCCCGCAAGTCACCCCTCCTTGGATTCCGCTACGTCTCTAGTTTTCAGAAATGCACAGGTTTGGTAGGTTTCCCTAGGTGCCGGCTGAGCTAGAGGCCAAAATCTACAGGTAGGCACTTCGCAAAAAACACCTCTGTTTTCTTCCAAAAATTTGTATGTGTCCACGTTGTGCTTTGGGGCGTTTCCTGACGCGGGCGCTAGGCCTAACCACACAAGTGAGGTATCATTTTTATCGGGAGACTTGGGGGAATGCTGCGTGGAAGGAAATTTGTGGCTCCTCTCAGATTCCAGAACTTTCTGTCACCGAAATGTGAGGAAAACCTGTTTTTTTAGCCACTTTTTGAGGTTTGCAAAGGATTCTGGGTAACAGAACCTGGTCCGAACCCCGCAAGTCACCCCTCCTTGGATTCCCCTAGGTCTCTAGTTTTCAGAAATGCACAGGTTTGGTAGGTTTCCCTAGGTGCCGGCTGAGCTAGAGGCCAAAATTTACAGGTAGGCACTTTGCAAAAAACACCTCTGTTTTCTTCAAAAAATTGGGATGTGTCCACGTTGCGCTTTGGGGCGTTTCCTGTCGCGAGCGCTAGGCCTACCCACACAAGTGAGGTATCATTTTTATCGGGAGACTTGGGGGAACGCTGGGTGGAAGGAAATTTGTGGCTCCTCTCAGATTCCAGAACTTTCTGTCACCGAAATGTTAGGAAAGCTTGTTTTTTTAGCCACTTTTTGAGGTTTGCAAAGGATTCTGGGTAACAGAACCTGGTCCGAGCCCCGCAAGTCACCCCTCCTTGGATTCCCCTAGGTCTCTAGTTTTCAGAAATGCACAGGTTTGGTAGGTTTCCCTAGGTGCCGGCTGAGCTAGAGGCCAAAATCTACAGGTAGGCACTTTGCAAAAAACACCTCTGTTTTCTTCAAAAAATTTAGATGTGTCCACGTTGCGCTTTGGGGCGTTTCCTGTCGCGTGCGCTAGGCCTACCCACACAAGTGAGGTATCATTTTTATCGGGAGACTTGGGGGAACGCTGGGTGGAAGGAAATTTGTGGCTCCTCTCAGATTCCAGAACTTTCTGTCACCGAAATGTGAGGAAAACTTGTTTTTTTAGCCACTTTTTGAGGTTTGCAAAGGATTCTGGGTAACAGAACCTGGTCCGAGCCCCACAAGCCACCCCTCCTTGGATTCCCCTAGGTCTCTAGTTTTCAGAAATGCACAGGTTTGGTAGGTTTCCCTAGGTGCCGGCTGATCTAGAGGCCAAAATCTACAGGTAGGCACTTTGCAAAAAACACCTCTGTTTTCTTCAAAAAATTTGGATGTGTCCACGTTGTGCTTTGGGGCGTTTCCTGTCGCGAGCGCTAGGCCTACCCACACAAGTGAGGTATCATTTTTATCGGGAGACTTGGGGGAACGCTGGGTGGAAGGAAATTTGTGGCTCCTCTCAGATTCCAGAACTTTCTGTCACCGAAATGTGAGGAAAACTTGTTTTTTTAGCCACTTTTTGAGGTTTGCAAAGGATTCTGGGTAACAGAACCTGGTCCGAGCCCCACAAGTCACCCCTCCTTGGATTCCCCTAGGTCTCTAGTTTTCAGAAATGCACAGGTTTGGTAGGTTTCCCTAGGTGCCGGCAGAGCTAGAGGCCAAAATCTACAGGTAGGCACTTTGAAAAAAACAGCTCTGTTTTCTATAAAAAAAATAGGATGTGTCCATGTTGTGTTTTGGGGCATTTCCTGTCGCGGGCACTAGGCCTACCCACACAAGTGAGGTATCATTTTTATCGGGAGACTTGGGGGAACATAGAATAGTAAAACAAGTGTTATTGCCCCTTATCTTTCTCTACATTTTTTCCTTCCAAATATAAGAGAGTGTGTAAAAAAGACGTCTATTTGAGAAATGCCCTGCAATTCACATGCTAGTATGGGCACCTCGGAATTCAGCGATGTGCAAATAACCACTGCTCCTCAAAACCTTATCTTGATCCCATTTTGGAAATGCAAAGGTTTTCTTGATACCTCTTTTTCACTCTTCATATTTCAGCAAATGAATTGCTGTATACCCAGTATAGAATGAAAACCAACTGCAGGGTGCAGCTCATTTATTGGCTCTGGGTACCTAGGGTTCTTGATGAACCTACAAGCCCTTTATATCCCCACAACCAGAAGAGTCCAGCAGACAAAACGGTATATAGCTTTCAGAAATCTGACATTGCAGGAAAAAGTTACAGAGTAAAACATAAAGAAAAATGGCTGTTGTTTTCAGCTCAATTTCAATATTTTTTTATTTCAGCTGTTATTTTCTGTGGGAAAACCTTGTAGGATCTACACAAATTACCCCTTGCTGAATTCAGAATTTTGTCTAGTTTTCAGAAATGTTTAGCATTCCGGGATCCAGCATTGGTTTCACACCCATTCCTGTCACTAACTGGAAGGAGGCTGAAAGCACCAAATATAGTAAAAATGGGGTATGTCCCAGTAAAATGCCAAATTTGTGTTGAAAAATGTGGTTTTCTGATTCAAGTCTGCCCGTTCCTGAAAGGTGGGAAGCTAGTGATTTCAGCACCAGAAACCCTTTGTTGATGGCATTTTCAGGAAAAAAACCACAAGCCTTCTTCGGCAGCCCTTTTTTCCCATTTTTTTGGAAAAAACAAAATTTTCACTGTATTTTGGCTATTTTCTTGGTCTCCTCCAGGGGAAACCACAAACTCTGGGTACCATTAGAATCCCTAGGATGTTGGAAAAAAAGGACGCAAATTTGGCGTGGTTAGCTTATGTGGACAAAAAGTTATGAAGCCCTAAGCGCGAACTACCCCAAATAGCCAAAAAAGGGCTCAGCACTGGGGGGGAAAAGGCCCAGCAGCTAAGGGGTTAATAATACTAAGCATTTGTTGATCAATGCGCGAGCGTGTAACAGCTGGTCTCACGCTCGCGCTGGGAATACCAATCACATTTCAAGAACAAACACCTGTGCTGCAGGTGTGCACGAGCGTGACAACATACAAGATGCCACTGTGCTCATGCACGAACTGCACACTCAACACTCACGTGCCACCGGTAAGGAGTGCCTACCGCAAAACCCCGACTACACCTGTTCAAAGGTAATTAGTGATTAGTGATGTAGTCACTGAAGTAAACAATCTGTCACTCACCAGTCTTCAGTAGAGTTACTGGGTGCAGGAAAGGGGGTAATATGTGTTTGTCAAGCCAGGGGGTAATGCAATCAGTGCACAACACTGTGTTGCTGTCTGCTTTTGTTGTTTAAGATTTAAGGGAATATTTAGCTTTAAATCGGACTCATGTTATATGCTTCATATAACTGCATGTCCTGTGGTGTTACATCGAGGCAGAATGATTAAGGAAGCAGGTAGATTAAAACCATAAAATGATGAAATTACAGCTTTACAATATGTTGCTTTTCGAGAAGGGCCTGAAGCATAGTTCTTTATATATTCCTGCCAACAGAGAGAAAGAAATTATCTAGAGCTGCTAAACTGCCAAGGCATGCACATAATTAGCACTGAGTGGAGGATCTCATCAGAACCACCACCAGGGACAGGAATCATCCTTTAACAGAACAGTGATTAGACTCCATTGCCCATGGAAATAACCTGGGAATCATTCTTAATTTTGTGTTACAGAACACTTCTATTTTGTTTAATACTTCTTTCTAATTATTTTATTACATATAGCCTTACAACCGATGATGCAGCAACACTTAGTTTTAGTGAGGTATGAGGTTTCCTGGCGCCTAGGTGCCCACCCCTGCCTGCTTTGCATAGTTCTATGGTCCTATGCTGGGGCGCTCCGTTTAACCAGGATCGCCCTTCCTTGCGCTCTAGCCGTCCCTCTTCGAGGTCTCCCCGACCTGTGCACCTCTCTCACCCGCAATGATTTGACACATTGGGACCATTCCAACCTCAACACCCTAGGTGACTTGTTTGAGGATGGCCACCTCCTTTTGTTTGATGACCTCTTTGACCAATTTGCCTTGCATAGGGGCCAATACCTAACCTACTGCTGTATACAACTCATACTCTGAAGCACCTGGTCCACTGTTGATACTGAACATGGGACACACTCATTTGTCTTGGCTATTTAAATCCGTGAGGTCTGGGTGCAGGCATTCCGCTTGGTTCTATAAAGCACTGTTACTCCATACATTCCACTCCCTAAATTACTTCAGATAGAGGTGGGAAGACGACGCAGGCTGGGCCTTCCACGACTCATAGTGGTCTCAATCCTTGGCTTTACCCCAAGGTGTATCCCGTATTGCGAACTTTAAACTGATCCACTATTATCTTTTGCAAAGGGCATACCTTTTTCCAGAGGTGATTAAGACATTTTTTCCCTAATCCTGCCTGCCCCAGTCTTCTATTGCTTCAGCGGACCTCCAGCAAAAGCGAGGGTCATAGACCACCCTAACACTGTACTGGACTAAAGTCATCACCGTGGTTTCATCCCTCATGACTAAGCCTATGCCCCCCTGACAGGGTGATGACAGCACTTGGCATCTACAGGTGCACCAAAACTGGCACAGTTGCATCCCGTTTCACCAACTTTGCTCTCCCCTGGCAAAGCGCACACTCACCTGTCACTGGAAGACAAACCCCCCTCCCCTTCAGTCCGAACTTGGACTGCTGTCCGCTTTAAATGGGCTGAGACAGAAAGTAAATCGCTACACAGAAAGGAAGCCAGAGGCCTTCACAAGCTTCCCATTTCTTCCGCATGGGATGCCATCCTGGAAGAAGCGAAGTCTACATCCGCCACAGATGCGCTTTTTCATTCCCCATCCTGACCCCAGCATAGCAAGCTTCCTCCGTCCCACCGGTAGCGCTCCCGAACTCCCTTCAGCACAAGACTCCTCCCCGCCTAATCATTCAGGTGTCGAACACACTATTCCTTCACACATAACCTTCAACATTACTTACTTCATCTACCTTACCCTACATGCAATATGCTTTTCCACGCATTGTGGTGACACTGCTGAGGAAATGTTTAAATATCCCATGCCCAGTTCTGTAGAATCTGGAAGCTGCAATTGTTATGGCTTATGTGAAACTTTCAACATAATATGTTCGGCCATGAATAACCACACATTTTAGTAAAGTTAAAATGTTTGTTTCCCTAAATTAACAATGCTAATATCACGTAGATTAGTCTCAAAACCAAATGATAAACGTATACAAACAACACAGGCTGACCAAAGCGTCTAAAGAATCTCAATTTAGCTAAAGCATTTATAATCAAACACTCAAGGGTTACTGTACAATCAATAACAGCAATAACTAGAAACTAGAGATAGTATACATCTAGACTCGACAGAAGAACAGAATCAATTCTTTCTTAATGACAATTTTCAGCATTTGGGGATACTAACTAACCTTAAAATCAGAATAGCATGTTTGGGCTTCATGCAAAACAATTCTGTTAAAGTTAATTTGAAAAACATCTAACTATGGCTCTATCAAAATAGTGGTTGGTACTGAAGGAGGCTGGCCTGGCTTGTAGTGGGTACCAGAGGTACTTACACCTTGTGCCAGGTCCAGTTATCCCTTATTAGTGTAGAAGAGGTGTTTCTAGCAGCTTAGGCTGATAGAAGGTAGCTATAGCAGAGCAGCTTAGGCTGAACTAGGAGACATGTAAAGCTCCTACTATACCACTGGTGTCATATGCACAATATCATAAGAAAACACAATACACAGAAGTACTACAAATAAAGGTACTTTATTTTTATGACAATATGCCAAAAGTATATCAGGAAGTACCCTCAGTATGAGGATAAGTTATATACACAATATATATGTACACAAATCAAAATTATGCAGGTAATAGCAAGAAAAGTAATGCAAGCAATATAAAGTTACAGTAGATTGCAATAGGAGCACATAGGTATAGGGGCAACACAAACCATATACTCCAAAAGTGGAATGCGAATCACGAATGGACCCCAAACCTATGGGAGCTTGTAGAGGGTCGCTGGGACTGTAAGAAAACAGTGAGGGTTAGAAAAATAGCCCACCCCAAGACCCTGAAAGGTAGGTGTAAAGTGCACATACTACCCCCAGAGAGCACAGAAGTCGTGATAGGGGGATTCTGCAGGAAGAACAAACACCAGCAATGCAACAACAGTGGATTTCCGGACCTGAGTACCTGTAAGACAAGGGGACCAAGTCCAATAGTCGCGACAGTGTCGAGAGTGGGCAGGAGCACAGGAACTGCCAGCTGAGGGTGCAAGGCAGCTGCCACCTGTTGGAAGAAGCTTGGAGTTCTGCAAGAAAGAAGAGGACTAGGAACTTCCCCTTTGGAGGATGGATGTCCCACGTCGCGATGAAGCTTGCAGAGGTGTTCCCACGCAGAAAGACCGCAAACAAGCCTTGCTAGCTGCAAGGGTCACAATAGAGGTTTTTGGGTGCTGCTGTGGCCCAGGAGGGACCAGGATGTCGCCACTTGGAGGAGGACACAGAGGGGGCGCCCAGCAACTCAGGAAGCCCTCACAGAAGCAGGCAGCACCCTCAGAAGTACCTGAACAGGCACTTGGAAGAAGAGTGAACTGGAGTCCATGCGAAGTCACAAAAGGGAGTCCCACGACACCGGAGGACAACTCTGAAGGTTGTGCACTGCAGGTTAGAGTGTCGGGGACCCAGGCTTGGCTGTGCACGAAGGAAATTCTGGAAGAGTGCACAGGAGCCGGAGCAGCTGCAAATCACACGGTACCTAGCAATACAGTCTAGCGTGGGGAGGCAATGACTTACCTCCACCAAACTTGGACTGAAGAGTCACTGGACTGTGGGAGTCACTTGGACAGAGTTGCTGAGTTCCAGGGACCACGCTCGTCATGCTGAGAGGGGACCCAGAGGACCAGTGATGCAGTCTTTTGGTGCCTGCGGTTGCAGGGGGAAGATTCCGTCAACCCACGGGAGATTTCTTCAGAGCTCCTGGTGCAGAGAGGAGGCAGGCTACCCCCAGAGCATGCACCACCTGGAAACAGTCGAGAAAGCCGGCAGGATGAAGCGATACAAGGTTACTAGTAGTCGTCTTGCTACTTTGTTGCGGTTTTGCAGGCGTCCTGAGCAGTCAGCGGTCGATCCTTTGGCAGAAGGTAAAGAGGGAGATGCAGAGGAACTCTGATGAGCTCTTGCATTCGTTATCTGGTGAGATCCCCAAAGCAGAGACCCTAAATAGCCAGAAAAGAAGGTTTGGCTACCTAGGAAGGAGGATTGGCTACCAAGAGAGGTAAGAGCCTATCAGAAGGAGCCTCTGACATCACCTGCTGGCACTGGCCACTCAGAGCAGTCCAGTGTGCCACAAACACCTCTGTTTCCAAGATGGCAGAGGTCTGGGACACACTGGAGGAGCTCTGGGCACCTTCCCTGGGAGGTGCAGGTCAGGGGAGTGGTCACTCCCCTTTCCTTTGTCCAGTTTCGCACCAGAGCAGGGCTGGGGATCCCTGAACCGGTGTAGACTGGCTTATGCAGAGATGGGCACAATCTGTGCCCATCAAAGCATTTCCAGAGGCTGGGGGAGGCTACTCCTCCCCAGCCTTCACACCTATTTCCAAAGGGAGAGGGTGTTACACCCTCTCTCAGAGGAAGTCCTTTGTTCTGCCTTCCTGGTCCAGGGCTGCCTGGACCCCAGGAGGGCAGAAACCTGTCCGAGGGGTTGGCAGCAGCTGCAGTGGAGACCCCGGAAAGGCAGTTTGGCAGTACCCGGGTTCTGTGCTAGAGACCCGGGGATCATGGAATTGTCTCCCCAATGCCAGAATGGCATTGGGGTGACAATTCCATGATCTTAGACACGTTACATGGCCATGTTCGGAGTTACCATTGTGACGCTGTACATAGGTAGTGACCTATGTACAGTGCACACGTGTAATGGTGTCCCCGCACTCACAAAGTCCGGGGAATTTGCCCTGAACGATGTGGGGGCATCTTGGCTAGTGCCAGGGTGCCCACACACTAAGTAACTTTGCATCCAACCTTCACCAGGTGTAGGTTAGACATATAGGTGACTTATAAGTTACTTAAGTGCAGTGGTAAATGGCTGTGAAATAACGTGGACGTTATTTCACTCAGGCTGCACTGGCAGGCCTGTGTAAGAATTGTCAGAGCTCCCTATGGGTGGCAAAAGCCCATAGGGATCTCCTGGAAACCCAATACCCTGGGTACCTCAGTACCATATACTAGGGAATTATATGGGTGTACCAGTATGCCAATGTGAATTGGTAAATTTAGTCACTAGCCTGTTAGTGACAAATTTGGAAAGCAGAGAGAGCATAACCACTGAGGTTCTGGTTAGCAGAGCCTCAGTGAGACAGTTAGGCATCACACAGGGAACACATATAGGGCACATACTTCTGAGCACTGGGGCCCTGCCTGGCAGGGTCCCAGTGACACATAGACTAAAACAACACATATACAGTGAAATATGGGGGTAACATGCCAGGCAAGATGGTACTTTCCTACAGGTACCTAAAAGAAAATAGAAATATAGCACTATATAGGAGCCTTTCGTTATACCTCTCCTCAATGAGTCAGCAATAGGCCGTCTCTTCGTCGGGTGGACATCCGTCTGGTCAGCATCAGCAATGGGACAGTGAAAGGGGATGGCTCAGCCACGGGTGGGCTCTAAGTTAACTGAACCACTTAGGGACATTTAAGCCAAAGAATCAGCATTAACGCAAATAGAACTGCGTTGCACTACAAACAAGACTCTAGCAAGGGTAGAAAGAATGGATCGAAAAGGATCAGAATAATGGACTCGAAGCAATCAGGAAAAGAACTAAGGGGCATATTTATAGTGCTCTTGTGCCACCTTGCGCCACATTAACATCATTGTTTTTTACGTTAATGTGGCCTAACAAAGCCGAACTCCCTGCGCCTTATTTACAGGGTGGCGCAATGCATGCACTGCACCACTCTGTAACCCTTTGCACTACATTATGCCTGCGCCAGGCATAATGTATGCAAAGGGGGCATTCCCCGATTAGGGGAGCCGGAAAAATGGAGTGAGGAAATCTATGAGATTTCCTTGCGCATTTTTTACAGCGTTTTTAACGCCTTCTCAAGAGCAGGCGTTAAAAGTGGCCATCCATTCTTTAGACTGGGGTCCTATGTACTCTGCAGGAGCAGCGCCAATATTTTGGCACTACTCCTGCAGAGTACATCGATAGTGAAAAATGACGATATTGCCCGCCACATATCGCCATGGTGCGCCGTATTTTAAATGCGACGCACACACGGTGGCGGTAGGTGGGTGCTAAAGGGCGCAGGCAAAGTGGCGCTGCATTCAGTGCAGCGCCACTTTCCATAAATCTACCCCTTACTATCCTAACTGTGAACAGGCTAAGTTAAACTCGCATAAAGTATCTTCTCACAACGTCATTGGTTAGAAAATTGTACGTTTACAGTAGGACCAATAGGCTATAAACTATAAATCTAAAATATAACTAACAGTCTTTCACATATCGATGATTGGCTCCTCTTCTGTTCCCATCGTCAAGGTTTGTCAGGTAACTTTTTTGTTGCAATCCTAGCTGTAGTCAGTGCATCCATTGTTGGATCCTGGGAACATCGCTGTCTCGCGTATCAAGGATACTTTTGTAACATTTCTAGTGCAAGACATTCTAACACGCAGTTTTCATGAGAACGTTTAAGACATTTACAAATCGTTTGGTCAGCTCGGTGTGAACAATAGACAAGATTAATTCTCGGCTTTCACAGGACATGTACATTTATTTAATTTTTTCTGTCGTGCAACTTACCATGAGGCTTGTCGACTAGCCCCAAACTACATAGGTAATCAATGCCTAATATCAATTTTTAAGCAACTACATAGCACTAATTGTTAAAGCGACCCACTAATACATTTATTCTACATGTGCACATCAATTAGAATACAAACATGAGTTTATTATTGATTTTCAAACATCCTGTGGTGGCCACATCAGTGGGCACATGTCCGTGACACATAATTTTCTCTATGTTATCCTAATTCATGTGAATTCTTAACAGTTAATCATTACAAAAGTATTAGTAATGAATTCAGCTTTCACATTTCCTAGCATCTCAGGGCCTCCTTCTACTCTTTTGCCCATTGTTCACATCTCTTTTCCATGTAGTGTATGTAGGACCGCCTCTTGCCTTCCATGTCACAGCGATCAGTCGTTTGGCTAACACCTGTGCCAGCTCAAGACATCTGTTGAAAGACTCCCAGCAAACATGCCTCAGGCCTACGTGGAATCTTCCCATGGACGTCAATTCACCAAAATGCCTGGGTAACAGAAGTGACATCACACACTCTTTGACCTCCACTTTCAATGACACACACATACATACAAATTCACACTCAAACACACACTCTCATGTAAACACAATCTCACCCGCAAGGACCCACACAACATACGTTTAAAAGCATTTTTACTTACCTCAGCAGCTGTGGAAGGGCATATACCCTTGTACTCCATTTTTATTTAAACTACTAGTGAATAATATTTTATAATCTTTCATGATTCGCTATTAGTATAATAAAAATTGACATAAAAACAAAGAGAGTGGAGTTCCAATTGACGTTGACGAATGGAGGAGCGGCGACTGTGTTTCTGGCATTGAATTTGCCACTTCTGAAGCCAGGGGTCTCAAAGACAGTGCCAGGGGTTGCAAAAGGCCCTAAATGACGTACACGAATCTTCCTGTCCAGGGTTCTACCCGGATAGCTAGTAAGCATTCTCCCAATAAACCACGATCTGAGAGCAGCTGCTGACCATATGAAAGAAGTCCGCAGACAGTGATGTGAGTTGACGATTGGGCTTAGGTTTACCCCCACCCCCTGACATCTCACCTATTTTCCAGGAGATAGGTATGTTTGGTGGAGATAGTTAAACTGTGTGCACTTAAGCCTTTTGTTCCAAAAACTGCTATTGTGAGTTTCCAGTCTCATTGTCCCAAGAGCCTGGAGCTGCATTATTCTGTGCCATCCCCCTTTGATAACTACACAGGGCTTTACATCAGTGGCCTTTAAACTGAGAGGCAGAAACTTTACTCAGAGCGGAACTTCCTGTCCAGGGCGCATGAGGGCAAACGGAGCGAGAGCTTGATATTCTAATATTTTTAGTTAATATTTTCATTGATTTTAAACATCAACAGTTGAACATATAACTGCTAAAGTATGTAATGACAGGATCATCAATACGGAATTGTCTCAAGGAATGTTGCGAAATACTGCATGTTATGCCAACACTATTCATTATAGAAACTTGCGTGGGTCAGTGGTTATTTGGAGAAATTTCAACGGGATGATATGTACTGTGTAAGGCACAGTGCTTAATTTGTCAATAAAAACGTGCCGGTGCCCAAAGCTCTCCTTTGAAACACGCGGCTGCTGAAATTAAATGTGCACTGAAGTGCACTGACACTGGTGTGTCCAAAATAAGGCCTTGAAATGGAGTATCCTTAACTCTAGAATTCTGTCCGCAGCGCGGGGAGAGTGGGTCGGTCGGTAGGGAATCCTAGCTAGATATTGTCTCTACCGCATAAGGCATTACCGAAGGTAAGTAACTTGTTCATCTGATAGAGACTTCTAGCCGCAGATTCCTTACCTTAAAATATATACCCAAGCAATACCGTCCCTGGGGGCAGGCTGCAGACAAATTAGTTAAACTACGCAGTGCAACAGGACTGAATTGGCGAAATGCCCATCCCTGGGGACCTGACTGTCCAGGCAGTTGTGTTTGCAGGGATGCTCACGTTGCTGCCTGGCAGATGTGCAGGACTGGACATGGTAACGCAGTGGTCGCACCTTTGGCTCTGGTGAAATGAGCTCACAAGCCCGCTGGGAGTTGTTTCTTGGCCAATGCATAGCAGAGTTTGATGCAGAGAATGACTGCTCGGAAGATAGCTTGTTTCTTCAGCACCTGACCTTTCTTCGCACCAACATAGCCCACGAAGAGTTGGTCATCCACCAGGATTATTTTGTGTGATCAAGGTAGAACTACAACGCTGTTTTTTTGTGTCCAGATGGTGGATTCGCTCCTCTTCTTTAGTGGGCTGTGGAGAAACGTAGAAAGTGGGCAAGGTGACAGACTGGCCCACATAAAATGGTGTCACCACTTTTGGGAGGAAAGAGGACGTAGTGCAAAGCAACAGTTTGTCTGGAAAAACAGACAAGCCAGGGAGGCTTGGATGATGAAGCCTGCGGCTCACTCACCCTCTGAACAGATGCTATTGCCATGAGAAATGCTGTTTTGAGCGTGAGCAGCCGAGGGGGACAATTGTGCAGAGGCTCAAATGGAGCACACATTAAAAAAGTAAGAAACAAATTAAGAACCAAATGAGGCATAGTGAAAGGCAAAGGGAGGAACATATGTACTAGACTTTTAAGGAATTTATTTACAATAAGGGACTTAAATAAAGCAGGTTTGTCAGGCAGCCGCAAGAAGGCAGATAGAGCAGAAAGGTAACCCTTGAGAGTACCCAAAGCAGAGCCCTGATCGGTAAGGGTATGAATAAAAAGAAGGACATCAGAGAGAGAGAAGCAGAAAGTGGGTCGATAGATTTCTCTGTACAATATAATACAAACGTTTTCCATTGGCAGGCGTACACCTTCTTGGTAGAGGGATGCCTATCTGCCATAAAGACACCACAGACTTCAGGAGGAAGGGTGAAAGCTGTCAATCCCGAAGCAAGAAGGTGGAGCGTTGACATGTTCGGGTGGATGACCCTCCCCGGCTGCTGTGACAGAAGATCCTCCCAAATGGGGCAGCCATTGGAGGATCAATGCTCATGTTGAGAAACTCGGGATACCAGACTTGGGCCCGGTCGTTCCTGATCTTCTTGAGAACTATGGGCAGGAGTGGAATGGGCGGAAAGGCGTTCAGAAGGCCTGTGCTCCACTCGAGACAAAAAGCATCTCCAAGCGAAAGCCACCTTGGAAACTCCAACGCGCACAACTGCTGACATTGTAGGTTCACAGCGGAGGCCAACAGATCTAACCAAGGTTCTCCTGTTTGCTGAACGAGACCTTGCTCCACCTCCGGATGGAGACGGCATTCATGATTCACTAGGCATCAACAGCTGAGTTTGTCCGCTCTGGCTTTCAGGGAACCTGCCAGATGTTGAACCACCAGGGATATGCCCTGCAGTTCCAAATCATGTCCAGAGACGAAGGGTCCCAACGCCACCCTGATCTGTATGTTGAAATACCACATGGAGGTGGTGTTGTCTGTGAACACCTGCACTAGCCTTCCTGTGATGGAGGGTAAAAAGGCCTTTGATGCCGGTCAGATCGTTCAGAGCTCCAGAAAGTTGATGTAGAATCTGTATTCCACTGGAGACCAGAGTTCTCTGATCTCCACCTCTCCCAGGTGACCCCGCCATCCCAGGAGAGACGCATCTGTTACTATTTAGAAATCTGGTTGGGGAAGGGAGATGGGTTGGCCTCTGACCCATCACAGTTCGTAACCACCACTGCAGGTCTTTTGTAATTCCCTCCAAGATCTGGACCAAGTCGGAGAGATTCCCATGATGCCGCGCCCACTGGAACTTCAGGTCCCATTGCAGAGCCCACATATGCCATCTGACATGTGTCACTAGTAGGATGCAGGAGGCAATGAGGCCCAGCAGCCTCAGTCATTCGTATCAAAATCAAGGATAGAGGCTGAAACATCAGTATCATACCCTGAATATACAGGGAGTGCAGAATTATTAGGCAAATGAGTATTTTGACCACATCATCCTCTTTATGCATGTTGTCTTACTCCAAGCTGTATAGGCTCGAAAGCCTACTACCAATTAAGCATATTAGGTGATGTGCATCTCTGTAATGAGAAGGGGTGTGGTCTAATGACATCAACACTCTATATCAGGTGTGCATAATTATTAGGCAACTTCCTTTCCTTTGGCAAAATGGGTCAAAAGAAGGACTTGACAGGCTCTGAAAAGTCAAAAATAGTGAGATATCTTGCAGAGGGATGCAGCACTCTTAAAATTGCAAAGCTTCTGAAGCGTGATCATCGAACAATCAAGCGTTTCATTCAAAATAGTCAACAGGGTCGCAAGAAGCGTGTGGAAAAACCAAGGCGCAAAATAACTGCCCATGAACTGAGAAAAGTCAAGCGTGCAGCTGCCACGATGCCACTTGCCACCAGTTTGGCCATATTTCAGAGCTGCAACATCACTGGAGTGCCCAAAAGCACAAGGTGTGCAATACTCAGAGACATGGCCAAGGTAAGAAAGGCTGAAAGACGACCACCACTGAACAAGACACACAAGCTGAAACGTCAACACTGGGCCAATAAATATCTCAAGACTGATTTTTCTAAGGTTTTATGGACTGATGAAATGAGAGTGAGTCTTGATGGGCCAGATGGATGGGCCCGTGGCTGGATTGGTAAAGGGCAGAGAGCTCCAGTCCGACTCAGACGCCAGCAAGGTGGAGGTGGAGTACTGGTTTGGGCTGGTATCATCAAAGATGAGCTTGTGGGGCCTTTTCGGGTTGAGGATGGAGTCAAGCTCAACTCCCAGTCCTACTGCCAGTTCCTGGAAGACACCTTCTTCAAGCAGTGGTACAGGAAGAAGTCTGCATCCTTCAAGAAAAACATGATTTTCATGCAGGACAATGCTCCATCACACGCGTCCAAGTACTCCACAGCGTGGCTGGCAAGAAAGGGTATAAAAGAAGGAAATCTAATGACATGGCCTCCTTGTTCACCTGATCTGAACCCCATTGAGAACCTGTGGTCCATCATTAAATGTGAGATTTACAAGGAGGGAAAACAGTACACCTCTCTGAACAGTGTCTGGGAGGCTGTGGTTGCTGCTGCACGCAATGTTGATGGTGAACAGATCAAAACACTGAAAGAATCCATGGATGGCAGGCTTTTGAGTGTCCTTGCAAAGAAAGGTGGCTATATTGGTCACTGATTTGTTTTTGTTTTGTTTTTGAATGTCAGAAATGTATATTTGTGAATGTTGAGATGTTATATTGGTTTCACTGGTAATAATAAATAATTGAAATGGGTATATATATTTTTTTTTGTTAAGTTGCCTAATAATTATGCACAGTAATAGTCACCTGCACACACAGATATCCCCCTAACATAGCTAAAACTAAAAACAAACTAAAAACTACTTCAAAAAATATTCAGCTTTGATATTAATGAGTTTTTTGGGTTCATTGAGAACATGGTTGTTGTTCAATAATAAAATTAATCCTCAAAAATACAACTTGCCTAATAATTCTGCACTCCCTGTATTGGACTCACTGGTCAGGAGGATAAGCCCGAAACTGCACTGTGTCTAGAACAGCTCAGATGAAAGGGAGCATCTGAGAGGGAGTCAAGTGTGACTTTGGTATATTTATAGTGAACCCCAGCAAATCCAGGAGGTCCGCCATAGTGTGGAGGTAGGAGACGACATTCTAGGGCGAGCCCGCCTTCAACAGCCAATCATTGAAATAAGGGAAGACTGGCACCCCTGCTCTCCGCAGATGAGCAGTGACCACCGCCATCACCTTGGTAAACACCTGAAGGGTGCTGGTAAGGTCAAAGGGGAGCACTGTGAACTGAAAGTGCTTGTGGCCTACTATGAACCTCAACTATTGTCCCAATGTCCCAAAGCCTCATTTGGAATTTATCCTTCTATACCTTGCTTGCTAAACTTGTTCTGTTCATTCAAGTGTATGTTTTAAGAAAATATTATCAGTTCTGTCTTTGGGGGAGGGGCAGGATGGGTGATAACATTATTTTGCTGAAAGGAGGAGGTTGACGTCTGAGGACTACTGTTGAGGCAATCTAGACTCCACTTCAAAAGCAGGTGCCGCCACCTTAAAATGAGAAAGCAAGATTGTGACCATCTACAACAACTTCGACCCCCAACCCACAGTCCCCAACCTCAGCAGCCGAGACCAACCAATGCACACCAGCAAGATGATCACCACATGGACACTGCACAATCCACACCGCACAATCCACATAGACCATCATGTCAACCATCCACTCCGGAGCACCCACATCTTCAACCTCGTATCAAGTCACATCAGCACAGAACTCACCAGCATCCTTAATACCTCCATTGCCATAGCTGTCTTCCCGGGCAAATGGAAACACACAGAAATCAGACCCCTCCTAATGTAACCATTCAACTACCCCAGCGAACTCAAAAATTATCAACCGATTTCTCTGCTCCCCTACCTCGCCGAAGTGCTTGAGAAGGCCATCAATCAACAACTCACCGAATACTTAGAACAAAACAACCTGCTTGACATCTGCCAATCAGGATTCTGTGCCAACCACAGCACGAAGACTGCACTCATTGTAGCCACAGACAACATCAGAATACTCCTCAATCGCAGGGAGACCACTGCCCTGATCCTCCTCGACCTCTCAGCTGCTTTCAACACCATTTCCCACCATTCCATCATCAACAGACTCCACAACATCAACACTTACGTAACCACCTAGTTGACATTGACAGATCCCATGATCTCAACATCATATCCTATGCAGACAATATACAGCTCACCATCTCACTCACTGAAGGCCTCGCCACCACCAAAACTAACTTCAGCAATGCCATGTCCAATGTACAGACTGGATGAAAGCAAACTGCCTCAAACTCAACTCGGACAAAATGGAAGTACTGATCTTCCGGAGAAACTGGTGGCTAGCTAAACGTGGACCCAACCCACGCAAACAGACTATGCACACAACCTCGGCATCATCCTTGACAGAGAACTGCCAATGAATCAACAGATCAACGGAGTGCCTCCTCCTGCTTCCATTCTCCCACATGCTCCAGAGAATCTTCAGATGGATCCCAGTCAACACCAGGAAAGCCGTCACCCAGACCCTCATCACTAGATGACTAAGTAATGGCAAAGCACTCTATTCCAGCATCTCCACCCTGCTCCTCAAAAAACTCCAGACCATACAGAATGCAGCAGTCAGACTCGTCCTGGACCTACCCAAATGGGTCCACATCATCCCCCACCTCAGAAAACTCCACTGGCTCCGCATCCATAAGAGATGCCAGTTTAATATCCTCACACATGCCTACAAGGCCTGACATGACCAAAGACCAGCCTACAACAACCACTGACTGAACTTCCACCAACCAGCCAGACACCTGTGCTCCTCCTCACTAGCCCTCACATAGACACCCCGAATCCAGCAGGGGTAAGGAGGGCAATGCCAGGTGTACCAAAGGGGAAAAGACAGGGTAGCAGCTGGTGCCTTGCTATTGTCCTTAACTATTTCCCCTAACTCCTGGCTATGCAGTAAGCAGCCACCACTGACAGCAAGACATGCCGGTGCTGAAAGCCCTAGACACTTCACTGCCCGCCAATCACCTTCTTTACAATCAATTGGGGAACCAAGCGGTGTGCAGAGCAGAAGTAATTACACTTGTGACATGATGACTGTGGATGGAAGCACATCCCCCCGCCTGCAAGCCTGCCTTCGGGAGCCATAGATAATGCTGCACGCCCACGCCTCTAGTCAAGCTCTGGGGATGGCAGCAGCAAGACAGCACAAGGAAATGTAAGGAGACACGTCTTCTTGTTCACACGGAGTAGTTTTACAACATGGGGGCCAGATGTGTGAAGCTATTTAGCAGTCTCAAAACATGCAATACGCTAAATCACAGGATTTGGAACAGCGAAATGGCCTGTATAAATGTACTAAACCCATTTAGGGACTCAGTAACATGCTACTGAATTGCTAAATCATAGGGAATCGCTATTTGGAAGGGGCATGTTTAGGGCGTCCCTTCCAAATAGCGATTCCTTGTGGTATGTATTAATGTTTTGTGACTGAATTAAGTTCGTAAAACTGTAATATTTTACCACCTCCTCAAAGGTGGTGGATAGCGATGTGCAGAACCCTTACCCCTTTGAGAATGGTAAAAATATATTTTAAGTGGTTTCAGTGGCTCCTGCCTTCTCAGAAAAAATGAAAGTTAAATAGTTCATTTTTTCCTTTAAGGAAAACTGGCTGCATTACAAAAAAATGCTTTATTAAAAAGCACTCACAGACAAGGTGGTCTGCTGACTCCAGCAGGCCACCATCCCTGTGATGGCTGTCCTTCCTAATAGGTCAAAATTTGCAACCTACCTCATTAATATTCACAAGGTAGGTCGATTTATGACCCACTAGGAATTGCAAATTTAAACATACAAATATCATACATAAGGAATAGCGATTTCCTAATTGCCATTCAGAAATAATTTGCTCTTCCTAGTGTTAGCTCATCTGGCCCCAAGTGCGCTACTAGAGTGTACAACTGTGTGTAGTTCTTATTAACATTGTGTTGTGACGCTCAGCTCTACCTTTGAGAAGGAGAATCAGCAGAGCAGAGGGGTCACTGTAACACAAGTGGAAGACCAGATAAAGAGAATTTCAGGTGTTTTGCACAGGTGTTAATCACTACAGAATTAGTCAGACTATGGCCGTAATTTTGGGTATTTGCACAAAACTTACTCACGTGCACTGCTGAAATGCTTTTGAGGTAACGTAATTCACTCCCTATGACACTGAATAGATTATTGTTTAACGTACTGATGCATCAACAAATATGAATGCCTCTTTATTGTTACTAAAGAAGGAACATGAAAAAGCTGTCTATATAAATGATGGGCTGCATGACATTTTAAAGTGGTTGCTTCATATATCACATACAAATAAAAACAATGAACGTAAAACAATACTCCCCAGGGAAACATAAGAAAGAGACCAGCTTATCTAGAAGAGTATCTTCACTTCTCTGATTTTAGGTCTGGTGTTAGACAAGACCTTTTGCTTTTAATACAATAATATGCATGATATACTTACTTAAAGGGGCTTTCAGCCACCTCTCTTCACCCATTGGTCTGTTGTTGTGTCATTCCCATTTTGCTTCCACCCACTACAGCATACACAGCATGGGGCAGAGGTGTCAGCTTCTTAAGCCTCTCGTCACTGTCACTTAAAGTGACTACATTTTGCTATTTCACAAGGTGCGCATCCTCACAGAAGCTAGTTCCCTTTAGTGCCAGTGTTGCTGATGCAATACTAGGGCACACATGAAGTGAGCACGGGGCACATAGTATCTTTACCAGTTTCTGCCTGCTTCTAGTTCTGTTGTAAATTCCTTTTGGAGTGGACTGCTGCTATTTCACAGTAAGCCCAATTGGCCTACGACTAAGTTTCACCAATGGTTCTTTGATAAACTTTGTCCAGGAAATAAAGTTTGTGGTGTTTAATTTGCAGAACACCTGTCACAGTTTTGTTTATGTGAGGGGTAATTTCGTTTTCAGTATCCAATATTTTATACTGTGAATCAGTGCTTAATTTGTAAATAAAAATGTGCCGGTGCCCAAAGCTCTCCTCTGAAACATGCGGCTACTGCAATTAAATGTGCGAACACAGAAATCGGAGGCAGCGTAACCCTGAAGCCATCTCGGGCCTATTTAATCAATTTACAGCCACTCCCTGCCCCTCCAGCTCACTCTCGCAGCTCTCTGCTTTCTAACTTTGTGATGTTTTGTAGCTTTTCTCTTCCTCCATCTTTTGCTACAAGAGCTCGCAGCAAAGGCTTGAGGCAGAAGAATAAGCCCCGGCCCGCAAAAATAAGTGCTGGTGCTCAGCACCGGAAACAACAAGCACTAATTAAGCACTGCTGTGAATCCTCTTTCCTAGCTTCTATCTATATTCTTTCTTTCCTTTTTGCCTTCTATTTTCCTTCTTTCTTTTTTGCCTTCTTTCCTTCTATCGCCTGTCCTCCTTACTTTTTTGCCTTTCTTTTTTCTTTCCTACATTTTAGCTTTCTTCCAATTTTCTTTCCTTCTTTCCATTCTTTTCTTTTTTCCTTCTTTCCTTCATTTGCTTTTTCTTTTTTTGCATTATTTCCCTTTTTCTTTCAATCTTTCTCTTTTTCATTCATTCCTTCTGTCCTTTTTTCCCTCTTTCTTTTTACCTTTCTTTGTCTTTTGTTTTTTTCAAACTTTCTTTTCTTCTTTGTTTTTTACCTACTTTCCTTTTTTCCTTCTTTCTTTTTTGTGTACCTTCTTTTCTTTATTTTTTGCCTTCATGTTTTTCTTTCCTGTCCTTTTTGCATATCTATTTCTTGCCTTCTTTAATTTTTTCCATTTTGCCTTCTCTTTCTTTCTTTTTGCCTTCATTCCTTCTTTCTTTCCTTCTTTCTTTATTTGCCTTCTTTCCTTTTCCTTTCTTTCTTTTTGACTTATTGCCATTTTTCTTTCCTTCTTTATTTCTGTTTTGCCTTCTTTCATTTCTTTCTTTCATTTTCCCATCTTTCTCTTTTTTGCCTTTTTGACCTCTTTTCTTCTTTCTTGCTTGCCTTCTTTAGTCCTTTCTTTCCTTCCCCCTTCTTATTTTCATTCTTTCCTTCTTCCCTCCTTGTTTCCTTTTTACCTTCCTTCCTTTCATTGTTGCCCTTCTCTGTTCCTCCCTTCCTTGCCCTTTGTCTTTCCTTTTTGTCTGCCTTCTTTCCTTCTTTCCTTTTTATCTTGCGTGGGGGGTCTGACAGCCATGCAACGGCTGGCGGAACGGGGGCGCTACCCTGGCGGATTACGACTGGCGACTGGCGGCAACCTGGCGGTGCTGGCAGTCAGACCGTGGCGGCTCCGCCACGGTTGTAATGTGGGGGTCGGACCACCAATATGACGGCGGTCCGACCTCCACGGAGAGTGTGGTGGTCTTAAGACTGCCATCCTTGTCATGAGGGTCTTAATCTGTGATTGAGTCAATCACATTTTACTTCCTCCCACTCCAGCATGCATCAAATGACGATGTTAGCCCACTTCAGCCATTGACTGACTTGACTGACTATGAGTTATGAAATGCTGCTCTTTCACAAGGAGCACATCCTCCCCTAAGGTTGTTCTCTTCAGTGCCACATGTGCCATGGTAATGGATACTTTTTTGAGACTAGAAACACTTTTGTCTTTAGCCATTGTTTTTTTTTTTTTAGATTAAATGCCTGTCTGACAGTTTTCCAAACAATAATGTTTTGCAAAAACTATGTCACAACAAAACAAGACTTGAAAAAAACCTAGTGACCAACACCAGACCCATTGACTTTGCCAATGCTTGTTAATATTGCCACCTCTCCTTTGGTTAAAGCCAAAATTATTAAGGTCCCAGGGGATGAACAGTACTACCCTCCATGTGATTTTAACTATTGAATCCTATACCAAGCAGATGAGAGTGTTTAACCTTTTTGTCACTCCTCTCTTTCTTGCAGTGGGTGGTAAGCGGAGGTTCAAGGCTCTCTACAACTGTACCTGATGGGAATGTGTCTTTTCGTAGATGTAGTGGTTTGGGGCTGGTGGATACAAGTCTAACTAGGGTTGGCTGATGGTTACACATAGAGCTAATGCTTGTGGCAGATGGTGATGTACTTTTCATTGCCTTGGCCTCGTGGATAAGCACAACGGCTTCTAAGAGTATTCGGGCATCCAAAGGAGGCCGACTCAGGTCACTCTACATTGAAGGCATGCATCTGAGGTGGTTGTGCTGTGGTGGCTGAGGGATTTATTGATGGTCTGAGGATCACAAGCATACAACTGTAGAGCATTCAAATCTCCTTTAAGTGCACAATGTTGCTTAGAGATTTAATATAAATATTAAATATATCTGCTAAAAAGAGACCATAAGTTACGTAGGAGTGAGACGCATTATTGCAGTTGTTCACTATGGAGTTGTCATCAGCTGGGAGCATGTAGAGCAAGTCTAGATGTCACAACAGACAAATGTTATGTACCATTAAGGAACAGGATGACCCAGAAGCAGAGTTACATAAAATCCAGATTTTATGCAAATGAGTCCCGTATCTTTTTGAGATTGTGATGCCCTAGTCATCTCCTTAATGTTGGCTGCCTGAGATGTTCTACTTCAGTGACTCCTGAAGAGGGGTGTTCACCAGGTCGCATACTCTGCATAATGTGTCTGCTCGCCGAAAGGCAGATCATAGACACCGACAGAACTTTGTTTCTCAACATGTTCATCTCCAAGAATTCTACTAGGGTACACAACTTTCCTAATTTGAGCTTTCTTTTTTATTTTATGTTAAAGGCGGAAATCAAGTTGACTGTTCTTTACTCCTCAAACAACCCCAATCCTTCCCAGTTGCTGCACAAGGTAACAAACAATATAAATACAGAGAGGGTGTAGTAAACTTCCTTGAGCATATAAAGCTGTCAGTAAAACATGGCCGTTCATGCAAAATATGGGCAAGCCATCTTAAAACTAAGAGCTGGTCATTTTAATAAGTGCATTAGCATTATAAATTAAATGCAAATAAAAAGATGCACATACTAAAGGAGAATGTTTTTGGACTAAAAACTACTATGGGGGTCATTCTGACCGCTGGTGCAATTCCGACCTTCCCGCTGGGCCGGCGGGCGCTACCAATGTTAGCGCCCGCGGGAAGGGGGCCTGCAACACTGAAGCCGGCTCCGAATGGAGCCGGCGGTGTTGCAGGTGTGCGACGGGTGCAGTTGCACCCGTCGTGCTTTTCACTGCTAAGCAGACAGTGAAAAGCAGGCTGGGGCCCTGTTAGGGGGCCCCTGGACACCCGTTCCTGCCAGCCTCTTCCTGGCAGTGTAAACCGCCAGAAACAGGCTGGCGGGAAGGGGGGTCAGAATCCCCAGCGCTGCCCTGGAGGATTCTCCCAGCCGGGGGAAATCCGGCGGGAAACCGCCGGACCCGGCTGGGCGACCGCAGCTGTACCGCCGCGGTCGGAATGACGAATGAAGCACCGCCAGCCTGTTGGCGGTGCTTCCGTCATTCGCCACCCTGGCGGTCTATGACCGTCAGGGTCGGAATGAGGGCCTATATATACATATATATGTATACATATATATATATATATATATGTGTGTATATATATATATATATATATATATATTTATATATATATATATATATATATATATATAGTACTGGCACGATTCTGGTCCTGTAAAGAATCTTTGAACCTGTATGACCAGGAGCTTAGACATGAGGAGGCAGATTAAACAACAGCACAAGACAGAGCAGCAACAAAAGGCTTTGCATTGTGTTACACTAGGGAGAGAGAACAGCACAGAGCAATATTTTCTAAATATGGCCTGATGCTGCTCCCTTCCCCTGTACTAGACCAGAAACAGGTTGCCATGCACCATTCACAGGTGCAAAGGTGTCGGTGTGATGTCTAGCATTGGTTTTGTATAGAGAGGGATCTCTTCTAGTAAAAAATCCACCCACCCATGGATTTTGCCACAAGTCCTTATCTACTAACAATGATAGATAGGGAAATGTGTTAAAAAATGACACCTTCTCGAGGCAGGCGTAATGTTACAGAAAAGTTTTCTTTTCTCCAAACCTTTCCAACTTTACATGTGTGCTGTACTGCAGTATGCATAAAAAGTGGGAAAAGTGTTGAACTTTATTAAAGCATATTATTTTGCACTAGAAGGCTAGCCTTCCTCTACAAAACCTACGCATGACATCACACACACACACACACACTCTTGCAGTCTGATGCAATAGTGTGTGCACTGGTGCAAGGCAGGATAAAATGCACATGTGCTAGGGGTGTTCTGCTCTCTCCCTTTCTTGCAGCATAGCACATCATTGGTTGCTGTGCTGCATTGCATGAAAGTCCCGTGATGTGTGCCGTACAGTGCACCACACATGCAATGCGTGGATTGTTATGAGAAATAAATACATTTCTCATGCCTAACACCTGTCACAAGGAGGCATTATTTTTTTGTCACATAGACAGGTCTGACAATCTTTGTAGATCAGCTCTGTGTCACAATCCATGGGTGCTACAGCTGGAATGCCCAAGTACCAACCATGAAACGCCCCCTTGACGCAAAGTAGTACAAACCAGCACAAAGCCTTAACCATGCCACTTTCAGGGTAGCTCTCCAACCCAAAAATAACTTTGTGCTGGAAGGAAACAATTTATCAATAGTGTATGCTGCTTTGCATCACTTTATATGATCTTGCAAAGTATTGATAAATCTGCCTCTAAATTATTTGCTAGTGATTGAAAAATTCTAAAGTATATGTTATTAACATCAGTCTTGTTAAGGCCTTTCCAAATAGCTAAAAAGCCTCGAGCGAAGCGAACAAACACCATGACAATTCTGATATATGCCCAGTATCCCTTCTGGGCAGCTCAGGTATGCAGAAATGGCTGGTCAGGAGCGGTACATCGAGCACAAGTCCATAAATCCAAGAGCGACAGCTAGGTAGGTTATCAAGATACTCAGAATGACTATGTATGAGTGCAATTTACATATAATGATTTTCAGTTCTGAGTATTTCAGTATTTGTTGGTCATTCTGAAAACGTTTGCTATTCAGTGGCTCTGCAAGCTGAATCTAACAGAACCACAGTTCTTAGCTTTTGAGGGTGAGACAAAAAAACATCTTCATGCATTATCACTAACACTATGAAAGCACTTGAACATCATTGGCGAAGGCACATACACTCGTGGGGGATTTGCTGTGTCAGTTTCTCAGTAGGTGGCTCCTTTTCATTCACTTGTGCTCTGTTGAATGATCGTAGATTGCACGACCATCGACGTAGGCTATAATCTCATTGTGGATTCTCGTACACGGATCTCCTTAAGATGCTCGCAATGACCTCTGTTTCCCTACCCTCATTACAAAGGAGTACCATCATTTGAGATAAAGGAGAAAATGGGTAATAACGGATTTAACATATAAATATTGGAAACCTTTGGATCACAAGATGATAGCAAGCAGTGAACAAGTTAAGGTCGATTTAGTTAATGCACTCAGTGGATACACAGCGCCTGAGGCTGCCGTATTCCTCAATGCTTGATTATTGTTGCGGAAAGGCAGAAAAACTGGCACAGCCGACAGAACCTATCCCTCATGGAGTCTGGGTTTATAAACCATTCTCAAGTCCAATAAAGTGAAATTGGATTCATTGAACTGACAGATTTACAAAAATCAATTTACTGATATGATTAATATGCACATTGTCCCAGGACCCAGATCACCACCTCCCCTGGTTATGTTAATTTGTTCTTCATAACAGGCTGGCACAAAGTCCCAGCTTTGCACAGAACTATATATGAGTCGGTTGTGTAATATATTAAATTGATTGCTGACAAGATTGGTGCAGTTAATTCATTTGCCCTGAAATTGTTGGCTGGTGAACACTCTTCCAGATGTTCACTGCAGCATTTGTGGTAGCCTTTTTTGCAGAGGTGATGATGATAATAATATACATTTACAGACCAAACTTCGTAGTCTAAAGGGTACCCTTGCAATAACAGAAAAAAACGTGAAGCTAAGCAGATCAAGGGAACTGTGATGTAGCAAGCAAAACAGCTTTTAGATGCTTTTGAAAGAGAAATCAATGCAACAGTGAGAATGGAAGATGATTGTAGGCTTCAGGTGCAAGGGAAGAAAAGATCAACCACCTATGTGAGTTTTATAAAACTTAGGAATGTGCTGTAGCATCTGAGATGAAGAGCAAACAGCATGGGATGGCTGGTAGAGAACTAGTTTCAAGTGAACCATAGATGTATCTGTGACAAAGCCTTTCACCCTAAAGAGCCATCTCTTCTCTCTGGGAAGCTAATGACGTTGTGCAAGGTCCCAAGTAATATGGGATTCACAGGCAATTGCAAAATGTGCCAAGCAGTTGAACTGTGCACCGGCTGCAAGCTGTGAATAAGATATTTTAGCAAGCGGAGATAAACTGAATTAATAGAATCAAATTTAGATAGGCTTACGGCCCGAATACATTTTCAAACAATGATCAAGAAGCCGATGAAAAATCTTTCACATCATTATCAAATAATAGAAACAGCAGGACCATCTCCATTGATCTGAAAAGTAAATTAATAGCTATATGGGTGCGACCAGGAAGAGAACCCAACTCTGGTGGCTTATGAGCCACTAAAAAACTCTATGGTTCTCTTAGAACTTTGGTCCTATCTGTATTTAACTACACCCAATTAGGATTTTTCAAGTCGGTCACCTCGAGAAAGTGTGCAGAAATTAGTCTGGGTGAGTCTAGGAGTCGGATCCATGTGCAATGCAATTTGAGTTTCATTGACATACGCCATCACAGAAAAGCCTCAGGGGACTATTAGCCTGGCAAGTGGGGAAATAGGCACATTTATAAAGAGGATAGAGCTCAGGGATGTCTCATGAGGAATGCCACGTAGAAGAGGCTAACAACCTGACGGGTAAGGAAGCAGATGGACCATTTTACATCAATTAGAAAGAAAGGATTCCAGCCACTTAAGTGATTTAAACTGAAAGTCACAGTCTGATATACAGTTAATTGGGATTGAACTGGCCACTGTGTCGACAAGTAGAGAGGAGAAACACTGGGGCCATGCTTCTCTGGTTCACCACAAGCCTAAGCGTGAATACAGGGTCGATTTGAAACCATGGGGGACCTTGACGCTCAACTGCATTGCCCTCAAGAAAAGAAGGCACCTTTTCGTTTCTAAACATTACAAAGGGAGTAGCAGTAGTGAAATAGGGCAAAAATGAGCTAGAACACAGGGGTCAGCTAAGTGTTTTTTAAGCAAATAGATTAGGGCTTCCATGTTTTTAAGCTCCAGGACAAACAATGCATAACTTTGGTTTGGTTTGGACATAGTTAGTTGAGTTAGCCTTGGTTTGACCAGGAACTTGACAAGGTTTTTACGCAATATCTAAGATCCGGGCTTCAGAACTGGTAGATGATGTTCACAATGTGTTATCTTTCAGGCCTCTGTAAGGGAGAAAGAGTTTATTTGCATAAAGGTCATAAGATGGTATCTTCAGCTTGGGCTTCACTTTGGACATTGTGTGCAGCTACCAAACGCGCGTCCTGATGATGATTATGTAGAGATGGTTTTATATGGGTGGTGCTTCCTTTAGCACTGGTCCCGCATTCATCACATACATAGATGACACCAACAAATTTAACTCACTATAGCAGGCAGCCGCCTTGATGATGACTCTGGCCTATCTGGTACACCCAAAATATAACCTGATACAGACATGTCCTCGGTTTAGAGCTTGGGGGATGGGATGTTCCATCATAAATGTGACAGATAGCCCCATACTACAAGTGCAATAGGATATACAGCAGGCGGGACATCAGTCACGTTTGCAACAAAGTATCTCATCTGCCTCTAAATCAGGAACAAAGTCATTTCTGAAAGCATGGGAAGGAGCAGCTCTGAATACTCTCTCTTACAACCTGAGACTAATTTAGTGAAATGAGCACTCCAAGATGGTAAAAAAAAAGGCTATCAGTGCAGCGGGCCATGGCTAACCAATATCAAACATGTATTTTTTGGCTTCTCTTCTGCACATGCTCTGGTATCTTGTGCCATCTCCTTGCCCAAAGAAATTGTTCACTCTTAGGCATTCTGGCCAGTCCTAATCCTTTCCACTACTCTACCATTCCTCCACCATTGCGGTCAGCCACAGATGCCCTTAATGACATGGACAGCCGGGCTCTGACCGGACAATAGTGCAATGCTCACCATGCTGATATAGCTCTGGCAGGTGGCAGGGTGCTCTGACAGAACCTATCCACAGTGGATAATCCTCATACGCTGGAAGAGCTCCTTGACTCGGAGAATACGGACTGCATGCCACGAAGAATCGTGTTTTCCATTTTTTCACACAATCCTTGCTCATCCAAGGGAAAGTAATTACAAACACTATCATGGCATCTTGGGATGTGAGGGTGACTGTAGCAGTCTCCCCTGACCTGGGCGTCTGGAGAAACCAGAGATACTTCCCCTGCCTGTCATTTCTTCAGTGCACCCCGGACCCTCTCCGCCACCTCCAGAGATTCCCTGAGTCATGGGCAGTGACAAGAAAATGTATTCTGAAAGTGAATTGGTCGTTCCCAATGCCCCCTCATCACTATCATTCCTCCCCACTACGCCATGTGAACACCAGGTGGCAAGCACTGCCACTTACATTTAAAAAAATGGGTGATTGGTTGACAGCTGGTGGGGGGAGCTGGTGCTTCACTCACCTGAATGGAAGCAACCACATCTCCCTCCAAGCCTTGGAACTGGTAGCCTGGAACAGGAACTTCGCCCATGGAAGGATTTCTGCCTACCTCCTCCAAGGTTGCAATCGAGGTTTTAGTAAATTTCCTCCAGAGAGAAAAGTTCACACAATTTAGTGAAGTTGTGAAAGTAGGAGTCATACATTGGTATCCTTATGCTGACGTTGGTCATTTCAAACTAGACCACATTACATCCTTTCCCCATTCCTCTTAAATATTATCTTGTGAAATTAAATAAAGATGTGCAGCAACTGTGTAAAGTTGGGATGAATCAGTTGAGATACATGTGAGTAAATACTCAGTGAGAGATTACTGAGTTTAAAGGTCACACAGGGCTCCACCAACCAACTGGTGCAGGCAAACAGGCTGAAGTCAGCCAACACATCTGGAGACCTGCAAGGATTGATTCAACACAGACATGGTACAGAACAATCTATATTACAGTTACTCTCTTAATGCAAGATCCCACACGCTGTATCTTCTAAACATAAAAACACACACTCCCATCACCACTACAGAACCTCTGTCCACAAAAAGCCCCTTCCACACACTCTCACACCCACATGCAGTCAATAACTTATTTGTGAGAAGCACTTATTTTTCTCTATTGCGTTTCGAGCACCCCTTTCCCACACCCCACCCACCCTCTTTTTTCTCTTCGTCAAAACCCCCACAGTTTTCTAGCACATCTTTCCACTTCTTCACAAACACCGCCCTCTGTGAATTCTAATCCTTAGCATGAATTAATTTATTTCACCGTAAGTAGTTCAGGAAAATAATTCCTTCCATTTCCCATCATTTTTAGTAGTTTCTCTTTCTTTTTTTCTTTTTTTTTAAAAACCTCTTTTTATCAAACAGTTGCTCAGTTGACAGTAGTGCAACAGAAAACCGTATGAGTTATTGTATATCGGATAGCATAAACTACAGCACGTGCATGAATAGTCCAGTCATCATAGCATAGCACATTCTGGCCGTGTGCGCACAGTTTCTCCCAGAAGGCCTGGGAACAGAAGGAGAAGATACGTTAGCATTCTTAACCTCCTTAGCCATTCACAGGTCCTGATAACTGCTCCAACCACCCCACACATTTTCCCATTTGTGTGGACAGCCTCCGCTGAGGTATACTGTGTGTTCCACCTGTTGACAACAATCAAGGTCCACCTCCCTATGCAGGATGGGGATGGTGTTCCCAATGCCCAAGCAAAGTTAAGTTTTGCGACGGCTGCTGCCAATACTAGTCAAATTCTCAGGTATTTGGGCTAAGCCTCCTCAACCATAATATTGAGGAGGAGCCAAGTGGCCTCCAGATGGACCACTAGTCCTGTGACCAAGGCCATTATGCGGGTCACCCCTTCCCAAAAGCTTGGAATTTTGAGCATCTCCCAGAGCACATGGGAGAAGGTACCCTCCAGGCCATAGTCTCTATGCAGAATCTTTAGCTGGACTAATCAAGTTTGTTTTGCCACTTCCCTGAGGCTCTATACGGCATCATCTCAGTCTTAATTTTCCAGTACTCCTATGTCTGTCTCCTATGCCACCCTCAGGGTTACTAATGGGTCTGGGGAGTTACAGACCAGCTTCCTATATATGGTTGAGATGGCTTTGTCCGTCGGGGAATCTGACAGTAGACGGTCCTTCAATGGGGCTGCCAACGGTAAAAGCTCCCCACTGAGATGTGGCTCCTCAGGGCATGACCCAGCTGCAGGTGACAGAACTGCTCTGGGTCTCTCATATCAAACGTCTGTTGTAGAGTCTCAAATGTTACAAATGCCTGCTCCCTCCGCATGTCACCCAAGCGTTCAAGACCGATCAGCGCCCATTCTGTAAAACCTTTGAGGCTACCCACTTCACACAGAAGGTCACTGTCCCATAGTGGGGTCATTTCTGTCAGCTTACCCTTCCCAGACCAACTCTCTCCATACCCTCGCCACCGTCTGGGTATATGTAGGCAGGGCCCAATTCAGCCTTTTTTGTGAGAGAACTGGCCGGTTGCCTCTGGTGCCCACAGCCATTCTGTCTACCGGTAGGCGGGCAGTGAATGCTCAGCTATTGACCGCCACCAACTGGGTGGCCCACTAATGTTTGAATATATAAGGAACCACTAGACCCCCCCACATAGACGCCCCTTTGCAGTTTACGCAGAGCTATACGTGAGGTTCCTCCATCCCAGTGGCGTATCTCCTTATCTATCTTTTGGAAAAAATCTGGTAGGATTCTATAGGGCATGTTTTGTAAGATTTATAATAGACATGGGAGAGTCACCATCTAGAAAAGGGCCCCACGTCCCATAAGGGAGAGTGGGAGTGCCCGCCAGTGAGGGGCATCACACCTAGTGGCAGTAGTATGTTCCTATCTAAAAATTCGCAGTGTTCTCTAGTAACGTAGACATACAAATATTTAAAGCCCTGTAATGCCATTGGGCCATACATCTTGGGGTAGCTGTGGAATCCTTTCTGGCAGTGGAGATATTAAGGATTTCTCCCAATTAATGCGGTATCCATAGAGGTCTCCAAATATTTGAAAGATTTGCTGGATACGATTGATCGAGAGTTCTGGTCGTGTTACATAGAACAGACCATCGTCTGAGATTAGGACAATTCTTTCGTCCAATTCCTAAGCTAATGGAATACCCCACTGTCGGAATCAGCGGAGCCCAAAATGTCCTTTAGTGAAGTTTAATAGTGTCAGAATCCACCCTCATAAACAGCTGCTGCTAATCAAGCATTTCCATAAACGCGTTGCTTCCTTCGTCGTGCCGCTTCTCACCAACGTTCTAACACAAATATTTTTTCAATTATGGCGGTCGTCGAGACGAGCACGCGGTAAACACTGCCGTCGCGGGCTCGTGCCGCGTGCCAGAGAACATAGAATATTACATGGGTTTTCCTTTTCTACACAAAACCTTTGAAAGGAGGCAAAAAACTAGAATATCACTCAGATTATAAGTGTAAACTGAAGTTCTCACCCATCTGTAAATACTCGGGTCGTGAGCCAGAGAACATAGAATATTACACCGATATGGAGGGATCTTGATGGACCCAAGTGGCAAGAGGTTTGAGCGCTAACGTGAAGATCATGGGGGATAACAGACACCCTTGTCTCCTGTTCTTCTGGAGAGAAAAGATCCGCAACACTGTATTGTTAACTCTCACTCGTGCCAGTGGGCCCATGTAAGGGAGTATGGCCCAGCCAATAAACTAGGGTCTAAAGGCTGTCCTTTCCAGTGCAGCGAAGAGATAGTTCCAGTCAATTCTGTTGAATGACATCCAGCGACAGCAGTGCAGCCTGTTCATGAGCAGGGGCTTTGGCTACATGTAGAACGCCATATAGATGTCGTAAATTTAACCGCGGTATGGTCCACCTCAGTGAGTGTCGGCAGGGCAATGTCTCTCAAGAAGTCAGTGCAGTCCTCACCCAACATGGCAGATGTGGAAGTACACAGAGGCTCATAGTATGTAACAAAGGTCTCAGCAATAGCTGCACTTGTGGTCTGTGGTGTCCCCTCATGGTCAAGGATCTCAAAAACCCAATTTCGCCCCCTGTGTCGCTGTTCTAGCCATGTAAGCAGCTTATTGGCTTTTTCCTCAACATCGTGCAGCTGTCGTTGGGTTGCCAGCTCATGGCTGCATGCTCTGTCTTCAACCAACTCCCTTAGTTTGTGTTGCTGCAGTTGCAATTGGAGGTGTAGTGGAAGAGAGACTGACTGGCCTTACACGGCACACAGGCTGAGTCAAATGACTCTCTATTGTCCCAAAAATATTGGTCCACTCGGTCACATACACTTGTCTTGTATACTTTAACTTTTATGTACCAAGGGTCGACCTGGGGGGAGGGGGGCGATGGAGGGTCAACCTGGGCGAGTGGGTGATGGGGACATGAGAAAGTCCCTACTGGAACCATTGAGCATCACCTTAACTGGCGAATGATCAGAAATCCCATGCGCTTTGTGTGTTGTGGCCCCAAAGTGGTCAACATGTATTATTTGAGTGAGGAGATAGTCCAGTTGTGCCAGACTTTCATGAGCTCCTGATAGGAATGTGTACTGTCGATTTATTTGGTTGTGTACACGCCAAATGTCCGCCAGTCACATAGCTGCCATAAAGTACTGTTTCTGGTCCGCACTGCTATGTTTGGGTCTACCACATCATTCATGTCCCCCCCATAGCATCAATGTTTGGGGTGGCAGTTCAAGGAGCATAGTACTCAGGGAGGTCAGAGTCGGTGTGTGAAGTCTGGGGGGTATGTAGAGAGTGCAGATACTCAGGTGGCAGATCGTTCTCCCACCTCGCCACCAAGACGTGGAACACTCTTCCCACCCACCTACGACAGACACAAGACCTACCTTCAGGAGACACCTCAAGACTTGGCTGTTCGAGTAGTAGCAGACCCCCCCCCCCCAGCACCTTGAGACCGTCATGGGTGAGTAGTGTGCTTTACAAATACCTTGACTGATTGATTGAGGGCGAGCCCTACCCAGCTCCCTGTCCATGCCACATTTCTACCAACGGGATCTGCCCATACCTGGGTATGGATAAAAGACACAGACTTCTTACAGAGAATGCCATCTCCCCTGGAGTTGGTCGAATAGCTGGCGTGGGCCAGTAGGGTGTACCCAAATCCAGACCTTGTAGTGGTTTCCCTCAAGGTGAGTCTCTTGTAAGAGGATCAGGTTTGGGACGTGTCTACAAATATATTGGAGTACTATAGTGCGCTTAATCTTGCTACCAAGGCCATTTATGTTCCATGTCCAAATATTTGAAGTACTGCGCTGTGTTGGTCCCATTTGGCTTAATGAAGCATATTAATGTGCCCGAGGTGTCCCTCCTGTGTGCCCATGCCCTCTCCCCATCATGCATACCCCCCTGGAAGTCATTTCCATCTGTCTATACTGTAGCCGAGCAAAGCGAAAACATGAAACTTTTATAACATTTCAAAAAAATAACACCCAACTAAGAAAAGTCCCCCACCCTGCTACCATGCCATGTGGGTTCTGAACCATCCACCACACCAACCTGCAGATTGCCTGTCGCCCAAACTGAAGCATGCAAAAGACAAATAAACGGAGGGTTGGCCAGCTCCGCCGTGACTGACTGACAGATTCTAAATAAAACAACATTACTATACCCCTTCATCTGATAATGGAATCATATCCTGAGACACAGTTTTGAGCTCTAATACTGTCTCTTGTGGCAGATAAACCTGTGCCTCAGATGCTTCCATTGCCACACATGTGGGGTATGAGGCCCAGTGTATGCATCCCTGTCTCAGATGAAGCACTTACAATCTCCAGCTGCTTCTAACATTGGTAAATACTGAGCATGGGTCAGTGGCATATCACTCATGGGTCTTTCGGAGCCTGTTCTTCAGCCCTAGGATCCAGCAACCCCCCTATCGCAGAAGAATCACTTACAATCTCCAGCTGTTTCTACTATTTTCATAAATAGTTAGCATGGGCCAGTGGAATATCACTCATGGGTCTTTCGAAGCCTGATCTTCAGCCCTTGGATCCGAGGGTTCATTAGCGTCTTTGTCCCAGTGTTCTCCCCGTTGATCACTCCTTGCATCCCGGCCATTCCGTTGCACAGCGGTGCTCCAGCCCTCCAGACAGTCCCATGTTTCCTCAGGTGACACAAAATGCCAAGTCTTGCCTTCCGCGATCACTCGCAGCTTGGCTGGATAGAGCATCATGTTCTTAAGGTCTTGCGCTCTGAATTCCTTCTTCATCTCCTCGAAACTGCCTTTGCCATTGCACCTGTAAAGTGAAATCCAGGAAGAAGCAGATGTTGGTGTTTTGATATCTGAGGTCACTGTGTGAGCGGACCACATTAAGATGTGCGTCTTTGTCACAGTAGTTAAAAATCTGAGAGATGATAGAGTGGGGGCACTAGGCTTGGGCGGAGGGATTGGCGCCCTGTATGCTCTCAGACAGGCGCTTGGGGCAGAGTGTTAACGATAAGGTCTTCTAGGAAGATACCCCCTCCCGAACCCCCACCACCCTAATGTTGTTTTTCCTCGCTCTGCCCTCCTGATACTCGCGCTTCGCCGCCATATTTGCTGGTTGTTTGATTAAAAACTGCTCCTGGGGCTCAAGCCTTTTAGTGGTAGATTGAAGGTGGGTGGTGTGAAATTCCGCCACAGTCAGCTCCTCACTTATTTTCTGGACATCAGCCTGCAGGAGGGCACCATTGATCATCACTGTATCCAACTTTGTTTCCAATGTGTCCTTTAGATCCTAAATCGCAGCCATAATGCCCCCCAGAGAGGGCTTGCCACCGGGCTCAGGCTCAGCCCCCTGCTCGTCTTTGTTGGCCTGTTCCCTTGGAACAGCATAGTTGTCCACTTTATTGGCTTAGGGCATGAGCGGCCCCCTCCACTTCACCATGGTACACCCCTGGGAGGGTATGCCAGCCCTGAAAAACAGCAGGCAGGGCCTCAGGCCCACCCTGTCCCTCAGGATTACAGGGCACAGCTCCAGAAAACCATAGAGTATGGGGAAGGGGGCTGTCACAACCGGGTTGGTGAACCAACACTCAGTATTCCTCTCTTGGGGATCACTGCGGCGATGTAACAATCAGGCAGGATATGAGGCAGTTCAGGATTATCCTGAGGCCCAGGGGAGGAAGAAACTATCATCTTCACAGTAGATTGTTTGGTCCACGTGATGTGTCTATTCAGGGTGTCAGGCTTGGCCCAGGCCCTCGCTCTCACACTCCCCGCACAGGTGCACTTACTGCCTTAAAAGAGATCAGGGCACTCACTGTCCATGCGGCCCTCGAGCAGCAGTCCTCAATTACCTAGTGTGCAGCGTCCCACTGCGCTCCCTCTGTCAATGGGGCCCAGCAGCAATTTTCCAGCACCAGGCAGAGCACCTGTGCTCACCCCCGCCGCTGACGATGGGCCTCACGGCAACAGGGGCACAACATAGGAATGGGGAGGGGTCCCTCCAAGAAAGCCACATCGTCACTCTTTTGGTCCTGCAGGCCCCAGACCAGCCACAAATAGAGAGGGCCTCTCCTCTTTGGGCGGAAGCTCGCTATCAGCACCCACCACTCTTCACCACCCTCTCAACGGCCTGGCAGGGACAGGAAGGACTACCGATGGGATAAGGAAGTGCGGTCATAGCTGCTCCCCAGTGCAGTGCACGGCTGCATCTTCACTGCGCAGCCCTCGTCTCCTGCAGGCCCTTCAGCAAGTGTGATCTCAGCCACCTCCAGGGGTTCCAAACAGCAAACCAGGGACGCCAGGCTCCTCTGCACACAAAGCAGATCTTTGATTGTCCCTAGATATCAAAAATGATGACGGATGTAGGGGTTATTTCAACAGCCGCTGTGGAGCTTTGTTTATGTGCTTCCATCTTGGCTGGTGCCAGGACATTCGCTCCAGTAGTTTAACTTTTAATCCTTATTCCACTGTCACTTGATGTCAACCCTCAATTTCTGCCTCCTCTCCTTATTGCACTTTAGAATTGTGTAACACAAATTCTCTCACCCTATTTAACTTCCCTTGACATAACCTTATATAGTGTTTCCTAATCTGCAGCACATCAAGGGGAACAAACCCTATACTCACATGCAGAGACAGCCATTCTATTTCTTTCTCCAATTCTCTTAATTTCTCGTCCCATTCCATTCAGCTCTCCATTGCTGAGTCTTTCGACCAACCCATTTATTGCAGGAAGACAAAGAGCATTGCCTTAAGCTTGATACCATTGTACTTTAAAGATGCTCCATTCCACAAGATACCAATTGCACTCCATTGTCTGTGAGATGGGAACCCAGCTCTATTAAACACTGGCCATTTGGAATAATACTTCTGCAGAACAAAAACATGCTACAGTTGGCCCCCTGAAGGATTTAAAAAGGGCAATGATCTAATCCTCTCAAGTAAGTTCATTTAAGATTGTTTATGAAGAAAGATAAGCAGATTTACAGTCTATGGGGGTTATTACAACTTTGGAGGAGGTGTTAATCCATCCCAAAAGTGACGGTAAAGTGACGGATATACCACCAGCCGTATTACGAGTTCCATAGGATATAATGGACTCGTAATACGGCTGGTGGTATATCCGTCACTTTACCGTCACTTTTGGGACGGATTAACACCTCCTCCAAAGTTGTAATAACCCCCTATGTGTTTTATGTATGAAATGTCTGTAAACAGATGTACATCTGTCGATTAAGGCCAAGTGTTTCCATTAATGCAATGAATGCAATGGGAATGTCATGAAACCCTTTTGGAGACAAAATCATGCAATCATTTACCAATAATATTGGAAGCCATTCCACATTCTTGGAAGTCTAAATGCTCATATTGTCTCCCACCAAAAACTACACGTAATTTGATTATAAACTGGAGATAAGCAGAACCCTCTTAATTATGATTCTCAACTGGTAGTACAGTTAAGGTAGAGCAGCTAGTAGTGTTGTAGAAATTCCAATCTGGACTCAATGAACCTAGGAAGGGATTCAAGGAGACTTCATGGGAACACTAAGGGAAAAGATCCAGGCATGAATACCACGTTTTTGCTTGCATAAGTGTGTATTGTCTAAGCATAGCATGCTCATTACTGGATACATTTTGTGACCAAATCTGCCAAGGGTGGTTGGAATGGTTCTATGGGGCAATTTTTAGTATTGGCATTGTAGTCTTTACAGGCTCACTGTCTGCTATTGATGAACAGTTTTAAATATACTGCACTAAACAGAACGGCAGAGCTCTTGGCTAGAGGAGGTAGATACATGCTGTTAAGAGACAATAAGATGTAAAGAATGGAAAAGTCAGAAAATACTAATTTCATAAGCTAGAAGCAGTGTCATTATGCAAACTAAAATATCCCACACAAACATAAGAATATGAAACCAACATGGTTGGAGCAAAAAAGGTCTGATGCTAGTGTTCAATCAATGCAAGTGCAGGTAGAACCAATTTGAAAACCAAAATGAAATAGGAAAGTCCTGTCCAGCATGTTCAAGGGCTGTTCGAGGGATGGAGGTCCTCTGGTAAAAGCTCCTCATCTATGATAAGACAGGTTAGTAATGCTTTTAAGATTTAGGATTTTTTTGCTGTTATCAATCCAGGCATAAAAATCTACCTCACCAGCACACCGCCATCCTCCAGTGCTGCGACCATCCTAGATGGACTAACAGTATAAACATCCTAGTGTTTTAGCAGTCAAATCACACATTTCAAACTTTTCCTTGGGCTTTTTTCCGCTGCACGATACACCAGAAACATCTCAAAGACCCAGCCATGACCCTAGCCAATGGGGCTCTTTGTAGGGTTGACTCTCCAACAATTGTATGTCAAGTTATTGAGCAAAAATATTGTGATGCCAAAATATTAAGGCCTAAGTATCGAGAACCAAAATATTGTGAAGGTAAGTGTATATACCCCACAATATTTTTTCCTGGATGTAATGGTGGAAAACCAAGTCCATCAAAACCATTCCTCTATAAACATAGATCCACTATAGCGTTCATGCCGATGCACAGCCCTTTTCCGCTACTGCTGTGCATGACTAAACTCACATTCTTAACTCTGGGCTTTCCATCTATCTTAAGTCTTTTTTTGTCTCTGACACAAGTGTCCCATTTTAGCAGATCTGAACCACCAGAATGGAAATAAATGTGCTCAATCTGTAAATAACAAGGCAAAATAACCTGTTTCCATGGATCGCAAACTGGCATCCTTAGCACGTGGTAAATCTGTACACAAATGTACATACTTTTTCTCTCCCTTTTCAGAAAAGTCCCTACAAAGAATGTGAGGAATTGTCAGGGTTGACAACTAGCTTAAGCCCTAAAAAAGACATCTGACCATACATAAAGGGCCGAATCCAGTCGCACATTCTGGATTCTCACAATGATTATTCATGAGATTCAGGTACATAAATAGATATTCATTGATCATACTGAAATTCTCACTTGGTGTGGCCCTCGATGGCCATCACATAGTCCACAGAATGTGTTACAAATGCTTCCTGTGTCCCTCAAACATTACCACACACCATGCAATAGAGATTCAATCAACAACACGGGCAGTGACAGAATTCACAGCACATTACAGACGAATAACACAGAGGAATGTTTTAGTTGTTTTGTACCTTTACCTGAAGAGGGTTCTTTGTGCTTATGGCGATGACGTGGTATTTGTAGTAGCACAGTTCACAGCTCCAAGAACCCCTCTCACTGATCCACCGTATCAGGCACGGCTGGTGTGTGCACTTAACAGACCCATCACATCGGCAAGGACTCAGCAACTCCCCCTGAACACAAAATGTATTTGAAAGAGATTAGTTCCTGCATTCATACAAAAGTGTACCATTGAGAACTGAGCAAGACTGACATTGTGAGCAATCAAACTTTTTTTAACCGAGGCTTATGTACGAAGGATAATGGAGTTATTGGCACCAGAAGACAAATATGGCAATCATGGGCAACCCTAAAATCACTGGTCATCCACAGTATCGGCAACCATAAAACTATTGGTGATCCATAATATTAAACAACGTTAAAACCATTGGTCATCCATAGTATCAGCAACCTTAAAACCATTGGTCATCCATAGTATCAGCAACCTTAAAACCATTGGTCATCCATAGTATTAACAATGTTAAAATCATTGGTCATCCATAGTATCAGCAACCTTAAAACCATTGGTCATCCATAGTATCAGCAACCTTAAAACCATTGGTCATCCATAGTATTAACAACGTTAAAACCATTGGTCATCCATAGTATTAACAACCTTAAAACCATTGGTCATCCATAGTATCAGCAACCTTAAACCATTGGTCATCCATATTGTTAGCAACCTTAGCACCATTGGTTATCCATAGTATGGGCAACCTTGAAACAATTGGTTATCCATAGTATTAGCAACCCTAACCCCTTCCCCGCCACGGACGTAATGGTTATGTCTGGTGGCGCGGCGCTGAGGCGCCACGGACGTAACCATTACGTTCTAGTATAGGCCCTCGGGGGAAGCGCTGGCCTCCCCCACTACCCACAGGGCAGGGCTGGAGGGGGAATCGCTTCCCCTTCCACCCCCGTTTCGCCCCCCCGTGACGTCTGATGGCGTCAGCACGGCAATGCGTGCTGACCTCATCAGGGGTCAACTCCCGTCGCGCTTGAAGCAATGCTTCCAGCGCGACCGAGGAGAAACCGATTCGTTTCTCCTCGGTATGGGTAGCAGGGGAGGCAGAGAGGCTTGAAAAGGGATGAAAAGGCTTTTTCTTCCCTTTTCATGTCTCTCTGTGCTATCCTTCAGCATGATTGCTTAGGGAAGGGTCGCTCCACCTGGAGTAATTTTTTTATCAGCCCTTTTCTGCCCCCGCGGGGCAGATCGGCCTATATTAATTGGGGGGGGGGCAGAAGCGGCTAGACATCAGGGAGTTTTTTTATTTTTATTTATATTGATAAGGGGAGCGACCCCTTAGGCAAGGGTCACTCCCCGGGGAGCAATTTTTTTACTAGGCCTTTTCTGCCCCGCCCACAGGCAGATTCACCTATAATAATTAGGCCAAACCACTAGACACCAGGGATTTGTTTTTACATTTATATTGATAAGGGGACAACCCCTTAGACAAGGGTCTCTGCCCTGGGGAGGCGGACAAATTGTTTTTAGGTAATTTCTGCCCCCCTTGGGGGCGATCAGCCTATTTCTATTAGGCAGATCTGCCCCCGTTGGGGGGGGGGGGACCACTTAGGCACCAGGAATTGATGTGTGTGTATGTGTGTGTTTTGTTTGGGGGTGCAGGACCTTGAGCAAGGGTTGCTCCCCTGGGGGCACATTACTGTTGGTACCATTTTGTCAGAGGATGGCCAGGAGACAAGAGAACAGGAAGATTCAGCTAGGCTACTTGTAATCATGGGTATCTTTTGTTTGTCTTATTTTAATCTAGTTTAATTTAGTCTGGTTCAAGACACTGGGCCATACTGGGCTCATACTCCTGCTCATCATTCAGCCAGCGGTGGAGCTAGGAATCCTCATCCAGATACATTAGGAAGTGAAGATGGTTTTGCTTTTGTATGTGGGGAACAGGGAACATCTATGTGTTAAACACCTGAGGCGCAGAGAAGGAAAACTTAAGACGTCTGAAGGTTGTCTTTTTGATTTTTTTTTCAAATTCTTTTTTTGAGGGATTTTACCGGTACAATGTAGCATGACCGGTTGATGACAACATAACATTGATCACAATCATCATGAGGCAACATAAGCACATCAGTCTTAAGGTAGGTCCACTGTGGGGCTCAGAATGGAATTGAAGCAGTGGCAGAGCCATAGACGGACTCCCACTGGAAGAGGTGCGCGTAGGCTAACTGAGCGGTTTATGCCGTGTCTCTGTAAGAGTGTGCTCTTCCACAGGGTCACTCTGAAGTGCAGATACCTCTCAGACAGAAAACGTGGGCTAGGGGTGAAGGTGGATGACAGCCCAAGATTCATGGGCAGGATATCTTTCTGATGGTTCTGTTGAATCTAAGTAGACCTGTTGGTTTTAGGACATATTTGAGTGCCAACCTGGATGTCACCAAGCATTCTTGTAGCCGGAAGAGTAACATCTGGTGACGCCTGCGTCATCAACCACAAAGAAAGCAAAGAAATTGAAGAACAATGCCCTGGGCTCTAATCCAGGGAAGTGAGGAGTTTTTCTCAGATATGAAAGAAGCGTCAGGATTGGTGGGAGCGGCCTTGGTCTGTGCTTTCTAACCCAGCTGTCTAATACAGCTGGGTTAGAGAAGTTTAAAGTACGCATGTCAGGCTAGCTGTCGCAAGACGGCCGGCCGAAGGGACATGAGCACAGCTCCCTACTGCCACTTGGCAGTAATTGCCCCGCTCTGTCCTGACACTCGGTTCAGGATGAGGTGCTGAAAAATAAAATGGTAATAAAAAAAGTTTATCACCATTTTATTTTTCCAGTCTGGGGGCATTTTTCTTAGTTCTTGTTGAGTTCAAAACATTCCATAAACCTTATTTTAAGTTAAGTTTCACGTATCTATTTATATGACTTGGTAAATCTTTGGGCTGGAACAATTATAAAATCATTCAGGGGATCCCCTTCACCTCTACACTCTCCATGTTGCCCTTCACTCCCGTAGCACATCTGTCGCTTCCCTACCCTTCCCTGGCACGCTCAGCTTGTTTTTAATTTCTATTGTTCCACTGCCCTTTCCTGCTGACCACTGCTGGTTCTTTTCAATTGGTGGCGCTGAGTTGCTCCCCTCACGCTTTTCTGTTGTTCACCCAGCCATGCATGCCCCGTTTGTGTTTAAAAGAAATACCCATCCAGCGTATTGACGCAAATGTGCACATGCATGTGTATACATTATCATAATGGGAAAAATAATTTAAAGGCAGATTGACCAACTCAACCAGTCTGGCAATTCTTTCCTTATGTGACCTAGATAGTCCTATTTCAGACTGTCCAACTTTGATCTTCAAGGGCTTCAACAGCCTCAAGTTTTAAGGATAAAAAATGGGTTAATAAATTGTTAACATTTACACTCAAGACTTGAAGGTGAGTGGTACTGGGAAAGCTATTTAGGTTTAGAACTAATTCCAGAAACTAGAGATTTCTATTACCACACTGAGAACCAGATTTAGAGTTTGGCGGACTGATTACTCTGTGACACATATGGTGGACATCCTGTCCGCCATATTAAAAGTACCACTGATTATAATGCACATTTGTGAAGGAGTAACCCGTCCGCTAAATCAGGCCCTTAAAGATGAATCCTGTGGATTCTCCTCTTGATTAAAATCGCCCTGCGGAAATGTGAGAATCTTTCATTACTAAGAGCTCGAAATTAGGCCTTCTTTTATGCACATTTATGTCACGTGGACGTACTGAAAACTTGGCATGACTCTGTCCCTTTTGAGACTGAGTTGGAGTCTGCTTGAAATACTTAGAAGCTTTAGGAGTCATCAGTTTTCTTTGGAGTCCATGCTCCTTATTCAGAAAGCATTCCTCTGCAAACTCTGTCACAGATCTTAGCTTGCTTCCGAACAACGACAAAATCAGGAATTAAGCTTTCTAAATGGGTCTTGGTACATTAATTGTGGGTGTTTGAACAGATTGCGTGGGAGCATGGAAAATAATGCGTTGTCGACTTGTACAATGCATCTGTGCTTGGCTGAGCTCTCCACACGCGGCCCGCCTGCAGCGACTACACTAGCGCTGTCTGAACACTTCTGCGCCCCCTGTGCCTGCTGCAGTGCTTGCGACGAGACAGCCGTTCTGACACTATAGGGCAGTACGCGCAGGCTTACAGAGACATGTCTCAGTTTATGTTTCCCTTGCAAAGCAGCGCCTGCCCCTTGCTTCATCTTCCTTCTAGTGTGCAGAGAGTCACCACAGATGGTGAGCTTGTCTTCCAAATAGACGGGGTGCAGGCTTTGTAAATGATGGAGCTGGTTTTGAAGATTGTGTAGGACGGCAAGGGAACTATGGTGAGGAGGTGATGTGGTCATGTTTATTCATGCCCTCGATTAGATGTGCTACTGTATAGACTGCCCTTTGTGGATGCCACTGTAGAGTCTGGGAGGCCGTGGGGCAGGGGATTTCCACCATCCAGATAGAGTAATAGAAGAGCTGGAACAGCAGCTCTAAAGTGCTTTTCTGGGAGGAATGGCTCCACTTGCTTCACCGAGTGAGATCTAGCACCAGGCCATCATTATTGTCTTGGTAATGTGTTTCTTGAGGATGAAGGTGGCGACCCGGTTCATCCAAGTGATTTGGCATTGGCTAAGAGGCTGTCAAGATTCATGTCACTGAGCCTGGTTTGTACTATTTCTTCCTTGATGTTCTTGGCAAATAACAATAATTCTGATTTGGTTGGGTTGAGCTTTAGGTAGATGCTGTATATCAACAAGTTTTCTCCTTATACGGAGGCTTCTTAAAACTTCTCAAATTTCTACCTTAGTAAAGACGCCTGAAAATACCTGCCAGTGAATACTGCCATAGGCTAAGCATGCCATTCGACTCAACCTATTTTCTTCAAACAAATTTTTTAGTTTGTGTCTTTTTCTTAGTATTTTGTGCTCTGCTTACCTTGCTGCCATAGCTGACCCCCTAAATCCCATATAAGGAAGGTCACTTCTCCCAGACTCTGTAACGGCTGAAACCTGTTGATTATGTTAATGCCCATCAGGCATGCGTGTGTCCAATCCTTCTTTATAGGATAGAGAAAGTTTAGCACATGTCGGTTATAGCAGTTTTGCAGTAACATCCCTTTTAGCAGATGATGGCAAAATCTCTGATTGCCTATAGGCGCTCTTAAGAGTTACCCAGAGAGTCACACTCATCTTTAATTATAATTGTGACCATGAGTTGTGGATATTACACTGAAACATAAAAGATGTCAAATAGTCCTTATTCCTGTGATGGAGTTTAGAGCACTCCTGGATTGACCCACTGGAGGGAAGTCCTATCTTCCAATTATTCATAAAAGTTATCGTTCACTGAATTTCGTATTTAACAGTTTTCAGTGCAAGGGTGACATTAGTTGTTGATTCTGCAGCTTAAGTGCAAACAATGTATTACAAGTTCATGAGTGTGTAACAATAGCAACACCACTAATGAGGTGGGGGCAGCAGCTTAGATCACATCACTCCCAGCTGGGACAGCTAACAGGTCATTTAACCCTTTATGCACTGAAACATACTTAAACGATGAACAAGAGCTCATGAAAATGACAAAGCAGTCCAGACATTTCCTTTCAAACAATGGAAAGGGGGCTGCAGTTGGCGGGTTGGGGAGATGGAGGATGTGTTCCTCATTATATCACTATATTTATTCTTAGACTTCTCTTTTATTCAATTTCTTGTATTGGGCACATTAAGGGGCATATTTACAAGCCTGTGCGCTGCGTTGCGTCACTTTTTGTTATGCAACACTGGCACAAACCTTGAAATCATCTCCATGAGGCCACGCAAAGCCACTTCGCGTGGGTTTGAAAGGCTTCATAGATATGGAGAAAGGCAAGGAAGTGCAAATTGCTACGTTGCCTTACCCTGCGCAGGGGAGGTGTTCCCACACAACACCCATTAATTTGGACGCATCCCTAGATTTACAAAACCTTGGAAACCTGAGGATGCACAAAACACCTTACGCCCCCCCCAGGGGAGGCGTAGCGAGGAGAAATATATTTATTTCTCCTTTTTTCCTCTCTCTATTGTTCAGCAATCTGCAGCACACATAGGAAGACGAAAAAGCCTGCACAAAACATCCTGCCTACAGCCCAGACAACCATGCATCATGCAAGGGTGCCTACTTTGGTGCTAGGCTGCCAAAAAAGCCCCCAGCACAGTAGGAAAGGACAGGAATGTGCCATATGCCATATACGCAGCGCATTCCTGCCCTTTCCCTTTGATGCAGGCAGATGCCAAAAGTCCATAAATATGGGCCTAAATCTTTAAAGGGACTCTCTGGTGGAGCCAAAAAATGCTTTTCTTTGCCCGGTCCTGCATTACTAACAGTCACCAACATTAGACCTTTTAGAATGCTGCTATGTTTCATGATGTCCGCCTGGCCTTTGAGATGTAATGTGGCATCACGCCCCAGAAGACCCCTTTAAGCCAACCACTATTTCATATGAGGGAATTCTCTGCCATTTCTTTCATTTCTTCTGTCATAGAGTACCTATTATTGTAGGAGGTGCCACCCAGGGCATGCGGCCACTTGGTACCGAAAGTGACTCGGCATCAGCCCCATCAGACACTAGGAGGCATCTGCTTGATTCCCTATTCTTCAGGCGGCTTCTGGTCGTGAAAGTGAAGCAGGCCGGGTATAAGCAGACCAGCGACAACTGCTGAAGTGTGTAATGGGGAGAGCCCGCAAAGCAAGCAGCTGCATGTTGGCACTACACTCAAAATAAATGATTAAAGGTTCACAGTTTCCTGTCCCACTCTGTCGAGCTTCTCATGCGGATCAGCACGGAGGACATAAGTGACTGTGGCCCGCAGCTAGGAGACTCTCTTCCGGGCGAGCTGTATCAGCCTCACACAAGATGTCTTCTATTGTGTGCTGCAGGGACCAAAGTGACCATGCCAGTGAGAAGCCATCTTCTAATTTACCAAACACTGAAATCTAGTACTGCAAGTAAACTGGTTGACAGAAGTGTACCAAGACCTCAACTCTCAGAATGCATTCATCGTTACATGAAGGTACAGGCGGTATCCTGGTGATACGGAGTCAATCGAGTCATTCCAGAGAATGCTAGCCCTTGATCTAATGTACTCTACCATCTGAAGCGCTTGCTGCAAACTGAGCAGAAATACATGTAACCAGTGAATACAGTTTACCGATGGACCAGTCTTCACACAACCATGAAATATTGTAGCATTATAGCCGCTCTGAGTTACTGTGCAAAAACTAGTGTGATTGGCTTCTGCTGTGGGTGCACTGACCAATAGCAGGTTTTTGTGCACACCATGGAGAGTCGCAGGACCCTTTTTGAGAGATGCCCACTCTTGCAGTGGACCCTCCTCCAAACTCTGTGATAGGTCCATCAAGAATCAAAGATACCTCTGCAACAAAAGGTTCATGGATATTGTTTTAATGCTGAAAACATCAGAGATGTTGTCATATTCTAAGGTAACCGCACCATTACTCTGTATGCAAGCAATGTGAAGTGTTAAAGAGTATTACTCTAAGCAAGCAAATATAAGTATTAAGGAGTATGTATTACTATGCATGCAAGCAAATGTAAGTGTTAGAGTATGTATTACTCTGTATGCAAGCAAATGTAAGTTTCAAAGAGTATGTATTACTCTGTATGCAAGCAAATGCAAGTGTTGAAGAGGATTAGTGAGAATGCCGAACCTTAAGGTACTCAGGCACATTTTTGGAAGCAGCCTGTGCCGCTGGTGTGGCACTGTTAGTGACGCACCAGTGGCGCGAGCTGCTGACCCATTTCTACAAGGCCATGCAAAGCCACTCTGCGTGGCTTTTCATGGCCTTGTAGATATGGAGTTAGTTAACACAGAGCAAGTCGCTGCGTTGCCTTACTTTGCGTCATGGATGCTTTTCCATGGGTGTTGCATGGGTGTTCCCACGCAACACTCCAATGGATTTTGACGCATTCCCAGATTTACAAGGGAATGCATCAAACGCCTACACCACCCCAGGGGTGACGTAAGAGTGACAAAAACGGGGAGAAATATCATTATTTCTCCCCATTTTTTCCTCTTTCTATGCGTGCTGCAGAATGCAGCACACATATTAAGAAGAAAACACCTCTTGTGATTGTTTTTGTGCAGGAAACAATCATCCCACAACGCAGGCACCCTTACACCATGGTGGAAGGGTGCCTGCACTGGTGCATGGCAGCAATTTCTGCGCCAGAGCATAGGAAGAGGATGGATATTCAACGTATCTTGTAGATACAGTGTATCTCTGCCCTTCCCAGGTGATGCAGTGCGGCGCAGGAAGGCACTTGCTGTGCCTCCCTGCGCCACGGGGCCTTGTAAATATGGCCCTCAGTATCTTCTAAGTTTGTCCTCAGATTGGACGCACCTGAGTTTCAAGGTTCCTCTCTTATGGTGCAAAAGATTAGATCCAATGAGGACATTTCCTTGAGTGCCTTGATCCTGGTCCCAAAACTACCGATTGGCATTTTACTAAGTGTGTGGTGACACGTTTGCATTCATGCAGATGTGCATGTACTCGGAGCTATACAAGTACAAAACAATACCACAGCAGTAAATATAATGTAAATCAAAATAACACAAACAGTATAAAAGGTGCAGTGTAATTTAGCCACAAGAAGATAAGCCGTGGCTCATATAGCCTAATATATGTACAGAAATTATTTTGTGAGAAGTGATGGAGCTCCGATTTGATTCTCTCATTCTAGACCATTTTTGGTGACCCAAAAATGTTTTACTGAAGTTAATTACGTTTTTAAAAATTGTATAATCAATTTAGAGTGTAGTCAATTAACAGCCCACATTTCGGTGCCATTGCTGTAACTGCAATTTAAAATATGCATGAACTGTTTAGTTAAAACACATATTTCTCTGCAGCTTTGAACAGATGACTTAGACCGAATTTCAACATCGAGTTCTAGTGCCAGCAGCTGAGGCATCTAGCAATTGTTGATGCTGAGTCCAGGGCTTATGCAATAACTTCCGGGTCATTTGCTGCATCAGGCACAGATGTTGCGATATTGCAGCGGACAAAGAATGTCACAGCAAGATTTCACTTTAAGGGCGTGGTGACTTCTTGTGATTACTAGTGCTCTCTGGTAGATGCACAAAGGGTGGCATCTAGGAACTACAAGTTGCATTGGTTAAATGTGTGTGGCAATTACTTCACAGTGAGGGACCACAGGAAATCCTCCTCCATGGGTCGTTTGAGAAATGTGGTGGTAATGCAGAAATGTCAGATTCTGGATTTGTAAGTAGAGTATGTCAGTAACAAGTGCCAAAATGCAGTTGAGTTTAAAGACCACTTAGTGGTACTCTGATTCCTACTGGGTTCCTCGGTGTTCTATATGTCTTTATCTAAGACTGCTTCTCATTGGTTCCCTCATCATTCCTTATTAGAATGTCTTCTGCTTACACTTGAATTTGCTGGAGGCAGTGGAACTTTTTTGGGGTCTTTATAGCTGCTTCTACATTGTGCTCTGAAGTATCATTAACATTACATTTGGATCTGGCAGGAGTTGTATTGAAGATACTTCACACACTTTACAGCAGAGTTGGTGGAGTCTCTTCCAAGACCTGTGTCAAATGATACATTTTTTAACATATTAAGTTAATGTTATTTGAAGACGACCTCACAAGGAGACAGGGTAAACCATGGCACTTACAAAGCCGGCACTTTGTATTCTCCACTTAAACCTAAAGGTTTCACAGAGACCAGAATGACCCACAGGCTGCTCTTTGTCAGAGAGTCAGAACCCCCACCTACCGCTGAACGGCAGTTCCTTCTCCCTACCAACCTTTACCCCCTGGTATCTGGGGCAAGTTGTCATTGATTCGGAATGGCACGACGATTGAGGTGGAGATCTGTGCAGTAAACCTTGGCATCATCACAATAATTTGAGAATTGAGTCCCACTCACACTTTAGCAAAGCTCTCAAGTCCTCAAACCGCACAACGTTTTATTTTCCCCTTTGCATTCTGTTGCTTCTCTCTTTGATGTTCCTGTTGTGTATGCAGTACTGCAAGTGCCAGACTGCAAAGTAAGGGGCTTAATTGTGAGAGGCGTGCAGTGCTGGTGCGTCACTCGTTCTGACGCAGCAGCAGCGCAAACCTCTCAACTATATCTACGAGGCCACGCAGAGCCACTTTCTGTGGATTTCCTCATGGATATGGACTAAGGCAAAGCAGCGCAAATAGGTGTGTTACTTAGTCTACGCCATAGAGGCAGTCCACAGGCGTTGTGGTGGTCTTACCCGCAAAACACCCATGGTTTTTTATGCTGCCCAAGATTTACTTAATCATGTAAACCTGGGAAAGCGTCAAAACCTTACGCCTCCTGAGGTTAGGCATAACGAGGAGTAATATTTTTATTTCTCCTCGTTTCTTTTCCTCTTTCCATATGTGCTGCATTCTGCAGCACGTGTAGAAAGCTGAAACGCCTCTCAGGATTGATTTTGTGCAGGAATGCTCCCCTTCCTGCACAAAAACACCCCGCCAACAGCAAAGGCACCCTTACACCTCAGTGAGAGGGTGCGTGCTTTGGTGCTAGGCTTCATAAACGGTACCAGTGCAAGGGAAATGGACAGGAATGCACATAGTGCATTTGATAAATACAGTGAATTCCTGCCCTTTCACTTTGGCATAGGGCAGTGCAGCAAGAAGACTTGTGGCGCTGCCCTACCCCCAAAACCCTGTAAATATTGGCCTAAATCCAGAACTGTGAGCTGCTCATGCCTGATATTGAACAGTTCAAGAGCAATGATGCAGGATCCCATCCTGATTGCATATAATGGCAACACTCATACTTAGGTTCTCCAATACCAGGAATAACATCAATGTTGCATTTTGCCAAGAGAAGCCGAAAGGTCCTTGTCTTTTGCTGGTAGAAAATGGGCTGCACATTGGCAACTACACCACTGAACATGGCAAACTAGAGGACACGCACAACAAAACCCATCATTCAGGTTCTGTCGTGCTGCACTGGCAGCCACAATATATGTACCTCTGTTTTAATATGGCAATAAGTGGTTAAGCTGATCCACCTGGGACCTCTCTCTTGACTTCCTCTCTGCCTTTTTGGCATGACTGGTGGCCCTGGGGTTTTGGTTGCCTCAGGACCTGGTGCTGATGGCAGCAGTAACTTGAGGCACCACCAGTCTGGAACTGCCTTACTTATGCTTGCTTTTGTTGACGTATTGTTTTGAGATGTTCGCTGTGCATGTCTTAGTCGCTGCTCATCTAGTAAGAGACAGAGGCAGCGACGCCAACGAACGAGTTCAACTCAGTTGAATTATTTGTCTCGCTGACTCACCCCTCGCTCAGCTGGCTCCTGCAGCTTCTCTGTTCGCTTAGATTATGACTGTGAGTCATCATACTTTTGTTACAAAACTCAACTTTTTTTGAGTTCCATATCATTCCCTGAAATTTCCAGTTAAATACCATCAGCCTTTTGCAGTCCTGCATCTAGAGGCATGAATCTGCTGCCACACCGACCGGAGCTGTAACATGGACTGGGACTGGAAGAATCACAATATGAGCAACTTGAGGTACCAAAAGCTAAAGCATCTGCTCCTCCATCACCTAATTTTGTACTGTCTCCCACAACAGAATTGCACCAGTTTCAACTGGAGGAAGTGCCATTTGACAAAGCTTCAGAAAGTGCCCCGTATCATACATAACAAAGCTGCAAGAAGCCCAAAATGCCACAGGACTCAACCAACCACTATCCAAAACCTTACCCAAACATAGCGAAGATGGAGGCTCAGTGCAATACAGATCTACACTGGCTCCTGATTCATAAGAGATGCCAGTTCAAGATGTTGACACACTCCTACAAGACCCTGCACAACAAACTACCAGCATACACCAAGAAATGCCTCATCTTCCACTAACTGACCAGACACATCTGATCAGCTTCCCTCTCACTCGGAGACACCCCACGGATCCGCCAAGCCAACAGCTGAGGATGCTCCTTCGTGCACCTGCCAGCCAAGGCTTGGAACAACCTCCCCCTGCACCTCAGGACCATACCGTCACTCCAACAATTCAGAAAACAAAATACCTGGATGCTCTAATGATCATTCCTCCACACAGCAGCATACAGCTCCAGTGCCTCGAGACCCTTACGGGTGATTTTCAGTGCTCTATAAATGTTTAATTGATTGATTGAATGGTTGAACCAATAACTGACAGATATCTAACCCTCTTTGAAATCCACCCCCACAGGAAGAGGGAAGAGTGGAAGAGTGGAAGAGTGCTAGCAGTGGTCCTCTAAAAACACCTCTGCCTACATCTAATATTAAGGAATTCACCATCTTGGAATGTGAATCAATCCAAGTTTCAGACTGATCAGCCACAAACTTCTCTGTCTCATTCCTCCTCTTTTAACCCCTCGGGTGCCCCGGATCAGGTGGTTACGTCTGCTGCCATGGTGCTGAGACGTAACCACCTCGTCCTGCTATGGGCCCTCAGGGGTAGTTCCCCCGAGGGCCTGGTACCCCTCTCCCCTGGGCATGGATGGAAGGGTAATCGCTTCCCCTTCCACCCCTGACCCCCCGTGGCGTCTGATCACGTCAGCGCACGATCGCGTGCTGATGTCATCAGAGGCCTGCCCCTCCGCACTCGAAGCTCAGTTTCCAGCGCCAATGGAAGTAGAAATGCTTTTGCATTTCTTCTCCGATCACCGGAGGGACCGAGAAAGGCATCAAAGTAAAGGAAAGGCCTTTCCTTTTCTTTGATGCCTTTTCAGCATGCCTGCTGCCTGATCGCGATCGGGCAGCAGAAATGCACACTGGACACCAGGAAGTTTTTTTTTGTAGGTAATGGACAGGAGGGGGGCGGCCCTTTGGGCAAGGGCCACTCCCCAGGGGGCCAAATTATTTTTAGGCCATTTCTGCCCACACCCGGGGCAGATCGGCCTATTATAACTAGGTCGATCTGCCCCCGGGGGTGGGGGGACAGAAACCTCTAGACACCAACAATTTTTTTTTTAAATATTATTTGAATGAGGGGAGCGGCCCCTTAGGCAAGGGCCGCTCCCCAGGGAGGCAAAATATTTTTAGGTCTTTTCTAGCCCCCTGGGGGCAGATCGGCCTATTGTAATTTTTTTATTTTTTATTTTATTTTTTTATATATGGGGAGCGACCCCTTAGGCAAGGGTCGTTTCCCTGGGGGCAAATTGTCTTTAGGCCATCAGCCTATTCTTATTAGGCCAATCTGCCCCAAGGGGGCAGAAACCACTAGACACCAGGGATTTTTATTTTTTTGCATCAATTTCACGCAAGGGGAGCAACACCTTAGGCAAGGGTCGTTCCCCTGGGGGGAAAATTTATTTTAGGTCATTTCTGCCCCACTTGAGGGCCGATTGGGCTACTTTTGTTGGGCCGATCTGCCCCCAAGGGGTGCAGAAACCACTAGGCCCGGGGTTTTTTTTTGCGCCAATTTCACGCAAGGGGAGCGACCCTTAGGTAAGGGTCGTTCCCCTGGGGGCAAATTTATTTTAGGCCATTTCGGCCCCCCTTGGGGGCAGATCGGCCTATTTCTATTAGGCCAATCTGCCCCGCCCATTTTTGGAAGGCGAAAGCCCACCAGAGACCAGGGAAGATTTTTTTTTTCAATATAAGTGGGTGGGGGTATGGCCATACCCCCACCCCAAATAAATGGGGCCAAAGGTGTTCTGCCCACCAGTGGGCAGATGGGGCAATTAACCAAGATCCACACCCCGGGGAGGGAAGAAAGCCTACTAGATGCCAGGGAATTTTAAAAAAAACAAAATAGAGGGGTGGTGGCTACCAACCAGCATGGGCCTGGTTATGCCCCTACCCTAACTGAAGGGGGTATCAGTCATTCAGCTCCTCCCGCACACTAAAACATCTTATCCCACGGCAAGCAAGAGGACATTTGATTATTTGGGATTTTGGTTTTACATTTGGGCCATGAGAGCTTGGCTAACTCTCAAAATCGTCCCACTTGGAATGGTGAGGGTTGCACTTTTTGGACTTTGGGACGCTGCCATGTAGAAAAATCCATAAGACCTAGACACATCTGAAAACTAAACATCTGGGTGAGTCCAGGGTAGTGTGCTTCACATGCACCCCCAACCACTACCTTACCCAAAATGCCCTGCAAACCTCCAACTTTGCTAGAAATCACACATTTGCCCCACATTTTTGTGATGGAACATTCCGGAATCTGCAGGAATCCACAATATTCCTCCCACCCAGCATTGTCTCATCTATACCGATAAAAATTCTGCTGCACTTGTCAGCCTAAAAATGTTTTTTTTTTCAAACTGCCCTTTTGGACCTGCTTTGGTTCCCCCTCAATTTTGACATGTTTTTGTCTCTTGCCTGTCACAGGCACTTGGCCCTCCTATACAAGTGAGGTATCATTTTTACCTGGAGACTGAGGGGAACGTTGGGTGGTAGGAAATTTGTCCCAGTGTGGTAATCCCACACAGAAATGTGGGAAAATGTGATGGGCATTTTCTTTCACGTGCACTAGGCCTGCCCACACAAGTGAGGTACCATTTTTATCAGGAGACTTGGGGGAATGCAGGGTGGAAATATGTGGCTCCTCTAAGATTCCAGAACTTTCTGTCACCAAAATGTGAGAAAAAAAGTGTTTTTGGGCCAAAGTTTGAGGTTTGCAAAGGATTCTGGGTAACAGAACTTGGTAAGAGCCCCGCAAGTCACCCCATCTTGGATTCCCCCAGGTATCTTGTTTTCAAAAGTGCACAGGTTTGGTGGGTTTCTTTAGGTGTTGGCTGAGGTAGAGGCCAAAATCCACAGCTAGGCACTTTCTAAAAAACAGCTCTGTTTTCTTTGGGAAAATGTGATGTGTCGACGTTGTGTTTTGGGGCATTTCCTGTCGCGGGCGCTAGGCCTATCCACACAAGTGAAGTACCATTTTTATCGGGAGACTTGGGGAAAAGCTGAGTGGAAGGAAATTTGTGGCTTCTCTCACATTCCAGAACTTTCTGTCACCGAAATGTGAGGAAAAAGTGTTTTTTGGCTGAATTTTGAGGTTTGCAAAGGATTCTAGGTAACAGAACCTGGTGAGAGCCCCACAAGTCCCCCCAACCTGGATTCCCCCAGTTGTCTAGTTTTAATAAATGCACAGGTTTGGGAGGTTTCCCTAAGTTCGGGCTGAGCTAGAGGCCAAAATCTACAGCTAGGCACTTTGCAAAAAAAACGTCAGATTTCAATGTAAAAATGTGATGTGTCCATGTTGTGTTTCCTGTTGTGAGCATTAGGCCTACCCATGCAAGTGAGGTACTATTTTTATTGGGAGACTTGGGGAAAACACAGTATAGCAGAACAAGTGTTATTGCCCCTTGTCTTTCTCTACATTTTTTCCTTCCAAATGTAAGACAGTGTGTAAAAAAGACATCTGTCTGAGAAATGCCCTGTAATTCACATGCTAGTATGGGCACCCCGAAATCCAGAGATGTGCAAATAACCACTGCTTCTCAACACCTTATCTTGTGCCCATTTTGGAAATACAAAGGTTTTCTTGATAACTATTTTTCACTCTTTATATTTCAGCACATGAATTGCTGTATACCCGGTATGGAATGAAAACCCATTGCAAGGTGCAGCTCATTTATTGACTCTGGGTGCCTAGGGTTCTTGATGAACCTACAAGCCCAATATACCCCAGCAACCAGAAGAGTCCAGCAGATGTAACGGTATATTGCTTTAAAAAATCTGACATCGCAGGAAAAAGTTACAGAGTAAAACGTTGAGAAAAATGGGTGGTATTTTCACCTCAATTTCAATATTTTTTTATTCCAGCTGTTATTTTCTGTGGGGGAAACCTTGTAGGATCTACACAAATTACCCCTTGCTAAATTCAGAATTTTGTCTACTTTTCAGAAAGTTTTGCTTTCCCAGATCCAGCATTGGTTTCACACCCATTTCTGTCACTAACTGGAAGGAGGCCAAAAGCACAAAATATCATAAAAATGGGGAACGTCCCAGTAAAATGCCAAAATTGTGTTGGCAAATGTGGTTTTCTGATTCATGTCTGCCTGTTCCTGAAAGCTGGCAAAATGGTGATTTTAGCACCGCAAACCATTTGTTGATGCCATTTTTCCAGGGAAAAAAACACAAGTCTTCTTCTGCAGCCCTTTTTTCCCATTAAAAAAAAAAAAATGACATTTTCGGTGTAATTTTTGGCTAATTTCTTGGTCTCCTTCAGGGAAACCCACAAACTCTGGCTATCTCTAGAATCCCTAGGATGTTGGAAAAAAAGGACGCAAATTTGGCGTGGGTAGCTTATGTGGACAAAAACTTATGAGGGCCTAAGCTCGAACTGCTCCGAATAGCCAAAAAAAGGCCTGGCACCTGAGGAGGAAAAGGCCTGGCAGAGAAGGATTTAATAACCTCCGCAGGCAATGGTGTTTTTGCAAATACCCTTTTGCAGATACCATATTGGATTCAATACCCCTATCACTATAGATCAGAAAAACCTGTGTAAACTAGGGGGCCTAAACAACTAGGTCGACAAACCAGCACTACATCAGGCCTTCTACTTCTTCTCCATCATAGAAGCACTACATACATTGATTCCCACTCAGCTCGCCACATCCTCAATGGTCTTTTTGCCGTAAAAAGCCTTATCTCAGTCAGTGAACCTCACTTTAGAAACCATAGCTTTTGAAGGCTCAAATACAACCTTTGTGGCTGGGAACTGAAAGAAATTTGATATGAATTCATTTCAAGAATTCCTCTGCACCTCCCCACACACTGGGGGTCATTACGACCTTGGCGGGAAAAGGCGCTTACCGCCGTGCAGAAGACCGCCAATACACCGCGGCGGCGGCGGGAGACCGCCACAGCTATTATGAGACACATTACGGAATCCGCTGAAATTCAGACACCCACAAAATACCGCCACACCAAAGGTCAGCAATAAACATGCAGAAACAAATCCTCCACCTACACGCCAACAGAAACACGCCCATGCTATTACGACCCACAAATCCACACGGCGGTCTTTCAACCGCGGTATTCCATTGGCGGTACACACCGCCGCACTCAAAATACACACTCGTATACAAAACACCGCCACATTGGACAATACCAAATACACACACCTGATACACATACAAACAACACTCCCACACACCCAACACAATACAAAACACACACCCACATCACCCACAAACCCCTATGGCCAAAAATTAGAGACGAAGGCCAGAGAGAGACAGCACAGAATAGAGAACCCCATCACACAGAGGCACACTACACCATCACCCACACAACATCCACGCACAAAACACCACATACCACTACACTCACCACACTCATCAACACATACACCGCCCCACACATCACACACACCACCCCATGTCACGCCAAAGACACCCCCGCTTCTCCGAGGAGGAGCTCAGGGTCATGGTGGAGGAAATCCTACGGGTAGAGCCACAGCTATTTGGCTCACAGGTACAGTACACATCCATAGCCAGGAAGATGGAGCTATGGCAAAGAATAGTCGACAGGGTCAATGCTGTGGGACAGCACCCAAGAAATAGGGAGGACATCAGGAAGAGGTGGAACGACCTACGGGGGAAGGTGCGTTCCACGGTATCCAGGCACCACATCGCAGTACAGCGGACTGGCGGCGGACCCCCGCCTCCTTCCCCACAACTAACAACATGGGAGGAGCAAGTCTTGTCCATCTTGCATCCTGAGGGCCTCGCAGGAGTCGTTGGAGGGACGGACACTGGTAAGTCAAATCTCAACTATCATATCCCCCACCCTACCTGCATGCTATCACACACCCCCACCCTCACACCCTCCACTAACACCCTAACTCCTCACTAATGTACCCATAACACCAACCACCCATCCCAACCCCAAGACCTGCATGACACAACTAAGCATGGATACCCGTCACTAAAGCATGCCCACTGCACAGGCCCACAACACCCCCCAACCATCACCACACAAGCTCCACACAGGAATGCTAGCACTGGGGTATACGCACACCCAACCATTGCACACCATGAAACACACACATGCAATAATCCTGTACTCATACCCCCGCAGGAACCCGAAGGAACGTCACCACACCAGAGGGTCCAGACAACACCACTCCACACCCAGAAGAGGCCCACAGTGACGACAGCAGCCCTGCCCTACTGGATCTTGATGACCAGCCCGGACCATCGTGGGCCTCAGGACAGTCGGTTCCCCTTGCCCAGCCACAGCCCAACACCGAACTTCCACCCTCTGGTAACACCAGCACAGCACCCACCCAGCGGGCCCAAACCTCCCTACCCAGGACAGGTCAATCAGCGGTGTGTCCACCACTACAGGGCACCCAGGCTAACCCAACACCCCAACAACAACAGGGACATGGGGGCAGTGGTAGTGGGCACACGGTCCAGGGGATGGAGGCACAGGAACATAGGGGAACTGGGAGGGCTGCTGTGCGACAGAGGGAGGACAGGCCAAGGGAACCTACTCTCAACGAGGCCCTCTCCTCCATCATGGGAGCATACCACCACTCCCAGGAGACGATGGCAACGGTACTGGACAAGTTGCATGAGACCCTGCGTCTGCAGGAGGAGCAGTATTTGGTGTTCAGGGAGGAGCTTAGGACCATAGGCTCCGCCCTGGGCACCATCATAGGGGTGCTGACGGACATTCAAAAGACCTTGAGGGACACCGTGGCACTCCAAGGGGCCCCTGACACTAGCCAGGACGACGAACTGCCCACCACCTCCGCCGGCGCTAGTGGACAGGACGTCCCGCCACAGGACCAACACACCAGCACCCCACCCCCTGCAGATGGAGAACCACCACGAAAGCGGTCCCTGAGATCCAGGAACAGGACAGAGCAAGATGGCAAGACCCCCGCCAGGAAATAAGACTACCCTGATTGTCCCCCCACTGTCCCACTTTGTTACCCTGTCCACATTGGAACTGCCCCAGCTCCACTTTCAATGGCCAGATGTGCAATGTACCTGTGATACTAATAGACTGGACTCTGCCATGGACATTCTTCCACCATGACCTATCCCCATTTCACAACCCCCCTACATTTTTATGCACTTAAATAAACATCCTTGAAACCTTAATAATATTGGAGTCAGTCAATGATTGTGAACTTTGTATTGTCAATTATAGTATTAAAAAAGTTTACCCATTGGAAGGCCAACATAACAATGTCACACATCACAAGCCTTTCAAGGGTGCAAGCTGTTGACACCTAAGTTACCACATTACTGAAACTGAAATGGAAGGGGACAACTCAGTTAACAAATAGGGAGTGAAATGTAGGTACAGGATAGAGGTAGACGTGTGAAATTTAATATTATGTGAAACATGAAAATGTACTCACCTGTGTCTCACTGAAAATATTGCTGTATGACTGACTCCCTGTTGTCGTTTTCATCTTCATCAGCTTCATTCTCACACTGTCCACAGGCTCCACAGGTTCACCCGCTGCAACAACACCGTCATCTGGATCATCCTCCTGCAGAAAAGGCACCTGGCGTCGCAATGCCAAGTAATGGAGCATGGAGCAGGCGATGATGATGTCGCACACCTTCTTCGGTGAGTAGAATAGGGACCCACCTGTCATATGGAGGCACCTGAATCTGGCCTTCAGGAGGCCGAAGATCCGCTCGATCACCCTCCTAGTCCGCCCAGGGGCCTCATTGTACCGTTCCTCTGCCCTGGTCCTGGAGTTCCTCACTGGGGTCAGTAGCCATGACAGGTTGGGGTAACCAGAGTCCCCCAATAGCCATACACGGTGCCTCTGGAGTTCACCCATCATATCAGGGATGCTGCTATTCCGCAGGATGTAGGCGTCATGCACTGAGCCAGGGAACATTGCATTTACCTGCGAGATGTACTGGTCTGCCAAACAGACCATCTGGACATTCATCGAATGATAACTCTTCCTGTTCCTGTACACCTGTTCATTCCTGCGGGGGGACCAGAGCTACATGGGTCCCATCAATGGCACCTATGACGTTGGGGATATGTCCAAGGGCATAGAAGTCACCTTTCACAGTAGGCAAATCCGCCACCTCAGGCAAAATGATTTATCTCCTTACGTGTTTCAGCAGGGCAGACAACACTCTGGACAACATGTTGGAAAACATAGGCTGGGACATCCCTGATGCCATGGCCACTGTTATCTGAAAAGACCCACTTGCAAGGAAATGGAGCACTGACAGCACCTGCACGTCAGGGGGGATTCCAGTCAGATGGCGGATTGGTGACATCAGGTCTGGCTCCAACTGGGTACATAGTTCCTGGATTGTGGCACGGTCAAACCGGTAGGTCACGATGACATGTCGCTCTTCCATTGTCGACAGGTCCACTAGCGGTCGGTACACCGGCGGATTCCGCCATCTTCCAATATGTCCCAACTTACGGTGCCTAAGAAGGACAACAGCGAAGAAACTGTCAGCATTCCTCCAGGTATGTACCCACAGTCACACACAAGACTACACCAGACAATTAACCCATCCGGGAAAGGTTTTGAGTGTAGGCCTCGGTATGTGTGACGCAGTAGTAATTGAAGCCATGTGGGCCCCTGAAATGGCGGCTGCCTGACCTCTAAACTGGGACAATGGAATTGTGGGGTAACTGCGCTGGCGTTGGACACCCTCACGGTAGGCGGTCGTAGAGCGCGGCGCAATGCTGCATTGGTTAACATTGGACCCTATGGGTCCCAGGAGCCAATGAACAGGTGCGCTGATGGTGATGATGCGCACCGCCGCGGACGTCACCGCCGCGGACGTCACCACCATTTTCTATCTCTTCAATCACTAGATACCTGACCTTCGACAGGAGAGGACCTACACTGCTAGTGCTGCTGTGACCTCGGTCTGGAAGCGACGATGGCTGCTGCGTCTGGGGAAAGGGCCACTGCCTTCACTCCACAGGAGTTGGAGAAACTTGTGGATGGGGTCCTCCCCCAGTATACGCTACTCTACTGTCCTCCAGACCAACAGGTTAGTACACAGGGAGCACGTTGTATGGGCTAGGCCTGGGTGGAGAGGGCTGGGTGGATGAGGGAAGGGGGCAGAGTACATAGAACAGTCATGCATGGGGATGAATGGCCCACAGGGATAGAGTTGGGAGGGGGCCAATTACAACAACGGTGCAGTAGGTAATGACTGTTCCTCTTTCCTTGTGCATGTCATGTAGGTCAGCGCCCACCAGAAGAGGGATATTTGGCGTGCCATCGCCAAGGAAGTCCGGACCCTGGGGGCCCACCAGAGACGGGGCACCCACTGCCGGAAGAAATGGGAGGACATTCGCCGCTGCAGCAAGAAGACGGCGGAGGCTCAGCTGGGGATGGCCTCCCAACGTGGGAGGGGTGCCCGTCGCACCATGACCCCCCTGATGTTCCGGATCCTGGCGGTGGCCTACCCGGAGTTGGATGGGCGCTTAAGGACATCACAGCAGACACAAGGGGGTGAGTACAACCTCATACTATGGACTTTGCGTGCAGAGGAGCTGTCTGGGTGGGGGTGGTGGGCTGTGGGTGTCCCTAGGCCAGGGCGAGTTAGGTAGGCAAGGCCCCTCCGTTATGTAGGCCATGTGGCACTCTACCCCATCTAAAAAAAAAAGGCAAATTGATGTATAGTTGCCCCTTTGCCATCCATGTGGGCAGATTTCTACCATTGCCATGTAGGCCATATCCCAGAAATAGCATGTGCAGAGGGCAGGAGCACGGCATAATGCATGGGGCTGCTGCGTCTGTCTTGTCCGCCAACGGTAGCGGTATGCCATGCACTAAAACTCTCTTTCTTCTGTCTCCCCCCTTTTTCTGCTCTCCCTGTCCTTCTGTACATCAGCATCAACAGGCAGAGGTACAGTGGCACCGGAGCACAAGGGAGCTGCATCCCACATGGCCATGGAGGGCCACACCACAGACTCTGAATTCACCAGTGGGACGGAGGGCGAGGGGAGCTTCACGTCGGCCACAGGAACACCAACCAGCGACACGGACTCGTCCGCCGATGGGAGCTCCCCTGTGGTGGCGGCACCATCTGTGCGCCCCACTTCTACAGGTACAGCCGCCACCTCCCCTACCAGCACCGCCCTCCCAGCAGCCCCTCAGCGTTCGCCCCGTGCCCGCTCACCCAGGAGGGTGGGCATCACCTTCGCCCCAGGCACCTCAGGCCCTGCCCCAGTCACCCCTGCTGCCCTCAGTGAGGAGGCCATTGACCTCCTCAGGTCACTCACTGTTGGGCAGTCTACCATTGTGAATGCCATCCAGGATGTAGAACGAGAGTTGAAACACGCTAATGCATTCCTGGAAGGCATTCATTCTGGTCAGGCTGTCCTTCAGCGAACCCTGCAATCTCTGGCCTCAGCACTGATGGCAGCCATTGTCCCTGTGTCCAGCCTCCCCCCTCCAACTTCCTCCACCCAGACCCAATCCCCTGTACCCCAGCCCATCCCAAGCACACCTACAGACCAGCATGCACACAAGTCAACACACACAAGTAGCTCAAGCAAACATAGGCACCACACACATCACAGGCACTCACACAAGCATCACACCCATACAGATACAGCAACATCCACTGTCTCCACTGTGTCCCCCTCCTCCTCTTCTCCATCCTCCCTCCCAGTGTCGTCTACACACAAACCTGCATGCACAACATCTACAGGCACTAGGACTCGCACCAGGACACCCAGCACCACAAGCCGCTCACCTGCACTCACCACCTCCACTGCCATATACACGTCCCCTGTGTCCTCTCCCAGTGTGTCTGTGACGCCCCGTCCCAAAGTACCCAAACGCCGGAAATCACTCACTTAACATCCATCCACCTCACGACAGCCTCCAGTACCTGCACCTGCACCCAAAACAGCTAAAGTGACACCTCCTACAACCACCTCCTCTTCCTCCACTACCAGAGCCCCTCCAGCTACCCATCCCAGTGTACGTCAGAAACTGTCCCTATGTCAAATTGACCTTTTTGCCCCCACCCCCCCTCTCCAATTCATCAGTCCTGTCGTAGCGCCTCAGCCAAAAAGCCTCCAGTACCAGTGGTGCGTGTTCCAGGTTTTTGGAGTGCCCCGTCCACCAGGGCAGGCAGTAGGACCCGGAGCCAAGGCACTGTCAGCCCACCCCCTGTAAAGGCTCTGAAATTGGAGAGTGGACGACGCGACCGTGTCAAGACTCCTGGTGGGACAAAAAGTGAAATGGGATCCAAGGCGATTGGTGAGTCAGCTGTAACTCCAAAGAAGGTGGGGAAGGTCCCGAGGAAGTCTCCCCAACCTGTTGTGAGTGTCACGGCGGAGAAGTGCGCCATCATTTCCGGCGGTCCTGACACAACTGCCAGCACCGTCGTTACTGGTCCAGAGACCACCGCCAGAGTCACAGCCCAGGAGGGCCCAAGTATCGTCACTGGTCAGGAGACCACAGCCGGAGTCATTGCCCAGGAGGGCCCAAGTATCGTCACTGGTCAGGAGACCACCGCCGGACTCATTGCCCAGGAGGGCTCAAGTATCGTTACTGGTCCAGAGACCACCGCCAGAGTCATTGCCCAGGAGGGCCCAAGTATCGTCACTGGTCCAGAGACCACCGCCAGAGTCACAGCCCAGGAGGGCTCAAGTATCGTTACTGGTCCAGAGACCACCGCCAGAGTCCCAGCCCAGGAGGGCTCAAGTATCATTACTGGTCCAGAGACCACCGCCACCGCCGGAGTCACAGGCCAGGAGGGTCCAGGATCCCACAGCCCCGCTGGGAAATGATGGAACGTCAAGCCACACACCAACGTCCAGTGTGGAGTTCGTCATGCCACACACCAATGTCCAGTGTGGAGATCGTCATGCCACACACCAATGTCCAGTGTGGAGTTCGTCATGCCACACACCAATGTCCAGTGTGGAGATCGTCAAGCCACACACCAATGTCCAGTGTGGAGTTCGTCTTGCCACACACCAATGTCCGTACCAGAACCGCCATGGCAAAGCACCGCTGAACAGGCCAAAGACTGCCATGGTGAAGACCGCTGAACAGAGCAAAGACCGCCATGGTGAAGACCGCTGAACAGAGCAAAGACCGCCATGGTGAAGACCGCTGAACAGGGCAAAGACCGGCATGGCAAAGAACCCCTGAACAGGCATAGACTGCCATGGTGAAGACCGCTGAACAGAGCAAAGACTGCCATGGTGAAGACCGCTGAACAGAGCAAAGACCGCCATGGTGAAGACCGCTGAACAGGGCAAAGACCGCCATGGCAAAGCACCGCTGAACAGGCCAAAGACTGCCATGGTGAAGACCGCTGAACAGGCCAAAGACTGCCATGGTGAAGACCGCTGAACAGGGCAAAGACCGCCATGGCAAAGCACCGCTGAACAGGCCAAAGACTGCCATGGTGAAGACCGCTGAACAGGCCAAAGACTGCCATGGTGAAGAACGCTGAACAGAGCAAAGACCGCCATGGTGAAGACCGCTGAACAGAGCAAAGACCGCCATGGTGAAGACCGCTGAACAGAGCAAAGACCGCCATGGTGAAGACCGCTGAACAGGGCAAAGACCGCCATGGCAAAGCAACGCTGAACAGGCCAAAGACTGCCATGGTGAAGACCGCTGAACAGAGCAAAGACTGCCATGGTGAAGACCGCTGAACAGAGCAAAGACCGCCATGGTGAAGACCGCTGAACAGGGCAAAGACCGCCATGGCAAAGCACAGCTGAACAGGCCAAAGACTGCCATGGTGAAGACCGCTGAACAGAGCAAAGACCGCCATGGTGAAGACCGCTGAACAGAGCAAAGACCGCCATGGTGAAGACCGCTGAACAGAGCAAAGACCGCCATGGTGAAGACCGCTGAACAGGGCAAAGACCGCCATGGCAAAGCACCGCTGAACAGGCCAAAGACTGCCATGGTGAAGACCGCTGAACAGAGCAAAGACTGCCATGGTGAAGACCGCTGAACAGAGCAAAGACCTCCATGGTGAAGACCGCTGAACAGGGCAAAGACCGCCATGGCAAAGCACCGCTGAACAGGCCAAAGACTGCCATGGTGAAGACCGCTGAACAGGCCAAAGACTGCCATGGTGAAGACCGCTGAACAGGGCAAAGACCGCCATGGCAAAGCACCGCTGAACAGGCCAAAGACTGCCATGGTGAAGACCGCTGAACAGGCCAAAGACTGCCATGGAGAAGACCGCTGAACAGAGCAAAGACTGCCATGGTGAAGACCGCTGAACAGGGCAAAGACCGTGTGGGTATGAATAGTCCGGCGCATCAGGCATCGTTCTCCCATGTGCAGCTGGGACAGTGACAGGACATGTACTTTCACGGGGAGACTCATCCAGTCTGGGCACCAGTCCCACCCAGTACCAGTAGAGAACTGCATCTACTTGCGAAGATGTGTCTTTGCACTCCCCAGGATGGCTCAGTGGGCAACCCACCCACTGTAGAGACTTGAGAGACTGTGGCTTTGCACTCCCCAGGATTGAACAGTGGGCAACCCACCCACTGTAGAGACTTGAGAGAATGTGGCTTTGCACTCCCCAGGATTGAACAGTGGGCAAGCCACCCACTGTAGAGACTTGAGAGACTGTGGCTTTGCACTCCCCAGGATGGCATACATGGGCATGTAGCCCCGTTGTGGATCTGGCTTCGCATTCATCTGGCTGAGGTGCCCCCCCCTTCCCTTCCCCCTGAGGTGCCTGTATTGTTTCTATCTGATGCCCCGGCAGTGTTCTCTTGGATTTTGGTCAGGTATCTATTGTGGGCCTCGCCCATGCATTTTTGGACTGTTTGTGCACGGACATTGTTGTGTACATATCTGCACTACTTCTTGTATTGTATATTTAATTTTGAAAGATTTCGTGATATATATCAGTATATTTTTGTATGAGTAGTATATTGGCACAATACGAAGTTTGACGGCAATTCGTTTTGTCGTTGCATTCTTCCGGGGGGATTGTGGGTTGTTACTGTGATTGTTGTGACTTCATTGGTGTGTATGTTGTCTAATGCGAGGGTGGGGATGGGGGTGTTTGGTGGGTGTCCCCCTAACTTTTGCCTCCCCGTGTCGTAGGTGCAGTACTCACCGGTATCTTCTGCGCCTACGTCGCTGTTGGTCGTAGATGAGCAGGAATACAAGGGCAGGGAGTATTTGTAGTTCCGGCTCCATGGTGTCCTCGTTCCTCATGGGATGTGTTGAGGTGAGCATTTTCCCATAGCAAAAGCTGTTTCCGCCGTGTTTTTATCCACGGTGAATCCGCCCCGGAAAAGGTGGCGGATTGGTGTGTTGTGATAGTGTGGGCGTTACATTGTCTCCCGCCTGTCTGTTGGCGGTGTCCGCCGCGCTGTTTGTCTGTACCGCCGTGGCGGGCGGTGTGTTAAAGTGGCTGTCTTAGTTGGCGGTTTTCGCCAGGGTCGTAATTCCCTTTTTTTGTCCGCCGGCCTGTTTGCGGTATTACCGCACCTTTAACACCGTCCGCCAGGGTTGTAATGACCCCCGCTGTCTTGAAAATGTCCGTAAAACATTTCTGCCAATGCTTTTAAGGGACTTTTGACATGCCTGTCCCTTGAAAATCCAATAAGTATGCAAGCTAATGGAAGGCAAGCTGGTTAGTTCAGCTCAGATCTACAACTATGGAAAACAGAAGCCAAATGCCTTGAAACACTTTGGAGGAAAGCACTTAACCCAGACGACAAACAGTATCTACAAAGGCGATCCAGCCTCAACAGTCTCTTTTAAAGAAGCCACAAAGCATCTCAAAGGCTACATGCCCACAGAGCCCTTTAGCATCACTGATGAACGATTAAACACTCCTAGGAACAGTGCAATGACTTAGCAAACCACTTCAGGAATGCCACCAATCACAAACTCTAAGTCCTCTCCAACACCAAGCAGCATTCTCTCAGACAATTCCCACCAAATCGGCTACCCAGTGTCTTGATGCTATTCTGAGTTAATTTAACCTTCTTACCCAAAAAGAAACTTATGACCTAATTAAAGCTACAAATATGACTCTTCCTATAGCAGCTCTTTGCTCACTAAACATCTTCAAGTCCACCCTCCTTGAACTGTCTGCTCTCATAGAAGCGATAGTAAACATCCACTCTTCCCTACCAACTGGTGAATTTCCAAGTGCATTGGAAACAGCATACATTAAGCCAATTCTAAATGAGAAGAGACTTGACCAAGCTGACCCAAGTATTTACAGATGCAACAAAAAGGCAGTCTTCCGACAGATGTCAACTTTCATCTAACAAAACAGTCTACTGTCAGACACACTGAATTGATTCAGCCCACAAAGAAGGATGGATTCAACACTACCCTCCAGCTGGGAGTGACCTTAAAGACAATGTCAACAATAAAGGGGTGCTACTCTACTGCATCAGCCTTCAACGCTATTTCACCTGCTTCTAGTCCAAAAGCCTCAAGCAATGGGAAACAGGGTACAGCCCTTAACTGCATACCACCATTGTTTAAATAAAAGTCACAGATCTTCTTGTTGACACATTTTAGTTTGTCACCTTACATCAGTTCAGTAGATGTCCCCAGGGCTCTACTATCATGCCAGTATTCTTCAATGATTACTAAGACCTTCTTCTAAAACTGGTGAAGTTTTTCAACCTGACACAACTATGCTGATAACACTCAGATCATCTTAAAACTTCAACAACCAGAGCAGATCAAATCTTCAAGAGTCTGCAAATGCGTACTGGATGTTGATCAATGGACAGAAGAGAATCATCACAAAACCAGCTCCTCTAAAACAGAAAATCTCAGTGGATTGTGGCACAATAATAACCCAATGTCCTTTTGGACCCAGAAAATGTAGTAGCCACCAACGTTTTCGATTTGAAACAAAAAACTTTGGAATCATTAATGACTCCAACATTTCTCAGAAACAACAAAGTGACAAGAAACTCATGATGACAATTCTACAACACATCCTCCCATACCTAGGTCTGCAAAACGCTTACAATAAATTACACAACAATATGTATGAAATATTCCAATTACCACAGATAAAATGCAAAACATTTTGGAATTAGTGGGACTAGTGATCTGCCTAATACTCTATGTGAACAATGCTAGCTAACAGGTAACCACAGCACCTCACCATATACACATCTGCGTAGATCTCCCCTATCTGTGCCACTAGTTGAGTTTGTTTTTACTTCATCAAATTAAATATGGTGGTAGGGCAGCAGTGACCCATAAAATCTCTAAATTAATCAGAAAATAAGACACAGAGCAGATAAGACCAGAAAAATAAGACCAGAGCACAGATGCACAATTGCAGAATTAAGAACACTTCGTGGGGCGGTCGAAGCTTTGTTCATTCCACCTGACAACTTTGGAACAAACTGCCCATGCACCTCAAAAGTCAGTCTAATCTATGCAGTTTTCGTAAACAGCTAAAACTTTGGTTGTTTTCACTTTTATTATGATTTGTAGCTCCCTCTTTTACGGCTCTTACATTTTATCTCAGGGAAATACTAGCAGCAAGACACCCAAAGCCATCCATGAACTCTTGAAATTTCAAATCAATTCAAATCAAATTAAATCACAAGCGGACACTAAACTTGTTGTTGACTCATCCAACCTTGCAGCCATTTTTGATTTGTTTCATGATTTCTAGCAGCCTCATACAAGATCTTTCTGTGTCAAGCCCCTTTGGTCAACTTTCCACAAATATTTTTGTTAGAAATGGGGTCTCTAGTTGGCAGAGGTATACATCTTGTCCAAGTAGGGACCACTATCCTAGTCAGGGTAAATCACACACAATCCAAATTATCCTGTGCCCATCCTCTGGTAGTTTGGCACTGAGCAGTCAGGCTTAACTTAGAAGGCATGTGTAAAGTATTTGTGCAATAAATCATATAGTAACACAGTGAAAACACCACAAAAATACATCACACAGGATTAGAAAAATAGATAATATTTATCTGAATAAATTAAGGTCAAAACGATAAAGATTCAATAAGCGCAAGCTGTAATATCACTTTTGCAAGTTTAACAAGAGTCTTAAATCTTAGAATTCAACAGTTGTTTCTTGATTACACAAAGTACCTGGTTTGCGTCAAAAATAACATGTACGGAGACCACAGAGGAGGAGATGCGTGGAAAAATATGGTGTGCGTCGGATTTTCTGACGCTGCCAGACGATGCGTTGTTTCTTTCCACACTGCAAGGGGCTTGCATCGTTTTTTGGCACACAGTCTTGGTTCCTCCCTGAGATGCAGGATCCCAGGGACGATGAGGGGAAATCTGGGGCAAGCTGGAAGAATTCACAGGTGTTGCGTCAATCCGTTATGGCTATGCATCTAATTTTCTGTCCCACAGCAGGCACTGCAGCAATTTTCCACTTGGGGAACTGGCTGCGTTGTTCCAGTTCAGCTGTGCGTCAATTCGGTAGGTCAGTGCGTCGAATTTCCTGTTGCAAGACAGGCGCTGCGTTGAATTTCCCCTCAGGAAGTCGGGCAGGGTCGTTCCAGTTCGGCTGTGCACCCATTTCTCAGTTGCAAGGCAGGCTGTGCGTCGTTTCCGGTAGGCTGTGCATCGATTTTCGGTGCACAAGGGGTTTCCTGAAGAGATGAAGTCTTTTAGGCCCGAGACATCAGAAAACAGGAGGCAAGCTCAATCCAAGCCTTTGGAGTGCACTTGTCAGCAAAGTCAGAGGTCAGCAGGGCAGCAGAGCAACAGCAGGGCAGCAGTCCTTCTCAGCAAAGCAGTCCAGATGAGTCCTTTGGGCAGCCAGGAAGTTCCTCTTGACAGGTTGCAGGTTCAAGTCCAGAAGTGTCTGAGTTGGTGGGGTCAGAGACCCAGTTTGCAAACCCAAAAATGCCTTTGAAGTGGGGGAGACTTCAAAGAGTGGTTTTGAAGTGCACAAGTTCCCCCTTCAGTGCAGTCCTGTCTGCCAGGGTCCCAGTAGGGGGTTCGGCAGTCCACTGCGTGAGGGCAGGCCACTGGCCTTTGAAATGGAAGTGTTAGGCCCTCCACCTTTCCAGCCCAAGAAGACCTATTCAATATGCAGATATGTGCAGGTGTGACTGAGTGTCCTGTGTTTGTGGCTGTCTGGGTGAAACACACAAGGAGCTGTCAACCAGCCCAGCCCAGACATTGATTGGAGACAGGCTGTAAGGCACAGATAGTTTTGAGTGCAGAGAAATGCTCGCTTTCTAAAAGTGGCATTTCTAAAATAGTAATATAAAATCCAACCTCCCCAATAAGCAGGATTTTCTATGACCATTCTGGCCATACTAAATATGACCTGGTTACCTGTTTCAGATCAGAATCTACCACTCATAAAGTATATAAGGGTAGCCCTTGTGGTAGTCTATGAAAGGAAAGGAGCAGGCCTCACAGTAGTGGAAAACAAATTTAGGAGTTTTTAACTACCAGGACATATAAAACACATAGGTGGGTGGCAGAATCAGTGCTGCAGGCCCACTAGTAGCATTTAATTTGCAGGCCCTCGGCACATGTTGTGCACTTTACTGGGGGATTACAAGTAAATTAAATATGCCAATTGGGTATGAGCCAATGTTACCATGTTTTTAGGGAGAGAGCACATGCACTTTATCACTGGTTAGGAGTGGTAAAGTGCCAAGAGTCCTAAAGCCAGCAGAAATTAGGTCAAAAGAAGAGGAAGAAGGCAAAAAGTTTGGGGTGACCCTTCAGAGAGGCCATTCCCAACAATATTGATGTCTACAAACCTGTTGACTGTTCATTTAAACCTTCAATGTTAATATCCAGAAAATGAAACAGTGAGGCCCGAACTGTCATTTATTTAACAGGCAGCTTTTCACTTCTGCTTAGTTTTGCTCTGTCCTAGATTCCTTGCCTGCCCTCGTGCAGAGCCATTGAGGCAGCTGTGTTGTTAGACTCTCCCAGCAATTTCTTTCCTTGTTCCTGTCTCTTCAGCCTTGAGGGAGAGCGATGTTACTGCCTGGGCTGTTTTACTTCTTGCCTGTGGCATCGGGTTGTTAATCTTCTCGTGTGTGCGCCTGATATGGGCGATGATCATCTGCTGTTATTGCATAAAGCTCCAGCTTCATTAATATGTATGACTCCTGCCTGCACATTCGTTACAGTGCATGCTTCCAGTGATTACTACAACGTGCTCACTTCACCTCTCCTTCTTGCTACATTCCAGCCCTCCCTCCTTTCAGTTTCTTTCCCATTTCTTTCTATTTGCCCCGTGCCCTCCTGTACTGGACCTGTATGAAATAGTATTTCAATTGCGTGAACCTAGCCAAATGGCAGCAGAATGCGGTACATGGAGAGAACGCTGGGTTGTGGAAGGTTATTGCATTGTGATGTGGTATTCTTTAAAGAGGTAAGTTTTAGATTATTTCCTGAATTAGAGCGTTGGAGTAGTCCTGATGGATGCAGAAATGTTGTTCCAGATCCTGGGTGCATAGATTGAAAAGTCCTGCTGCTTTTTTCTTACTCTTTGCATTTTTAGGGTAGAGCCTGCGTCGCATGCGCTCGCGCATGCGTATCGCTAGCAAGACGCTTTAGGTATTAGAAAAGGGCTCGGAGCTTGTTTAGTCTGCAATCTGACGGTGTCCTGGCTGCAGGTGTGCCGAGAACCACCAGAGACGGTGAGCTTGATAACAGCTGGTGCTGGTTGCAATACCGCAGGTCCCCAGGACCCAATTTTCCCTCATCTGTATCAGGCACTTCTTCTGGTGCAATCCACACCCTGTTGCTTGGGCGAAAAATGTTCTGTAATGGAAAGAAATCTATGCCGTCTTCTGAATTCAAGGTCCTCTACAACAGCCAATGCGCGCCCTCGTCTTAAACCAATATATGTTCAGTAGCCAATACCCCGCTTCTCGAATAACCACACTCTTTCTTAGAACAACACTTCCCTGTTTTGCACCCAATGAATACTCTTTCGGCCCCAGGTACACTATCCTAGAACCAATACAACTAACACTTTCTGAGCTGCAAATAACAGTATTTCTTGAACCAAGACCCTGCTTCCTGCAACAAACCACTGCCTTTACCCCACACCGAATAGCTCATGTTTTGGAACCAGCTCAGCAAGGAGTGCTTCTGCCTTGACTCTACTTGAGATCTGTGCCTGGATTTGCATCCTATTTGACCTCGGCTAAGGGATTTGGCCAAACCAAGCATTGAAGCCAATTAACAGTAGCAGCTGTAGCATTCCCATAGGTGCCCCTGGCACTGCTCTGACAATCATTGGTCTCAGACGCAGGGAAGCTTTGGTAGTAAAAAATGGAGCTGGGCTTGTGTTTACTTTCTGTAGTTTACAATACCTGCATTCCATTTCCAGCAGCAAATATATGTCTAAGGTCAAGAGGGCAGTGGATTAACCGCGTAATGGCATCAGATGATGTCACTTCCTCTACCTCTGACATTTTGGTGCATGGACATCAACGCAACTCAGACTCTCTGTTGTTTAGTGGCAGGTTATGAAAGTGAAATAAGCATTGGTAAAGCCAGGACATTTGGGCCCGTATTTATACTCCGTTTGCGCCGAATTAGCGTCGTTTTTTTCGACGCAAATTCGGCGCAAAACTAACGCCATATTTATACTTTGGCGTTAGACGCGTCTAGCGCCAAAGTATGGGCAAATAGCGTCATTTTTTTGCATGAACGCCTTCCTTGCGTTAATGAGATGCAAGGAAGGCGTTCCCGTCTAAAAAAATGACGGCGACGCAAATGCGTCGTATTTATACTCCCGGGCAAAAGTCACGCCCGGGAGGTGGCGGGTCAAAAAACCCCGCATTTGCGCCACTATTTAACGCCTGGGTCAGGGTAGGCGTTAAGGGGCCTGTGGGCTCAAAATGAGCCCACAGGTGCCCTCCCCTGCCCCCAGGGACCCCCCCTGCCACCCCTGCCCACCCCAGGAGGACACCCAAGGATGGAGGGACCCACCCCAGGGACATTCAGGTAAGTTCAGGTAAGTATAATTTTTTATATTTTTTAATTTTTTTTGGGTGGCATAGGGGGGCCTTATTTGTGCCCCCCTACATGCCACTATGCCCAATGACCATGCCCAGGGGACATAAGTCCCCTGGGCATGGCCATTGGGCAAGGGGGCATGACTCCTGTCTTTACTAAGACAGGAGTCATTTAAATGGCGTCTGGGCGTCGAAAATAATGGCGCAAATCGGGTTGAGGCGATTTTTTTGCCTCAACCTGACTGCCCCATTTTAAGACGCCCTAACGCCATTTTCCCCCTACGCCGGCGCTGCCTGGTCTACGTGGTTTTTTTCCACGCACACCAGGCAGCGCCGGTCTGCTAGCGCCGGCTAACGCCATTCCATAAATACGGCGCCCGCATGGCGCTTCAGAATGGCGTTAGACGGCGCTAAATCTTTTGACGCTAAACTGCGTTAGCGCAGTTTAGCGTCAAAAAGTATAAATATGGGCCTTGGTTTGTTTAGACAATATTTTTTCCCCACTGGTGGGCTTGGCATTAAAAAGTTTGAAGACCACTATAGACATTAAACATAGCATCTATAAAGCAGACATATAAAAGAGCGATTTTAGTTTTCCCTCGACACTCTTCATTTTCAAACTACGTGGGCACAAAAAGAGGTTCGTTGATCACAACCGGGCATTTTCAAAAGCGACTTTTGTTGCGTTTTGTTAAAGTCACACCTTGTCCAGCGTTCTATTGAGTAGTGATGGTGCCTTGTTCATAGTAAAGTCTGATCATTTGTATTCAACGATTTCTTATAATAATTCCAACTAAAATACAAATATCAGCCAAATATTATTGCTAAGCATTTTTTTGCAATATTAGCTTTGTCACTATTAATTTTTCCCACTTTATCATAGGTGCATCAAAGAATGACATGTAACCCACCGATCTTTAGTGATGATTTAATGATGGACCCTGACTGATCATAGCTGCTTCCAAGCCAACACTGAGTGAACACACAATTAATGCATTATCTCAAATTTCATTTTTCTGAAGTTCCTACCAACGGGGGGGTTGATGTATCTCCAAGTGAGAACGCCCTTCAGCTTCGTTTGTCACATTCACCACCACTCACCTCCACCCCTATGAGACCATCCTGCCCTCCTTTGTTCTAATGCTTTTATACAAGTGTTTTGTTTATAGATAACTTTATAATTGGCTCTACAACTTGTCATGGCCTACATTCTAATTTTCAAAACGTATAAAGTAACTTTCTTCACCCACATTCCGGTGCAGCCCATTCTTTAGGGCGGAGGGGCCACGCCCCCCCACCGTTTGCCCCTCATGAAGAGTGCCTGTCAGGCTGAGCAAAGGTCAGCCTGACAGACACTCTTCACCTTCAGGTCAGGCAGCCAGAAGTCTGACTGACCCCATCCCACTCTGTGACGAAGTTGGGACTGCTGCCTTCCCTCATTGGCTGACCTAAGGTCAGCCATTGAGGGAAGGCAGCAGTCCCAACCCTCCTGGGACCTGGAGGCTGAAGGTAAGTGTGTGTGTGTGTGTGTGTGGTGTGTGTGTGTGTGTGTGTGTGTTTTTTTAAATGAGTCTGTGCTTCACGCCCGCCCCCCGCCCTCCTAAAATTGCCCGCCGCCACTGCCCACATTACTTTATCCTCGTGCCACTTGCAAGTAAAGTCTTAGGGGGTCATTCTGACCCATCACGAATGACGGAAGCACCGCCAACAGGCTGGCGGTGCTTCAACAGCCATTCTGAGCGCGGCGGTAAAGCCGCGGTCGTCCCGCCGGGGCCGGCGGTTTCCCGCCGTTTTTGCCCCGGCTGGGAGAATCCGCCAGGGCAGCGCTGCAAGCAGCGCTGCCCTGGGGATTCTGACCCCCTTACCGCCAGCCTGTTTCTGGCGGTTTTCACCGCCAGGAAGAGGCTGGCGGTAAGGGGTGTCCTGGGGCCCCCTAACAGGGCCCCAGCCAGCTTTTCACTGTCTGCCTAGCAGACAGTGAAAAGCGCGACGGGTGCAACTGCACCCGTCGCATGGCCGCAACACCGCCGGCTCCATTCGGAGCCGGCTCCTGTGTTGCGGCCCTCATTCCCGCCGGCCCAGCGGGAATGTTGGAATGGGGGCAGAGGTATTTTGGCCGCATGGCGGCCAAATGGCGGTTCCCGCCTGGCGGGTGGCTACCGCCGCCCGCCAGGGTTGGAATCACCCCCTTAATCTTCTGCTTGTAAGGGGAATGTGGCTAAAATGAACATTTATACAAAACGCATCATCTAAGGCCTTGGATACAGCATCAGAAAACTGACCTCCCTCTCCAGCTACACAGTTTGTACAAGTTCAGACACCAGACATATCTCTTGGAATACACAGACTTGGACAAGAGTTAAGTTATACATAGTTATGATGTTAGAAAAGGTGTTGAGATATAAATCTCAAGATATGCCTCTACTTGAGTTGTGAAAGGAAAGGCATTGAAGCAAGTGAATATCCTCTGACTCCACCCAAATAATGTCATACCTTCGCAGCAATGGTGCCAGCTAAGCATGATTTATCACACGAATGAGCTGCAGTAATGTATTGTCCAGTGTTTTAACTTGTCGTTTTGACCAAGTACTTTTGTTTATGACTTCACAAGATTGACAGATAACTTCATACTTCCAAATTCAACCTCCACTCATCCAGAGTCACCTGAAATGTTCAGACTCACAAGTCTGTCTGTCCTCCACACGCTAGTGGTGGCCACCAGATTCCAGGGATGATCATTTTATGTCAGTAGTAGTAACCACATGCCAGGTATGGCTACCATATGCCCGAGGTGCCCACCACTTACCATGGATGCTTATCACATGCCAGAATCACCCATGACACACCAGGGATGCTACATGTGTTTTCTCCTCTCAGTCAGCAGTTACTTAAAAAAATATATATTCCGAACATTTGTCAGCAGTAACATTTTGTCAGAAACATTTTCATAGCTTCCACAACGGCACATAGATCGCCTAGGTTCCTACCTCAAGGCTTGGGCCACACAAGGGGAATCTATTTGCGGCTGAGGGCAGGCGTGCCTAAGAGCTACTGAGTGCTGCGGCTGGACCAAGTAATGGCTGCCCTGTTAGCGAGCTGGAGCTCACTCCTGCGCACTGCAGGTTGTCCCGAGGTGAGTGCAGGGGGCCAGTGCCATCTTAAGAGTTTTAGGGGCACTGGACCAGGCAGGGTTTGCGGCCCCTTGTTCGGACAAGTTTGAATTTTATTGCCTATTCCATGCTAATTCAAGCCTGCATCAATACCAATATCTGTCTATCTATCTATCTATCTATCTATCTATCTATCTATCTATCTATCTATCTATCTATCTATCTATCTATCTATCTATCTATCTGTCTGTCTGTCTGTCTGTCTGTCTGTCTGTCTGTCTGTCTGTCTGTCTATCTATCTATCTATCTATCTATCTATCTATCTATCTATCTAGCTATCATCACCCTTAAAAGAGACAAACAGGGTCAGGCATAGAAGTAAAGAGGTTCTGATAGAAAAATCGGCAAGGGCGAGGGAAAGATTACATAGCCCGTGGGCCCCCTGGAAGGTTGGAGGGAGTAGGGACTGGGGGGGGGTTCCTGAGCAGTTGCCCACTTTACCCAAAACAGTTTCACAATCTGTAGAAAATAGTGGTGCATGCCTGATTACTACCAACATCTGGCGTGGTGTTTGGGACTGTGCACAAAAAGCCTCGAGATCTTGAACCACAGACTGGCCCCATGAAGCTGGATCTGCAAGAGAGGTGGAACCACCTACTTTTCTCCTAGGTTAGGTGATTCCAGCTCTTCTGCAGAGCCGGCTTCATGGGCCACTCTCTAGTTCATATTCTTCGAGGGTATATATACAGGCCCCCCAGAAGCCTACTAACACTACAGGACCTAATCTGGACAGCCAGCCCACTGTGACACATCTTTGAAGAACACGCTGCACCCCTGCGGGGAACGCCAGCTGGCAATCTTAATTTACTTGCTGAAACCTCCCTATGTTGGATGGGCAGACTCAAAACAGTGCAATTTAGCATGCCAACGCCACATAAGGCTCAGCTAGTAAGCAGCGTGTAGATGCTGATCAACAGAAGCTATTGGAGAAAATTAAAGAGAATGAGTTGGCTCTCTCGAGGGTCAAGCTTCTTGTCCGCAATCTGCAGAAGCAGGTAAAGACACAACAGAAGAATATATATAGTTTTTTTTAAAATAAAGTGCGGAAGGCATTTACAACCACTAAAGAAGGAAGAATATTAGTATTATAGGACTCACTGAAAGAAACAGAAGGTGGTTTCTTGGAGCTGTTCTTCAAGAGAGGTTCACATCATAGGTTGATTCTGGTTGTCCGCCTACGTTTTTCTCAGTGGGGCAAGCTCATCGGGTCTCATCACAACTGCCAGATCCTAGGGGCCCCAGTGAGTCCAGTGGTGGTCTGCCTAGTTATATGGACTGTGACTGCCTGGTACAATTAGCACAGAACATGGTCCACATAAGTCCACATAAGCTCTAAGATAGCAAGATCTTTGGATTCCTGGACTTCACTGCAACTGTCCAAGAGCAACGTAACAGATTTCACGAAGTCAAGCAATCCCGAAATTCTTGCAGAAGTTTCCTCTTAAACTTAATGGAATAGGTTGCAGAGAATTCTAAATTTTCATTGACCCTGCAGAAGCTAGAGAATGGGCTGACAAATGGGCAACAGAGCACCATCTCCTAATCTCGCTTCCGAAAAAACAAAGATTTAGGAGGAAGCATTGGAACTCAAAAACGTAGGCTTAACAAGAAAACGGGGAACATACAGAGACATTAGGAAGGATAACATCATGGTAGGAAAACGTACATCACACAAACTAATGCACAAAAGTCATCCAATGAAAGCAACGAAGTAGAAGATCTTGATCCGCCCCAAAGATTACACCCATGACCACTGCTGACATACGTAAACCTACTGTACACCTCTGAGCTGTAGCGACACTTTCATAATTTGCAAAGGAGGTATAGCCTTCGTAAGTACATGGACGGATAAATGAAACATGTATTCAATGTCCCTAGGTTGCATTAGGTAAGCAATTAGTGTCTTGACAGGAAAAGCTTTGCCATTGGTACCTGATGTTAAGTATTGTAACAATGTGTAAAGGTTAAGCTCGAGGTAGGCAGTAAACACACCACTCCCTCATCACTCTATCACCCCAAAGGATCATCCTGATCCCTGCAAGGGTTGAGACTTTCATTTACTGGTTGGGAAGGACTAAGACAGTTCAGAACCTAGCCCAGGGGGTGGTATTGTTGGGGGGACTAACATTGCAGATCAGGTCTTTAATGTTAGGTATGCAACGTACACCACAATGTAGCACCAGGAGGGGTCTGGAACTCACCACCTGCCAATAATGTTTGAAATCACTGCAGACCACAGTAGCTACAAAATTATAATTTGGAACATAACAGGAATGGGGAAAATAAAACAAAGACGCAGGATATATTTATATATAAGAAGGTGCAAAGTAGACATCGCATGTCTACAAGACACACACAACCAAAAACAAATGGGCCAAAATCCAGAAAAAGATAGGGGGGACAAACATTGTTTGCAACATATTCATCATACACGAGGAGAACACTGATTTGGGTCAGGCCAGGGTTACCTTATACTCTACTTTGTACCAAAATAGACCCAGACAGACACACAATTGTGGAAGGGACATTAGATGGCAAACCCTTAGCTCTACCTAAATTGCAATGACCCATCACAAGGGAAACTCGGTTGCCCCAGATTAGAAACTCCTCCTCCCATAGTTATGAGTAATTTTGGGGAAACAATCCTACTGTGAGAACACAATTAGCGAACGCGAGCAGCTGCTTGCTATTCGTGTCCTACTGCATTTAGCGCTATTTCGTAGCGTTAACTGCATCCTCGTGACACTTTTTTAATGCAAGGGTGCATTTTGCAGTAAGACAATAGTACTAAATACTGAGAGTCAGCTGGGGAAAAATCCTACCCCAGAGAACATTTAGCACTGTTCCAAGCACAAAATGCATTCATGCGCTCATTTTGGATGTAGGCTATGGACATCATTTAGGGGTCGCAGCTGCGACCCCCAGCTTGCCCCTGGTGACCCCTGGCACTGCCATTGCGACCCCTGGCCTCAGAGGTGGCAACATCAGTGCCAGGAACACAGGGGAAACCCGTGGACATTGCTTGGGCTCCACTTCCTTGTTTGCAATCAGTTTTTTAATGACATTAATAGTGAATATACTATCTATTATTCACTATTAGCGTAATAAAAAAATGGAGTACAGTTAGCTGGAATCTGACCCTCCTTGGTAGCTGAGATAAGTAAAAAACACATTTACATGTATGTTGTGCATGCTTGTGGGTGAGAGTATACTTATTTAAGAGAGAGTGTGTTTATGAGTGAACATGTGTGTATGTATAAGCATGTGTGTGTGACTGAAAGTAGAGATAGACATGCCGTGTGATGTCACTTCCAGTACCCCTGGCATTTTGGTGAATTGATGTCCATGATGCAAGGGCACAATTTGCAATAACAAAATGCGGCTAACTGTCGGGAGTACGTTTGGGGGATATCCTACCCCAGAAGCAAATTTAGTGAGTGCAAATGGCTGCCCACACCTCCTATTCCTGTTATGTTGCATTAAGCACTATTTCTTAGTGCAAAATGCATTCTTGCACCTATTTTGGACGTGGGGAGGCATTTTTTCACAAGAAATAGTGTTAAATTCAGAATTACTGTTCTTGTGTAATTTAGTGAAATCTCAGGGAATTCTCTTGTAATTCCGTGTGATTATGCTACACTGAATTATGTGAGTTACACCCTCTGTTGGAAACTGTGGCATTTGTCACTGAGCAGTTTTTATTTGACACAGCATCCCCCCCCCCGCCTTGAACCATGTTCAAATGAGTCTGCTACTCATGCACAGTCACTAGGGAGCCCCTAAAAAGACTTGGAGTGGTTCTTGACCTAGCTCGTGAAGAACAGCCTTGAAATCTACAGATGAGGGCATATGGGGCTGGGGACAGAAACCACCCATCAGGGTCGGCCCCTCCGCTATGGGGGAGGAGCGTTGCCCCACGCGGAAAGGTAGATTATTAAAATGATAATAAAAGTACTTTTTATCATTTTATTTTTCTGCTTACGGAGGGTGGGACGGGGCCAGCAAACCTCACGTTACCAGGGAGAAGGAGTAGTGGTGATGAGCTCTAAGTGCGCATGTCAGTTTGGGACTCTATTTTACAGCCGGGTGGAGACCAAGCGCAGGCTCCCACTCTCTCCCTGAGCGGTATTTCAGCCCGCTCAGGCCCATCCCGGCACTTCTCTCATGCTGTGTAACCGCTTGAGGGAAGCGTCTGGATTGGGTAGGGAGAGGAGCAGAGAAGCACTGAGGCGGTGGGAGCACCGAGGCGATGTCCTGCAGCGCAGGTAAGTGTTTTTTTAATGTATTATTCCTCCACCCCTCTCCCGCTCAACCCTCCGTCACCTACCGCTCAGTACGATGCGGCTCCGGCCATCCCTGGCAGCGGCCGCCACTGCCACCCAACAGAACCCAGAAGATGGCTCATCAGACCACTTGTCATTCTTAGGAGCAGCGAGCGAGGACAAGCCAATGTTTCAACTGGGAAATTGTAAAGGAAGATGTAAGATGCTTTCATAACCTTTAAAACACACTTGCAAACACAAAAACAACTCCTGGAAAGGCAATGATCTTTTCTGCGGGTATAATGCAGGTACCTAGTCTGCAAAAAAAGCCAAGTGATAGGGCCACTGAGCCCTGCGCCACTGTGACTGCTGAGAACCGCAAGAAGCAGTTCTTCCACTGATCTCCTTCGCCAATTTAATGATTTCATCAGTTTCTACGAAAGCACATGCCAAGCACAAGCTACACATTTTTTAGGGGTCAACGAATTGAAAATTAAGGGGGTCATTCTGACCTCGGCGGTAAAAGGCCCTTACCGCCGGTCAGAAGTCCGCCATTCTACCGCCGCGGCCGCGGTAGACCGCCACGGTCATTCTGACCACCAACTGTGAAACCGCCAAAAATCCGACATCCAAGGAAGGCCGCCACATCAGCGGGCCGCGGAAAACTGGAGATGACCAAACCTCCACCGTCACGCCAACACAAACACGCCCATGCCATTCTGACCCACGAATCCACGCGGCGGTCTTTCAACCGCGGTATTCCATTGGCGGTACACACCGCCGCGGTCAAAATACACACCCAGCTCCAAAACACTGCCACATTGGACATTTTGAAATACGCACACCTGAGACACATACAAACAACGCTCCCACACATCCAATCAACTATAAAACACACACCCACATCACCCACAAACCCCCACTAGTTGGAAATCGGAGCGAAGGCGAGAGCGAGAGAGATAGAGATAGCGAGCACAGCAATAGAAAACCCCAACACACACAGGAACCCAACTTCATCACCCACACCACATCTACGCACACATCACCACATATCACCACGCACATCACCACAAACACCACCCCACACCTCATCCACACCACCCCATGGCACCCCAAAGACACCCAAGGTTTTCGGATCAAGAACTCCGGGTCATGGTGGAGGAAATCATGAGGGTTGAGCCCCAGCTCTTCGGCACACAGGTGCAGCACACCACCATAGCAAGGAAGGGTGAGCTATGGCAAAGGATCGTAGACAGGGTCAACGCTGTGGGACAGCATCCCAGAAATCGGGAAGATATCAGAAAGCGATGGAACGACCTACGGGGGAAGGTGCGCTCAATGATCTCCAGGCACAACATCGCTGTGCAGAAGACTGGCGGCGGACCCCCACCCACCCCACCCCAATTCACAGCATGGGAGCAAGAGGTGGTAAACATCCTGCATCCTGATGGCCTCGCTGGAGTACACGGAGGAATGGACTCTGGTAAGTCGAATCTCAACTACTTCACCCCCCCAACCACCAGCATGCCAACCCCCCCCCCTCACCCCCAATATCACCCCCCAGCACATAACCTCCCTGCCAATGTCTCACCACCACAACCCACCCTAAACAACACCAACCCCTGAATGCCAACACAAACCATAGACAGCCACCACCAAAGCATGACCATTGCACATACCCATACACCACCCCCAAACCCTCACAACACCTCCCACAAGGGAATGCCAGCACTGGGGGACAAGGGCACTCAAAATGCACGGCATGGCACACACAGAAACAATAACCATACTCCTTCACCCCTGCAGGGCCCGAACGCCAACACACCGCCACGGAGGGTCCAGAGATGTCCATCCCACCCCCAGAACAGGCCCCCAGCGAGGACAGCAGCTCTGTCGACCTAGAACCTGACGACCAGCCCAGACCATCGGGGACCTCTGGACAGTCGGTTCCCCACACACAGACACAGGCCACAGCAGACCCAAACCCCTCTGGGAACACCAGCACAGCTCCCACCCAGCGGGCCCATGCCTCTGTCTCGCGGACGCGTCAATCAGCGGTGTGTCCGCCACTACAGGGCACCCAGGCTGACCCAACACCCCAACAACAACAGGGACCTGGGGGCAGTGGTAGTGGGCACACCGTCCAGGGGACAGAGGCCCGGGGAAACAGGGCAACTGGGAGGGCTGCTGTGCGACAGGGGGGGGAGGACAGGCCCAGGGAACCGACTCTCCAAGAGGCCCTCACCACCATCATGGGAGCATACCATCACTCCCAGGAGACGATGGTGACGGTACTGGCCAGGTTCACCGAGATCCAGGCACAGCAGGAGGAACGGTACATGGGGTTCAGCAATGAACTCCGGGACATCGCTACCGCTATGGGGACCATAGTCCAGGCCCTCAACCGGATAGAAACCACATTGCGGGACCATGTGGCACCGCAAAGGGCCCCTGTCACTAGCCAGGAACAGCCTACCACCTCCGCCGGCGCTAGTGGTCAGGAGGCCCCCACACAACGACGGGCCCCCAGAACCCCACCTCCTGCTGAAGAACAACCACCTCGCAAGAGGAACCTGAGATCTCAAAGGAAGACAGAGTAGGATGCCAAGACCCCCGCCAGCCTAATATCCCCCCGGATGTCATTCCACTGTCCCACAGTGTCACCCTGTCCAACCTTGAACTGCCCCTGCTCCATCCTTCCACAGCCATATGAACAATGCACCTGTGCGACCGAGAACTGGACTCTGCCATGGACATAACTCCACCCTCACCCTTCACCGTTTTACTATCATGTACCAATATATAGCACTAAAAATAAATCACTCATTGCACATAAATCATTCTGGAGTCAGCCTGTATTAATTACAAATGTATAACACATTACTTATCAATAATGTTCTGTAATTTATGTGTGGACAACATACCGATGTCTATAAGCATTAGTCCATGGGCCAACCAAGCTGAAGTCACGCAGTGGGTCATACAGCACTGAAAAGGGAAGGGAAAAGTAAACTTCAGTTTAAAAGAACTGGGGGGAAATACACAAAGTAAAGATGCAGGGGGCATTCAGTAAAAGTTAAATGGCGTGGGTGATTCCTACCTGTGTGCTACTGAAAATACTGTTGGATAACTCTGTCCCTGTTGTCTGGGTCGTCCTCTTCGTCTTCCTCCTCTTCACTCTCCGCAGGCTCCACAGCTGCTTCAACCCCACCATCTGGACCATCCTCCTGCAGGAAGGGCACCTGACGTCGCAACGCCAGATTGTGAAGCATACAGCAGGCCACGATGATCTGGCACACCTTCTTTGGTGAGTACATCAGGGATCCCCCTGTCATATGTAGGCACCTAAACCTGGCCTTCAGGAGGCCAAAGGTTCTTGATCCTCCTAGTTCGCCCATGGGCCTCATTGTACCGTTCCTCTGCCCTGGTCCGGGGATTCCTCACTGGGGTCAATAGCCAAGGCAGGTTGGGGTAACCAGAGTCACCAATTAGCCACACACGTTGTCTCTGTAGCTGTTCCATCACATAAGGGATGCTGCTATTTCGCATCACATACACGTCATGCACTGACCCAGGGAACATGGCATTCACATGGGAGATGTACTGGTCAGCCAAACAGACCACCTGAACGTTCATCGAATGGTAACTTTTCCTGTTTCTGTACACCTGCTCATCGTCTTTTGGGGGTACTAAAGCCACATGGGTCCCATCAATGGCACCAATTATGTTGGGGATATGTCCAAGGGCATAAAAATCACCCTTCACAGTGGCCAAATCTACCTCCTCAGGGAATACAATGTAGCGCCGCATGTGTTTCGTCAGGGCAGACAACACTCTAGACAAGATTTTTGAAAACATAGGCTGAGACATTCCAGATGACATGGCCACTGTTGTCTGGAATGAGCCACTTCCCAGAAAATGGAGGACTGACAGAACCTGCACTAGAGGGGGAATTCCTGTGGGTTGGCGGATGGGGGACATCAGGGCTGGCTCCAGCTGGGCACACAGTTCATGTATAGTGGCTCGGTCAAGTCGGTATCGTAGTATGATGTGGCGTTCTTCCATTGTCGACAGGTCCACCAGCGGTCGGTACACGCGAGGATTCATCCTTCTCCTCGCAAGTCCCAGCGGACGGTGCCTAGGAAGGACAACATGGAGCACAGAGTCAAGCAAGTCACAGGTACGTTCACCACTGCATGCATAGCAGACGATTATCTATGTATTGAAAGGCGTGTATGTGTGGCAATGCAAGGCCTAGGCCTGTGTAACGCAGTACAAATTATGCCATGTGGGGCCTTGAAATGGCGGCTGCCTGACCTGTGAAGTGGGACAATGGGATGTGAGGTCAATGCGCTGGCGTGGCACACCGTGGCGGTAGGCGGTCGAAGACCGCTATACGAAGCCGCATTGGCTAACATTGAAGCCTATGGGTTTCAGGAGCCAATAATGAGGTGCGCCGGCGGTCGCGGTACGCACCGCCGCGGTACGCACCGCTGCGGGCGTGACCGCCATTTTCTATCTGCTTAATCACTCAAGACCTGATCTTCCACAGGAGAGGACCTATACTGCAAGTGCTGCTGTGACCTCAGTCTGGAAGTGACAATGGCTGCTGCGACTGGGGAAAGGGCCCCCGCCTTCAGTTCTGAAGAGTTGGAGAAGCTCGTGGATGGGGTCCTCCCCCAGTATGCGTTACTCTACGGTCCTCCAGACCAACAGGTAAGTCCACTGGGTGCACATTGAATGGGCTATGCCTGTGTGGAGTGGGTTGGATGCTAAGTTGGTGGGGTGGGGGGCGAATGAGGAGTGCAACGCACGACAGATGAGAGCATGTGCCATATGGCAAGGTTGGGGAGGGGGGGCCAATCGCATCTAACATGCAGGAATATGATGATTTCTCCTTCCCACACTGTACATGTCAAATAGGTCAGCGCCCATCAGAAAGTGGACATATGGCGTGCCATCGCCAAGGAAGTCCGGGCCCTGGGGGTCCACGTCAGACGGGGCACCCACTGCCGCAAGAGGTGGGAGGACATCCGCCGCGGGACCAGGAAGACCGCCGAGTCACTGCTGGGGATGGCCTCCCAACCTAGGAGGGGTGCCAGTCGTACCCTGACCCCCCTGATGTCCCGGATCCTGGCGGTGGCCTACCCTGATATGGATGGGCGCTTGAGGACATCACAGCAGACACAAGGGGGTGAGTATCAGCACATTCTGCTATCTCTCTGCGCAGTGGAGGAGTCTGGGTGGGGGAGGAGGGTTGGGGGTGACATTAGGCCAGGGCGCTTTCTGTAGTGTAGTCCTCTCCTTTAGGCATGGCCCTGTGCTCCCGGCCCCCACCTCTGTAGGGTGACAAGTACAGCTATCGATGGTCCAGCATCACACATGTGCGCCTTTGTCGTGTCTAGACCTGTTGTTCTAGTCAGAAGTACTGAGTAGTGTACCCCGAATGCGCGGCTTAGTGCATGAGGCTCCTGTGTCTGTCCTCTCCGCCAACGGTGTTGACATTGCATGCACTCAACCTGGTCTTCGTTTTTCTCCCCCCACCCTTCTTCTTCGTCTTCTTGTGCATGTGTGCATTAGCATCATCAGGCGGAGGAGATTTGGCATCGGAGCATGAGGGAGCTGCAAGTCACAAGGCCCCGGTGGGACCAGGAACAGACACCGAGGGCACCAGTGATCCGGAGGGCGAGGGGAGCACCACAACGGGGACCGGTGGTGACACCAGCGACAGCGACACGTCCTCGGATGGGAGCTCCCTAGCGGTGGCGGCAACATCCGGGCCCCCCGCCTCTACAGGTACAGCCGCCACCCAGCGCACCAGCCCCGCCCTCCCAGCAGCCCCTCAGCCTACGCTCCGTGCCCGCTCGCCCAGGAAGGCGGGCGTCTCCTTTACCCCAGGCACCTCAGCCCCTGCCCCTGTTACCCCTGCTGCCCTCAGTGAGGAGGTCATTGATCTCCTCAGGACACTCATTGTTGGGCAGACTACCCTTTTGAATGCCATCCAGGGGGTAGAAAGGGAGGTGCATCGGAGCAATGCCTACCTGGAGGGCATTCATGCGGGTCAGGCTGCCCATCAACGATCGTTCAATGCTCTGGCCTCAGCACTGACGGCAGCCATTGTCCCTGTTTCCAGCCTCCCTCTTCTGACTGCCTCCAGCCTGTCTCTGTCTCCTGTTCCTCAGCCTATCCCATCCACACCATCAGACCAGCCTGCACACACCTCAACACCCAAGGGCAGCTCATCCAGACACAAGCACCACAGAACCCACAAGCATTCACGCAAGCAACACCCAGATGCAGACATTCCAACAGTCACTACCACCTCTGTGTCCCCCTCCTCCTCGTCTCCCTCCTCCCTCCCTGTGACGTCTACACTCACACCTGCATGCACACCACCATCAGCCAGTGCTTCCATCACCAGCACACCCTCCAGTCCAGTCCGCACACGTGCAGTCACCACCCACACTGCCATTTACACGTCCCCTGTGTCCTCTCCCACTGTGTCTGTCACCCCCTCTTCCAAGACACACAAACGCAGGCAGCCACCCACCCAACAGCCATCCACCTCACGACAGCCTCCAGCACATGCACCTGCACCCAAAGACAGCACACCTGACTCTCCTACAACCACATCCTCTTCCTCCACTTCCATCTCCACTTTTCCTGCCTTTTACCTTGGTCCTAAGAAACTTTTCCTTGCTAATCTTGACCTCTTTCCCTCTACTGAACCACCCCCTCCATCTGCAAAGAGTCCCAAGAGCACCTCAGCCACCACCAGCCCAGCTTCGAGTGTCACTGTGGTGCATGGGTTCTGGAGCCCACCCTTTGCCAGCAGTGACACCTCAATCAGCAGCAAGGGGACAGCCAGCCCCCCACCAGGCAAGAAGACCAGGAAGCTGAAGGGCCGCCGTGAGAGGACTGACACGGCTGCCCCCAAGGAGCCAAGTTCGCCCACTTCACCAGCCACAACAGCTAGGGGAGGCAAGGGCCCGAGAGCCCCATCTAAGGAGCGAAAGGGCAGCAGGGCGGAAGAGTCAGCCAGCAGGAGCGCGGAGCAGGAGGGGCCCACAAGCCCCATCCCGGGTGTTAGGAAGGACACCAAAGGGCCCAGGACTCCGTCACCGAAGGGTCCAGCAACAGCACGGTCGGAGGGCGAGTGAGCAGGGAGTCCAGGCCAGGTCTGGCTCCCTTGACCTACTGGACGAGCACCGCTGAACAGGGCCCCGCCATGCAGAAGAGCACCGCTGAACAGGGCCCCGCCGTGCAGAAGAGCACCGCTGAACAGGGCCCCGCCGTGCAGAAGAGCACCGCTGAACAGGGCCCCGCCGTGCAGAAGAGCACCGCTGAACAGGGCCCCGCCGTGCAGAAGAGCACCGCTGAACAGGGCCCCGCCGTGCAGAAGAGCACTGCTGAACAGGGCCCCGCCGTGCAGAAGAGCACCGCTGAACAGGGCCCCGCCATGCAGAAGAGCACCGCTGAACACGGCCCCGCCGTGCAGAAGAGCACCGCTGAACAGGGCCCCGCCGTGCAGAAGAGCACCGATGAACAGGGCCCCGCCATCTCAAACACCGCTCCGCTGGGCCCCGCCGTCTCAAGCACTGCTCCGCTGGGCCCTTCATCTCAAGCACCGCTCCGCTGGGCCCTTCATCTCAAGCACTGCTGGGCACTGCCGTCTCAAGCACCGCTCCGCTGGGCCCTCCATCCCATGCACGCTCCGCTGGGCCCTTCATCTCAAGCACCGCTCCGCTGGGCACCGCCGTCTCAAGCACCGCTCCGCTGGGCCCTTCATCTCAAGCACCGCTCCGCTGGGCCCTTCATCCCAAGCACCGCTCCGCTGGGCCCTCCATCCCAAGCACCGCTCCGCTGGGCCCCGCCGTCTCAAGCACTGTTAACGGTTCACTGTGCCCACCATGCATCCTCCTTGACCAGTGGAGACTGTAATCCACCTGATGGACTGTGGCTTTGCACTCCCCAGGATTGATCAGTGGGCAAGCCACCCACTGTAGAGACTTGAGAGACTGTGGCTTTGCACTCCCCAGGATTGATCAGTGGGCAAGCCACCCACTGTAGAGACTTGTGAGACTGTGGCTTTGCACTCCCCAGGATTGATCAGTGGGCAAGCCACCCACTGTAGAGACTTGAGAGACTGTGGCTTTGCACTCCCCAGGATGGCCGAGTGGGCAACCCACCCACTGTAGAGACTTGAGAGACTGTGGCTTTGCACTCCCCAGGATGACCGAGTGGGCATGGTGGCCCCTTCGTGGATCTGGCGTCGTGGACTCATGTGGCTGTGGTGCCCCCCCCCTTCCCTTCCCCCTGAGGTGCCTGTAGTTATTTCATCAGATGCCCCTGCAGTGTTCTCTCCAAAGGACTCAGGTCTCCTGTGTGGGCTTTGCCCTTGTGTTGCTACACTTTGGCCGACGGACACTTTGAATCTCGTTAGTTGTGCAGGACTTATTCCCTCGGTTTTTCGTATGCACTGGATATTGAATTTGGATTTTTGAGTTGTTATTGCTATTTGACCGTGACTTATCAGTGGTTTTTTTTTCCCATAAATTTCGAGTCACTATTTAATTATGTCCTTGTTTTCTTTACGGGGGTTTGGGTGGTTTCACTGTGACTTGTTGCTCTGCATTGGTGTGTACATGGTTTGGGGGGGTGGGTGTATCGCGTATGTGTGTGCACGTGACCTTTCGTCCTCCCCCCTCCCCTGTGTCGTAGGTGCAGTACTCACCGTTGTCGTCTGCGCCGGCGTTCGTACTCGTGGTAGATGAGCAGGTAGACGAGAGCAGGTAGGATGTTTAATTCAGGTTCCATGCTGTCCTCCTTCCTCGTGGAGTGCGTAAGAGGTGCGCGTTTTCCCATTCGTAGTCTGTTTCCGCCGTGTTTTTATCGGCGGTGCTCCCGCCCCGGAAAAGGTGGCGGATTGGCCGGTCATGATAGTGTGGGAGGAACATTGTCTGCCGCCTGGCTGTTGGCGGTGACCGCCGCGCTGTTTGTCGGTCCCGCCGTGGCGGTCGGAGTGTTAATGTGGCGGTCTCTGTTGGCGGTTCCCGCCAGGGTCAGAATTCCATTTTTTGGACCGCCGGCCTGTTGGCGGGTTGGCCGCCGCTTTATCACCGACCGCCAGGGTTAGAATCACCCCCTAAATGTATTGCATCGCTTAAAAAATTATTTTCAGCAAATAAATGAAAACCCTTAATGATTTTGCGAATCAAAATCTACCCGCACAGAAGTCAGACAAGCAGAGTTCTAGCGAGGACAGCAGAGAATGAAACCCCTTCCCAGGCTTGCATAAGGCGAGCGACAGACAGTGTCTAAGAGTCAAGTGACACTCTCTCTCTCTCTCTCTCTCTCTCTCTTCCCCCCCCCCCCAGATGAGGCCAAGATGCTCACTTGAGAGAGGCCTGGTTAGGCTAAGGAGATCCCTATTTACTGAATCACTCAATTAAATCTTTTCAGAGCATAAACAAGCCTGATATGTACGAGGACCAGTGTCAGCCAAGCATATAAGAAATGTGTGCACACATGCAACAATGCACATGCATTAGTAATATGACAAAGGCTTTCCTTCACTTTTAACGGGGCACACCCCCTGCACATGAGGACATTTCCACATAACATAATACTATTGGTTCAAGCGTTCTTACGTCACAGTATATGGTTGCATCCCATTTTTCTTGCACATAACGTATGTGTAAAAAACATGCATGTACCAACTTGACATTTCAATGGCTTAGCAGTACATACATGCATTCACATGTGAAAGGACACAGTCTGGACTTATTATAGCAGAGCCATAAGAACAGCCCAAGGGTCTGTCAGCATGCCCCAGTGAATTACTGCAAGAAGATATGAGTATGGTCTCCTATGTGGATGATACAAACACCACTTGCAAAGAACTAAAACATTTCTAAAACTACAGACAGAACAGCCACAGTAATAGCTAACCGGGTTACAATATTCATTTTGAAAAACTGGGACTTTTAATATGATTTTCTTAAGCTACGAGTTATGCCTGATGGAAAGGGTCTCCCACCTGAATTCCTAGAACATTCTGAGACATTAGAAACTCCAATCACACGCGAAAAGATTGCAGACATTGATGGGCTTTTAAAATGTAAGTCGAACATACATCTTCACTTGCTAAAATGGGTTAAACCACTGTGTTAACTAATTACTCCCACATTTACAGGAAAGGGTTGGAAAGAGGGACATACTTAAGGAGATAAAAATACATGAGTGTTTCTGCTTACTTGCAGAAGGGTGCTACCAAGTGCTTATAAGTAATTTAACCAGTTTCAAGTGAAGCAGGATGTATGTATATGATGCACGACCAGACCACGTGTACAGCTCATACATCTCATTTGTATTCAGCTGCAGAGAGAGCTCCAGTACAGAAGATTCCCACTGCAGTACAAGGCACCTACAAACACAGAACCTTCTATTACCATAGCTACTACGCCAAAGTCTGCAGCATTAAATGCTAGATGGGTAAAGTGGTTCAGTTTGAACATTGGCAGTAAGTGTGAGTCACCCCTGAGGACACAATGGTTTCTTCAGTCTCACTAGGCAAACATACAAACACCGCAGACAATGAGGTGAGAAGTGTCTATATATGTATGTTCAGGTGTTCTGCCAATTTGGCCCAACTGGCTATTTATGCAGGCTTCATTAGTTAAAAGGATGCAAAACTCTTGCCCACTGCTGTGGCAATCTGTCACTTCTCACTGCAGACCAGGGATGTGTCTGAGATGGACTCCCTCTGGCTGGAAGATCTAAGCATACTCTAGGTTAGTAAAGCACCACCAACAGGAGGCAGTGATGTCCAATCTCACCCTGGCAACACTGATTCCTATCTTTCTTGCAAGCTCACCATCCCTGGTGGTTATTGACAAACCCGCAGTGTAAAAAGGAAAAGAAACAGGCAGCAGGCCTTTTCCATTGATGCACCCAGAATCCCATACAACATCCCTGTATCCATCAGGACTGCCTCAAAGATGCTCCAATTTATGAAAGAGTTGAAGGCTCACCGTTTTAAAGAATACTACATCACAACGCATACCCATAGCTCAGCTACCTCTCCTATTTCTTATTGAATTTATTCTTGTCATTGACCCTGTACAATCCTCCGCTGCCTTTTGGCTAGGTTTGTGCGACAGAAATACCATGTACATGAATACACACATCCCTCAGTGGTATGGAACTCTGTTTTATTCTGTGAGCATTGTGTCTCTTCAACTGAATTAAAAAAACAATCTCAAAATATGAGCATGTCAGTGCACTTCCACACTGCTGGCGATCTAGCCTGAACTTTGCTATGCTGCGACCAGCCCTGAAGAGTTGTCTGGAACACCGCTGACTGGTGGACAAGGTCATGGATATTGACAAAGGGCAGTAGAAGTTTTCAGCCTACGCTGCATTTGACCTTAGAGTAGGGTTCGCTCCCCAGGACACACAATTTTGGGTGAGGATGTAAGCATTTGTTGAATGGCGCATGTGTTCTGCCTCACTCTAGGTTTCCCTGCCAGCTTAGAAACTACATGCCAAGAGCACACAGGACACTATTAAACTGCCCGCTTGTGCTCTCCTTTACAGAGCAGCTGCCTAGCAGCTCCACAGGCATTAGTGATGCAACCACAGCTCAACTCACTGCCTTCTACGCTTCTTGTCTGATGCCTGGCGACTATGCATGTCCCTTTTTAATTGATGGATCCTTGCAGACTGGACCAGGGTCTACCATTGGCTAATTTGTTATGCTGTGTAATTGGTTGGAGAACTAAGCTTCTCAGTCAGCGCCTGCTGCATTGGTCACCATAGATGGTGCCAGTTTTGTCACAACTCTGCCTGCAAATTATATTTAAGTTTATTTTATTTAGCTGGATTTTCCTAACAATTGGGACTACTTTCATTATGTTAGTCTGGTGTTTCTGAGCTCTTGTGTCCATTATGTACTCTTTGTATGTCTAGAATACTGTAAGTGCTGCCTATCAGTGCCTACCATCCTTATCAGTATACAGTCCGTTGTGCCCCCATCTTTGTTTTTGATCAGTCCTGGGAAAACGGTGATGCCAGGGGAGGAAGGGCACGAGGCATTTCACATTTATTTGGACCCTAGGGGTTGGGATGCGCTTGTGACCACAAGGAAGCTCAGTTTAGTGGTGGGAGGAAAGTGCCAACAACACCACTGACGTCACGGGAACATGGCAGAAGCGAGGATGCTTCAGATATGGGAGAGGAATCTGATGATAAATTACTTACAAGAGCACAATTGCCAAAGAAGACCATTGATCAATGTCTGTAAGTTTCTGGAACCTTTATAACAACATATAATTTGCATAAGCAGATCATTTATGTTCAACTAATCATTTGCACCAAGAATCTGAAGATTGAATAAAAATTACAAAGCTTAAAGAAACCTTCTTCTGAAAAATCTATTACTATTGCCAAGCACATGGATGGGAAATATATTACATTGTGTAAAACAACTGAATGCATGTGAAGGTACAGAAAGTGCAGAAAAGAAATATAAAGTGAGGTTTCATCCTGCTGCCAACTTCCTCCTCCAACAAGGAGGTGCCAGTATGTGGCCAACACCTCCTGCGGTGGTGGATCCATGGACCCTACATGCCCCCTTTCAAAGGTTGCCACTGTAGGGTGCACTGTGTACCACTTCCAATGTAGTGCATGCAATTTTTACTGGTGTGCCTGCATCTCCAATATGGCCGGGGCCATGTCTCGTACCAATGAGGAAGCAACCCATTCACTTTGCACAGGCACTATGGGCGATCTCAACTTTTAACGTGCAGCTTTTTCTTGGGGTAGTGAACAAACAGAAATAAAGCAAGACAGGCAATCAGAAATGGAGAATTGAGCATATGGAACCTGCTATTTTGTTCCATCCAATGTTTAAATAATTATATCATAAATTAATTAGCTTTCAAGAAAACAAAATAAATGTTGGTCCTTGTTATGACAGTCAGAGGAAAGACCACATGTTGAGGTGGGGATGGGACTAAGAGAATGAGTTTGTGTCTCTCTCACATGCTAAAAAGACAACTTTTACCCGGTTTTCGATTTAGCTCATTCTGTGGAGTGGGTGAACGTCTGCAGAACTCTTGACAAATCAGTTATTTTCCAACCTTTCAGTAAGTCTGTGAATATAGCGGAGCACTATGGGCCATATGTACGAACACTTTTTCCCATACACACAGAATGGGTAAAAACCTCTGCTACATCTGGCCCTATACATTACTCTGGTATGCAAACATTTGCATCTATGCCAAACACAGCACCTGATTCAGAGTCTGGCGAACTGAGACCTGCCCGTCCCACTGGAGGTGGATCACCTCTGCCACGCTGATGACCTACCGCCAGCCAGATTTAGAGATGACCACCGGCCCTCAGTCATCTTTGTGCTTTGAGAGTAACCGGCGCCATCGTCCCTTCAATGTGCTAAAAGTTTGGTGGACGGCTACAGTTGGGTTTGATGGCCGTTGTTTTGGAAAAACAAAAAACGTAATGACCCTCTCACCCTGAGAATTTACTCCCTGGGTGTCGTGTCATTATAGATTTTTACCTGTATCTCACCACAAGGTTTTTCCTAGTGGTGACAGATAGGAAAAAAAGACATTAAAATATCTGGCCATTGGAGAAAGTATTCTGTTAACAGAATACTTAAGGTCGGCCCAAATCTAAATGATCGAGGAAGGCTGAGAGTTTGGCGGGCGGAGTACTGCGTTGCATTTGTGATGCATTAGTGCCCACCAAACTGTAAATCATGCCCCTAGTCTGTGCCATTTCTGCTGCATGTGACAGGTAATCCAGCAACAAATATACACTCAAAATTAAGGGTCTTACATACACACTCCATGGTGCAGGCATTTTTGGCCTTTCCCCCCTGCGCTGGAGCACAATGGGCTGCCTAGATTCAATGCAGGTGCCCTGGCACCATGGTGCAAGGATGTCCGTGTTTCAGACAGGATTGTTTCTGTGCAGGAAGGGACACCTTCCTGCACAAAAGGAATCTGTGGATGCTTTTTCATCTTTCTGCTGCAGCACGCATGGAAAGAGGAAAAAACAAGGAGAACTAAAGATATTTCTTCTCATCGCGCCTCCCTGGGGAGGGATAAGATTTTGATGCATTCCCAGGTTTGCAGATCCTTGTAAATTCTGGGAATGTGTCAAATCTCATAGATGTTACATTGGAAAACACACTGCAACGCCCATGGAACGCCTCCATGATGCATTGTAAGGCAACACAGCTGCATTGCCTTACACCATATCTACAAAGCCATGAAAAGCCATGCAAAGTGGCTCTGCATGGTCTTGTGGATATGGGCCTGCACAATGTGCTGCCAGTGCGTCACAAAAAGCGAAACACCTGTGGCCCAAACGGCTTGTAAATAAGCCCCTATGTTGTGCAACATGACAAATTATGGGGCTAACAGATTTCACAGTATTTCTGCTGAATTAATAAAATTAAATAGAACAGATATATTTTCTCCAGTTATGAAACGTAAAAGCAAAATTAATTTGTTCTAGTTTTTATTTTTTAAGGAATTGAAACAGTGCAAGTCAGGCCTCCTCCATTTTTCAACACAAGATACTCCTCCACCAAGATTTCTTTGGTATCAATTGTCCTGCACACTGAAACATATTTTAGAAACAGTTTCAATGCACTTGTGTAAAAATCTCTATGAAATTCCTTATACAATATGCAGTTGTGACAAGTTTGTTCTCTCCCTTCTGCCCCCCACTTATTACGCAGTCAGCAAACAATGGTGCAAAAATGTCACTTTGTAAGGCAACTTCAGATGAGTACTTTTCTCGCTAGATTTTTGTGCAATCTGCTGGATTAGAGGCTTCGTCAAAAGATTACGACCAGGTTAATAAGTGCTTTGGGAATATGTAAAACTGCAGAATTTAGAATTCACACTTGTCACTGTTCAATTTATTGTGACACACCACCGGCTCAAATTAAGCACTGGTGTGTCACCAGCATACATAAAGAATGTAACACCAAGCGACTAAATGTGGGATGCCAAGTTACCACATATACATTGAATAACAGTGGAGACAATATTGAGCCCTGTGCGCTCGTTCAGACCTAGAGTCCTGGTACTCTTTATTGATCACCAAGAATTTACTATGCATTAATAAACATCAATACTTTAAAGTTTGCTTACCTGCTATATCAGTGAGTCATCCCACTGTATAGATGAATAATTAACAGTAAAAGGTAGCCAGCCTCATCAGTATATATCATAATCAAATAACTGAGCATTTCCATTTTTCCCATTGTATTATCATTCTTCCAGGTTAAAGCAATACCCCCCCCCCCCCACCTCTTTGGAAAACAATCAGAAGCCCATTGTAGGACATCAGAGTATTTTCTGTATACAAAGAACTTACTTTGCAGGGCATGTTCTACAATGAAGTATGTGTCAGGCAGTCAAATTGTTTGTTTTGTGTAACATGTAACATGCTGATGACACAAAACTGCCCTTCTTTACTTCCACTAAACTGTTAAACGTGTCCTATGGTTTCTACATGTCCAACAGGCAGGTTCTCTAAGTTAATGTTGCACAAAAGTTGAACTTAGGAGCACAATACAGGAAAATAAAGGGACAACATCCCACCCTTCTCCTGGTTCCCACAACCAGGATGGTTGGCTTTTGCCCATGTGAACGGGATTTGCCGGCATGGAAATTTCACCAGGTGGGACATCTGTGGGAGCAAATTTGCTGTCCGGGAGGGGTCTGTACGTGTCCCAAGGTAGTTGCATCTGACAAAGTTGATGAAAATGATTTGTGGATCTTCACAATTTTAAGCATGTAGTTTTCCATATGGAAATGTATGCATTTGTATGCCATCATGGGCCGGTATAAATCTTTTTTCATGGTGGGACCAGGAATAGGAGATAATTAGGGTTTCCGGTTTTCAGTTAAAACTGATTATAAGTGATAAAACACCATCAAGGTGAATATATGTTGTCAGAAGAAACTGAAAAACACTGGCTTCGCTCCACTTTTACTGCATTGGTGTTGTTTGGTGTTAAACAGTATGGGGGTCATTCTAACTCTAGCGGGCGGCGGAGGCCGCCCGCCAGAGTTCCCCCCTCCAGAATACCGCACCGCGGTCAGTAGACTGCTGCGGTTATTCTGTGTTTCCCGCTGGGCTGGCGGGCGACCGCCAGAAGGCCGCCCGCCAGCCCAGCGGGAAGCCCCCTTCCCACGAGGAAGCCGGCTCCGAATGGAGCCGGCGGAGTGGGAAGGTGCGACGGGTGCAGTTGCACCCGTCGCGAATTTCAGTGTCTGCTAAGCAGACACTGAAATTCTTTGTGGGGCCCCCAGGGGCCCCACGACACCCCATACCGCCATCCTGTTCCTGGCGGGCGAACCGCCAGGAACAGGATGGCGGTATGGGGTGTCTGAATCCCCATGGCAGGATTCAGCAGGGCAGCAGAAAACCGGCGGGAGACCGCCGGTTTTCCTGTTCTGACTGCGGCCAAACCGCCGCGGTCAGAATGCCCTGCGGGGCACCGCCAGCCTGTTGGCGGTGCTCCCGCCGACCCTGGCCCCGGCGGTCAAGGACCGCCGGGGTCAGAATCACCCCCTATATCTTCTTGTGGACATTGTACGGTCCCAGCATCCCTAGGACCGCCTTCCACTCCTGGTTTGGGAGCATGGGTCACATTATATGGCTTCGGCACACTGTTCACTGCATGTGACTGTGCAGTGGCCAGCAGGTTTCGCAGCTGAAATCTGAGTAGGATCTCAGTCTAGGGGGTATGAGCACCTCCACGATTCCAAGCTCCTTCATGACAGAGCCTTGCTTTTTAGAGGCTCAGGTAACAGGATTGTGGTAATAAAGACCACTGTGCAAATGGACACCTCTGGAATCAGTGTGCTCCATCAAACACTACGTCCAGTTCTTAAGTTCATCGTGTGATAGTCTACGAGGTAAGCCATATCACAAACATTTTCAGTGCCCGTGCACCACTCAACGAGGTCCATGAGCTGATTTTGCTACAAGCTTTTTGTGCTTCCATTAACTCAGAGTATTTATGAGTTACTGTGTAAGCCAGTGGTTCCCAACCTGTGGTCCGGGTACCCCTGGGGGTCCGCCAAGCCTCCTCGGGGGGTCCGCGACTGCTTAGAAAATTAAATAATATTAACAGATTAGGTCCTCAGCTTTCAGTAATGACTCAGTCGGGGGTCCCTGGATTCCAAGAAAGATTCAGTGAGGGTCCCCGGGCTCCAGTAATGATAAAGTTGGGGTCAACAAAATTCAAAAGGTTGGGAACCACTGGGGTAAGCTATAGACGGTGCATCTCGGAATTGTCTAGTGTTTGCTGCAGTTTCAGCAATGGGCACTTGGCAACATGCCCTGTGCAGGAGAGTGTAACTGCATTTAATGGAAACTATGAAGCTGTGCTCGTTCTTCCTCCCAAAACGGAAACTTCATTATTCAACACACCAAACTACACAAAACGCAAAGAGCCTTGTGCAACTGTCACAAATAAGTGTCAGGAAACACAGTTTCTGCACTGCTTCAAAAAACAAAAAAATACCCACGTGCCTGCTAAAAATCAGTGCTAAGAGGTCCTCAAATAAACACAAAATCCCACAGTTGTAGCCCAGCAGTGCAGAATAAGCTTTATTCCTGTTGTCAACTGCACTTGTAAATTACCCACAGCGAGGAGCTCAGCTGCTTCTTTATACACCCGCTCAGTTTGCTGTCAGCAAGGTCCCTACAGCTAACAGGCTGGGAATGTGTCAACATGCTAGGCCTTCTTCAGTGAGGCTTAACAAGGAGAAATAACCCTGTTGCTTCCTCTTTCCATGTGTGCTGCAGTCTGCAGCTCTCCGAGAAAGAGAAATATGCCTCTAACGATAGTGTGAAGGAAGGTGCCCCTTCCCGTACAAAAACACAGTCCTGCCTGTGACGCGGGCACGTGTTGTCAGGGTGCATGTGTTGGTGCTAAGAGCACGCGCAGGCAGACAGCTGAAGAGTGCTGCATCTTAGTAGGTACTACAGCTTTCAGCTCTCTCCCATTCATGCAGTGCAGTGCAGCGACTTGCCTTGCTGCACCGCATGTATTTTAAGTAAATCTGCCCCTGATGGGTACATTCTGTAGAACAATGAGGTACACGTTCTGTAGCACCTCCCATCCAGAGTGTGTGCGTGCAGACTCTGCCCTCAAACCAGTGCTTAATTTGTAAATAAAAGCGTGCCAGCCAAAGCCCTCCTCTTAAGCACACAGCAGCTGCAATTAAATGTGGGAACACGCAATACCGAGGCGGCATAATCCTGAAGCCATCTCGGGCCTCTTTAATCCATTTACAGCCACTCCCTGCCCCTTCAGCTCACTCTTGCAGCTTTCTACTTTCTCAGCTTGTGACGCTTTTTCGTTCTTCCTTTCCTCTGTCTTTCCCATATGTGTCTTTTGCTTGGAGTGAATGCTTGAGGCAGAAGACTAAGCGCCGGCCCTCAAAAATAAGTGCTGATGCTCCTCACCAAAAGCAACAAGCACAAATTAAGCAATGCCTCATCCAGTATCATCCCTCTACTCTTTAGGCACGCCAAGGCATAACTTCCACAATGATCCCTACATAATATATTAACCGGAACAAGCACAAGACCAGGCCTATTCTCTTTGTCAATGATTGGTTCACTGCGCTCTGTGACCAATAGATATTATTAACAAATATTATCCTTTTAATTTAATGGGCAGGTATACCCTTTTATCTTCTAACCAGGCACACGCGCGTCTCGTTCACTGATTGACTGCCTCATAGAGACATCCGTGGTTCTGCTATTCTTGGGTACAAGGATGCTTTGTGCTGGACTCTCCCATCCCTGCTCTCTCGCAGCCTCAGTCCGTTGTAGCCAGTGCTTTAAATGGAAAAACAGAAGTGCAGGTACTCTGTAATAGAGTACCTGCTTGTTTCTGAGAAGTGCCGGTACTCTCCAATTGAAAGTATTACGTTTTTCTTGAGATGTGCCGGTACTCTCCCTCTCAAAATAAAAAAGTGCCGGTACTCAGTACCGGAGAGTACCGGCCCATTTAAAGCACTGGTTGTAGCACAGAGTGATTTACACAGCCCAGTCTCCCTTGTACTGGACTCAGCATGTTACCCGGTGTCCTCCTGAAATGTTACAAGATTAGTGCCGCGACTGAAGCCCGAGGCGCGCCTGCTGACCGCAGATGAAGAGGGATGAACACGAGCCCGGAGCTTGTCCCGGTCTGCGAGAGATCAGATCGCCCATTACCGCACAAATGAGCCTCGCGCCGGCCTCACTCCCCGAGCTTGCCCGACAAAGGCCCCGAGGAAGACATGAAACCGAAGACCGATGGGGGGAGGCGGGCGGTGAGCTCCCTGTGCTGCCCGGGGTTGCATTCTTCACACTCGTTAAACGGGAGGTCATCGGCGCCATTCCTGGATCTGAATATGGATTGTTAGATTTAACCACCTTCAAGATCTGCTGCATTCGAGTCGGGTCACTGTTTCTTAAAAATGTTATTCTATCAAGCTTTTGACATCCCTGTGAAACTGCAAGAAGTGACATCACACTACCTTTGACGTCAGTGACGAATCGCTGTACTTTCTCTTAGCGAATCTTTATGCAAATGTGTTTCTGCATCGCGTGAATAAACAGCAATTGATGACAACTAGCTACTGCAGACTTTAGAGCTGGAGGCACAGTGGCTTTTACAATATAAAATCAAAGTATTGCACAGTCCTGGAGGCTTGGAAACTGCAGTGCAGGCCGTGCAGCTGCCACGAGGACCAGGAGAGCAGCTCCCAGGAAAATCAGGTAACTCATTGGACGTATTGTAAGGATGGAGAATGATGACTAAATCTTGGTTAAATAACGTTTTTAACGAATAGAAACACAATTCACCTTGAAGTTGTCAATGCTACCTGTTAGAAATGGGGTCTCTAGTTGGCAGTCAGTTTACACCCTGTCCAAGTAGGGACCCTCACTCTAGTCAGCGTAAGGGAGTCACATTTATAAGATAACCCCTGCTCACCCTCCTTGGTAGCTTGGCACAAGCAGTCAGGCTTATCTCAGAGGCAATGTGTTAAGCATTTCTACCCACACACAGTAACACAGTGAAAACACTGCAAACGGACACCACACCAGTTTAGAAAAGTAGCCAATATTTATCTAAGTAAAACAAGACCAAAACGACAAAAATCTAACATACACAAGCAAAGATATGAATTTTTAAATTTTAAACCCCAATAAAGCGCTTAGAAACACAATAGCTCCAACTGGGGCTATCACGACATCGTTGACTGCGTTATTCCCAACAGTCCTACGCCACTCCAGAGGGAGTGCGGTGTTGGTCACAGACTCGCATGGACCCCAGGTACAGCCCTTTTGAAAACAATGAAACAAAGACATTATATGGAGTCGAGGAGATGAGGCGTTGCTGGAACTAGTGTGTCATCGGTTACGTAATGCTACCGGGGAAGTGAGATGTTGGTTCCTTACTGCGAAGCAGGTGAGGTGGGGCATTGGTTCCTTACAGTTGCAGGGGAGTCATGTGGCGTCGGTGGTGAGACGTTGATTCCTTACGATCCGACAGGGGTCGATTAATCTGGCGGGTCATTAACTGATGGGGGGACATCTCAGGGTCGCGGTCCAACCATGGGCTACTGGCGCCGCGGCGGAGTCGGATGTCACAGACATTGGTGACACAGCACTTGGGACTCACAACATCATGGGACTTCAGCGGCATTGCGGCACGCCAGGCCTGCAATGTCGGTCCCAGTCGTCCTACTTCATCGGGGACCATAGCTTTGGGTGCAGGCAGTGGCACGGAGTCGGGGAGCCAGGCCGGTCCTGGAGTCGTCGAGAAACGGTGTGCCTGGTTCTTCTTGTTTTTATGCCATATTTCACTCCCAAGGACCCAGGGCCTGGACTAGGTAAAACCTGACAAGTCAGGGTCCTCCCCAACAAAACCCAGCGGCTGGCAGGTTAAGTGTTTGATGTCCCTAAGACTTCTTGACAGGAGGAAAGCTCAGTTCATGCCCTTGGAGAAACTGCACAAGCAGGATACACAACAAAGCCTAGTCTTTGTTCTCTCCAAAGCATAAGCAGCAACTGCAGGCCAACCCAGCAAAGCACACACAGCAAAGGGCAGTACTCCTCCTCACAGCTCTTCAGCTCTTCTCCTTGGCAGAGTCACCACTTGATCCAGAAGTGTTCTGAAGTTGAGGGGTCAGCAGTCCAATACTTACACTCATTTCTGCCTTTGAAGTAGGCAAATTTCAAAGGAAAGTCCTTGTAGTGCACAAGACCCTGCCTTTCCTGCCCTGGCCCCAGATACACTCCAGGGGGTTGGAGACTGCATTGTGTAAGGACAGGCACTGCCCTATTCAGGTGCAAGTGTCAGCTCCTCCCACCCTCCTAGCCCGGAAAGACCCATCAGGTATCACAGAGCATACCCCAGCTCCCTTTGTGTGACTGTCTGGAGTGAATCCACAAACAGCCCAACTGTCATCCTGACCCAGACATTTATTCCACAGCCAGGAAGTGGCGCAGAATGGTTAGGCAAGGAAATGCCCACTTTCTAAAAGTTGCATTTTCAAACATGCAATCTAAAAACCATCTTCACTAAAAGATGTATTTTTACATTGTGAGTTCAGAGACCTCAAACTCCATTTCTCTACCTGCTCCCAATGGGAAATTACAGTTAAAAGATATTTCAAGGCAATCCCCATGTTAACCTATGGGAGGGATAGGCCTTGCAATAGTGTAAATTTAATTTGGCACTATTTCACTATCAGGACATGTAAAACACACTAGTACATGCCCTACCTTTTAAATATACTGCACCCTGTCCAATGGGGCTACCTTGGGCCTACCTTAGGGTGCCTTACATGTACTAAAAGGGAACATTTGGGCCTAACTAGTGGGTGCACTTGCCAGGTTGACATGGCAGTTTAAAACTGCACACACAGGCACAGCAATGGCAGGTCTGAGACATGTTTCCACGGCTACTCATGTGGGTGGCACAATCAGTGCTGCAGGCCCATTAGTAGCATTTGAGTTACAGGTCAGGGGCACACATTGTGCACTATACTAGGGACTTACTAGTAAATCAAATATGGCAATGATGGATAACCAATCATAATCACAATTTACACAGGGAGCACTTGCACTTTAGCACTGATCAGCAGTGGTAGAGTGCCCAGAGTACCAAAATCAGCAAAAACGAAATCCATCACACAGTCAAAAATCAGGGGGCAGAGGCAAAAAGACAGGCGAAACCATGGCAAGGATGTCAGGTCTAACATTACCGCTCTAGCAAAGGTAGTAAACATCAAATGGTTGAGCAACTGAGTGCCATGTTTATGCAAGGTTCACACGCAACAGGGAAGAGCATGTTTGAATCTGGTTTTATGAAAATGAGCACAAATGTTAGCAGGCTGCCTGTAAGTATAATGCCCTGTATTGCGAGAATCTGGCTTAAGGAGAAGAGTAGCAGAAAAAAGTCAGAGAGTGAGGTTTCTCTTGTAGACATCTGTTGTATTTATTATTTCTACAAGCACTGGCACATGCATTTTTATACTGTGACTGCATTCTGTATTCATTAAGTATGTTCTGTCATGAAAAGCAGTGGGCACTCAAGTTTAGCATTGGGTTACTTGCTGTGAAGTCACATTGCTGTGCTGCTGACAATAAACTCAATTTATCTCACCTAAACCTGAGTGGAGTTCTTAATAACATCCTTCTTGCTGCAACTCCCTGGCTCACAACAAATGGCACCATCTCTGCCATTACGAGAACCATAGACTGGGTACAGAAAGTCCACAAAGAGAACACTGTAATGACAGGAGGTGGCAGATGTTGGAGGTCCACTCCAACCACAACTCCTCCATCCATGGCAGCTTTCATAGATGACGTCGTAGACATAGCTACCCCCCAGGCCCTGGCGTCAGTCGACAACCTCCTCCTCGGTGACCTGAATTTCCACCTTGAGGACTGCACCAACCCAAACACCACCGCTCTACTCGACAACCTCACCATCCTCAGCCTCAGACAGCTGGTCTCCGTTGTAGGAAGGTGGCCTCTTCCCAGCCTTGTTATCCCCACTTTTGGCCTGTTTGTGAGTATATGTCAGGGTGTTTTTACTGTCTCACTGGGATCCTGCTAGCCAGGGCCCAGTGCTCATAGTGAAAACCCTATGTTGTCAGTGTGTTTGATATGTGTCACTGGGATCCTGCTAGCCAGGACCCCAGTGCTCATAAGTTTGTGGCCTATATGTGTTCCCTGTGTGGTGCCTAACTGTATCACTGAGGCTCTGCTAACCAGAACCTCAGTGTTTATGCTCTCTCTGCTTTTAAAATTGTCACTGCAGGCTAGTGACTAATTTTACCAATTCTGATTGGCACACTGGAACACCCTTATAATTCCCTAGTATATGGTACCTAGGTAGCCAGGGTATTGGGGTTCCAGGAGGTCCCTATGGGCTGCAGCATTTCTTTTGCCACCCATAGGGAGCTCAGACAATTCTTACACAGGACTGCCACTGCAGCCTGAGTGAAATAACGTCCACGTTATTTCACAGCCATTTTACACTGCACTTAAGTAACTTATAAGTCACCTATACGTCTAACCCTCACTTAGTGAAGGTTAGGTGCAAAGTTACTTAGTGTGTGGACACCCTGGCACTAGCCAAGGCGCCCCCACATTGTTCAGGGCAAATTCCCCAGACTTTGTGAGTGCGGGGACACCATTACACATGTGCACTACATATTGGTCAATACCTATATGTAGCGTCACCATGGTAACTCTGAACATGGCCATGTAACATGTCTAGGATCATGGAATTGTCACCCCAATACCATTCTGGTATTGGGGTGACAATTCCATGCATCCCCGGGTCTCCAGCATAGAGCCCGGGTACTGCCAAACTAACTTTCCGGGGACTCCTCTGCAGCTACCACTGCTGCCAACCCCTCAGACAGGTTTCTGCCCCCCCTGGGGCCTGAGCAGCCTAGTCCCAGGAAGGCAGAACAAAGGATTTCCTCTGAGAGAGGGTGTTACGCCCTTTCCCTTTGGAAATAGGTGTGAAGGGCCTGGGAGGAGTAGCATCTCCTGGCCTCTGGAAATGCTTTGAAGGGCACAGATGGTGCCCTCCTTGCATAACCCAGTCTACACCGTTTCAGGGATCCCCCAAGCCCTGCTCTGTCACAAAACTGGACAAAGAAAAGGGGAGTAACCACTCCCCTGACCAGCACCTCCTAGGCAATCCCCTATCTCGACTTTACTGCCTTTCTGGGGTAATAGGGTAACTTTACTCCTACTTTTCAGGGTCTTGGGGTGGGGTATCTTAGACACCCTTAGTGCTTTCTTACACTCCCAGCGACCCTCTACACACTACACTAGGCCTGGGGTCCATTTGTGATTCGCATTCCACTTTTGGAGTATATGGTTTGTGTTGCCCCTAGGCCTATTGTCTCCTATTGCATTCTATTGTGTTCTACAGTGTTTGCACTACTTTTCTAACTGTTTACTTACCTGATTTGGTTTGTGTGTGTATATTTTGTGTATATTACTTACCTCCTAGGGGAGTATATCCTCTGAGATACTTTTGGCATATTGTCACTAAAATAAAGTACCTTTATTTTTAGTAACTGAGTATTGTGTTTTCTTATGATATAGTGCTAAGTGATACAAGTGGTATAGTAGGAGCTTTGCATGTCTCCTAGTTCAGCCTAAGCTGCTAGAACACCTCTAATCTACTAATAAGGGATAACTGGACCTGGCACAAGGTGTAAGTACCACAAGGTACCCACTATAAGCCAGGCCAGCCTCCTACATCAGTACCCACACACATCGCAGGACACACACTGGACCCCACCTTCACCTCAAGCAACCGGATCCCCATCGAGATCATCTCCACCTAGATTGGGGCGACCAACACTGCATACACTTCACAATCACTGCATCCAGCAGCCGCACCTCCAGGACCCCCCCAGGAAATGGAACGAAATCACCAATGAGCAACTCACCTCATTGCTCGCCAAATCCTTCCCTCCTCCCTCCAACGATGCCAACACAAAAGCGTGCAATCTGAAGGCAAGGATCACCGAATGCGCCCACACTCTAGCCCCTCTCTGACTGATGTCGCCAAACGAGTACCTAAGAAAGCCAGCTGGTTCACCACTGAACTCCAAGAATCAAAGCGTACCTGCAGACGTTTAGAGAAAAAAATGGAAGAACAGCCATACCAGCGAAACCTTGCCTCATTCAGAGATGCAACCGCCGCCCGCCAACAAAAAATCAAGAACGTAAGGAAGGATGCACTCTGGGAGCGTATCAACTCTTCCGCACACAACTCTAAGGAACTTTTCTCAGTCATCAACGAATTCACAGCTCCCCCTTCCGAAGCCACCAGCATAGACCTCTGCGACAAACTTGCCTCCTTTTTCCACCACAAGCTCCAGGACATTCATGACAGCTTTCTCCCAGAAAATCCTGGCACCGGAACCTGTGACCGACCTCCCCCCCCAGAACCCACCCGGACCATCAACAGATGGTCCACGCTCGCCACGGAGGAAACAGTCAACATCAGGAACAGCAACCACTCCAGAGCCCCCTCGGACCTTTGCCCGCACCACATATACATCAGAGCCAGCGCATCCATCGCACCGAGCTCTAGAACACAATCAACTGTTCCATCAACACGGACATCTTCCCCGAGGACTGGAAACACGCCGAAATATGCCCTCCCCTGAAGAAACCTTCAGCTGACCCATCAGAACTAAAGAATTTCCAGCCGACTCTTGCTGCTACTGTACCCTACCAAAGTACTGGAGAAAGCAACCAACTAAAAACTACGGAATTGTATTGATGCCAACAATTCCCTGGATAGCTCCAAGTCCAGCTTCCGCAGCAACCAGAGCATGGAGACAGCCAGACTAGCAGCCAACGACGACATCCGATTACTCCTGGACCACAGCCACACCACAGCACTCATATTCTTGGACCTCTCAGCAGCATTCAACACGGTCTCCCACAGCATTCTGCGCACCAGACTCCATGACATAGGAATTCGCGGAAGAGCCCTTGAATGGATCCACTCCTTCCTCTCCGGGAGGACCCAGAGGGTCAGACTTCCACACTACACTTCCAGACCCACAGGAGTCAACTGCGGAGTCCCTCAAGGATCCTCACTGAGTCCCACACTGTTCAACATATACATGGCTCCTTTCGCTGCCATCGTGTTATATGTCGATGACACACAACTCATCATTTCCCATTTCCCTCACCGAAGACTCGGACATGGCCAAAAGGAACTTCCTCTCAGGAATGGAAGCCGTCGCCACCTGGATGAGAGAAAGCTGCCTCAAGCTCAACTCATACAAGACTAAGCTAATCATCTTCAGAAACGCCACCTAAGCTTAGGACGACTCCTGGTGGTCCACATCCCTCAGCACCCCCCCCTGCACTGACTGAGCACGCCCACAACCTAGGAATCATCCCCGACTCCTCCCTATCCATGACCCGCCCGTTAAACTCTGTTGCCTCCTCCTGCTGGCACACACTCTGCAAACTTCCGAAGATCTTCAGATAGATCCCAGCAGACTGTGGCAGGACAGTCACCCACACCTTAGTCACTAGCAAGCTCGACTACGGCAATGCCCTCTACGCCAGCACCTCAACTAGGAACATCAAAAAACTACAACTCATCCAGAACGTTGCCGCCAGACTCATTCTGGACCTCCCTCGCCTTCCAACACCTGAGGATCCTCCACTGGCTACCGGTTGACAAACAAATCTCCTTCAAGTTTCTCACCCACACGTACAAGGCCATACAGAACGCAAGACCATCCTACCTGAACCACCGCTTCTCCTTCTACACCCCGCCAGAGCCCTCCGCTCTGCCCAGATGGCCCTGGCCACCATCCCTCACATCTGGAGAACCACCGCCGGAGGACGATCCTTCACCTACAATGCAGCAAAGAGCTGGAACAACCTCCCCCTGCACCTCAGACAAAGCCTGTCATTAACCATCTTCAGGAAGGACCTCAAGATGAGGCTCTTCGGATGAGGCCCTTCCCCCCAGCACATTGAGACCCTCACGGGTGAGTAGCTGCGCTTTACAAATATTGATTGATTGATTGAGGTTGATCTCACATCCTCAAAGAATGATGATTAGAAGTCTACATTGGCTATAACTAGAAGCACCTATGTAGTTGGATCTATGTACTTACGCTTGATTACTTTGTAACCAAACTTGTGCTATGAGTGCTGTGGTATTTCTTGTCTTGCTTCATAGAGGATGGTCAGAAGTCTATGCTGGCTGTGACAAGAAGCACACCTTAGGAGGTAGACCTCACGTCCTCAGATGATGATTAGAAGTCTACGCTGGCTATAACACGAAGCACACTTTAGGAGGTAGACCCCACATCCTCAGAGATGATGATTAAAAGTCTACGTTGGCTATCACAAGATGCAGACCTTAGGAGAGAGACCCCACATCCCCAGAGATGATGATTAGCAGTCTACGTTGGCTATTACAAGAAGCAGATCTTAGGGAGTAGATCTCACATCCCAGAGATGATTAGAAGTCTACGTTGGATGACAAAAGAAGCAGACCTTAGGAGGTAGACCTCACATCCTCAAAGAATGATGATTAGAAGTCTACATTGGGTATCACAAGATGCAGACCTAAGGAGGCAGACCATACATCGTCAAAGAATGATGATTAAAAGTCTATGTTGGCTATCATAAGAAGCAGACCTAGGGAGGTAGACCTCACATCCTCAAAGAATGATGATTAGAAGTCTACATTGGGTATCACAAGATGCAGACCTAAGGAGGCAGACCATACATCGTCAAAGAATGATGATTAAAAGTCTATGTTGGCTATCATAAGAAGCAGACCTAGGGAGGTAGACCACACATCGTCAAAGAATGATGACTAAAAGTCTATGTTGGCTATCATAAGACGCAGACCTAAGGAGGTAGATCAAACATCGTCAAAGAATGATGATTAAAAGTCTATGTTGGCTATCACAAGAAGCAGTCCTTAGGAGGTAGGCCTCGAATCCTTAGAGATGATGATTAGAAGTCTACATTGGTTAACACAAGAAGAAGACTTTAGTAGGTAGACCTCACATCCTCAGAGATGATGATTAGAAGTGTATGTTGGTTAACATAAGAAGGAGGCATTCTGCATGTAATGGAACAAAGCACCCCTTGCCCCAGGCGAGGTTGTCCACTGGTACGATTCTGGGCAGATGTGTTAGGAATGTTGATTTTCACTACTCGCCTCCCCCGCATGTGGCTTATAGCGCTTATCAGCAAGGCTTCACTCAGGGTGAGTGCAGGATCTCTCACAAACTCGCACAATTTTACACTTCCAAGACAGTGTGCGCTCACACGCATGACCAAGCTGCACAACACAAAGGTGCGCGCGCCCACACACACGCTTTGCCGCAGAGCAAAATCTGTTGAAGAAAAAGTTTTGAAGTGTGTTTACTTCGGCCTGCTCTTGAATGCACCTTAAAGAATTTCTTTTTTTAACTTGATAAAAATCCCATCTATTTTTGTTTCAAGGAATATTGAAACGTTTGAATCGACGGGCCCTTTATAGCTGCCACCGGGTAATTTTCTGTACAGAACAAACTATTTGCGATTTGCTCACCCCGCCAATACCCAAAGTAATGCTTTTCAAACGCAGATAAAAATAGCTGCCGCCGCCCCAGCTCCCATCACGTTGGCATTTTTCTGTTACCTGAGAATGGACGTTGTTCCCATGCCAGCGTGATGTGTACTTACCCCGGCTCTAATCTTTCGGGATCCAACGCGACTTTTCCTGAAATAGAATGCGACAATGAAGTCCCTTCTCCGGAGACTCTTCGGACCATGATGCCTTGCGGCGATTGGTTTGCGTACGATGAGAACCAGCAGGTGGGCGCAGACTCCGGAAACAACTCGCACTTCAAAATCAGGAGGCGATTTCACTGTCTAAGAGGGATCTCCGAGGGAGAAATTGCGTTCAAGCAGCGGGCACAGAGACCCGGGTTTGCATCACTGTTGAATGGAAAATAAAGTTTCTACTTTTTGTGCAAATGCCTTCGGTTGTTTGAGGTATGGGAGCCACACTACGGAGGTTGGTTCACTAAAATGCCCCTGAAAGTGCAAGGTAGCATCATGCAGTCTTTGGCCCTTGATGACATCAGAGGGTTAGCATCTCTCCCTACTCCTAGATCCTCCAGATCATCCTGAGTGGGTTAGAAGGGATGAGAGTGAAAACTGCTGAAAGTAAGCATTGCTTCTCTGCTCTCTGATCCTGCTGCCTTGAGGACCCTGCACCTGACTAAGGGATAATATGGGCTATACGGGGGTGCGAAAGGGTACACCTGACTGATACCGAAAGGGTACAGCTGAGTGATGCCAGGGGCATAACTTACCACCATTTTCTTCTCCTTTTCATCATCCCTGACTTCTTTCGTTAAAGTTCTCAGTATCTGTTGATGCCTCATTTTACAGCCGCTTGGTCAAGGAGCTTTATTTTTCCAAGACCCTAAACCACCAACCAAACCTCAACACACTGGGCTTCTGCACACACCCCTCACCATTCTTCTGAACGTCCTGAAAGCCCATACTCTTTGCAAACCACACAGCATTGAAACTTCCAAGATCCAGCAAAAGGAGGCATCATCATCTCAACAACACAATTGGGCAACCCCCATCAGAAACCCATTTCATTTGCTACAGTGTATGTATGTATGTAGCGCAAATCTGACCAAAATCAGCAAAGCCCTGGACGTAGTCAAAGGTAAAAAAGCGTTCATCTACTGTTTGGAGAGCTAGCTGGTTCTGGGAGCAGGTTTGTGCTGTTACTGCATTGTGGTGTAGAGTTCTTTAAAGAGGTGCATCTTCAACTCTTTTATAAATTGTACCAGTGTCCAGACGCGGCCCGTCCTTAAAGGTGGAGGGGCCATGCCCCCCCCCACCTTTTGCCCCTCATGAAGAGTGCCCGTCAGGCTGAGCAAAGGCCAGCCTGACAGACACTCTTCATGTTCAGCTCAGGCAGCCAGGAGCAGACATGCCCGATTTTCACAGACTCCTGGATGCCTGAGCTGCATTTTTCTGGGCTGAGGAGGTCACAGTTCCTATGGGCATGACATCCTCGGCTCAGCAAAGGTGCCTCAAGGCCCTCCCGCTCGGTGACGAGGGAAGCGTCACCCATTGACTCCGACCTGGGAACTTCAGGTTTAAGCCCTGAAGCGCCCAGGGCGAGTGTCAATCAGTAACACTTCGTCACAGAGTGGGGTGGGGTCAGCAGTCTCACTGACCCCATCCTACTCTGTGACGAAGTTGAGACTGCTGCCTTCCCTCACTGGCTGACCTAAGCAGTCCCAACCTTCCTGGGACCTCCGAGCTGAAGGTTAGTGTGTGTGTTAATGAGTGTTTGGTGCATGGAGCTGGTTGGGATGGCTCAGTACATGATTCAGCTTGTTTTGAAGATGGTGATGGTCGGCAATGGAAGCCGATGAAGTTCCATCAGTATGGGGGTGATTTGGTCATATTTCTTCAGGTCTTGATGACACATACTGTGGTGTGCAGGATGCACTTAGGCAGTGCTTAATTTGTAAACAATTAAGTGAATGTACCCAAACTTTTTCTTAGGAGACTGCCGCCCACTACCATCACTGGTACTGCCTATTTCCATCATTGGCAATGCCCACTTCCTCTCCACTGGCTCAACTCACTTCCACCACTGGTGCTGGGCAGGACACTTTCTTCACTGGCCACATCCACCGCTGGTGCTACCCTAAGCCTGGTGTAATACCTGATCTGAACTGCAGTGAGTGAGCAAAGCTCGTATTACTCAAGAGAGTTTAGACTTGTTATCATCCCTAGAGAATGCTGAAAAAAAGAGACCAAATAGTACATTTAAAACACAATTTTCTTTTAAATATGCTCTAGGCTCTGAAACAGCAGTCATTAATTATTCTAGTGCTTTTGTGGTTTGGGTGCAAGGCATGGGCGAGGGTAAGAAAAGAAGCGTTTATTTGCTTTATAGTTCGGAATCTCCAATTGTGTGCCATGAGTTCAAATAAAAGACATAACACTTACATATGTTATGTGACAAAATAAGCCAAAATGGTAAAAAAAAATACTCTGTATAATTAAAATTGATCAAAATCCATCCGAAAATACACTTGAAGGAGTCACTTGTCACTAGTGGTCGTCGCAGGGCTCAGATGACGATCCTACAGAGAGAACAATTACCAGTGCCGCAGACAAAAGATGCAGGTGTACAACTCAATCCATCCTTTTGACCCATGCAATCTAAATTTGCTTATTTGTGTGCTTCACATAGCTGCCAACTCATATCATGGCACAGGACACGTTCAAACAGTTAAAGGCTGGAGCCACCTGCAACAAAACACCAGTAATGGCTCAAAGTGTCACTGCAGATGACATGTTACTTGGCTGCCAATTGTGGGCCCAGCCCAAACCATGGAAGAATAGCTTTCCATACAGATGAAGCATACAAGGTAAAAACAGGTAATGCTCAGTGCTTAATTTGTGCCAGTGGTTTCCAGTGGGGGACGCTGGCACTTATTTTTGACAGCCGGCACTTATTTTTCTGCATCAGGAATTCACTGCGAGCAAATATATGGGAAAGACAGAGGAAGAGAAAAACGAAAAAGCGTCAGAAAGGGAGAAAGCAGAAAAATGCAAGAGCGAGCTGAAGGGGCAGGGAGTGGATGTAAATGGATTAAAGAGGCCCAAGATGGTTTTAGATTACGCTGCATCAGTATTCCATGCTCGCACATTCAAATGCAGCAGCCACGTGTTACATAGGAGAGCTTTGGGCGCCGGCATGATTTTATTTACAAATTAAGCACTAGTAATGCTACAACAGGCTCTACTAAAATACCTGCTATGTGGCTCCATATTACATATGGCTACCACAACTTTAGCCAGCCATAATATATATTCAAAAGCATAATTTATTCACTTCTAACAATATATGTGTAGGTTTCAACACAAACTGCAAGTGCTTTGGGCTAAAAACATAAAAGTCAAGGGCAGCTTGGCATATACACAACTGTAAGGATTAGGGAGTAGTATGGTATATAACACAACCAACAAGGTAATACCTTGACACAAATCCCATTAGATCACATTTCAAAAATAATATAATTTGTCAGAATGGTTCACAAAATTTCAGGCTCCATGTTATCTTTAAACAGCATAAATACCTGGTATTTATAGTTCATAAGAAAACAGCACATGTAGGGCAAACACGTGTTTCGCGGTAAAAATACTGTTTCTTCAGGGCTGGTCATTTCCATATCTAGTTACTCAACAACACATCTCTACGAGCGTGCTCAAAATCACCTCAAATTCTAAAGACCCCAATCAGTATAGACATGTCAAATCTTCAAAAATAATCATCCCTGGTTCCTGAACTTCCAAAGCACAAACGTGCCACAGAAATGAAGATGCAAATTGCCATATAAGTTGAAATTCTCTTTTAATGTTATGGCAGTGTAAGAGTTTTATGTATTTGTAATGTGTGCATTATTAACAACATGCAGAATATGGATTACCTTTAAATTTCCATGTACTTACTTGCATGGTACTACTGCATTTGAAACAAATTTGCTATGTCTTGTTAAAGTCCTTTATCTATCTTATGCTAAGTAGGCCTCATTTAGGCCACACTGCCACTTTGTTCATCCCTGCACGTTTCCTGTTCATTATTTCTACAGCACACAGTCAGGCAGAGTTGTCTTTATTTCCATTGACGTTCTTCTTGTTGATCTCAGAGAACACTTTCCAAAATGGCCACAGAAATGTTGCAATTTCCCAAGGCCTCACTGTACTGCGTTCATTCACAACAGCTTGCTGTTGTTATTGTAAATAGTTTGTCCTGCTATCTCCGGATACCATTAGCATAGATTGGGTAGAATCAATGTTCATGTAGTGGGATAGTGCTTAGATGGACAGGCATAATGATGCTTAATAGAACTGAGCTCTGATTTATTAAAAATGGAATTTCTTTGCTCTCAAGTGCTGATTTTGCAGAAATAAATGTATTTCTATGCAAGAAAACTGTACATAGACCCTTAAATTTGGGGGTGATCCAGAAGAATTTTCTGATCTTCTGGGGTGTTACTAACAATGCTGCTTGTTTTCGAATTTATTTTGCTGCTCATTTGGGACGTATCTTGTTTCTGATATTGCAGCTTATCTTGTATTGCTCTATTTGACGAGAGCCTTTATAGCCATACCTTCATGAGTTTACGTTCACAATTTCTATGCCACACTTTTTACATTTTTGTAATAAATCTTTAACATTTTCTATTCCTACCCTAGACCTCAATTATTGAGTCTGTCCTTACTAAAACAACTGTATTTTTGATATGCTGTAAAATGCCTTACCTCAGGATTACGTTGCCTCATGAAACTGAGGTTGAACTCTGTCTTAGATTCATCCACCCACCCCTGGGCGTGCTATTGAGGTAACATTTTAGGGTGTACCGTTTTAGGGGTTCCCCGTGCCCAAAGGAGCTTGAGCCGAAACATAGAGCATCCTTATTTTCTGCTTTCCCTATAAATCAAGAACATTTTCTCAAACTGTCTCATGACGACTTTCTGAGGAAAGTAAACAAATGCATCATATTACAATGTGGCTTGTGATGAAAAGTCAGTCCTGAAAGGGTTACGGTCGTGTTTTAGTTTTGTTGGTTCTTGCACATGTGAGAGTTAGGGTTTGGTCAGGTGTATGCTGGGCTCTGTCAATAAACTTGAGCTTTTCTTACTGGGGATTACTCAACAAAAAGACCTGCAGTACAGTGACAGCTTAAGGCCTGAGGATGAGCGACAGCTAGTAGTGAGGGGTTGCGATAGTGGTGAGGGGTTGCAATAGTGGTGAGGGGTTGCGATAGTGGTGAGGGGTTGTAATAGTAATGAGGGGTTGCAATAGTAGTGAGGGGTTGCGATAGTGGTGAGGGGTTGCGATAGTGGTGAGGGGTTGCGATAGTGGTGAGGGGTTGCGATAGTGGTGAGGGGTTGCAATAGTGGTGAGGGGTTGCAATAGTAGTGAGGGGTTGCGATAGTGGTGAGGGGTTGCAATAGTGGTGAGGGGTTGCAATAGTAGTGAGGGGTTGCGATAGTAGTGAGGGGTTGCGATAGTGGTGAGGGGTTGCGATAGTGGTGAGGGGTTGCGATAGTGGTGAGGGGTTGCGATAGTGGTGAGGGGTTGCAATAGTAGTGAGGGGTTGCGATAGTGGTGAGGGGTTGCAATAGTGGTGAGGGGTTGCAATAGTAGTGAGGGGTTGCGATAGTGGTGAGGGGTTGCGATAGTAGTGAGGGGTTGCGATAGTAGTGAGGGGTTGCGATAGTGGTGAGGGGTTGTAATAGTAATGAGGGGTTGCAATAGTAGTGAGGGGTTGCGATAGTAGTGAGGGGTTGCGATAGTGGTGAGGGGTTGCGATAGTGGTGAGGGGTTGCAATAGTAGTGAGGGGTTGCCATAGTGGTGAGGGGTTGTAATAGTAATGAGGGGTTGCGATAGTAGTGAGGGGTTGCGATAGTGGTGAGGGGTTGCGATAGTAGTGAGGGGTTGCGATAGTGGTGAGGGGTTGCGATAGTGGTGAGGGGTTGCGATAGTGGTGAGGGGTTGCGATAGTGGTGAGGGGTTGCAATAGTAATGAGGGGTTGCGATAGTGGTGAGGGGTTGCGATAGTAGTGAGGGGTTGCGATAGTGGTGAGGGGTTGCGATAGTGGTGAGGGGTTGCGATAGTGGTGAGGTGTTGCGATAGTGGTGAGGGGTTGCGATAGTGGTGAGGGGTTGCGATAGTGGTGAGGGGTTGCAATAGTAGTGAGGGATTGCGATCTATCAGGAGGGAGTGGAAACCCAACACCTGGTCTCTTTAATGCTAAGCGGACAAAGGGGAGGGGTAACAGAGACAAGTAAGTGTGAGAGTGAGCTGGTTTCTCAATATTAATCTAGAAAAGCAGTGATTTATTTGAGCTGGTGGTTGCGGGTATGGCCAACCAGCACTAATGTTTGGAGACCAGCTCTTCTTTTTACTCATCAGGCTGTGACCCAGAGCAAGAGATAGAAAGACATAAGAGGGAGGCTAGAAAGAGAAAGATGGAAAACAGTGAGAAAGAAAGGAAGCAGGGATGAACAAGAACCTAAAAGAGTGAGATAATGGGGCCAGGCGCGACTCCTCCGCTAGAGTGGAGGAGCGTCACCCCCGCCAGCAGCAGCAGCAAATCTTTTACTACAAAACTATAATAAACTACACTTATTATCATTTTGTAGTAAAAGGGGCGGGGCGTTGGGATGACGAGCTCTCCCCCTCATTGCGTATGTATGTTTGGCCGGCTGCCTCGGGCCGGCCAAATACACATGCGCATTGTGCTCTCTCCAGCCGGGCACTGTGTTGCCAGGCTGGAGAGAGCAGGCTCAGGCTCCCAGTCTGCCTGGGACCACCCTGGCTGGCCGCTCCAGCCAATCCTAACGCTGCTTTGAGCCTCTGCCTGCAGCCGAGAAGCGGCGGGGTGCGGCGACGATGCAGGTAAGTGTATTTTTTTTTTATTATTTCCCCCAAACTCCGCCCCCACAACCCCACCTATCCCCGAACACCACCCCACCCCTACAAAGTACCACTAGCCGCTCCTGAATGGGGCATGTAGTGTCTGGACATGGATGTGGACATGGATGAAAGAGGCATGAAGTGGAATCAGGACTAGTGAGCCTTGGCATTCAGCACCCCAGCTTTCAATATCGCCAGTCGCGGGGTTCTGATCAAAACTGTGGACCATTACACTTATTCTTTTAAAAATTAAGCTTATACTGTGACTGTGCAACACCGAGAAACATTAAACAATATAAAGGAGAAGGTAAAGTGCCACCTCCCAGCTGTTCTGTGTGCCACTGTGACTCAGTGCCGTGGTACCCTGGTCCCATCACCAAAGTCATACTTCACAATCAATAATTCCTCTGATTCTCAATGCAATTTGAGCCCCCAACTTACTCTAGGAAATAACCCACTGGCCTGGGCTCCACTGTCCTTCTCCAATCTCAGTGACCCATGGCTCTCAAACTGCACTGCTGCCAACGCCGGGACTCGCCTTTTTAGGGTGGATGACAAGGGCTATTTGGTTAAGGTGATGTACTGGCCTGGATGGAGCATCTCCTGCCACTTGCCTGGTGGAGCTAATGTCCACATACAGACATGTAGTAGTAGAGACCCAGAGCAGCGCCGCATATTCCGTGCACGGTCACAGCAGGTTACAGTGCTGTACCTTCCCACTGTCCACTGCCTGATGCCCAGTCCATATGTTCTTTAGGGTCTGCCCTGGGCTGGCCCTCCATCAGTCAAAGATCTCTCCTTCCTTGTCCATCCGCCTTAGTCAAGCCAGTGATGCAGCTAGAGGGAGGCCAGATGGGCTCATGTCCCAGATGTGTTTGTCCTGACCTCCTGGGCTCCACTGCCTGACCATAGATGGTGACTGTCCCAGGAGTCAACACAGAACAAAAAACACAGACACTGTACCTTGGCATTCACATTTATTTGCCCATCCACCTTTCACCGCAAAGCATAGTTTGTTTCGAGCAAACTAGGAGCCTAGACCTCTGCTTTATTGTTTAAATCTGACTTCCTATGCATGTGTTTATATATTAGGCTTGGGTGAAATGTAAATTAAGCTGTTGTAATTGACGTAATTTGGGAAATTTTGCGTTACGCTTGCTACATCAAATTACTGAAAGTATGCCATTGCACCACTTTGCATAAATATGCACCATTCAGAGCTGAAATTTACCATGAATTTGCCATGTGCGGTCGAAATTTACCACCACAACTGCATGGAAACAACAGAACGAGAGCATCTGTTCTTTGTGCTGCTTTTATTTTTTTGTTGTATTATTTTATAGCTCGAAATACGTCCCAGTGCCAAAAGTTGATGCAAAGACTGGTAAAACAGCGCAAATTGGCACATTTGCATAATTTTGCAGAAATTTCCTGTAATTACGCGAAAGCAAATTTCTCCAGTTTCGCCTACCCCTAGTATATACTTGTATCTGTAGATACATATATGATAAAGATATGTACTTATATACTTATAGCAATTTAAAGAGCAATTTAAAGTAAGATTTTTAAGCAAACATGCATTCTCTCGCTCCCTCTTTCTCTCTCGCTCTCTGTCTCTCATAGCATCCGCACCAGTTTTATCTGTGACCCAGTGTGCGACGCACCCCCCCCCCCCCCCCCCCAAAGAAAAATCACTTCTGGACATGTTACCGAGTCTTTGGACAGTCTGGACTCAGGCAGTGGTGTAAGGAAACTTGAAGGGGCCTCCCTGAAAAATACTAAAACGTTCCTATTCTCACTCCTACAATTCAGACACGTCTCTCAGAATGCCTTACAACCATCCACCACTTAATAGCAGTTCACTCACTTAATGTTAACTCATCCAAAATGGAACGAATTTATTTTCCAGCTGCCTCGGGACCTGCCTACTCACATACCCTGTTCATTATTCATTTGCTCCATGACATCACTGTAGGAAGGTAGGACCTTTCTGACATAGTTACCCCCACTTTTTGCCGGATGCCAATGTGTTTTGACTGTAGCACACTGGCATCCTGCTAACCAGGAACGCAGTGTCAGTGTTCTCTCTCCTAAATGTAGTTGGCAAGCACATTTTACACCCCACAATTGACATGCTTGTGTACCCCTGTAAGTCCTTGGTATATGGTACTGAAATACCCAGGACGTTGGTACACCAGGGGTCACCCATGGGCTGCAGCATGTATTGTGCCACCCATGGGAGCCCATGCAAATTGTGACTACAGGCCTGCCATTGCAGCCTGTGGGAAATGGTGCATGTCCCTTTCACCACAGACATAGGGTTTACCTTATATCATGGTCACTGCACTCTGACCCTAGAAGTCACCCCTAAAGGTAGGCCCTTCAACCCAAGGGCAGGATGCATGGTTCAAAAGGTGAGGGCACCTCAGTATGAGCAGAGGCGCTCCTACAACCCCCAGACTCTATTTTCTGGGCTCTGTAAGTGCAGGGAATTCATCTTAATGTATGTAGTGGACACTGGTCAATACAAGATGTAAAACTACATAATGGCTTCACCAAACATAGTCATGTTTGCTATCAAACATGTTGGAATCATGCAACTACACTGATTCCAGTGTTAGTTGCATGATACCATGTACTCTGGGGGATCCCTAGAGGATCAGCCATGTCTGCCTGTGCAGCCTTGCAGACTCTGTCTGCAAGCCAGTGCTGCCACTAACCGCAGACACTGTTCTGCCTTCTTTGCATAAGCCGATTTACTCCAATGGAGGAGCCTCCGGCTCCCGCTCTGGCACGAAACCACATGAAGGACAGGGGAGTGACCACCCCCCTGTCCATCTCCTCCCTAGGGAGGTGCCCATAGCTCTGCCAGGTGGCCACTTGATTCTGCCATTGTGGAAATAAGAGGAGAAGAGGCCCCTAGGAGCATCTGACTAGTCAGCCGACCAGAGTAGCGTCCCTGACAACCCCCCCCCCAATAGGTGGGTCACTGCAGACGCTGTCCAAACCCCTTCCTGGGTTACTTAAGGGCTCCCTTGAGGGTGGGATCCTAGATTCATCTGCAAGATTCTTATACAAGGTTTGTCTCCAAGACTGGTATACAAGACTCTTCTGCAAGACACTTCTGCGACCTGGACACTGGAACCGCTGCTAGGCTTGGCCGGGAACCAAGATAATATTGCACCTAGTAGGAGGGATCCTTCTGCAACTTTGTCTTCATGCGTTGCAAGGACTCTGCAACTTCCATGGCCGTGCATCCTCCAGAGTCACAAGGACTCTAACTGTACTTGGGACAGCAAGAAGGAATCTCCCTTGGAGTGAAGGAGTCACTTCCCTGCATCTACAGGCACCTCAACGTTGAAAAACAGGTTTGTGGATCCTACCGTCCCACAGACTCTTCAAGGTTTTACAACACATGTTTTAGTGATGTGGCTCTCCAGAGGTCTGACCTGTCTTCTTTGCAACTGAGAAGTCTGTGGTCCCTCACTGGAGCTGCTTGGCTGGGACCCCTATGCACCGCATCTGTTTGTCATTGCCAAGGCTTGTTGGCTCTTCAGTCTGAAGACCTCCTAGCTCCAAGAAGCCCCAGCCTCCAGCATCAGACAGCTCCACGAAGGACATCCTCCCTGCAACTCCTGCGACGTGGGCATTCCATCTTCGTTGTGCTGCTGAGGCCTCCCTGCAACTCCATGTGCCTGCTGCCAGAGGGTCCTCCTGGGGTCTCCAATGATTTCTTCTTGCTAAGGGCTAGCCCTGACTTACCTATAAGATTGAGTCCCTTGGACCTTGCTGGTCCCCAAATCCTGTAACACTTTGTGCAACACTTTCTTGCATTTGCCAAGGCTTGTTGGTGTCCCGCTGTCTACCAACCCCTCTGAAATTCGATGACCGGTGTAGGACAGCTCGTGGATGACTCCTGGGGTCCCTCTGCATCGCATGGACATCAGAGCTGCACTTCCTTGACCGCAGTCCATCAGGAAAGCATCTTCAAGAATGGTGGGCATTGTCCTCCTGCAGCCCCTGGGCATCTCCAGGTAGTCTGGACTCTGTCCCCTCTTTCCTTAGGTCCTCTTCATCTGGAATCAATGCCTGGGTTCCACGGATCTGGTCCATTGGTCACGACAGCAGCTAGACAACTGAGGTCCCAATTGTCTTTAACGGGAGATTCTGACACAAATTCACCCCTATGTATCTCGGCTCCCTGATGTAGGTACTCCACTTTTCTGGTTATCCACGGGTGGGGGCACTTTTGAACCTTCCTTGTCCTAACGGGTTTTCCTCAGGGTCCTGGATCAAGAAAACTAACCACAACTTCCCCATGTCATCCTATGGACACCTGACCCGGGGTAACATCTCTGCATGCAGGCGCCTGGGGAATCCTAGCTACTTACCTTTGGTGTTTTAGGGTTTCCACAGTCCTGAAGGTCCTTAGGTGGTAGTCTTAGTTGGTGGTGATTTTCACATCCCATTTTTGTAGTATATGGCTTGGCCTCCCCATAGGGGCCAATGTTATTTTATGCCTTTACTTACCTGTTTCTAAGTATATTTTTGTGTGTATATATCTCCGGTTAGGAGATGTACCAAAGTTAGTTTAGTGCCTGTGTTTTAATGAATAATACATTATTTTTATAACACTGGTAAGGTTCTTTCTTGTGTGCACATCACTGATTGACCTGTGTGGTTTTTGTAATTGCTTTATACCCCTCGATAAGCCTTAGGTGCTCTCCACGGCTACCCTTTGTGAGTTCTGGTTATCTGGAACCTCTTAGACCATCACTAAGGGTTACCAGGACTCAGAACATGGTGCCTGAACTATAGGGGTACATTATGTACTGAGCCAGCCTCCTACAATCATGACCCCAAGATCCACAAAAAGAAACCGGGACCCAAGGGGAACATTGAAACTCTTCAGCAAACATGGAAACATTTATAATAAACACAGCCACATCACCCATAATTAAATTACTGAATCTACCGGAATATATGCTAAGATGGTCCCTTCCATATAGAGAAGGCACTGATCTTCCTATTACTCGTAATAAACCTAAGTCCTGTTTCTCCTACTATCAGTTCTACTTCAATAAAAATTCACTACAAGGGCTCTCCTTAATCTTCCTAGTTACACTCATCTCACAATATGTCCAAAAAGCTGTGGGTCTGTGGGCAAAAAGGGAGCTTTGTACAACCTACTGACCACAGTTTCAATAGATATACATGAATAGTCCCCAAATTACTTATCTATAATCCTGAGTTGTTACTTATTGACCGGCTCCTCATACTCAGCCAAGAGAACCCTCCCGGCTAGAATAAACCCTCATGTGCAGAATGGGGGTTCTGCTCCTTTAGGTTAGTGGGGGCTATAAACTGGAATGATATTCAGAATGAAATGTGTCTAATCCTTCTGCAAGCACTACTCTAAGGTACTTTCAAGCACCACCTCATCCAGCAAGAAGTATCTCAACTAGTTGTTTCTCCACATGGAAAACAAGTAACAGAAACAAATGACAGGGTCTCGTGGCCTTAGACACTGATGTTCTCAGTCACTTTCTGTGATTGCTCCTCTGTCTGGCTACTGATATCCACAATAAATGCTGAACATTTTGTCAGCATTAGTGAAGCTTCAAAGATGCTGTTTAGTGTCACAACAGGCAGGCATGTTGATGCCTGCCGAACCTCTAAACACATGCAGAAAATAACAGGCCCCCCCATAACCGCTGTGCTTGTGTTGGTCCTATTACGTGCATGAGAAATAAACTGTGCAGTAGGGCAGATACGTCGAAGCGGATGGAACAGCCCTCATTGGTATCTTGGTTGGTGTGTGGAAGGGGGTCCCCAGTGCACAGGCATCACCACTCTTGCTTTCCTGATGTGTGTGTGTAAGGTGTCCCGGTGAGTCAACGTACAGGTGGAAGAGTAATCAGGAGTACTTTGGGAGAACGGATCCATGTATCATGTTCAAACTTCAGTTTAACCTTCTGCTTCTCACGGAGGTGCCCCTCTGCTGGTAAGTTTTCAGTGTGTTCCAGAGGGACCGAAGAGTTGCACATTACCGTACCTTTTGCTTGCTGTGGCATTGTATAATTCTTTCAGTGTTACAGTCTTTGTGCATACTGCTCTGTCAGGTGAGACGCTAGGTAGGTTTCGTACTGGGGCAGGCTGGATATCACAGTCACAAACACTAAACACAAGCCTGCCACTGGTCACCAAAAAGGTGCCCAAGTGCAGGATGCTTCCTTTTATTTGCCGGTGGCAGGGAGCCTGGCCGCAGGGGTGCAGTGTGCATGTGATAGAACTTGTCTTCACCTGGTCAACGTAACCTCTATCCTAAAAGTCAATAAAAAAAAAATGAATCACCTGGTGACTGAGCGAGTAGTTTCTACAGTGGTTCCTGGTGGGCTAGCTTCTCAGATGGACATAGTCTTTTTGGCAGCTAAGAACATCCATTCTTTCATCTACAGGGAGCACTTGAGGCCACCCCTCTGATGGTGCTTCATCACTCTTGGGATGGTGGAGCACTGAGTTGCTCAAGGGTCTTCTAGGTGCCAGCCAGTTTTTGTACTTTTGTATTTCTATTGTTCCAAGCTTGTTTTTATCTTCTCAAACATGGATACTTGTTACTTGATCTCCTTGCATTTCGATATGACCATTGTACCGTTCACTCAGTTACAGACCAAGGGTCACATTCATATGGGAACGATCACCAAGTTGCCCACATCCTTTAGCAAAAGTTGTGCTTTTTTCTCGGTGCTAACATGTGCATTATCATCCTTTCTTTCCTTTTCTCACACCTCAGCGGAAAAGGTGGTTGGTTTCTAGTTCCTGGCCGTGTGGGTGATGTTTTTTGACTATGTGGACGTGTAGCATAGATGCTTGAGTGAATCTTGTGGTACAGTGAGGAGTGTTGCAATACTGGTCTTTCTGAGAATTCATAACAATCCTTCTGCAACCTCACTGGCCAGAGGCCAGAGATGGGCAGTTTTGTTGTGGTGAATGTTAAGTCTGGGCAATTATTCAATCATTAGCGCTTGCTGTTGACGTTGTGCCCATCCCAGTAACTTCACACAGGATGCAGTTCATAGCATGCGTTTTGTCTAGACTACCCTTTTGAGGAACCACATTGTCTCGCACTCAGGATTTGGTGTGAAGGACACTTTGGAGTACCTGTTGTGCAATCCTGATGGTCATTTGAACAAACGGTGCTAGGGATATTATGTATTTCATGTCATGACCTCAGTGAATTTTGTGTTTGGAGGTGGTAGTGTCCCTGGACTCCAAGGAAAGACTTCCACATTCTTTAGTCTTGGAACCATGGGCAAATACACCTGGTACCTGTACCAAGACCATAGGTCACTTGTTTAACATGGGTGATCAGAAGCCATGCACTCTACAACCCCTTCCCAGAACCTTCCAGCCCTCACTACCAAATCATGAAATTCAAAGTTAGGTACTTCTAAAAAATGCCCCACATCATAATTATTCCATGTGTGAGCTCCAGATTTATGGATAAATGTAGGTAGCAGTGTGGCTCTGATATTAAAACAGCTGTACAACGCCATTTACTAGAATTCTTTTGCTTAGCGTTAGCCGTCTCCGAAACCTCACCTGAGACCCACTCCAGTTCTATTTCATGCTGTGTCAGTTGCATCGTTTTGATTGACATGTCAACCGCCTCCCCCACCTCCTCTCTGGTGCAAACTGTGAAGGTCAGTTGCACTGGGTTGCGCTGGCACATGCTCACAATGCCTGCTTTTGTTTACAATTATCTTTCTTCTAGCTTTCTGGGATCTTCCAATGTACGCCCCCTCCGCTAGCACTGACGCCTTTCTGCTGCTATCCCACCCACCAGTTTCTCATAATAGATGTGCTAACAGCTTCTCAGACTTGCTTTCTGACTTGCTAATAGCCTCTAATCAGGTCAAAGTGTTGAGGAACATCAACGTTTAATTTTAGAACCTGTGTTAGCTCCAGTTGAAATCTTTCCTCTAATTTTTCTTAGATAAGTGTCTCACTGCTTGCGCGGTACACCCATAGAATGCAATTGTCTTCTTGTGTAAGGTTCTCTTAGAGTGGCATTGAAGTAAGGTATGGGTTTGCGAAGCCCCATTGTTCACTGCTCTGACATCAGAGCACTGCAATCCTGTGCTCTGAAGCCCGTGTTCTCTCCAGTGGTGATCTGGCATCTCCCCGGGTATCGACAGACCAAAAAGAGGAGGGGGACTACTGGTGGTGCTGCCGCACAGCCATCCGCAACCAACCATCACCAAACACCCTCTCTGGTCTGCAACTCTGGAAAGATATGTATTTGGATTTTGTACTAGGATTTAGGGTGCCTAAAATTCCACTGAGAGAGGATAAGTGTGCACTGACAGGAGCTAAACAATCTAACTCATGCAATGTCTCATTAGATACTCTGTGAATCCTGGTGTTCTCCAAGGACTGATGGGACCAAAGCAGCGCCATCACAGGTGTGCTTGTCTCTGTTTATTCAGGGATTGTTTCTGGGTTGTGTTTTTCTGGTACAACTGCTGTCTGTCTCTCATCACCTTTCAGTCACCGTTCTCTCCTCCGCACTCCTCTAGCTAAAGTGCTTGCATCTTCTTTGAGCTCGGGGTACACATCTTCAGCTTATACTGCTTGACTCACTGTGGCTACTCTTGACTCTTTCACCACAAGATTTGCATCTGTCTCAACCTGACAAGTGTCAGTAGTGCTTAACAGCATGTTTGGAGCAGCATCATGTTCAGATTCACATGACTGTTCCCTATTAAGTGTACAGGACTCAAGAGTACAGTACCTTGCCATCTCACCCGCATAGCAGTTCTCGCCAGACAAAAAACCCCATCCACTCTTGTGTGCTGCACATTTTACAACAACTATTTATCTAGGCAATTTCAATGAATCAAATGAATTTATGACATAATTTCCATTCCGGATTGGGAAGCTAGAGGAAATCATGGACCACTCCAAACTAGAACGGAATAGTACTATAGATGGTAACTATCAACTATTAGAGACACCACACACTCTAGTAAGAGCAATCAGTTCAGCCACCTTTGTGGATGTTACATTGCACAAATAGAAGGCTTCGACAACACCTTCAGAGGTGCATACAGCATATGCTGCTCTCAGAATTCCACGCGCGTCGCTCAAGCAAGAGCCATCAACAAACACAATGCAATCGGGTTACTCAAAGGGACATCTTGAATGTTAGGTCTTGGCTTTGTACACAGCTCCATCACGTCCAGACAGTTGTGGTCAACCCCATCATCATCGTTGTCGGATAAGGCTAGGTGGCAAAAGCGGAGTAGGGTTCAGAGTTTGGCAGCGTTTTAGGGTAACATTTTCAGGGGCTAAACTAATCTGTTCATATCTTGTAGGTCTGCTGTTTGTTATGAGTTGTGTTCAACCACTGGGCAACAAAATCTTAATTACGTGTGGGACCCAGAGGGTAAGTGAGTGGCCTGTTACAATGCTCGAGCACTGGTGTATGGTGACACCGACTGCAGCCACTGCTTTAGTGCATCCAGACAGCGCTGCGGCTACCGGATCAAGTGTGGGAGAGAAAGAAGCAACTGCTCGTTTGGCCTCACTATGGGTCTCTGCCAATACTGACAAGGTGCACCCTTTGCGAGCATGGCAGTAAAGTGCAAAGCCTTTCTGATACTCAGGCTTTCCTAGGGCTGGAATGTGGCAGAGTTTTTCTCTCAGCTCTAGCAGGCATTCAAGCATTCATTTTGTGTAATGTTCTGTAGAGGCTTTGCCACTAGGGAAAAGTTTAGAATCCTCTGATGGCAGTAGCTCACCATTCCCAGAAACAGAAACATCCAGACTCTACTGGGACAACTTCCTAGCTCCTTTCTCAGTGTGGTGTCCTAGATACAGAACCTCCCGACTGGCAGTACTGCAGTTTCTTAGGAGACCCTTTGTGTACATTCTCTGTCAAATGGTTCAACAGGGTAATAGTGTCTATGCAACTGCAATGACTCTAGGTTTTTCTTCAGGATCTGACTGAACACCAAGGGGCTCTCTGTATACCCCTGCAGGACTAGAAATCAGAAAGTGAAAAGAAACGGACTATCCTCTTATAGAGACATGGAAAAGAATGCTTGACACAAGTCAATGGCAGAACCACTCAGTGGCACAGGAAAGTTGAAAAAGTATCATGGCAGGCAACAGTACCTCAGGACAACATGGGAGTACTATTTGGTTCCCTTTTCTCAAATCTTGACAATTCTCCACTTCTTATTTGGTTTCTGATAACCCGTCACATGGAAGTTACAGGGGCTCCCTAATATTCTCTGAGTGCCCTGCTCTAGCATGGATTCAATCACAGGCGTAATTCAAGTAACTAGCTCAGGTGTGAGGCTGTATTGGATAATTTGGGGATAATCTACATTAGGTTTATGGTTATTTTCACAGGTTCAACATCATGATCAGAACAATGTCTTCGCCTGTAAAATCCCAGACCTCCTCTTTCACTGTATCTCATGAATCAGGAGGTAAATCCATTGGTTTCACCTTGTTTCTTCAATTTGAAGTCTACACCCTCACTATGTGTCTGAAGCTTAACATCTTCTGGTGTGAATTAGATTACATTATTGAATTGTCAGAGTATGCCCCTGTCAATAAATTGGCTGGACTCGAATCACATATCATAAACTGAAGTTAGCAAACCATCCAAAAAGTCATCACCTGAATCACTATCGCTCTCATCCCCTTTCTCTTCATTCACGCGTCACTGTCATGAGTTCTCTCTTTCTGTCCTTCCCTTCATTATTTTGTGTTAAAAAACCCTATACCCTCAATCACGTTTTCTCTCCATCCCTGCTCTTCAGCGTCCCACTTTGCCTCCATCCAACTACAGAGTTTCTTTCTCACATGACTTTTATACCTTCCCTTCTCTTGTGCAGGTGAGGCACACCACATGCATTTAAAGCCTCATATTGAGCAGGTCTTGGTGGGTTTCATCCCAAACCATACACTTGCCTTAGGTCCTTAATTCTCAAATTAAAGGTACCATGTGGGGGAAATTGCAAGGACCCTTCATTCACTGAGATCTTATTCCATTGTTTGACCCAAATACACATGTGTACCCCTACCTTTGTCATCATCTAATGTGCAGGTGTGCCCTCTGGAGGGATCCCCTCATCCTCGGGGACAGGTATCCTCACCTCATTTTCAACATTGCTCTTATTTTCTTACGAGCTCATCTTTTCTCTTCATTCAATGCAACAAGGAAATTGCAAACTCCAAACTGAAATAACCAGCAGTTCCGACTAAATCACAATGCAGTACTCAAGGACGTACGCATCCAGACTATGCAACACCATCGAACCAGCCACTTGCAGTGCGGCATCTAATGATGTAATGACCAATCCCAGCACGGCACATTGATCAAAAAACACAATCTCAGGGCGATACCTTATGACATAACTCCCAGGAACCTGCGTCATCCCTCTCTCCACACTGATGAGCTTTGCATTAGTACAATCACAAAAAAAAAAAAAAAAAAAACAACTCCTCTTGTCTGTTCCACTAAGGGAACCCCCCAAAGTCGAATGTCACACTAGGGGAGATGGGGATAGCACCATCTTGGCACCATTACACAGACAGAGTGAATTTTCAACCAGAGTAAAATCATCCTAACTAGTGTGGTTTACTCTTGTGGGCAAAGAATCAACCGAACAACGAACTCAGTTAATACAATCTTATAACAGTAATTTAATGAGTCTCTATCGTGGTGCAGTTGATGGTACCTCATGGCCCGACCAGCCAAAAGCCTAAAATAACTTTTTATCTATCCCGGGATCTTGGATTATAAGGAATCTGATAACTAAACTTCAACTCTTTGCCCAAGCACATTCATCTTCATAAGCACAGCAATATACACAAAAAGCACTTCGGTTCTCAATCTCAGCATGGAACCCTCTTAGATCCAATTTCACAGCACAACTCAAAACACAACAAATCATAAAAAAACCAACCACCACAATTCCAGCAACTTACAATCAAAAATGCATAACCCACATCCTAGGATAATGTACCCGCTTATGGAACGCAGGAACAACATCAACACGCCAAATGGGGCGATGGAATCTCAGAAATGACGACTGGGTCGGGCACATTTTAACTCAATTTGGGGCAAATTTTGAACTTCCTAAACCTTAGTGGAATCCATCCTCAGGTAGTAAATTGATAGGGCACTTTTTTCCGTGTAAATTAGCGTGCAAATTCAGGATCAAACAGGACCCTCTTATGAATATCTAGTTTCAGATGAGGCTGAGGCTGACATAAAAATTCAGTACATTTCAATAATGTGAAGCACACTTGGCTCTACAAAGAAGACACAGACAGATTATGTTTTTTAAAAAAAACCATAAAGGATTATTAAAAGATTTTCAAAGTTACCACCACAAAGCATCAGAATAAATTGTAATTCAACAGCCAATACATGAATGCATTGAGCAATATATAAAATCAATCTAAAATCATAAAAGCAAATGCACACTGGTATAAAGTTGTCTTGAATACAATAAAGTAAATCAGTTCTCCCATAAAGGGGACAGCACAGACTGATAAGTTATGGAAAGGTCAGAGAAATTTGGAGAGAAGTCTGGGTAAACAGATTCTACTAGAAAGGCAGTGGCAAGCATCTGCTCACAAGAAATAGAAAAGGAATTTCTACTTCTCATCTCCTCTGCCTATTTCTAACATTTCTTTACAACTACACATGAGTCCCATAGGTAGAACCAATCAGGTTGAGGCACAAGCAAATAAGACAACTTCATAACGAGCAGTTATCTGCAACATAATGAGATACATTTGGTTCAAAGAGTAGTCCGCAGGTGCTCATTAGAACATCTCACAGAGATTGTGCAAAAGAAACAATTTCACATGGGAACAGAAAACAAAGATACAGTGCTTACAGTTGCTGGCTTGGTTCTTCCCCCTGATTTAAAGAAAGATCACACGGAGAACAGATTAGCAACCAGACCTTAACCTCTTTTAAATGCGACGTACACTACAATGGCCAAACTAATCGTGAAACACGCACATTTGCACGTTACATGTTAATAGTGATATTGGAGCAAAAAAATAATTGTGAAGAGTTGTCATCACTTGTTATTCTAGGTTTTTTCAAGGCTTGGTTTAGCTGCAGGAGGTTGGGTGGAGGCTGGCCACCCAGTCCCCTGCAGATTAAGTACCACATACAATGTTCAGTGAATTCTCGGATGGCTAATTTCACGTATTGTTCCTACTCTGATTGCAACTCGTGGGCAGTGTACGTAGGTGATTGAGAAAATTGAATAGTGTGTCTCAAGTATTCGCAGATGATGGCTGAGCTCAGAGAACAAAGAGACTAATTAGCTGATGAGACGGAAGATGTTTTCCAGGTTTCTAGTCACCTGAAGTTTACAGATGTGATTGGTGTAAAACTTCTATAATGCAATTGTCATTGCTTCACTCTTTTGTGTGTCAAACACAGGTAAGCCATATGAGGAAAGCAAGCGAGGACGTGGTATCTGTCCTGCTTCCCAGGCAAGAGGTCAGAGGTAGGCTGCAAATAATTACTGGAAGAAGCAGAGAGACATGGTGAAGACTTGTATCCTATAGGGCAGTGTTTCCCAACCTGGGGTCCAGGTCCCCAAAGCCTCCTCAGGGGGCCCGCGACTGCTCAGAAAATTAAATAATATTAACAAATTAGGTCCCCAGCTTTCAGTAATGACTCAGTGTGGGTCCCCAGATTCCAATAATGATTCAGTGGGGGTCCCCGGGTTGCAGTAATGATAAAGTGGAGGTCCACAGAAGTCAAAAGGTTGGGAACCATTGCCATAGGGGGGAAGAGAGAGGTTCGAGCAAAGAACAAGATGGGTTGAGATTACAGGTAAATGTGGCAATATGGCTAAGGGTGAGTCAAAGAATTTATGGGACATGGAGGAAAAGTGGAGGCAGATATGTATTTGTGAATCCATGGTGACTCTACCTTGCGCGAATGGTGAAAAATTGTGCAAATGGGTGTGAACCTTTACGTCAGTCAAAGGACAATGGGGCATTTACAAAAATATATATCTTTATTAGGTTTTCTTGTTTCATAGATAGTGCAGCAAACAGTGCATAAAGGCACAAACACACACCCAAGGGTAACCATTGAACTGTGATGGAAGCAAACACACACCCACCCATTCAAGTACATCAGGCACTGACATGACAATTCCCTAGCCAGCAGAAATCACAATACTGATTACTGCGACGCCCCCACATGTAATACAGAAATTCTTTCACATCAAGGGAGTCACAGTTCCCGATGAGAGGTGAATACCACAATGCCTCATCCACCCCCAAACCTAGTGAAAACTGCACAGGCATCTCCTGGCCTTGTACGTGACCCTCTCTGCTGCCATATATAAATCCATCCTTCTCTTCCATACCTGCAATGGCGGGGTTTCAGGCGCCCCCCAATATTGTGCCACACCTCTCTTGGCCATCACCAGTCCCAAGTTACAAAAGACAAGTGGCGCCCTGAGGACATCAACAACGCCCGCACTCCCAACAGGATAGACTTGGGGTGAACAGGAACGGTTTCATCCACCACCGTCCCAATTCAACGGGGAATATATTTTGAGGCTCGAGGACACTTCCTCTCAAATATTTTGGTACATTTTCCAGTTCCCTTTGCTTTGGTGCTGGATTTGCAGTATATAAATACCCACAAACACAGTACCCTCGTTAACGTTTACAAATCAGATCTACATACAGCATTTCATTCAAAATTGAGACAGGCCCACTGGAATTATAGGGCAGGGAGGACCAAATTATGTGGCAGGGACGGACGTAATTATGCGGCAAGAAAAGGCAAATTATTCGGCGCAAAGCAACTCATTTTGTTACATTATTTTGTCATTTTTATGCACGGTACCAATACTCTAGAAAACATTTCACCTTATAAGTATCAGTATTAACATCCAAATACAGTAACAAGCAACTGAATGATGAATACTCAGCCTTTGAGAAGGGCCCTCCGCTGTGCAGGAACATGTTTTCAGGCACTTTTGGTCTGATTGAGCTAGAAACGTTTTGTTATAAATCTGCAGATTTTGCATCAGGTGGTGGATTATGCGGCAAATGCGGCAAAAACATACTTATGCAGAAAACGCTGTGGAAGCAGAATGGCATCATTCTACTATCTGAACAGAAGAGACTGACACACAATGATTCCACTGCCGTCAGCAGTTGCACAGACTGGTGCCGAATGTTTTCACCCTTGTGTCTATCAAACGCACGCTTGTCTTTGACACGGGTCCATGAAAAGGATGTGGCACTTCCTTACCATGAATACTTGGGCACATGGAAGAGACAGATCTCCTGAAAGTCCTGAGACTGTTCCCAACAGCAGCATGGGATAAAAGAGGAAACACTGATGTGCAGCAGAAGCTGGAGGGAGCAAGGCCAGAGAGCCTGAGTTCAGAAACAATGGAAAAACAGGAAGTGTTCATCCTCCGGCAGAGGACCAAGGAAGCCGCTGGGGGCTTCATCAAAAGAAAAGAGAAAGAAATATCCAGCATAGAAAGTCCTACGGCAAGTGACTTGGGCCAAGGAGGAGGCGGGTGGTGCTGAGCTGGGGGGCGGGTAGAAGTACCCTGTGGAGCTAAAAATACAGAAATGTCGGCCCTTAAGGCATGGAGAGGATGCCACTAGGAAGTTAAAAAAAGAAGCACTTAGGGGCATATTTACGCACCTTAGCGCCGATGTAGTGTCATTGTTTTATGCTATTACGGCGCTAAAGAGGCCCTCACCCTGCTCCATATTTACAAAGTGGCACAATGCATGCATTGCCCCACTTTGTAAAGCGTTGCGCCACATAATACCTGCGCCAGGTATAATGTATGCAAGGGGGGTGTTCCCCCACTGGGAGGCCCAAAAAAATGGCACAGTGAAATTTACAAGATTTCACTGCGCCATTCAAGCGTCATTTTGTAACACCTGCCCAGGGCAGGCGTTAAAGTGACGCTAGGCTGTTTCCTCTGGGCCTCCCCAAGCTTTGCTGGACTAGCGTCAACATTTTGGGCGCTAGTTCAGCAAAGCGCCACAATAACATCAAACATTTTGATGCTATTGTGCTAACGTGTGCCATGGTGCGCTGGATTGTAAATACAGTACTACCATGGTGTCGTTTAGTGAGTGCAGGACGACGAAAGGAAACTGGCACAACGGAGCCGATGCACCAGTTTCTTGTATATTTGCCATTTAGTCCCAGTGACACAGCAGCGGAGAAGCTGCTGGGAACTTGCAAAATAAATGTACAGTACAAGGAAAGGGAGCTTGGCCAAGCGTGAGGTGGTTGGTGCTGGCTCTGTGGGTAAGCAGCAGCAGTCTTTGGAGCTACAGAATCTTTGACCACAAATGCATGGCAGAGAAGCTGACACAAGCTAAAAAAAGGAGGAAATGGACATCCCTGGTGGCTAGGTAGCCGAGTAGTCGGTGGAAAATTAATGACTGGAAGAGAAAAAGAAAAGAAAAGCTTTGACAGTACAGTCTGTAGGCCCCTGGAAGCTACCAATACCATGCAACACTGACTTCCTGTGACTCATTGTACGTACTCATTGTACGTACGACTGCTTCGGCTCCACTTATTAGGTTCCTTGACATTAGGCTTATCAGGGCCTTCCGTTTTTCATTCGACCACCACTTGGACTTACCATATCCGATGCTATGAAGTCACTACCTCTTATTAACCGTCTACTCTGCAAGAAGTTCTACTCCTTTGCCTTTCCACAGGCTCTCCAAGATTCTCTAGCTGGCCTGACGGCCTAGCCTTGATGAAGTCACCAGAGTGACGAAACACGTGTTGGCTGTTTTCTTGAAGAACACGTAATCTTGAGGCAGATTGTGCCTATAATCAAAGACATTTTCTTCAATATTCTTGGGATCTTCACGTATTCTTTCTCCAACCTGAGCCGTTCTATCAGGGATACATGCCCTTGCCACGTTATTGGACTATTCATATCTGTGTGCTGTGGTCACATTGCAATTCCATGCAACATAGTGCCTGCCCCAAAGTCTTGCGAGATTGTGGGGTGTTTTTCGTGAAAGCCCAGGAGTTCGGACATGAATGGCTCCTTTGAAAAAAGAGCTTCAAGTATTGAAAGGAAAATAAATAGCATAATAAATAAAAAGAAATGCTTAACCTCCTAACCATATACGTAAAAGCAGGTAATATTTGTTAAGTCGTTTTTTAGGGTCGAGCACAAAGCGCTCTGTCCCTAGTGTAATCTCTCTATGGGCTTGTAACTACGCCCATGTCACGCCTGTCACTTTTATTGGTTTGTGGGCTTGCCTTTTAAAATCCGCTTGATTTAATTAGTGAAAGGCATGCATACGTCATGCCATTTTCACTGCTTAGCCCTCCTCAAGCGCACCAGCCAACTACTGAAAACATATGAGGCTCCATGTTTTCTGTATGGTTTCTGCACTACGTTTTCTCTTTGTTTCTTTGGCAGCGGGATCTCACTGGGCAGTAGTCGAGCACTTTGCATGACATCGACCCTGTTACATGGATATTTGCACTTTTGCCGGTTACATAGATAATGGCACTTTTGCCGATACATTTCACTGGGAGCAAACTTCTGTTTCATTTTTTGTGTTTGCTTGGCGCTCATGGTGGCCGTCGGCTTGCTTCTGTGAAACTGTTTCACTTTTCAGTTTATGTGGCAAGAAAAGTCCAGTTAGGAGTTTACAACACTAATAGCTTTAACTCGAGCAAAGGTGAGACCCATTGCATTGCAAATGCTTGTTAAACAATTGTTTTCTTTTTATGTAGCTTTTTTTCACACAAAAATATCTTCTTTCGAAATAATACATAATAACATATTACAGCGCCTTTACATTATTAGTTAGACTATACTACAATAAAGGATTTGATTCTGGAAATCCGTCATTCTGTGATAGCTTCTGTTTTTAACAAATATTCCCTGCTAGCTGATGAAAAGAATGTAACTCATGCATTACAATACAAGCTCTCCCTGACAGCGTGACAGTGGCTCCTCTGGGGTTGCATCTGAGTGTATTTTTAAAACATAGCCACAAGAGGTCTGTCAGGTAGCTTGGGGTGCTTGTACCAGGCAGACAGGGAGAAGGAGAGGGATGCTGCTGGAAAGTGGGTGACTGGGTGAGGGCGGAGCAATCATACTCAAGCAGCAACCACAATTCCTGTCAGGGCGAAGTCACAAACAAACTCCAAAGTAAACTGTGCTTAACCCTCTTGTAGCTTGGCACAAAAGCAATCCGGCTTAATGTGAAAAGTATTTACGCAGCACTTCAAACAGTAATAAAGTGAAAACACAGCACAAGAAAAATCCCATACCAAATTAGAAAAATAGAGTAAATGAATTGAGACTGAAAAACAACAAAAATCCAATCAGTAGAACTGGAGATATGCAATTTTAAAGATTTAATTCAAAATAGTACGTAGAAGCACAAAGCACCAACTGTGGTTATCTGATCCCACCGGCCAGGACAAAGTCACAAGTTAAGGCTGTCCACGATAGAGCGTGGGCACTGGTCCGTGGACAGGGACCAAGTTAGGCCCAATGAACAGAGTACCTTAAATCCTGGCTTCGGCGGTCTTGCATTGAGGATGCATTTCGCAGCAGCAGTTCTGAGGAAGCTGTGGGGCTGTGATGCGGAGTCCTATGTCATCGTCAAGGATGCCATGGAAGAGGGGCTTGCGAAGCAAAGTACTGTGCCTAGGATGCATTGCGCAGCAGTGGCTCAGAAGAAGCAGCGGTGCTTCAATTTGAAGTTCTGCTTCATCATCGATGATGGCATTGACGAGGGACTTGCACTGCGAAGGCCTGCATCAAGGATGCATCATGCAGTGGCGGTTCCAAGGAAGCTGCAGGCTGGGATGCGAGGTCCTGCACTGGGGGATGTGCTGCACAGCTGAGGTTCCGAGGCGGCTGCAAGAAGCTGCGTTGGTTTTGCTTACAGGACAACAGCTAGGCTGGCACAGCCCCTTCCGGCCCACTTCAAATGGTCCAGGACTGGAGTGGCACCACTTGGTGGGGGGGTAAGACTAACAGCAGAAAGTGTCCAGGTGCTGGGTTCAAGTTGGTTGGAGCCTTTTCCGTCCCTGAGGCTCTGGTCAGGAGGCCAGCCGACCAGCCCTTGGAGTCACTCTGGTGGTCCTGGGTTCAAGATACAGGTCCAGTCCTTCTCACTCAGGCAGCAGGGCAACAGAGTCATAGTCCTTCTTGCAGAGCAGCACATTAGCCCTTCTGAGTCTTCCACAGGTCTGGAGGTGCACTGAAAAGCTATGTTTGAGGATCCAATATTCATGCCTGGTGCCAACTTTGAAATAGGAGTAGGTTCTGGTGGTTTCCACCTCCAGGGGTGCTTGGAATTTCCTGCTTCCATGCCCTGGCCCTAGCTTGTCTGGGGACACAAATGTCTAATGTTAGGCCATTAATGACTGTGCTCAGAGAGAGCCTTTGTGATGAGCATGAGTGGTAAGTGACAGCCTTCCCCCATCAAGTCAAAAGTGGCCCATCCTGCCAAAACCTATTCCCCCTTTGTTGCACTGTTTGGGGGCAATACACAAAGGCTAACTGCCAACTACACCTAGTGATGTGACCCAGGATACATGCTGCAGGCACTAAATGGTTGGCACAAGAAAATGCCAACTTTTTAAAAGCGTGGTTTTCAGACTTGTGACTTAAAATCCTACTTTACCAATAATGAGGGTTTTCAATTACAATTATTTGTACACTAAACTTGATACTCCTAGTTGCTCCCATTTGAAAGTTAGCACTTATTACATTTAGTGTTATCCTATAGGAGAGGAGAGCCTTGCAGTAGTGACAAACAAATGTAAACGTTTTCGACTACTAGGGCATGTAAAACTTTGTTTTGCTTCACTAATGACATACACACACACTGAAAAGAATCTTTGCAATGCAACTCTTAGTCTAGGAAATACATTTAATAAATCACTCAGCGAGGTTTGTAAAGGTCGGCCAGTACACTTGAAAGTGCACATTTAAAATGTGAGCAACAATAAAATGAAAACATGTAGAAAGAATCTTCAATCTATAAACAGCAAATATATACATGCAAAGATACAGATACCTATTGCAAAGCAAATAATTATTACAAATTCATCACCATTAGGCACAGTTGCTCCTTCATCTTTCTCTCAGTAGCTTCAAGCTGTAGACCCCTATGATCGTCTGTCAGGGGAAAAAGAAAGATCTACCCTCACGGGATGTCAGGCATTGACGTCTCAATCCTGACTGAAGTCTCTGAATCCCCCCACCATCAATCCTGGGTCTCTTCTATACCTTAAACAAGCTAGAGAGGAGATTTCTAGAAAAAAAACTCTTGCTCCTTGTTATTCAGAAATGCTCGCTACTTCAGGTCAGCTTCGAAAGGAACACGTTGGAACTGGCCAAGTTCCCAAGGTGTCCCTCACAAAACTAAAACTTTCCCTGCTGTACCATAAACACCCTTCTAGTACATTCTTATCAGACTAACTCCCACATGCTGTGCCTTAGCTCTGGATGAGAAAGAACACACAGACACGTAGAATAAAAACATGAGCGAAAACATGTTGTGCACGGAAAAATACTTGCAGTTTTAACGTTGCAGTGAAGCTGAGGCTAAGATAATTGCAAAATGGAGTCTGTAGTTGGTGGCCCCTAATGTGACGGTGGACAAGCTAAGCTAAGGGCAACGTAGTGGGACATGGAGTCAGTAGTCAAAACACAAATATCATTACAAACTTAAAAGTGCATGTCCATTCTTTTAAATACAGTGCACCCTGCCCTTTGACTTGCTTAGGGTCTACCCCAGGGGTGGTAAAGTGAGCACTTGTTAGCAGTGGTATATTGAGCAGAGTCCTAAAGCCAGGAAAATGAAGTCAGCAAAAACAGGAAGATGGAAGTCAAAAATTAGGGCAAACCATGCAAAGGATGTCAGGTCCAGCAGATAAAAGCTATAGCAGGGCACAGAGACAGCCCAAAAAGTGCAAGTGGGAAACAGAGTGTAGTTATGTGCAGTGCTGGAAATGCATCTCCTTTACAGCTTCCTCAAGATTGATTTAAACTGCTTGTGACATACACAAATTGCAGGTGAAAACATCAGCTAAGCATATGTGTGCGGCTGATAAACTGTTGTTCCCTACAGGAACAATAACAAAACATGCTTAACTGAAGATTTAATACATTCATCACCTTCTCTGTCCAGAGTAAACTTCAATTCCAATTCAATGAAAATGGCTTAAGAAATACATTTGCTATTGAAGATGTAGATTAAATACTTTGTAGGTTGATCATCCAGCTTTTTTTTTTTAGCAAATTTAAGGACCAAACTTTGGTCTTTAATAACTAGAGTTTTATAACTTCCAGCAGCTTAAGCCACATACCTAAGTTGTTCAAAGTAATATCAAGATAACTAAAGGCCTTGGCTTTGCTTATATTATGATTTTAAACAATAAAATCTCTAGATCTGGATTTCCTAGAACCCAACGTTAATATATGGGTCTTAAAGAAATTCATTTTAAAATCTAGAACCTCAATAAACTTAACTGTTAAAAAGTTTCTGAAGGCCAATTGCTGCCCTTGACAAGAATACATCATCTGCATAGAGGGCCGGAATATCTTAGTTGCAAATTTTGGATGCATCTGATTTAAATGTATTAAATAGTTCTCCACCACATTAGTACAGAGTAAAATGAGGAGAGGGGTAAGAATGCAACCTTGTCACGCCCCTCCAGGTAATTTTGAATTACCTGAGAGTTCCCCAATAGCGCCATTTGCACTATGCCAAATAAATCCAAATGAAGGCACTGTAGAAAATGTATAATGTTTTTGTCTATACCTATTAAAGCCATGATGGACCAAAGCTTGGCCCTATTGACACAGTCAAAGGCCGAGCCTAGGTCCAGGAAGCCTAAATGAAAAGATACACCTGTAGCATCAGTGTATTCATATATTGAAAAATGTTAATTAAGACACTGTTCAATCACCCCAAGCCCTCCTCTAAATACACTGAAATATTTTTTTCTGAAAAGGACAAGCCAACTTTTAGTGGTGATGAGAGGATCAAGCCCTAAGGTATTACACATGACTAAAATAAGGGACATTAGCCACTTTCCAGAAAGAACATTGATCATTAGATATTTTAGCAGTATATAAATCAGGTGATCATTTACAGTTGTCCACATTTTACAAAAAGCTTCCAAGTAACAATTACAATTGCTTTCTACCAAAAGGCACTGGTCCATATCAAAAGATCTCTTAATAGATTGCCTGGGTTCACCAAATCCCATTTTAATTTTTTGCTATGTTCAATAACAGTGCCAATTTGTGGCATAATATTGACCTTATTAAATCACTTTTGGGGCGGAAACATTTTAAATGCAAGGGATTGTGATCACTAAAGAGATAAACCAATACCGAACAATGCACAATATAATATCTCATATTGAAAGGTAAGTGCATTTAGAAGAAGTATAGATTTACTATTCCTAACTCCACATCTACATACCTTGAAGATATATATATTGTATTGTATTGTAATCATATTTATATAGCGCTTACTACCCCTGACGAGGCGTCGAAGCACTTTTCGGTGAGTAGCACGCTACTCTGGAACCCAACAAGAATTAGTGATGGATTAGTATCGGGAAATAATGAGTGTGTTTTAGTATTATTATGAGTTAATTTGAGCCGCGGATATGAGAGTTTGTTAGTTAGATTGACTGGAGTAATGGAGGGGTGGAGGAGGAAAGAAATCGAGAAGTGTTAATTGGGAGTAAATCCTTAATTTACTCAACCCAAAGGCTTGGGATGAGTAAAGGGGGATGGAGGAGGGAAGAGTATGTGGAAGGGTTAGGGAGAGCATAGTAGCAGGGTGAGATAAATGCGGGAGAATTTAGTAGGGTTGTGTGGGAGGTCACGGTAGTAGAGTGAGGTTTGGTGAGTTAGATGTGGAAGCGGAGGGAAGAGCGTAGGCAGAGTTATTTAGGAGATGAAAGTAGTAGAAAGGATTTGGGATGAGTCAGAGTAAGAATGGAGGATAGTTTGATAGAGACATGACATATGATGATGGGTAGATAAGTGTGATAAGATGAGAGCAGGAATTCATAGATATCTAGTATAACAACCCACCCAGGAGCCATGCAATGACCCACGAACATGCCAAGCACAGAAACAACATATACACATACATACATACATATATATAAATATATATATATATATATATATACATATACATACACACACACATGAATACACACACATATGCACATACAATACATAATTAGAACCATGGGTAAAATATACTTAGTCAAAGAGGTTTAAAGAGTGTGTGTGTATGTTATTGTTATGACATAGTAGCGATACATATTTTCTAAAGAAACTATACATAATTAGAAATATACACATAATCTGAAAAAAATATTTATCAACATAGGCATATGCAGTCCATAGTTGTTTGAATATGGTGCTTATGGAGGAAAGAGCCAACTCTTGAGTAGTTTTCTGAAGACAAGAAAGTTATCTGTGGCTCTTATAGTTGGTGGTAATGAATTCCATAGTTTGGCTGCTTGAACGGAGAAGGATGTACCACCTATAGTCTTTTTCTTGTATGGTGGTGTTCTAAGGCGGGGTGCCAATCTTGAGCGGAGGTTTCTTTGTTGGATGTATTTGGTTATTTTGTTTCTGATAAAAAGCGGTCCTGTTCCATATATAGCTTTGTGGGTGATACAAAGCAGCTTGAAAGTGCAGCTTCTGGCAACGGGTAACCAGTGTAGTGCTCTCAAGGCAGGGGAGATGTGGGCTTGCGGCTTTACATGCAATAGTAGCCTGGCTGCAGAATTCTGGATACATTGTGTTTTTTTCATAACAGATAGAGATGATCCATGGTAGAGGCCATTGACATAATCTAGTTTGGATAGTACAAGCAAGATAGTAGCTTGCACCTTGTGTGGAAATCCGAGGTGGGGGAAGATGCGTCGTAAAGTCTTCAAGGTGATGAAGCTAGTTCGTGCTAATTTGTCCACTTGGGCATTCATAGTTAACTTGGAATCCAAGGTGATTCCTAGGTTTTTAACTTCCTTGGATAATTGAGGAGGTGGTCCGAGATCGTCAGGCCAGACGCACAGAGGGTCATAATTTTTCCAGTCACCACATATGAGTATTTCTGTTTTGGAGGTATTTAGTTTGAGATGGCTCCAGGTCATCCACTGATCAACGGCTCTGAGGCAACTGAAGATTTGTGAGTTTTCCATGTTTTTGGGGCATTCTAATTTAAGTAGTATTTGTGTGTCATCTGCATACTTGTAGCATGTGAGATGGAAATCATTGATCAGTTCTGGTAAAGATATCATGTAGATGTTGAAAAGCAAAGGTGAGATGATTGACCCCTGGGGGACCCCTGCTTTTGTGAGGTAGGGTTCGGACGAGAAGGGGGCGAGTGGATGATATTCAATCTTTTTTGAAGATAGGAAGTAATCCAGTCGAGAGCAATCCCTTGTAGGCCGGCTTTGTGGAGTCTTTGAATTAGGGTGTCATGGTCAACCATGTCAAAGGCAGCTGAGAGGTCCAAGAGAAGTAGTGCAGCAACTCCATTTCGGTCGACTGGGTTTTTAAGATCGTCCCAGATTGCTATGAGTGCCGATTCAGTGCTTCTTCCTGGGCGGAATCCAGGTTGGAAGTCTGAAAGTATAGAATTGTCTTCAATGAATTGTGACATCTGGGCGAATGCTGCTCTTTCTATCAATTTGCCCAGGAAAGGTCCATTTGTGATTGGTCTGTAGTTGTTGGGGTCTTGCGGGTCTAGGTTTGTTTTCTTTAATAAAGGTCGTATGTATGCCTTTTTCAGGTCTGCAGGAAAAGTCCCTGAAATATATATATATATATATGGTCAAGCTACATATATGTGGAGTTAGGTTTGGAAAATATATTATTTATTTATCTTTTGATATTTTGGATTCAATATGTTGTCCCCTACATATTGTATACCTCGATATTCTAGCATTTGATATTTAGGGATCATATTTAACCCACATCACTTTCCTGATCATCAGGTTCCAATAGTCACCTTTTTGTATGAAGTCAATTTCAACCTTGGTTCATAGTATCCTTAAATGGTTAAATCAGAAACTTTATGGAGATCGTATCTGATGCAAAGAACTAATGGTGGTGTTCTACCTGGTACGGTGAGTCTCAGCTGCCCAAGCAATGTGTCTGCCTCTTTGCCTACAACCCCTCTAGGTCCTGGGGGTGACTGGCCTCAGGCATGGCTTGGTCTCTTGACTGCAGCTTGACCTGCAGAAGAATAGATGTGGAGCTACTGACCTTTAAGATGGTGCCTTCCTCTTACTGAAAGATAGGCACGCCTTAGTAACCATGTAAATATGCAATCATCTACTGTAAGTATTGCTTGTAGTGTCTTGCAAGTTTTATGATGGAATCCTTTTGGCCCGAAGGACAGTGTGACATAATAGCTGGAGCGTCATGTAATGAAAGCTTGGTTTAGAATGTTGGAGTTCACAGGTACATGCTGAGGAATGGAGACGTGTGATTTATAGCTTTGTGTGTGGGGTACGTATTGGTGGGTACCCAGGCTGCGGAGGACGCTACACTTCTAAGAATGGTTGGTGAAATCTCCCCAGTTATCACTGCCTCCATGCTTGGTACTTGACACATCTCTTGCCCAGGAGATGAAAGCACCCGCCAATTGATTTTGCAGGCGATAAAAAAGGGCTCCTCCTGGCACCAGTGGTTAACAACTACACTTGCATGGGTCAGAAATGCAAAAGGCGTCAGGTAAGACAGCAACAAAAAAGTTGATAGTCTGTGTGTCCTGCTTCAATAACTATATGTTCCCTGCTCCGTCTGCCTCCCTGTGATTGCAGCTGTCACACGCTTGAAGAGTTTTACATCCTTTGATAAATCTTCTGATACAAATTGCCAACAGGAGCTTCGGTGTGCCCTTTTCCTGGGCTAGGTAGGTTGTAATGTTTTTACAAGCCCCACAAATAATCTGCAGGTGTAGCTGGATGTGAAGTACCGACCTCTCCTGAGCACAGATTTAGATCAGAAAGCCTTTCTTTGCTGGTGCCAGTGTGCACCCGTGCTCCAGAGGGACTATAGCGCCAAGTCATGAGTTTTCAGAGCGTGTCATTGAGGGAGCTCGTGACTTGCTGGGGGAGTGAGACAACATCCAGCTCTTGGAGGGACAGCAGTGTGTCCACGTTTGTGCTTTCAACTTGTAACTCTGCTGTACATAAAACTGTCCTCACTAGAACAAAATGCAGACACAACTCTGGCGACGAGGATGGAATTCGAACCCATGCATGGGGGAGATCCTCTGAGACATGGGCGAGTTCGGTGGAAAGTGACTGACTGCTGCAGTGGCACCGGAAATAGGGGCCGTCCATACATCCTAGATGGAGTCAAGGTGCAAAATGAATAAAAGAGGGCTTAAGATATCAGGAGAGACATATTTACTGCGCATTCAAGAACAAGCTGTCTCATCACTGGCAACTGACAAAGCGCTGCTATACTTTTTTTTTTTTTTTAAACTTGACCAGATGTTTACTGTTCTCTTCTTGGACTGCAGCTTTGGAGTATTTTGTAATTTTACCACGTGACACTCTTGCTGTGATACAGACGGAAGGATAACGCCATAGTACCCAGAGGTTTTTCTTCCACATACTCGACCTGTTTGCATTTTTTTAAAAGCAAAGTACAAATATCACAAAATGCATATCGCCAGCATGGAAAGCACAACCAAGGCAGTTTAGCCAGGTGATGTCACTGGTCGGCATTCCCACTCTGAAGATTGTTCCAGGGCCACTGGATTGCTGAGTGCACGAGATGCTCCAAATGATGAGGTCTCAGGACCATTTCTGGTCGCACAAACTGCCTTCGGAGAGGGATACGTTCAGCTTGGGAGGCACCGGTTCCTAAGTGCACAAGATCTCCTGGGAGAAAGATGAGTCTGAAACTGATCACTGTGACTGCCCAGGTCACTTTAAGTAAAGTTATACTTTGCATAGATCCGAAATGTGTTTATCTCTGGGTGACATCGTTATCACTGTAGATGCCTTGGTGCAGTGTTTAGGTCCTGTTTGGGACTTTCACTGTGATGCTTATCCTGTGTTCTGTGGATTGTTGTTATAATGTACAGTCTGCTCCTGGCTTGCTTGCTGTGGTTATTGGTTCTATATTTGTTTATAAAGAGTGCATTGTATTTGATTGTGTGCTTTCTTGCTTGTTAGAGTGGTAGTCATATCAACTTTATTTCGGCTAAAAGCCATAAAAGTAATACAATCATTCAATAAAATATCATTAAAACAATAAATATAATCAACAATTAAAAATAAAATAAGCACATAAAATTGGACCTATGGCAATGATCTCGGCAACCTAGCATAAGTCTCGGTACTGCCCTTATGAAGGGAGTAAACAAAGGCTGCCAATTGGTATTGTCCATAAAAGGTGACTAAGTACCAGTTTTTTGCATCCTGTCTTTCAGAGGTTTAAACCCCATCAGTATAGCGTGCTTAGACCAGGAAGTACTGACGGTATAAAGTTGACCATATATAGCTAAATGCTTAGACCAGGGAGTACTAAAACAGAAATAAATTATCCATACATAGCTACTAAGTAGACATAACCTTTGGGCGCAAGGCTGTTGTTCTTAAGTTCCATGCCCAATATAGATAACGAGAGACGGCAAACACTATTTGTTCCTTGGGATCACTTTTTAAAATCCTCATTGCCTCCCAATGATGTCTCACTTCGAAAAGTCTGCACGCAACAATAATCCATTTTTTTCTTGTAGAGCGATAGTGGGGGCAGGGTAATAGGAAATGCGCCTCCGTCTCTTCAATCTGCGGGCAATGTGGGCAGTAATTTGTAGAGCGACCTGATCTATCCCACTTCGAAGTTTAAGTTCCTAGTGGGAGAATACCACTTCTAAATTTAACAGATAGACACTTCGCTTGTAGAGTAAATATTCTGTCCATATATGGTTCCAAACTTGGTAAGCACTTAAAATTCATAAACTGCCCTGTTATACTCTGTTCAGGATATTCTTTCCATATTCTTCCCAGGTCTGATGCACAACGTTATCCCAATACAATGGCTTCACTTTCTGAGCATCACCTTTAGCTATTTCTCCTGATGCAACCGATAACTCGCGAATTCCCACCCTGTCAGACAATTGCTTAATATGCTTCAACCAGGGAATTCACACTTCTTTATCGCAAGCAATTAACTTCTTTAGTGTTTCCCGTTACGGGGCCAGCTCCACTGTTAACCACAAGCGAACCCAATATACCAGAGGTTTAAGTGAAGTAGCCAGATCGATGGGATTTAGCGCCAAATCAAATCTTAAGGGTATAAGAGGGGTACTCACTGGTAGGTTAAAAAGTGCCCTTATGAATTTGTTCTCAGTCTTGGTGAGAGCTGCTGCATCTACATAGCCCCATCTGTCTGCTCCATAGATAGTTGCTCACATCGCTGCAGCTAGTACGGTTAAGGGAGGCGACACTGATCCCCCAAGGGTAGCCTTGTATTTCCTCCCAATTGCAGATGCCTCTTGGTACAGAACGGTAGTACTTTTCTTCAATTGGGAACTACGTCTATTGTCATCTTCCCTTTAAAAGACCAATGGGGGTTGATTGACATAAACTACGATTTCAACACAATAAGTTCTAATCCCCTATCTACCCAAAAAGCTGCAAAAGCATCCAATTCTAGCTATAGGCCTCGACGGGTCCTAGGCAGAAGTAAGGTATCATCTGCAAACATTAGTATGGGAACAGGACTTCCAGCAGACTTAGCGGCATCGTGTCTGCACTGATATAACCCTTTAAAGCTGGGTCTGGTGGCTTAGTGGACTAATGCATCCACTGTAGGGGCCTATGTTTGACTTAATGGTCACAGGTTCAAATCCTGGTGAGTCCACTCAGCCTTTCATCCAAGTTCAATAAAATGAGTACTATTGAGTTGGGTAACAATAAACATCTGTTATTCAGCGCCAAGATGCCTACGGGTGAATGTGTGCTTTATAAATACATATTTTTGTTATTTAACCACTCCATTGATATAGAGGGTACGGGCAACAACAAATCCCTGCCTTACTCCCCGTTTATCAGTAAGATCCCCCTCCCATATTCCATGTTACCCTGGCATATGTTTCAGCATGTGGAACCCTCAATATCCAAAGAAGATCGCTTGGGATTCCATGATCATCCAGAACCTTCCACAGGTTTTCCCTCGTAACTAGATTGAATGCCACTCTTAAGTCAATGAAAGCGACATACAGATGATCACGCTTCAATGTGACGTACTTCCGGCATAAAGCCTTGAAGAGAAAGACCTGGCTGAGGGTACTAACCTTTCTCCTGAATCCCGTCTGTGTATTTTCAAGATTGTGATTCTCACTTGCCACACATGCAATCTAAACAAAACCTGCCCACAAAAGATTTTTTGGATATTATCAAGTAGGTTTATGGGCCTATAATCTGAAGGAACATCCCAGGACCCCTTTTTATAAACGGGGATAATAACAGCTCCAGCCCATGATGGGGTATGGGTTTACCTTTTAAAATAACATTACTCAGGGAATTAAGATATGGGACCCATACATCTGGCTGTGACGAATATAAATCTCCAGGGATTCAATCTAATCCCGGTGCCTTCACTATCTTCATCAGCTGAAGGGCATGAGCTGTTTCGGCTAGACTAAAATATCTGATGCCACTACTTCCATTATTTATTGCGTTTTCCACTTGAGTTATGTTTCCCTGGGTCCCTTCCAAATCCCCCAACAGGGGTCTAGTAGAGTTAGTTTTGGAATCCCATTGTCTATAGAGGTTCTCAAAACGGAGTATCCACCTATCTGGTGGGAGTATTGCTTCTAGATGGTTCTCAGATATACAGGAGTCAACTGATGTCAACATCCAGAAGGCCTTTTGATCCCCCTTCTGGAGGGCATCTGTTAGCTCCCTCCATTGATCACATTCCCATCCCCTTTTTGGCATTAGTCAATATGATCTTGTAACTTTCCCTAGCCTCAGCTATTCCTGTATTATTGCCTCTTTATTGCTTCAAGAAGACATTGTTTCCCTGTTCAGCACTTTTTCGAATACCAGGTAGGAACTAGCTTTTCGTAACAACCCTACTCTCATGCATCTTATCCAATGGATAACTTTATTGACCAGAGAGTCAGACGATTCTCTAACACTATTCGATTTTTTGAGAACATTGATCATATAAATATCATAATGCTTATTCAAAGAGTCAGCGAAGCCAGACCTACTCACCTTCCCATAATTACTGTGTGTAGATTTCACCCTGGCTAGATTGAATGTGTCTTGGGGGATCCAATTCCCTTCCTACAAGTGGGTGAGAGGGTACCAGGCCTAATCTACAGTTATCCCGTTTCTATATTCCCTAAAGTAGGTCCATTTATATTGCCTATGTGCAGAAGGGATTCTGTAGGGTAGTCTAATGTGACTTTCTCTATCTTATTCTAATGTGAAGCTTATCTTTGACACTAGACTTGAGAGCATATTTAACTTATCATTTAAGACCTTTGCCAGTTTACCCATACATTCATGTTTGTCAAAATCTCACCCCTTATTAATCCCACCAGTTCAGCTGTGTTCTCACTTTCTTCTTTCTCACCATACTTTATGGGTTCTCAGAGTGGTGATTATTTCTTAACTGTTCCAATGGTGCATATCGATTAGAGCACTCTACATTAGCTGCAACCGGGGAAGAATCAAGCTCTTGCTCAATCAATAATTCTTGTGTGGGGATTTGTGGGGTATTTACTGTGCCAAAATAACTATGTTTATTATCGTTTTGTTGTTAAAGGGGCGGGCCATGGGGGTGAAGGGGATGAGGGAGAGTGCCTTGTGCACTCCCCTCAGAGCGCATGTGTGTTTGGCCGGCTGTCTCAGGCCGGCCAAACACACATGCGCACTGTGCAACACAACGCTGGGCTGGAGTGAAAAGGCACAGGCTCCCAGTCTGCCTGGGAGTGCCATGGCTGGGTGCTCCTGCCAATCATAATGCTGCTCTGAAAAGTGTCAGGATTGGCCGCAGGGCAGTTTGGGAGCCTCTGCCTGCTGAGGGGACGGAGGAGCGGCACGGCACAGTGCGGCACGCAGGTACGTTTTTTTATTGTTTACTATTTTTACTATTATTCCCCCCCGCCCGCCATGCGCCGCCACATCCCTTTTAACCCCTGCATCCCCTGCAATACTATTACTGGTTTTTGTTGGGCATCCCTAAAAGCTGACCATCAACAGGTTTAGTAAAGAAAAGTTGAATACCCTTCTGTGAGGGCTCCTTTAGCCTCAGTTACCTGCGCCCAGTGCCACATTGTTTTTCCCCTACATCCTTTAGGGCAAGCATCCCCTCCACTTCCGCTATCAGCTCATCTGTCCCATTAAGGGTACAATTCTCCGCTGAATGCCGGGGCGTTTTCCTAGCACTCTGTGTACCAGAGATTTAGTCAGTTGCCTTCCTTTTCACCATCCTTATATTGGGATGTCGTATCGGTATAAAACAACATATCTAGGCCCATATTTATACTTTTTTAGCGCCGCATTTTGACACAAAAACTGCGCACACTTACAATATACAATTGTATTTTGCAAGTTTGTGCCGCTTTTGCAATTCATCCAGGAAAATATATGAACCCACACAAACCAAGGAAGGGAGAATGCAACCAGTTCCTAATTCCGGTGTATGCTATAAAATAAAGTCACCAGAAAATCTTTGCTTTGTTCCAAATGTATGAGGAAGGTGTCTTTGGTAGTCTTTAGTAGTCGAGGTCAGCAGCTTTAAAATAAACAAGTCAATCTTAAAAAATAACAGCGATAATTAAAGGCAGAGCCAAGGGGGGTGGCCCTGCCCTGACTCTTCCTGGCGCTGACGGGCGCAAGACAGGCCCATTCTTGGCCCGGCTTTGCCAGGGCGCTTCCTGCGCTGCGGGACTTGTGCTCGCGCTATATAGCGCCAAAAAATAGCAGCAGCTGGTATCAAGTGCAGGGACCGCCTACTGGGGCCCTGGGGATAGCTGGCAACTGGAGTCCTCCTCACGTGTGTTGCTCACTGGAACCAGCACTGCAGGACTTGTCTTCGCGCTATATAGCGCCAAATATAGCAGCAGTTGGTATCAAGTGCAGGGACCGCCTCCTGGGGCTCTGGGGGTAGCTGGCAACTGAAGTCCCCCTCACATGTGCTGTTCACTGGAACCAGCACTGCAGGACTTGTCCTCGCACAATATAGCGCCACAGCAGCTGGTATCAAGTGCAGGGACCACCTCCTGGGACCCTGGGGGTAGCTGGGAACTGAAGTCCTCCTCACGTGCTGCTCACTACAGCTTGTTAGAGTATTATTCCACGTTGTGGTAAAAGCTTGGAAGCATACATTTTGCTATTTCCTGGATTTTTATCTTGCTTGATTTGACAGCCAAACACCGTGGAAAGTGAAATCCCCGCGGATCTGTGCATTGAAACAGCAGATGGAGTCCTGCTGTCTGAGTAACCTCAGGCTGTGTCCACCTGAACCCTGCAAATACATATGTTAATATACAGAAGGGACCCGTGATATACCGCTCCGGCTTTGGAACTATGGTTGACATTTCAGAGCCGCCACTGTGCTTATATATTAAAAACATCCTTTGTTCTGCGAGTCGGGCACAGATATATTTGCAACCATTGGATTCTGTCGTGTGATTAATCAATGAAACACTGTCCTGATATGGGTGTAAAGATATCTATCCCTTTATTGAACGTTGTTATCACCTGGTGACCCCAAAATTAGGTTTGACCTGTCCTCGAAATCATTCACTACAAAATGAGCCTTGGAAACCCTGTCTTTCATCGTCACATAAACAGCCCTAGAAACCAGGTGTGGTTCTTATTTACAGCAGCACACACCCTGTTGTAATACTCTGTAAATGCATACTACAGCCCTAAAGCATTACCCTGTAAATGCTGCTGAGAATCCTCGGAGTTCCAGTGAGTACTAACTAAGATTGAACTAAGCACCCTGAGAAAGTTAGGGCCACATTCAGAGTTTGGTAGAGAGGGGACTCCATCACAAATGCGGCGGAGCGGCCTGGCCACCAAACTGGCGGCCTGCCCGCTCGATTTAGAGTCGGGTGGACCCTCATGTTTTCGCGGAGAGATGGACTCAGGACCATCGGTGTCAGTACATCAGAGCGATGGTACTTTAGACGGAAGGTCTGATTCACTATATGTCTGTTTGGGACCACTAGGGAAAAGATGGTGATTCTAAACAGAAAAAAAGGAACAAGCATTGGCAAAGCCTCCCTTTGAGACCTAATGGCTTTGTCAACTGGTTTTGGCTGTATGGCTTTGGGATGTTGGCAGCATCTTGAAATAAAGGAAATGTGCGGGCACACAAGTGGAATGATATAGGCCTTTTTTTTTTTATTTAGCGATATATGATGGCAGCCCCCCCTTAAGTTTAGGAAATACAAAAAATTATGTTTTTAGCACCAAAGAGTCAATTAAATATGTATGGTGATGAAGGAGAGGGCGGAGGAGAGGCACAAGAGGGAGAGAATGGGATCTTTACCTCCATCCTCTCATCAGGCAAGTCACTATTGTCTGACAAACGTCCCACATCCGGTGTCTCTCAATACATCCACAGCCAGGACACCAACTAGCAAAACAAGACAATAGGCCTTCTATATTTATGCAACAGGATCTGGAATCAGGGCCGTAGCCAGGAGTGTATGTTTTGGGGGCACAGACCCCAGCAATGATAAGGAAATGTTTTTGTGATGGAGGCAGGGCAAGTTAGATGTGGTAGTTTACAAACAAATGCAGTGCAAATGTTGCTTTATGCTGTTCTCCCTAGAGGTGAAGGTGGGAGACAATGGAACAATTTAAGGCATGTTAGTCGAAACTAAACTTACTTTAAAAGCACCCTGACATGAGGGGTCTCAGCAGTGTTAATTTGTAAATAAAAACTTGCCGATGCCCAAAGCCTTCCTCTTAAACACGCGGCTGCTGCAATTAAATGTGCGAGCACGGAATACTGAGGTGGCGTAATGCTGAAGCCATCTCGGGCCTCTTCAATCTATTTAACGCCACTCCCTGCCCATTCAGCTCACTCCTGCAGCTTTCTACTTTCTCCCTTTGTGATGTTTATTCGTTTTTCTCTTCCTCCGTCTTTCCCATTTGTGTCTTTTGCTCACAGCAAGTGCTGGGGGCAGAAGAATAAGCCCCGGCCCTCAAAAATAAGTGCCTGTGCTCAGCACCGGAAACAACAAGCACACATTAAGCACTGGGTATCAGATTCTCTTGTGGAATCTATTGTGACAGGAATTTCCATTGTTGCATTGGACTAGCACAGTGGAGTAAAACTAAGCAGAATATAAAGACAACTTTGCATAGGATTTGGAAGTTCTCTTGCACTGGACATATGTCATAAGCAGTTACATATAGAACATTACAAAACACATTGAAGCAGTCACATTAATTAAAATGGGATCAATTTAAAGACAACTTTACAGTTCTAGAATCTCCCCCCCAAAGAATATTTAAGCTAATGCCACATTTTAAAGTGCAGAGGGTCAGTAGCATAATGAAACCTCAAAATGAAAAAATAACTTCATAAGCAAGGGGGTAGACAGAAAACTAAAATATCTACCAAAGCTCTTATGGCACAAAGCAGGCGAAGCAAGTCATCATTGCCCTCCCCAGAAGAGCTTTCTTGTCTCTTCCATTCAAGCATCTATCCATTCATCCTTCCATCCACCCGCTGATATTCATCATTCAACCTTTACATTCTGTCATCCATTAAACTTTTCATCCATCATTCAGTCTGACACCAATCCTTCCATTCGTCCACCCATCCATATACAAACATACCCATCCGTATTCAAACCTATTAAACCTATCTAAACATCCATTCATCCATCTTTTCATTTATCCATCCCCTTTCATCCCTCCATTCACCCATCCATCCATTCTTTCAATCATCCATCCATCCTTTTGCTTGTCCACCCACCCTTTCACTCCATCCTTCCACCCTTTCAATCATCCATTCTACCATTTACTCATCCATCCATCCACCCTTTGCCCAGCCATCCACTCTTTCACTCATCCATCTATCGTTTGACCCATCCATCCACTCATCCATACAACTATTTACCATTTCACTCAGCTGTTCATCCATTAAACCCTTTCAATCATCAATCTGTCCACACTTTTATCCAGCCATCCATCTACCCTCTCTTTTACTCATCCATCCATTCTTTCACTTATCCATCCTTACATCCATCCTTTCAGTCATCCATCCATCTATCTTTTATCTCATCCACCCATCCTTTCACTCCATCCATCCTTTCACTCCCTCCATCCACTTACCCTTCCACTCATCCATCTTTTCACTCAATTATCCACCCATCCTTTCTGTCATCATCCATCCACCCTTTCACTCATCCATCCATGTATTCACATTTTCACTTATTCATCCATCCACCATTCATCATCCATCCATCCTTTCACCCACTCATCCATTCACCCATCCATCCTTCCTTCCACTCTCTCACCCTCCCACCCTTTCACGTTAATTATCAGCCTTTGTTTGCCGAGCTGCAGACAGAAGACGCCCATCAAGAAGCCCACCCCCTTTTACTCATCCATCCATTCTTTCACTTATCCATCCTTACATCCATCCTTTCAGTCATCCATACATCCATCTTTTATCTCATCCACCCATCCTTTCACTCCATCCATCCTTTCACTCCCTCCATCCACTTACCCTTCCACTCATCCATCTTTTCAGTCAATTATCCACCCATCCTTTCTGTCATCATCCATCCACCCTTTCACTCATCCATCCATGTATTCACATTTTCACTTATTCATCCATCCACCATTCATCCATCCATCCATCCTTTCACCCACTCATCCATTCACCCATCCATCCTTCCTTCCACTCTCTCACCCTCCCACCCTTTCACGTTAATTATCAGCCTTTGTTTGCCGAGCTGCAGACAGAAGACGCCCATCAAGAAGCCCACCCCCTTTTACTCATCCATCCATTCTTTCACTTATCCATCTTTACATCCATCCTTTCAGTCATCCATACATCCATCTTTTATCTCATCCACCCATCCTTTCACTCCATCCATCCTTTCACTCCCTCCATCCACTTACCCTTCCACTCATCCATCTTTTCAGTCAATTATCCACCCATCCTTTCTGTCATCATCCATCCACCCTTTCACTCATCCATCCATGTATTCACATTTTCACTTATTCATCCATCCACCATTCATCCATCCATCCTTTCATCCACTCATCCATTCACCCATCCATCCTTCCTTCCACTCTTTCACCCTCCCACCCTTTCACGTTAATTATCAGCCTTTGTTTGCCGAGCTGCAGACAGAAGACGCCCATCAAGAAGCCCACCCCCGACGTAGCTGCTAAAGCAGGGGGCTGTAGATGCGCCTGTTCATAGTTTTGGAGTTTCAGGTAGTGAGTACTTCAAAGAATCCAGGATTAAATATAAGTCAAATGAAGCGTTGTAAGTAATGTTGTTGAAAGATATCCGTGCACAGTGGTTATGGTTCAATATCAACCCCTGAGTTTGATAAATAAAATGTTTGGAAGTGATACACAGTAGCGGCAGCTACCCGCTGTAGGCTCCAACGTATGTGCCAGTATCCCATCAGTGACCACCAAAAGGTCTGTAAGAAAACTCCAGTCTTGACAATCACCCCCATTCCTCAAACAGCAACATGAAGCTATGGCTTCCAGCAACTACCACTGTTAGTCTGAAGAAAGGTGTTACTTATCAAGAAATGACAGCCCTTCAGTACCCTATAGCTTGCATGTTGTGCACATACACAAATGCAAAGCCACAAAGCTAACACAACTATTATTTGTATGTTCTCACTTTTTAGCTTTCCTCATATATCTCCAGTACCCTGACCACAATGAGCAGTACTGCCCAAACCGATAAACAGATCCAGTGCACGGGATATTACAATCTTCTGATAGATTGAATAAAGATTCAACACAGGGGGATAGTTTAAGGATTGCACTGAAAACAGATAATCTTTCAATCCAAAATGCTAGAAAAAAGGACACCTGGTTGTGAGAAAATGCCCCTTTTTCCATGGTTACCCTAATTTTTTGCTGAAATGTATTGCTAGTTTTTAGACTGAGCACACTGGGGCACTCTGTCCAGTGCCGAATGTTCATGGGTTGACCCCTCAAACATGTTGACATTGGATACTCCCTGATTGTGTTTTTTTTAACTTTTCTATTTAGTCACAGTACATGGTGCAGAAGTACACCCATGGCTTGGAAAGTTAAATGTCACCTGTGGATCGCGGCACTTGTTGTGCTGTCCGCTTGTGTGACAAAGGAAAACATGATTTTAGGCCTACTACAGTAGCCTGACCCTTGCAGAGCAAATCCTGCTGTGTGACCGGTTTAAATAACCTCCTTTGACAGGTAAAAACCTCTCTTTTAAATATTAGTAAGTCAACCCTATGTAAGCCTTGTAGCCACCAAGGTAGGTGCAATGTTTTAAAAGTGGGACATGTAAAAAATGAATGTTACAGTGTCTTTACAGTTACAAGGCCCTAAAACTATTTTCACTGTGGCAGGTCTACCTGTCCAGTATAAAAAACAGAATACAGATCAAGATACTAATACTGCTATCGCTGAATGAGATAAACTACAAAAATATTTGAACAACTATTTTTAATAGTGATTAAGAATCCAATTCCATGGTGAAGTCAGATTTTTTGACCAAATATTAAGGAACGTAACTTTAAGAAAGTTACCCTTTACCTGCCTGAACTGTGAGAAGCCTAATTAGCATAGGCCTTTGCCAACTCCCAGTGTGTGCTCAAGCCCGTGAATAGGTGCAAAAGAGGCGTGAAATGCCTCCCTGGAGTAAACAATAGGTTGACCTGAATGGGCAGAGATGACTCCTCTGAGCTCAACAGAACATGCTCAGTGGGGGTTGTGGGCATCATGTTGAGACCACGGTGTCAAATCCTGCTTGATAGTTCTGTTGAGCCACATGTAATACTTGGGACCCACTTGAAAGGCAGAGAACAGTATGCAAGATATATCCTGCATACCCCCTGTCTGGTTGCTGAAGGACCAAGTGTCTATCCTACCAGACTTATATCTCTGAGATTGTAGTGGGTACAGTGCCTGCTTCAAACTGGATTTTAGTGTTAGATGTGGGTGGACACTATGATTGCCATAGTATACTCCCCACTCATAACCCCAGCCTCAGAGCCCACGTTTAGGGTTGTTTAAGATGCTATTTTGAAATTCTGCCATGATACATTGCATTTTTGGCCTGTTTGCAGTGAAGCAAACAGCAGCTGATGCAAAAGTAGGTCGGCCAAGGCCTAGGAACCTTTAGTCCATTGGTCAGACAGGAACTACGAGTGTCTTGGGGTGACCCCAAGCCCCAAGTTGGTGAACTCTACAAAGCTAGACCTTCCTCAGAACTCTCCTGGACTTGCGAAAGGATTCCGGAAGGACCAAACCTGCTGCACTTGGCATGTGTGATCTGTGATAAGGACCTGAGGGTGTTAGAACCCATAGCACCTGAAATCCAAGGACAGAAAGATCTCCAAGGATCAGAAGGCTGATCCCCTGGGTGGGTCCAGGAACATAAAAAGGGTAAAGACATTCCTGTGAAGAATCCCAGCTGATCGGTGGCAACTGGACCTTGACGGGACTTTGCAGATGGCCTCTGCCTGACACCCCGAGAGTCTCTAAATGCACCCGCTGAGGTCCTGTGAGCCTTGGAAGTGTACTTCTGTGGCCATTTCATCACCAAAAGAAGTTTGGGAACTTTTTCATAAGTTTTGCTCTAGGGCTTCAAGGGGCTCGACTTTGAAAGGCAGCCAACTGGCAGTTCCACAGTGTTGGATCAAGTTTTAGGTTTTCCTCCGAAAAATTACAAAGTGCCTTTACTCCTTGGGACTTAGAAACATTTTTGATTGTCTCTATTTCCAGGCCCTAATGTGGCCAATCTAGTTGTTGTATCTGACCCTCTCTCCTTCGTGCGTTCATGCTTGGCCTCAAATCGCACCTAGGTCCCAGTTTACTGCGACCATTATCTTTTTGGCTCTATTTTCACTTTAATCTTTGAAAATGTATATCTCCGGTTTCCCTCATTGGATTTTTGTTGTTTTGATGTCATTTTGCTTATTATTTTTTTATTTGACTCCATAATAATGGAATTTGTATTGTATTGTGGTTTAGACTTTGTAATTGTTTTGGTACTTTTAAATGCTTTACCCATTTTCTCTAAGTTAAGTCGATATGCTCTGTGCAATAACTACAGGGCTCAAGCCCAGGTTTTGAAACCTTTGACAGGACTAACAAGTTAGTGACTTTACTACTTGTGTTGGACTAGCATCCACCCCAATTAATAAATCACTTTCCCACACTACTGATCTCTCATAGTGGTGTGGCATGGCGTAAATTCTCTTGCCGTAGATGGAACAGAGTGGGGGCGGGAGTAAGCATGCCCGATGTTCTCCAGGTGTGTACTGGGAGAGAACGCAAGAGATAAGGTAGAGAAAACACACAGCAATATTTAAGACCTTTTTATATACTCACTCTGCCACCAAGTCCCACTCCCGCTGTTTTCCAAATCCCGGTGCTCCACTCCCTTCCCGTTGCCTGGCAGGCCTTGTCTCATGGACAAACTGTGACTGACAGCTCAGTGCCTGTACTACAGCCTATGCCGCTCGAGTCGCATAATGGCTGTCAGTTACTGGCTGAGTACTGTCAGCCATACTGTAAGCATGACACAAGTCGTGTCATTAGCTTTGGAGTGCTGTAGAGAGCTGTGTGAGTGCTGTAGCAAACTGTCTGAAATATTTTTCGGACCACTTGTCCTTTATAGATCACCCGTGCATCAGAGGTTGTAACAACACAAACTGCATGTATGTTAGTCTGAAACGTTTTTCCACATTACTCTGAGGGAGTGGACTTGCTCAGCCAGGCCGGTCTGCAAAACTTCACAACTATATTTTAAGTGGAGGCCAGATATGCTAGCAAAGCATTCAGAAAAATTATAATTCATCAAATGGAAATATTTAACAGAATAACATGCCACTCATATAAGGTGCTTCAACTCCTGAAGCAGTTTATTAGCACTGATAGCAGATGTATATTGTTACTCATCTACTGGTGCTCTATATATCTGCCTGAGAAGATTAAACGGCTGATGAAACTAACTAGGAGTTGAGTACCTGCAGAGGATCTAATAATGTATAGAATTATCAAACCACAAAGCACCTTCAGGGGTTAACAATGTGGAACAGCTTAGCAAGCAGGGTGATTTCAGCCCTAAATATCATAATACTCGTACAATAGTTTTACACTTTGAAATGGTTGTAAATAACAAGCAGTATTATTATTCAATTAATTGTAACCAGTTTTTAAACTTATGAAGGATAAAAGGCTGACAGCTAGGGATTCAAACTCATGAAAGATCTTGGAAAGCTTGAAATGGCTCAAGAGAGGTCAATACAGACATTAGATTGTTGGCCTAAGGCGCATACTCCAATATAATATGATTGTTTGGAAAAAAATGATGTCAACTCTGTCCCACTGCATAATCTAATTGATGTCACTTTATACCGGTTTCTCTATATCCATCAACCCTCCATTTGTTACTTCCTGTTGTTCGGGCACTAACAGCCCTCACTCCTCCTCTTCCAACAAATTTTCAAGTTCTTTGTCACTGTCTCGACTCACACTTCACTTACCCTGTTTCACTTGCCCTCTCACCACGTGGGTGGACAAAGTGCTAGTTGAGCACCTGAGCCATCACAGGCAGCAGCAGGTGTTTGAGGTCCTGCTCTGCTTTGCAGAGGCCCTTCTGGCAGGTGGCATCCAATGACATTGAAGGCATAGGAGCCCATATATTTGCCTGACTTTGGTGGTAAAAGTAGACTCATGTCCGCAGCAGCAGGTCGGGGGTATTTGGATTACCTTCCATTAAAAATGTTAATAAATGTAACAAAAATGTACATTTTCTAGCACTGTTCTCCAATATATTGGGACTACTAGTACACAGCAGCAAGGTGTGCAAAGCAAGCTGAATGAATGAGAGCGCTATGACATAACATCATGTATGCACTACTAAGGAAATATGTGCACTCAGTGGAAACACTGAGCGCATTGTGTATTCCACTTGGCATTAACTAGTGCCAAGAGGCGTCCTATTTGCCGTTTTTTGTAATGCAGGAAGAAATCACAAAATACAAGAGTCAGTGATAGTTCATAAGAAAGTGGCCTGTGGCTGGGGGAGAGGGGAAAGTGATAGTTGTTAGTTCTCATTTTCCATGAATCAATTATCTGTTTTGCAGAACCTTAAAACTTGAAATGGGTATTTAAAAGCAGGGTCTCCATACATGAAACTGGACACATTTTATTGAAGGATCTGAAGATCATTTACTCTTCCCCTAGCAGCAGTGTTTAATTTGGTACAAAATGAGTGCAGTGGCACAAATGGCTTCTTAGGAGCTCACAGTCAGTGCTGCCAAATCCTAAGGTTGCTAAATACCAATGCTGCCTGGTGCTGATTCCACCCAATGCTTCATCCTTCCATCACAATGCATTTCATTTCTCTATCTCACTCTTGGACATCCCTTTTAATCCCCAGCTTTTCCCTTTGTCACTGTTTCCTATCTTTTTCTTCCTGATTTTTGCTCCTTTTTTACCTTCTTTTTTGCCTTGGGTTAAATTCTGATAATGAAACATAACCCCCACTGGCCAAAAATAAGTGCTGTGTGACCACTGGATAAAACAGGCACTGCTTGACAGCGATGACTTTAAAGTGTCTGCCAGTTCAAGAATGGAGCTCTGCGAGAAACACAAACACAGAATCATGGTCATTGGCTAATCTACCAAGCTTCGTAGCAGGCTGAACCAATTGCAGCATCAGCGGAAGGACGGGGGTAAAACAGACCAAAGCTGGATTCGGAGAACCACAAATAGGCCAAAAGAAGTAGGAAACTAGTGAGGAATTACTTCCCAGGCACTTACTCCCAGCCACACCTGGGCTGGCTATGGGCAGCAACTACAGAGTATGTCCCTTACTACGTGGAGGTCTTGAGTTCTGTCTTCATGTCTTGGGGAGTGACAGATGTTCAGACACAAGTCTCAGATGCATGAACTCAACAGCAAGAAGAAGAACAAGCCTTAGGTGCGAGCGGCCCCCTGCTGGGGTGGTGGTGGCCAGGCTCAGTCACTTGCCTGACCACAGGCCCTTGGGTATCTCCTGCCCTGCTGTTGACGTGGACGGCTGAGGACAAGTAAGCCAGTGTCTGTCACTGTGGACTGGGCACGGTGCAATAACAGTGCAGAGACCAGAGACTCCTGTCAGTGATGCCGGCAGCACCTGGACCCACAAGTGGGTGACACTGGCATCTCAGCAGGTGAAAGTCACTGGCACAAACAAGTTTCAAGATTGGGTCAGGAGACCCTGGTAGGTTCTGGCTCATGGTGCATCCGTGCAACTCAGGGCTTCCTGTGTTATCTGCCGCGTCCAGCAGCAGTGAATTGTGTGCATAACTCCATCTCACTGTGCTGAGAGGGGGTGGCAGGGGAGACCATGGGCAGCCTCTCTGGTGGTGTTAATTGATAACCTTTTTTGCAGAGACCAGCAGGTGCATGTTCAGGCAGGCACTGGCCTTTGCACACAGCATCCACCTCTCACCCTAAGCAGTTTGCTTTCCTGTCTAAAGGGAGCTTTGTGCCTACCTGCACCCCAAGCTGACGTGCCAAGCACACCATCACACTATGTCCTCACCACCCTGCAGCCTCCAGCAGCTGGAGGCAGGGCCTGGCTGGGAACTAAGCTCAACCACAGTAAAGATCCCTATACCAGCCTACACCGCATGAAGCAAGTGAGCTCAGTGAGTGAATCCACTGCTGTCCTGTGGTGTATTTGGGAGGGCAGGTCACCTCAAATCAGTAGTGGCTGGTGATTTTTGAAAGTGTTGGAAGATAAATATCAACCCTGAATTGGAGTGACTTAACTACTCAGCAAGTCTGACTTCCACATGAATGGAGGAGTATGTTCTCTCACTCAAAGTTTAGAAAGCATTGGGCCAAACAGGGTTTTATAACACTATTCTCAAATAAGAGGCAAAAACACCACATGTTGTCTCCTGAAATATTACACTACTTTCATAATGTGACAAAGAAGGCTGGCACATCCAAGTGATGTTCAGGGTTCAGCCACCCCAAAATATTTAGAGAAATGTTCAGCACAAATTCTCTAAGGTTTAAAATGCCACACATAATAAAGGTCGTTCAGTAAACAGACTTTCACATGGCATCAGTCTTTCCTTCTACATTTTTACTTACAGCCATTTTATTTATTGCAAGGTTATAATTTTCAAATACTAAAAAATAAGTCTCAAAAATCAAAAGCTGATAACTGTCTTGAAACAAAATAATTTTGTCCTGGATGACAAGTTTTTAATTTTTAATAAAAGCATGTCTGGTGCTCACTTACCAGTTTGTCCTTTTATCAGGCAACCACATGTACTCCTGCCGCACAAGAAAATTGTTGTAATCTGTTCATATTATTGTTGTTCATTGCTTTAAGGAGAGCTTGAAGGCTCAGAGTTCTGTTGTTGTCAAGTGAACACTGAGCTTCCAATCTTTGACAAAGAGGGAAGTCACGCTCGACCTTCTTGCTCGAATTAAATTACTTATGTAAACAAGACATCGCTTCCAGAGTGACTAGTTACAACCAAAATATTCTCCCTTGCCTGACCAAAGACTTACCAACATGTCGCCCAATCAAGGGTTGATAGGGGGCACATCACCCTCACATGAAATCAAGCCTTAATGCGAATGCTTTTCTCCCAATAAAATTAATGTTTTGTCCAGCGCTAAGTGCTGCAATTTTGACAGCTTTAAGTGCTGTACATAAAAGGTATCAAAGTAACTAACTTGACCGAACTCGGAAGGATGGCATGCTTACTTGGTATACCAAGATAAGATAAGAACTTATGACTTGGAGGTTTTACACAGATGTCGGGCAGCGTGAAACTGACAAAGATAAACCAAGCAATTACGAGTGAATTTTATTTAAAAGAAACATGAATTCTCGCAAAACACCACTTCTATCATGAAACAGGAAAAATTAACATTTCTGAAAAATTTCTCAGTGATTTCACTTTCTATTACAGTCTCAATAAATGGTGAAATGCTGGCAATATAGCAGTTTTCAAAATAAGGCATAGGTGTTTATACCCAGCATACTGGGTCACCCACCGTGTGGACTACGACTACTAGACTACGGCAACGCCCTCTACGCTGGAACCACACAGCAGCTCCTTCACCGCCTCCAGACCATCCAGAACACAGCAGCAAGACTCATCCTCGACCTCCCCAAAAGAACCAGCATCTCTCTCACCGCAGGGCCCTCCACAGGCTCCCCGTCCAGCAAAGATGCCACTTCAAGCTCCTCACGCACACCTTCAACATCCACGACATCGGACCTGTCCGTATCAACAAACGCATCACATTCCACCGACCCACCAGAGAGCTCCACTCAGCTCACCTCGCAATGACCTACATCCCCAGCATCAGTCGGGAATCCTTCCATGGTTGCTCCTTCTCCCACCTCGCCGCCAAGTACTGGAACAACCCCCCCTCCACCTGCGCACCCCCCCTTCTCTGGAGGACTTCAGAAGACAGCTAAAGACTTGGTTTTTTGACCGCTACCACAAGCTGGCCATAGCTCGCAGGCCCCGCCAGCACCTGGAGACCCCCCAGGGTGACAAGTTCACACTCTACAAATCCCAGTGATTGAGTGATTGATTCCAGTGTTTCTAAAAAAGCATTGCTTAATCAGGTGGGAAGCTGAAAGGTGCTACAGGCTGACTGAATGGAGAAAATCTGACCATGTTTGGAGACCCCTCATTCCATTCCACTGCGAGCTCTGCTTCACCTTCCAATAATAAAAGCAAAATAACTCGCTGTCTCTCGCGTTGCCCAAACCTGGCAGTGCTTCTGCATTTGGAAAGATTTCTTTGATCATTATCATTCGCCGTGGGCCCACCAGCGCTTGCATATCAGGCATGAGGCAGAGAACACAACACAACGTCGTGTACACGTGCCGGTATGCCAGCTCTCCTCTTAGATATTTCCTGTGGCCACTCAACCCTGGTGTCCACCATGCTTTCTCTTTTTAAGCGTCAGCGCGCATGTTAGACATGCATAGTCAAACAAGCTAAAGGAACCCGGAAAAAGTTAATCATGCATTTAAAATGCTGCAGTGGACGTTTGTGCTAAACACAAAGTGCACTTCAACAGTTTGCTTGCATGTTTAGGAAACCTGCGAGCGACATCAAAGAACCTACAGAAAACCTAAGCCATTGAGGGGGCCACAATCAAATTAAAAGGGGCCCGCTCCCACCTCCCTGCCCCCGATACCCTGACCTTCACCCCAGGGGCTGTAATGACAAACCTAGGAAAGAGGTGAATATTCACATCTTTAAATAACACTACCACACAACTAAGACACTGCCCACCACCATTCTCAGAACCCAGCTTGCCCTCCATTCAAATGCAAGTGACAGCGTCACCTGAGCCGGTAAATAAAAACACCAGCGGAATCAGGCCCAGGAAAGGTACCTTAGAAAGAGCTCCTGCCGCAAATCCAGTGAGATTCCTTCAACATGTATCGCAAGGGCCACAATATCCACTTTGGGCAAATCTTGTTTTCCGGTGAAGCCTGACGTTAGACCTTCATAGTCCATTCTATTCATTGTCCATGCAGGGAAGACCTCTGAGAAAGCTGTGGCTCTGATCACAGCTATAAACACTTCTCTGGACCAAGGAATACCACATCCTGGCATGGCTCCCAGTTACCTTCCCTACACACTCTCTTGTTTGATCCTAATATAGCAGACTTCAGAGCAGTCTCCTTGCATTTTTAACAGGTGCCCTAGATCCAAGCACTCCATGTTATTACAGGGAGGTACATTAACACACTAGGTGCACATCATCAGAAGTTAGAAAGCATTCATTTACAGTACAATAAGTTCCAATGACTGCATTTTGTAGGCTCAGGCTTAACTCCTTCCCATTACAAGTCCTGAACAGACCCTGAACCCAAAAAGGAGAGATAGATTACACGTTGAAATTTTTCAGTAGGGAGATGCAAACATTTCTAATAAAAACATACAGGATTTACAACACAGGCGGGAAAAATAGTGTTCTAACAACTTAACTGTCCCTATAAGGCGCTCAAGTCCCCTAACGCAGCATTCAGGGGATAAGAAGAGGGTTGTGCCCTGAATCTAATATATTATCCCTCTGTACATTCAAATAAGATGGTCCTTAAATTACAAAACTCAGTGAACTTTTGTTTATTCGAATTCTATGTTTGATCACTTTGTATCACACTCGATTCATACAATGGGTGGTTGTCACAGTATGATTCTTTCATGTATACAGTTCACTGCTCGCACACACACACACACACACACACACACACACACACAAAGCCACACACACACAACATAACATACCTATGATTATGAAGACCGGCCACTGACCCTAATGAAGTGTGTATTTACTATTCTAACTGCACGTGCGCTTTGATAGTAGGGAAGGTTATAAAGCGTAACGAGGCGGATATACCTCCACTTTTACTTTTTTGATGCACTCGCTCGAAACAACTTAAACACACTACACACACACACACACACTTGTAGGAAGCTGGCCTGGTGTGTGGTGAGCACCTATGGTGTTATCACCCTTTCAGGTCCAGGTATCCCCTATTAGTGAGGTGTAGTCAGTATCTAGAAGCCAGGCTCTCTAGAGGTAGCTGTGGATGAGCAGCCAAGGCTTATCTAGGAGACATGCAAAGCTCATGCAATGCTACTTATAGTCACACAGCACTTACATACATGAAAGAACCACACAGTGTTGCAAAAATAAAGGTACTTTATTTTAGTGACACAAATACTAAAATACTATATAGGCAATACTCTATTAGCAGGTGAGTGAACACACTATTATATACACCTTAGCAATCAGGAATGGGCATAGAAAGCAATAGAAAACAGTGAAATAACAGTAAATAATGGAGACCCTAAGAGGAGACCAAACCATATACTAATAAAGTGGAATGCGAAGATCAGACCCCCACCCAGGGATGTGGAATCTGTAGAGGGGAGCTGGAGTGACTAGGAACCCCAAAAGGTAAGTGCCAGAGTGCCCCCCAGCGATCAGGAGAGAAGAGGTAGGTACCTGGTTTTTCCCAAACCCACAGTGAAACTTTGTAAAAGAACTGTGCAAGACCCAAGCAAGACTGCAAGAAACAGAAGATGGATTCAGACAGAAGAGGACCTGCAAATAAAGGGCACTAAGTCCAGTTCCAGTTGGAGTGTCTGGTTGGGGCAGGAGCCACTAGCCACCCTTCTGGGGGTGCAGCAGTGGCGTAGCGTGGGTTGTCAGCACCCGGGGCAAGGCAAGTAATTTGCGCCCCCTAACCCGTGGATTTTAGCACTCACGAGTGCGAGCGCGCCCCCCCCCCAGATGTTGCGCCCGGTGCGGCCGGCCCCCCCTGCACCCCCCACGCTACGCCACTGGGGTGCAGGACCAGGTCGACGGTGAGGACCAGGACTCGGCTATGCAGCACTGGAGTAGAGGAAGAGTTCCAGAAGTGATGCAGTCGATGTCCCACGTCAGAAGAAGATTTGCAGTCCATCAGTGGTGTATAAAAACCACCAACAAGCCTTGGCAAAGGCAAGAGTCACAGAAGAGCAGTTGCAGAGCTGCTGGGGCCCAGGAAGGTCTGCGGGGACTCGAGCCAAGGAGGGGAGTCCCAGGTAACCCCAGCAGTCAGAAGAGCAAGAAGTCATGGATGCAGGCTCCACAGACAACTCACAGGAAGCAGGCACAGGAGTCGCAGTGAGGCCCACTCAGCACACCTGGAAAGGATTCCCACATCGCTGGAGCAGCAGGCAGGAGACTACGCATTGCAGAGAAGAGTGATGGAGGCTGGGACTACACAGAGCCTGAAGAACCTTGGAAGGAGAGCCAACAATCCTTGGTAGCGGTGGACAGGGGTATCGTCCTGCAAGGAGAGGCAAAGACTCACCACCTCCAAAGTTGGACAGCTGGTAGAATAGACCAAGGTGACCACTCAAGACCTGTGTTGCCACCCTCTCCCCAAGGTAATCCTTTGCTCTGCCTTCCTGGGCTTGAGCTGTTCAAGCAGCAGGAGGGCAGAAACCAGTCTGTAGGATGGCAGCAGCGCAAGCTACCCAGGAAAACCCTTCAAACTGGTAGGAGCAAAGCTGGGGGTCTTCTAAGGAGCCCCCAGAGTGCATGGAATCATACAAACAATACTAGCAACAGTATTGGGGTATGATTCCAACATGTTTGATACCAAACATGCCTAGGTTCGGAGTTACCATTATGTAGTTGGACATATGTAGTGTGTTATGTCCAGTACACAGCTAAAATGGCTTCCCAGCACTCACAAAGTCCAGGAAAATGGAGCTGAAGTTTGTGAGGGCAACTCTGCTCATGCAGGGGTGCCCTCACACACAGGTACTTGCACCCTGCCCTCTGGGCTAGGAGGGCCTATCATAGGGGTGACTTACAGTAACCTGGTGCAGTGACCTGTAGTGCATGCACCTTTTCACGCTGGCTGCAATGGAGGGCTGCAGACACATTTTGCATGGGCTTCCAGAGATGGCACAATACATGCTGCAGCCCATGGCGACCCCCTGGGGCCCCAATGCCCTGTGTACCTATGTACCATATGCTAGGGACCTATAAGGGGGCACTAGTATGTCAATTGTGGGGTGTACTAAGTCATAGACAACCAAATTTAGAGGGAGAGAGCCCAGTCACTGGGGGTCCTGGTTAGAAGGATCCCAGTAAACACAGTCAAAACACACTGACATCAGGCAAAAAGTGTGGGTAACCATGCTAAAAAAGAGGCTACTTTCCTTCAACACTCTCTCTCTATATAGAAAAGATACCATTTCTGAGTTTGCAGCAAACTCACCCAGGCTTCCCAATGGGCAGCTATGAACTTTTACTCTGTGTGGTTTTCTGCTTTCACAACCCACTCGTGATGGACCACACGCCACCCCCGGGGCTTGAATTGACAAGAAGACGTCTATTCTCGGAACAGTCGCCTAATTCATTTTAATGTGCTTGAATCATTTAAAACTTTTCATCCCCGTAGTTAGGCTTTGAAATATCACATCACAGCCAATTCCAGACAGATGCATGCAGCGAACTAGCGTGCAGAGCGCTGGGGTGGAAACCAAGTGTGTCTCTCTCACGGGGACGTGCACTCGGAGGCTAAAGTGATGTTAATAACCATACGGAGGAAGCCGGCTGGGCTTTCTATGAAACCTGCACGGCAGGTGGTAACTAGCCTGAGCGCAGGCCTGTGAGTGAGGGGCTAAAACAAAGGGCCTGACCAGATCAGCAATCGTAGCGCCTACTAACACAGGCCCACTCTAAGCACTCTCCAAGCATTTACACGCTGCCAACACTGCAAATAGTGTTACCAAAGGCAGCAACCTACAAACACAGTACAACTCACAGAAAACATGGATCCACCCAGAGAGCTTTACAAAGAATCACATGAACCCTGTCATGCCATTCTACAAACATACAGCCGCTACCAGCAGTCTGCAAACATAGAGCCGCTACCAGCAGTCTGCAAACTGGAGCCACTCCTGACAGTCTACAAACATAGAGCCACTAGCAGCAGTCTGCAAACATGGAGATACTACCAGCAGTCTACAAACATAGAACTGCTACCAGCAACTTACAAACATGAAGCTGCTACTAGCAGTCTACAAACATAAAGCCTCTACCAGCAGTCTACAAACACAGAGCCGCTACCAGCAGTCTACAAATATAGAGCCGCTACCAGCAGTCTGCAAACTGGAGCCACCCCTGGCAGTCTACAAACATAGAGCGGCTAAAAGCAGTCTGCAAACTGGAGCCACTCCTGGCAGTCTACCAACATAGAGCCACTACCAGCAGTCTGCAAACTGGAGCCACTCCTGGCAGTCTACAAACATAGAGCCACTACTAGCAGTCTGCAAACATGGAGATACTACCAGCAGTCTATAAACATAGAGCTGCTACCAGCAACTTACAAACATGAAGCTGCTACTAGCAGTCTACAAACATAAAGCCTCTACCAGCAGTCTACAAACACAGAGCCGCTACCAGCAGTCTACAAACATAGAGCCGCTACCAGCTGTCTGCATACTGGAGCCACTCCTGGCAGTTTACAAACATAGAGCTGCTACCAGCAGTCTGGAAACTGGAGCCACTCCTGGCAGTCTACAAACATAGAGCCACTACCAGCAGTCTGCAAACTGGAGCCACTCATGGCAGTCTACAAACATTGAGCCACTACCAGCAGTCGGCAAACATGGTAATACTACCATCAGTATACAAACATAGAGCTGCAACCAGCAACATACAAACATGAAGCTGCTACTAGCAGTCTACAAACATAGAGCCACTACCAGCAGTCTGCAAACATACAGCTGCTACCAGCAGTCTGCAAACATGGAGATACTACCAGGAGTCTGCAAACTGGAGCCACACCTGGCAGTCTACAAACATAGAGCCACTACTAGCAGTCTGCAAACATGGAGATACTACCAATAGTCTGCAAACATGGAGCTGCCACCAAGAGCTTACAACCAGGCAGCTGCTACTAGCAGTCTACAAACATAAAGCCACTACCAGCAGTCTGCAAACATAGAGCCGCTACCAGCAGTCTGCAAACATGGAAATACTACCAGCAGTCTGCAAACTGGAGCCACTCCTGGCAGTCTACAAACATAGAGCCGCTACCAGCAGTCTGCAAACATGGAGATACTACCAGTAGTCTGCAAACATGGAGCTGCTACCAGGAGCTTACAAACAGGCAGCTGCTACTAGCAGTCTACAAACATAAAGCCACTACCAGCAGTCTGCAAACATAGAGCCGCTACCAGCAGTCTGCAAACATGGAGATACTACCAGTAGTCTGCAAACATGGAGATACTACCAGCAGTCTACAAACATACAGCTGCTACCAGCAACTTACAAGCATGAAGCTGCTACTAGCAATCTACAAACATAGAGCCGATACCAGCAGTCCACAAACATGGAGCTCATACCAGCTGGCAACAAATATGGAGCCGTTACCAGCAGTCCACAAACATGGAGCCATTACCAGCAGTCAACAAACATGGACAAGAACCCTGTCATGTCTTTCCACAAACTGAGCCGCAACCAGCAGTCTACAAACATGGAGCCCCTGCTAGCAAGTTACAAACGTGGAGCCACTACTAGCAGATTACAAACATGGAGCCGCTACTAGCAGTCTACAAACATGGAGCCACTACCAGAGGTCTGCAAACATGGACAAGAACCCTGTCATGTCTTTCTACAAACTGAGCCGCTACCAGTAGTCTAGAAACATGGAGAAACTACTACCAGTCTAGAAACATGGAGCCACTACTAGCAGGTTACAAACATGGAGCCGCTACTAGCAGCCTACAAACATGGAGCCGCTACCAGCAGTCTGCAAACATGGACAAGAACCCTGTCATGTCTTTCTACAAACTGAGCCGCTACCAGCACTCTACTAACATGGAGATACTACTAGCAGTCTAGAAACATAGAGCCACTGCTAGCAGGTTACAAACATGGAGCCGCTACTAGCAGTCTGCAAACATGGAACCGTTACAAGCAGTCTGCAAACATGGACAAATACCCCGTCATTTCTTTCTAAAAAACGTAGCCGCTAACAGCAGTGTACAAACATGGAGATACTACTAGCAGTCTAGAAACATGGAGCCACTACTAGCAGGTTACAAACACAGAGCCGCTACTAGGAGTCGACAAACATGGAGCCGCTACCAGCAGTCGACAAACATGGAGCCGCCATCAACAGTCTACTAACACAGAAAATAACCCTGCCTGTCATGTCTTTCTACAAACTGAGCCACTACTAGTGGTCTACAAACATGGAGATACTACCAGCAGTCCACAAACATGGAGCCGCTGCCAGCAGTCCACAAACATGAAGCTGTTACCAGCAGTCTAAAACATGGAGCTGTTACCAGAAGTCTAAAACATGGAGCCATTACCAGCAGTCTACAAACATACAGTAGTTACCAGCAGTCCACAAACATGAAGCTGTTACCAGCAGTCTAGAAAATGGAGCCATTACCAGCAGTCTGAAACATGAAGCATTTACCAGCAGTCCACAAACACTGAGCTGTTACCAGCACACCACAAACATGGACTATAACTCTGTCATGTCTTTCTACAGACTGAGCCACTACAAGCAGTCAGCAAACATGGAGATACTGCTAGCAGTCTACAAACATGGAGCCTCTACTAGCAGTCTGCAAACATAGAGCCACTAGCAGCAGTCTGCAAACATGGGCAGGAATCCTGTCATGTCTTTCTATAAACGGAGCTGCTGCCAGCACTCTACAAACATGGAGATGCTACTAGCAGTCTAGAAACATGCAGCCGCTACGAGCAGTCTACAAAGAGCCACTACTAGCAGTCTGCAAACATGAAGCTGCTACTAGTGGTCTACAAACATGGAGTACCAGCCACTCTTAGTGATTTACAACCATGTAGCTGCTACTAGCTCCAAAAATATGGAACTCTCTTCAACCAAATATACTGCTTTTTCCTGAAAGAAGCTTGAAGAGACTTTAACTTGCCATCTGCTAGCTCAGCATCCCTGTGATATGCATGATCCCACTGCCTGTGCTATATTAATGCGATTGTCCTGTATTCTGGGATACTGTATACTATCTGCTGGTCGCCATTTTGCTTTATCATCCTTCACATACTACCTCACACTGATATAAAGTATGTGTCCAGTCTATAAGGCGCCATGGTATCTATTGAAAGTCTGGCCATATGATGAAATATAATAAATAAAATAGAACACTTCAGCCATTCTAGGCAATCTTTATATTCCTTCCTCTGAGCTGACAGCAGCTGAGCCATGCGGGAGCGGTGACATTGGTCCTTTATTAACCACGCTCGCCTACAGTGAGGATCAAATGTTGTACATGGATGGACACTCCAGTTTTCTTGCACAGCTCTGCAATAATATGTGAAACAATTAGGAGATGCTGTCACCCTGTAGTTACTCCTGATGTTCTAATGCAGTAGAGTGCAGCTACAATACAGCTCCCACATGAACTTAGGGGCTTATTTACAAGGAGTTTGCACCACCATTGCTTCATTTTTTTTATGCAGCTGCAGCACTATGTTAGCTCCATAATTGCAAGGAGATGCATTTGGCCAAATGCGTCGGTTTTTTGGGGTCTGCGGCAAAAAAAACCTGTGCGGGATCCTGCTGCATCATAGAGATTTTAATATATACAGAATTTGCGTTCGGTCGAAAAGACTCGCTTCCAACTAATGCAGTGATATTTACAAGATTTTCCTTTCTTTGATGCTTCTTCAAGATGTGCCACGCATATCCTGCAATGTGTCAGAATTCATATACCTCCAAAACCGAGGAGGAGGGACTGACGCAGTGGCTTTAAAACTGAAATCTGACCATTTTAAGTCACTTCACATCCTGGAAGATGTCTGTTTTTCACATCCCCACTAGTTGTAGTACGTCTACATATGTGACAATCATGTTGTTGAACCACTTGACCACCCTGGGACCATAGCACCTATGATTCCAACACCCACTGAAGCAAGGCTATGTGACTTTTAGTAAGCAAAAGGACAGGATTGTCACTTCTCCATGGAGGAAGGGGTCACCAAGTCCAGGCCTGCGTACTCCAAACAACAACAGGTAAGTACACACATAAAATGGATTAAACATGCATAATATTCACTTAGATTATGCTGTCACTCACTGTCAAACATACTCGAGTCGCTACATACACATAGACTATGTCCACTGTAATGTGACCCACAGGCATATTGCATACATTACCAATTTTATTCAGGACCAATGTAAAAGTGTAGAAGGTGATTTTCCACCATTTAACAGTTTTTTATATTTGCCCTCGCACATTAGGCTATGCGTCCATCTGAACTGACCCATCGCCTCAGACTTTTGATGCAATGCCAAAGTTGCATCAGTTCTGACACCAACTTCAGCAATTTGTCACTTTTTGAGAGTATATGTAGATGCATGAGTATTTCTGACCCATCCTGGGACCCTACGCCATGGTGCACCATATTGTAACTATGATGCATCCATGGCTTTGTAAGATTTTTTGCTGCAGCACACGTATTGTTGATGCATTGCTGCTGCAACACAGCAATACGTCACTTCTTGTAAATGAGGGCCTTAGTATTGTGCCAATTAGGCATTTCTGCATCTTACTTCATTTTTGCTGCAGACTCTGTAGTCCAATATAGTATAAACCATGACACACACGCATAAATGTGAATCTCTGCTGTCCAAAATGGTGTGATATTAAATGTGTGTTCCCTACAATGGTATTTCATGAATGGTGAACTTTCTTAGTTGTCCTCTTAAACAAATGAGTAGGCGCTTCACTAAACAAGCATTAGCAAGCCCTTTAGGTCTTGGCTTTGGGGCCTATTGGCCTTGCCAATTGCTCTTGACAGTGCTGTACAGCATCGGTATGTTGTTCAGCATTGTAAAAATAAAAAATAGGAAGGACACGATGGCAGATAGGTCATTCCACTGACGTGCACCTATGCAAAAGTTCAAGCATGCACCAGTGTAAACAAATGTGTGCCATTTGCTTTCATTTTTTATTTACCAATCAAACATGGTGGACACCACTTTCAAAATCAAAGGAGTCAATTTAAAAAAAAGATCTACAGGTGTTGCAGAGGTAATGAAGGAGCAGGTAGGAGCGAGGCAGGTGAAAAGCAGCACATAGAGGCCACGGGGAAAAGTACAAGATAGAGAGAACACAACAGAAGCACATGTGCGAGAGAGAGCTACATGAAGCTGGGTAGAGGCTAGAAAAGCACATGGGATGAAAGTGAGCAGTGCAGGAGGGAGGAAAAAACATGGATGGGACATAAGTGCTGGAAGTAGGGGTGCGGAGGGTGCTGCAGCACCCTCAAAATAATATTGCTGGAGTTCAGAAAGTGCATGAGTGTTAGAAATGAGGTCTCTAGTTGGCAGTGGTTTGCACACTGTACAAGTAGGGACTCTCACTCTAATAAGGGTAAGGGAATTACACAGCTAAGATAACCCCTGGTTACCAACTTGGTAGCTTGGCAAGAGCAATCAGGCTTATCTCGGAGGCACTGTGTAAAGTATTTGTCGACACACACACTAACACAGTGAAAACACCACAAAAGTACTCCACACAGTTTAGAAAAATAGCTGATATTTATCTGAATAAAACATAACCAAAACAACACAAATCCATTATAAACAAGTAAAGACATAACTTTTTAAAGATTTAAAAGAACCTTAATCAATAGTAATCAATTGTTATATCCTTTTAACATACAGTACCGGGGATGCATAAAAAAAGACGATGCAGGCAGCAAAGGAGGTGATGCCACGGAAAAGCAGGCAATGAGTCGATTCTTTACTGCGCAAGGGAGGCGATGCATCGATTCTTTCCTCGTAGGTGAAGTGATGCGTTGATTCTTTCCTCGCAGGTGAGGCGATACACCAGTTCCTTGGTGTGGTGTTGATGAGAAAATGACGCCCTGGTACGATGCATGGAAAATCCAGATACACTGTGTTGATGGATCTGCGCTGATACAGGAGCTGCGTTGATTCTTCTGCCACAAGACTGGAGCTGCATCTATTTTCCAGCCACGGGGCAGGCACTCCACTTTCTAAAAGTGGCAATTTCAAACTTACAATTTAAAAACCAACTTCTCCAAAAGATGCATTTTTAAATTGTGAGTTTAGAGACCCCAAACTCCATATCACTATCTGATCCCAATGGGAAATTACACTTAAACGATATTTCAAGGCAAGCCCCAGGTTAACCTATTGGAGAGATAGTTCTTGCTATAGTAAAAACCGAATTTAGCAGTATTTCATTAACAGGACATGAAAAACACACCAGCACATGTCCTACCTTTTAAATACCTGCACCCTGCCCATGGGGCTACCTTGGACCTACCTTAGGGGTGACTTACATGTAGTAAAAGGGAAGGTTCGGGCCTGGCAAGTGGGTGCACTTGCCAGGTTGAAATGGCAGTTTAAAACTGCACACACAGATGCCGCAGTGGCAGGTCTGAGACATGTTTACAGGGCTACTCATGTGGGTGGCACAATCAGTGCTGCATGTCCACTAGTAGCATTTGACTTACAGGCCCTGAGCACACATAATGCACTTTACTAGGGCCTTACTTGTAAATCAGATATGCCAATCATAGATAAACCCATCACCAGTACAATTTCGCACTTGCACTTTAGCATTGGTCAGCAGTGGTAAATTGCCCAAGTCCTAAAGCCAGCAAAAACGAATTTCAGCACAGGATCAAAAACAGGAGGTCAGAAGCAAAAAGACAAGGGGAACCATGCCAAGAGCTGACAGGTCTAACAACGGGCAATAAAGACACTATTAGATTTTCCTTTTATTTTGTCGCATTTGCAATGTGTTCTAAGACGGCGGTCAAGTGTCAGGCGCTGTCTTCTGACAAATGCTGCTCATTCTTTTGAAAGTGGTATTTGGTTTTACTGTTCTTTCACTGACTGAAAAGTTGGAGGAGTTTTTAAAGTTATCTGGCTGACGATCGTGTACCGGTACAGGAAGTGTGAAAGGTAAGGTAGTGGGATGTCATAACACAGAGCAATATTTAATACCTGTAAATGAACTGTACAAATAATTTGAACCCTCTCAACAGCAAGCAAAGCACAAATGAGATAAATGTTTTTAATTTTTAAGTGCAATAGAAACAAAGATTTTAACAGGATGGAAACAAATTAAGACACTTTACTTGGTAATACACAAATGATAAATATCTCCTGAAACCCATTTTTCACACATTATGAATTGTGTGCTGTATAGTTTTACTGGTAAAACTGTATGTCTATGCAACTTGAGTGGGCATTACAATGGAGAATGTGCTGTCGGTAAATGATAATGACCTTTCACACTATGCTTTAGTAATATATGTGCAATAGGTTCACCAAAATGCAACACTGGATACATGCCACACCCATACCACTCTTCTGCTGAATGGGCATGTCTCATTTGCTGCACTTGTTCTTTGCGTGAGGCTTGGATTTCTTACAATCCCTATGACTTCCCTGATGTAACATTGATAGCAGCATCATCACCCAGAGACTTGTTTCATCACCACTGGGATGAAAGAAACAACTGACCCTGGGACGGGGAGAGAGCACACAAGAGAGATACCTGGACAACACATGCACGTGTGGGCTGCCTAAGCCAAAAGAAAGGAGAGAGAGCAGTGTGAGGGGGAGAAAAGCAGATGGCTGAGAAAGAACAACATGGAGTGAGAGGGGGAGAGAAAGGGAGAATGGAGCACACAAGGGAGGCAACTGGAAAACACAAGCAAAAAGTAGGTCCCTACACATGAGCAGTGAAAAGACATGAGTAAAGAGATTATGATCCAGGGGAGGAACAAACAGAAGATGGACAAGGCAAGCCATCAAGTAGGAGCAAGCAAATGAGAGTGACAGTAAAGCTAACCAATAGTAAGCAATGAAGGGGCTTGAAGTGCACTCTAAGATCTCGGTAAGATGGCAAGCATTCATGCTCCATGCTAGGCTCCATCCCCATGTAAAGACCCCTCCCCCGCCCAGTCTCAACAGGAGCACTATCTAGAAGGGACTTGTTAGGGAAAACAGGTGCAGGGCAAGAAAGTTAAGCTGGAACAGCAATGCAAACAATCAATCAGATTATCAAGAACATAAATCACGTTGTTCTGCATGACATGTTCTGCTCCTGCACACACTGTCAATAATGAGAGTTGCGCGGAAGTAAGCAGGTACATAAGCTGTTCATCACTGATCCACATGGAAACAGCAATCAATGGCAAAAAGGAAATAAACTACAGAAAAATGAGGAGGCTGAAAACAACGTTCCTTGGTAACATTAGAATGACAAAAAATGTAAAAACAGGCAGATGGAGTCCTTGAAACTCATAGTAAAATGTGCATGGTGCTCTTCTAATGGAAATAGAAAATTGATAGCTCAAATGAAACATGAATTGGCAAAGCAAATAGGTTTCGTCTATGCAAGAGCCATTGGCTTTGCCAATGTATTTTAGCCATGTTATTCACCAGCGTGGCTGCTGTTCAGCATGGCCAAATATTAGTGGCGCAGAGAAGAGTCATGTGGAGTGTCGTAGAGTGGAATGGGGAAGAGTGGAGTAGAATATTGTAGAGTGGAGTGGCACAGAGTGTTGGTAACTGGAGTGACATAGTGTGAAATTGCGTAGTGGCATACACTGCAGTGACACTGAGTAGTGTGGACTGGTTTAGAGTGCCTTGGTATAGAGTGCTGCAGTGTATACTGGTGTAGGGTGCAGTGGTATTAAATTCAGCGGTATTCAATGGCACATCACAGAATGCAATAACATAGATTGGAGTGGTGCATAGTAGATTGCAGTGGTACAGAGTGGAGTGGCAAATAGTAGAGTAGCCCAGAGTAGAGTGGCGCAGAGTAGAGTGGTGTAGAGTGCAGTGGCGTAGAGTAGAGTGGCAAAGAGTAGTGCAGAGTGGAGTGGCATAGAGTTGAGTGATTCAAAGGACAGTGGTGAGGAGTAGAGTCGAGTTGCATAGAGAGCAGTGCCGTAGAGTGCAGAGAAGCTTTGAGTGGCATAGAGTACAGTGGCATAGAGTGGTGCAGAGTAGAGTAGCATAGAGTGGTGAAAGGTAGAGTATAGTGCCATACAGTGCAGTGACATAGAGTGCAGTGGCATAGAGTGGTGCAGAGTAGAGTAGTATAGAGTGGTGTAGAGTATAATGCCATAGAGTGCAGTGCATTGAGTTCAGTAGCGTAGAGTGGAGTAGTGTAGAGTAGAGTTGCTTCAAGTTCAGTGGCAGAGAGTGCAGTGTTGCAGAGTAGAGTGCCAGAGAGCAGTGGTGTAGAGTGGAATAGAGTACTGTAGGGATCAGTGACATCGAGTGCAGTTGTGTAGAGTGCATTGGCACAGAATGCAGTGGTTAAGAGGAGAGTGGCATAGAGTGCAGTGGCATAGAGTGTAGTGATGCAGAGTGCAGTAGAATGTAGAGGTGTAGAGTGGGGTACAGTGCAGTCGTGTAGAGTAGATTGTTTCAGAGCAGAGTGAAGTGGTATAGAGTGGAGTGGAGTGCAGATGCATAGAGTGGCATACAGTGTAATGGCATAGAGTGAAGTGGTGTGGACAGAATGCAGTGGCATAGAGTGCAGTGGAGCAGAGTAGATTAGAGTGTCGTACAGCTGGGCATAGAGTTGAGTGTTACAGAGTAAAGTGCATTGGCGTAGAGTGTAATTGCTTAGTGTGCAGTGGCATAGCGTGCAGTGATGCAGAGTGACGTAGAGTATAGTGGCACAGAGTGAAGTTGTGCAGAGTAGATTGGTGTGGCCTAAACTGGAGAGGTGCAGAGTACAATGCAGTGGTGTGGAGTGGTGCAGAGTAGAGTGGAGTGGTGTAGAGTGGAGTATTCATGGTGTGGTAGCACACTGCCGTTACAGACAACACATTTTCAATTGAAATGATCGTTTCATTTGCATAGGCATAAAGTTTTACTAATAAAACCATACAGTGCACGAACAAAAATTTGTGGAAGTTGCATCATCGTTTTGACCATATTAAAGTATTTGTTTCCAACACACTTCAGAAATAACAAAAATTGTGCTTCATTTGTGCGTTTAAAATTCTAATATATTCTAAAATATTTACACAGATACACAGTTCATTAAAACATTGTCATGCACTAGAAAAAAAACTCTTTCCTACCCCCAGTATCCAGCATGATTGTCACATTAATCCTCTAACTTTCAAATCAGAGAAAGAAAAGTAAATACCTCGGTCTTTTAATGCACAGCAAACGTGACAAGATAAGAACAAGATTTAAAGACCTGTTAACAGAAAGCAAGTTTGTGGAAGGATACAGAAAGCACGGTTTAGGCAACAGAAGGGCTGAACTGAACCTGGTGATCCTGAAGCAAATAAAGTCAGCAAATGGAAGCCAGAAAGTATGAGTTACAAACCACAAAGCCAATGGTAATCAACGAGCGGAAAACATTCCTAGGTCAACTTTCTGAAAGTCCTCAAGATGTCGTTAGGAAAAAAGACAGATGTGCTGTCTGGAAGGCTGCGACCTAAAAAGAAAAGACACCCCAAGCTTTATACTCCCAACCCCTTATTGTAAAATTAAACTCTAATCCCAGACTCTATCGCAAACACCTCTCCCTAAAACCAACTCCAAACCTCAAACTCCTAAATGCCCACATAACTGATGACAAAGTAAACACTGACACTGTAAATAGCAGCGAGGAACAAGTAGTTGGTAGTGTGCAAATGTGAGTATGTAGATGTAACTGTGATGGTGTAAATATGGGGTACCGTATGCAGATACATATTCAAAGTATGATGTTGTTGGTGAGCATAGAGTGGCAAGAGGGGGACATATCTTGTGTAGTAGCAGTATAAAAGTAGAGTGGACATTGGCTACTCGACAATTTGATTGGGCCAGAGAGATGCAGAGTTGATATGGAGGTGGCGATGGTTGCGTTGAAAGTGACCCTTTGCCAGAGGGTTGGCTGTCTTTGCACAATGTTGGATGCAAAGAAAATGAGACAGCATGTGGATAGTGTGGGAAGCACATGTACGCGTTGCAATGATAGGTGTACAACCACTTTTGGATTACAACCTTGCTGTCCTGAGATAGACCGAACAGATATTTGGTACATCTGTTGCTTGGAAGTCTCAACCTTCAGTGTCATTGCTTGCTCTGATAGTTTTGGAGGATATACCTTGGTAAGACTCAGTAGAACCTTAATGTAAGTGGTGGCATTGGAAACTGGTCTTTGGGGAACCCAAAGAATCTTTTTGCAACTAGTGGCTTTGAAAGTTGTGACTTCTCAAGGGTTTCCACATTTACAACCTCCCAGGTGGCCTTGATAAATAGAACTATACACAATTATACACTGATCACATCAATGTTTTTCACAGAGGAGCTCTGAGTAGCATAAAAAGACCAATGAGCAAAACTCGAGTTGTCTATGACACTCAGAACCCTGAAGTGAACAACAAGAGTGAAGTTTGAGTAGTCTATGATATCACTCAGAAGCGCGAGGTGAAACACATCAATGTAGTTTACTTTTTACCCATCTATAGACAATTTCAAAGCTGCTCCTTATGGTGGATTGCACCTATGCCGTACTTGGATGGGATCCTGAGCTTAGCACTGCACCGTTTTTTGGAAGCTGGATTATGCCTGGGCGAACCTAGAGATTTTTAATGTGCCTGGTGGTCTTGCAAGACACACTTCTCAGTTGGCGGTCTTGATATCTCCCCTTTTTAATGGCCCTTTCAGCACTGCGGGGCTAGCCTAATGGATTAAAAGAATCCCCTAGCTGTCATAGAGTTTCTCCAAACAGCTGTTCCAGTCCCACAATGTTGCTCTCCACAGAAAAGCTTTGCCTTTCTACTCTCTTCACAGGCTGACCCTCCCATAACAGCTGTCTCTTCCTTCAGAGGACAGGAGGCCTCTGCATCTCACTCCCACTAACCCAGGACTGATTCCTCCAACCTCAACCAAAGAGAAAATGGCTTCTCTCTGTCTATATTCTTCTTTACTCCATTGCAGCTTTCAGTCACGTGGTCTTCTATCATAGGGCCTCCAGAATTAGGGGAAAAAGAGCACAAGGTTAGAATGAGAGGCAAAGAATAGTGGAACATTAATAGAATGGCAATTTGAGAAAATTACCAAATTCCAAAGCGGAGAATGCTATGATGAGACCTCACACCAGGAGGGAATTTACAGAGAGCTGCAGGACGCACAGGAGTGGCAAATCAGAGGCTTAATAATAAAGCGGCCGGCAAAAAAAAAACATAAAACAGGTCATATTGAACATCTAGCGGGGTAACCAAAGAGAAACAAAATTACAAAGTGGAGGAATGAAAAGCCAGGTGAAGAGCTAATCAGCAAGCCGTACAATTACAAGATTTGTTGCCAGGTCTTAACTATAAGCTGAAGGATGTAAATACTTGTGCTGCAATCCAACCCAGAAATGCATGGATTTCCATCAGCAGCCTTAGTCTTGTCTTTCATTCCTATGTTTCAGTGCGCAGTTCTCCAAAGCCTCCAACTCCTACCCCTCAGTAAAAATGGACATGTAAAAAGACACCAACAGTGTCCTCTCTTGTACTACCTTAAATCCTGACATGTCATCTCCATTCCCATGAAGACCTTCTTGTCACTGAAATGTGGCTAGGAAGCAATGCTCACCTATTCTTGACTTGACTACCCAGCAGCCTACAGAATCTTACATATGAACCATCGAAAAAAGGCTGGCTGGGATGCAGAAGTCATGTTCCAGAACTTGTTGCTAACCACATGCCTCCAAGATCTCAACGACACAGACTGCAAATCACTACTCATCTATACTGTTTGTAAGCACCTACCTGCTCCTACTAATTTCTACTTGTGTGAAGGCCTCCATCAAGCATGTCAGCATTCGCACATGCCTCCTTCGACACCATGATTAGCACTGTTGCATAAATCAGGACAAACACAGCCACTTTAGGACACTTGAAGATCCAGTTCAACAAACAAACCTATTCTCTGCTAAATGTAGAAGCCATCCGTGTCTACAAAATTGTCTCCTAAACTATACACTCAGACAGAGATACCATGGACCCAGTCATCTCCCCATCAAAACTCATCAAAGTCACTGGAAGCTAGCCAGTCATCTGCAGCAAACCACCACTTCACTTCAACCTGAAGCGGCACACAGGCCCCACTCCCATGGTAATAATGACTGAAGATCGCCAGGGCCCCCACAGAGAATGGAGGAAGCTAAATCTCATCACTTGTCAATCTCATCTGGTCGACTTTTAACTTTCATCCTCATTACAGAAATGCAACAACTCTACCTCTGTCTCTGAAGTCTTCAACGAACTGATAGCTCCTCAAAACCATTTTCATGCACCATCCGCCCAAGGTCCTCTGTTTCCTCGCAGATGTAAAGCACTAAATACATACAACAGTGGCTTGGAATGACACTGGATACATAAGAACAAACCTGATGACAAACTCAGTTTCCAGCAGCACTCAATGATGTACAAGTGCCATCAAGAAAGCAAAAAGACTATACTACTCCTGTCTGATCTCTGAAGTAATATTGGACAAAGAGTTGGTACAACAACTGATTGTGGTCACCTTCAAGCAACTCTCATTGACTGAATTCAAGACCAGCATCCCCACCAGTTCCCACGCAGAACCCTTGCCCAGGTAAGGGCATTCTCATGTCAGTGACCACAGCTGCCACAACCATAAACATTGTCATTGATATCTGTCTCTAAGAGCTTTCCCTTAGTTTCAAGGCCTACAACATCAAACATGTCTTCAATAAATAAAACCTTCATGCAGTGGACCCAGCCAGAAAACCCACAAGCTCCAAGTGGCTCGCTGCTCAGCAAACTCATTGAAGGAGCTGTCTTCAGTCAACTCTCCAGTGAAATAGTTGACAATAATCTGCTTTTGGCTGCCCAAACAAGTTTACAACTTGTTACAGAAACGGTCTCCATTCGATCACCAGTTGGCACCATCTGAAGACTGCAGTTGACAGAAATTGCATAGCGGTGCCTCTAAAAAACAGAAAGAGCTGGGTTGGAGTTGGTTAATTGTTTGTACCTCTGAAAGACTGCCAGATCTGGGGTAGAGTTAGTCACAAGTTGATGCTGCATAAACATTGATAGAGCTGGGGCAGACATTGTTGACTACCTAAAGGAGCTCATGTGGAGTCAGTTCCATGTTAATGCCTCTGAAAGATAGGCACAGCTAAGACAGAATCAATCATATGTTGGTGCTTCTGCAAGAGGTGAGGTGAGTCTGCAAGAGGTGAGGTGAGTCTGTCACAAATAGGTGTTTCAGACATCAGTATGGCTAGGCCAGAATCAGGTGGCAAATCAGAAGGGGTTGAACCTGGCAGCTATTTTCTGCTATCATATTCTACATTCCTACGACTGCAAGGGTATTAGCGGGCCCTCGATGAGGCTGCGGCTGCTGCCATCAGTTATGTAACAGATATTCCAGATCTGTGTGCTGAATAATTCAGGAGGGGATCTCAGGAGCATGTAGGCTTTATAGTGGAATCAACATGCGCGCTGCAGAGTCAAACAAAGGGAGGCCGCTCTGGCGCCTGTGTTTCGCACTGCCTGCTTTAATCTGCTTACTGTATCAAAGTGCAGTGTCCAATCCAGGGCAAAACAATTATAAACTCTGTTGTGCTCTTAAAAGGAGACCAAGAGTGAACAAATGACCTGAAAGAATCATGGGACTGTGTTGCCAAGCAAGTGAATCTCTCAAGTTGATCATTTTGTGTTTCTCACGGATGTAAGTGGACCTCGGTGAATATAAGTTCTACATATTCAGTGTATCTTTGAGCCCAATTTACCACGAGGAAGGCAAAGTAACATGTCTTACCTTTAAAATGTATGGTAAGAAAAAACATATCTAGATGGCCACCATGTGCACACAGGTCATACACGTGATGGCGGGGCAGCCGGTTTATGTGTAAGTCAAAGAATGATGAGAGGCACTATTTTTAGGACATCCAAATTTGTGAAATGCGGCGGCTGCTAACAACTCGGATTGACAGGCCTGTTAGCCAGTGACTAAAGAAAGCGGAACCACAGTAGCCAATGGCTGAAAGGGCTGCCCCAAAACCCCTTTCTATATATGTATCAGTATGCATCTGTATGTATTGTTTTGGGTGTGATGTAGTGTAGACGTACACGCTTGTGTGTGTTTGTGTGTATGTTGACAGCTAAATATCTAGATCTAGAAATGGCGCAACCAATCTAGGTAAAGCACACATTAATAAGTTATAGTATGTGAAATAAATGGTGTTTTTACAATACACCATTTAGGCGTCACTTCAGATATGACAATCTGAACCACCTGTAAATAAACCAATGTTAAACCCAAGTAAGAAATGTTTTAAAGAAAACTATATTAATTTAATTTAAGGATACAAAAGTACAACAAATATAACAACAGCACCGTTCTCTTCATTAATATGACATAAGATACATTGAAATCTTATGTATCATAGTTACATCTCTTTGGAGTCATATGTCGTGATATTACACTCATTTAATACATGAAAGGAAATTCTGCAATCCCTGTATAAGAGCCTGTCTCTAATCCCCTTATAATCGGCGACTTGTGACACGCTGCCCATTATTAAGAAAAGACGTCAGAACTCAAATGTGACAAGTTACTGCAGTTGAGTCCTAACATCACAATGCCTGCTGTCACAGCCAACACTGGAGTTGAAAGGCAGGTCAGGTCACGGAGCAGCTGTTTAAGCCAATGAAATTTACTTTGAATTCTTCTGCTTTATTTTTCTAGCTTTACTAGCTTAACGAACATGTTTAATTTTTACATTCCTTAGATAATTAAAAAAAAGTTAGAATCTTTCTGCATGTTTCTACACATTGTGAGCTACTGCAGCTTTTTTTTTAAAACGGACTTGTACTGTTTCTAATATCTTTTGCAACAAATGCTAAAATGTTTTTTATGTTTTTAATTTTACACAAGAGGTTCTATTTGTATTCTTCATGCTAGCAAACATGCTCTCTCTTTCATATGGAAGATCTCTAGGGCCAGATGTAGGAAACACTTTGCGAGTCGCAAACGGCAAAATCAGCCGTTTGCGACTCGCAAATGCGTGTTTCCTATGCAGAAATGCATTTTGCGAGTCGTTACCGACTCGCAAAATGCATTTCCGAATCGCAAATAGGAAGGGGTGTTCCCTTCCTATTTGCGAGTCGCAGTGGTATGCAACTCCATTTGCGACCGCGTACGCGGTCGCAAATGGAGTCGCAGTTACCATCCACTTCAAGTGGATGGTAACCCACTCGCAAATTGGAAGGGGTCCCCATGGGACCCCTTCCAGTTTGAGACTGGACCCCAAAACATTTTTTCAGGGCAGGGAGTGGTCCAAGGGACCACTCCCTGCCCTGAAAAAACCGAAACAAAAGGTTTCGGATTTATTTGAAATGCAGCTCGTTTTCCCTTAGGGAAAACGGGCTACATTTAAAAAAAAAAAAACTGCTTTATTTAAAAGCAGGTCGCTAACATGGAGGTCTGCTGACGTCAGCAGGCCTCCATGTTAGCGAGTGCCTATACTCGCAATGGGGCCGCAATTTGCGACCCACCTCATGAATATTCATGAGGTGGGTCATTGCGACCCCATTGCGAGTTGCAGTCGGTGTCTGAGACACCGTACTGCATAGCAATTTGCGACTTGCAAATTGCGAGTCGCAGGGACTCGCAATTTGCAAGTCGCAAATTGCTTTTTTGCTACAATCTGGGAGGTGTTCTTTTAAAAAACATAGAGAGTTCTTTAAAATACGGCGGGCAGCCTCCCTGGCCCAACAGGCTGGCGGAGTTCTACCTTTAGCCCCGCCAGCCAACTCTGTGTTATTCTTGGGGTTTCCGACCCGTCTGAAGGGATCTTTGAGCCTAAGTGCATCTAGGGTCATATGTATACAGCACACCTTCCAAAGGTGCACTGGGTACAGTGCTTAATTTGTGCTTATTGTTTCCGGTGCTGAGCACCGGCACTTATTTTTGAGGGCCGGCGCTTATTCTTCTGCCTCAAGCATTTGCTGCAAACAAAAGACACATATGGGAAAGACGGAGGAAGAGAAAAACGAAAAAGCGTCACAAAGGGAGAAAGCAGCAAGCTGCCAGAATGAGCTGAAGGGGCCCGGAGTGCATGTAAATGGATTAAAGAGGCCCAAGATGGCTTCAGGATTGTGCTGCCTCAGTATTTTGTGCTCGCACATTTAAATGCAGCAGCTGTGGGTTTAAGAGGAGAGCTTTGGGCACCGGCATGTTTTTATTTACAAATTAAGCACTGCCTGGGTGTAAACAGGAACAGTGCATGTATTAGAAAGAATGCACAGCAGGAGCTGGTGCTTCAAAGCTGCTCTGTGTTTCACAATGGAGGCAGAATTTCTTGTGCACTTTGAAAAGGGGAGAGAGATTCCCCTGCATTTGTGTCCAGTGAGGAACTGCACCTGCCTGCAGAGGGATATCTGGGGAGTCAATCGGACCTTGCTCCCCTCTAGAGGGCTGCCTTTAGGAGGCGCACTGAAAGTGTGCCACTTTCTCTAGTGCACCTAGTAGACATGTTTGCTTCTGCTCCCACATCGGTAATGAGGCATGGTCTCGAAGGCAAAGTGATTCTCTAATTTACTTGGGCTCACGCCCCCATGCAAATTAGGTAATGGCCTTTCATGATAGCGCTAAATATGCCCCAGCACTATCAGTATTGCAGAAGGGTACGCACAAGCATCTGCAGCCCCTTCTGTAACACCATTGTGCCCCCGGGTGCACAAAGCAGGCGCACACCCATTGCTCCCCCTCCCCCGGCACAATGTATTGTACGGCCCCTGGTGCAGATGAAGTACTTAAGGGGCAGATAAATGCTTAGCTGGCCGTAAAGTGTTTTCCAGGCTGCTCAGCACTTATTTAGTTTTTTTTAATAAACTAAGTTTTGTGGAAAACAAAGTAGCAATGAGCCTGATGTGCAATAAGTTTTCTCTCTCTGCATCTGGGGTATTGTTTACTTTTCCTACTAGGTCTGCCGTGCCTCGCACTGCGGATCCAGACAATATGAGCAACAAGTCAAGTGTTTCCGAAGGTAGGGACAGTACAGGCTGTGTGAATGCTTTTGTGGCTACCTCACCGTTTATTGTGCTGCTGCCCAGGCTAGGGGTAGGACCCTTCTGGACTATGGACAACCAAGGAGGAAGGAGATGGCTCTGCCTGTAGTAATGAGTAGTGTCAAGAAGATCACTTCATTTGTGTGAATGAGAGCCACAGGGCAACATGCCAGGTTCAAAGTTCCCCAATAAGTTGGTAAATTTACCTCCACCAACATGGCACCAGCACTTTTGGTGAAACACCGGCCCGCTTTTGTCACTGCAGACCACTTATTGTGTTTTTCCTGTAAAAATAAATACACTCTCCACTGACCGATAAGGGATTGTACTTTGTTAGTTTAGTTTAAAAAACAAAAGCACTTTATATTCAAAACCAAATCACTTATACAAATGCTTGGCTTATCTTCTTAAAAAAACAAATAACAGATAAACACATAAAAACATTTTGTCAATTAAAAGGTAATAATTAGTACTTGGTCCTTAATTGATGCCAAATTGACCCATTTGGGCAAAATATATTGCCTCAGCACACTAGCCAGTATTGGACAATGGAACACCACATGGTCAATCGACTCAAAGGGATCTATATGGAACTAACAGATCCTTTCCTGCCACCCCTATATATGACTATATTATAAGGATATTGCAAATCACCAAGGAGTTCCATAACCATATATGGAATGAGGCCGAAGGATGAGCTCCTTTATAAGGTTATGGAACTCCAAGGTGACTTGGAATATCCTTACGAAGTACAGCAAGGGGGTACTCTATCCCATATATTACATGGTCACACCATCATCTTACCCACAAACCACTTGAAACCTTGGTGAGTAGGGGCCAGATGTAGCAAAAAAGCAATTTGCGACTTGCAAATTGCGAGTCCCTGCGACTCGCAATTTGCAAGTCGCAAATTGCTATGCAGTACGGTGTCTCAGACACCGACTGCAACTCGCAATGGGGTCGCAATGACCCACCTCATGAATATTCATGAGGTGGGTCGCAAATTGCGGCCCCATTGCGAGTATAGGCACTCGCTAACATGGAGGCCTGCTGACGTCAGCAGACCTCCATGTTAGCGACCTGCTTTTAAATAAAGCAGTTTTTTTTTTTTTAAATGTAGCCCGTTTTCCCTAAGGGAAAACGAGCTGCATTTCAAATAAATCCGAAACCTTTTGTTTCGTTTTTTTCAGGGCAGGGAGTGGTCCCTTGGACCACTCCCTGCCCTGAAAAAATGTTTTGGGGTCCAGTTCAAACTAGAAGGGGTCCCATGGGGACCCCTTCCAATTTGCGAGTGGGTTACCATCCACTTGAAGTGGATGGTAACTGCGACTCCATTTGCGACCACGTACGCGGTCGCAAATGGAGTTGCATACCACTGCGACTCGCAAATAGGAAGGGAACACCCCTTCCTATTTGCGATTCGGAAATGCATTTTGCGAGTCGGTAACGACTCGCAAAATGCATTTCTGCATAGGAAACACGCATTTGCGAGTCGCAAACGGCTGATTTTGCCGTTTGCGACTCGCAAAGTGTTTCCTACATCTGGCCCTAGAGATCTTCCATATGAAAGAGAGAGCATGTTTGCTAGCATGAAGAATACAAATAGAACCTCTTGTGTAAAATTAAAAACATAAAAAACATTTTAGCATTTGTTGCAAAAGATATTAGAAACAGTACAAGTCCGTTTAAAAAAAAAAGCTGCAGTAGCTCACAATGTGTAGAAACATGCAGAAAGATTCTAACTTTTTTTTAATTATCTAAGGAATGTAAAAATTAAACATGTTCGTTAAGCTAGTAAAGCTAGAAAAATAAAGCAGAAGAATTCAAGTTTTAAATTTTGATCTTTACTCTTTACAAACAGCTCCTCACAAACAGGCTCCGGCTCATTTACACCGTAATGCCGAGCTTTTACTTATAATGTTATACTCTTAAAAAATTTACAACTCTCACCTATACTCGATGTCAGGGCATTTTATGCTGCTTTCCCCTGATGCCCACTATATGGGGACACTACCACTTAAGCTAACACTGTTCTTCTCCTATATTACCCACCAGGTACTAATTATGTTATTGTTTTTTTACCCCAGGCTTATCAGGGCCATTATTCATCTCTCCAGTACTAATTGACTTCTCCTAGAGATTCATGACCACCAGCAGTACATTTATGATTCAACCGTATTTATACATACATCTCACACATCCAAAGGTACCTTACCTTGATTTGTTATGCACACTTTTTAAGAACTCTTACTCACATCTCAGCACATTTCTCATCCCTTTTTGTTTACTATTGAAATTACTTTTCTCTACAGTAAGATGCACGTGCACTTTGTCCCACTTTGGAGTCACATCGATGATAACATCAACTCACGTGATGTTGCCTGTTTATCTTACTCGAGAATAACTTGGTTGTCCTCCTTTTTAACTTGATTTGATCTATTGCCAATGGGACCCCCTGGGTACTCTTATGTTCTATCTTACCTCACACTTACTATGCGCATCCCCTCGTATAATCCTGGTTCTGATGCCAAACACTTTCGTACATATTCTCTGGTTCTCTTTTCTCACCTCTTCACAAAGGATCTAGATGTCTGATTACTCCTTGTACAATTTGACTTGACCAACCTGTATGTATTGTTCATCTATTTTTTCACAGCCTTGACAAAGACTTGAAGATGAAACACGTGTTGGCTGTTTCTGCTGTATGGACTTATTTGTTACATGTGGTCAGCCTATTGTAACTCTGACCATTTATTACCATATGGCTGTTCTGGATACATGGACATTCTGTACAACGTAGTCTGTTGATTGAGACTTTGACTACCTACTTGCATCTATAATAAATTCTCATACATCATCTTTCCTGACTGGACATCTACTCAATTCCTGAACATTACTTGGATTTACATTACGGGTGTGCCCTGGCCATTCTTCTCCAAGTATCAGAAATTCTACTGGAATCTCTGTGTGTGTTGCCCTATTTTGTTTGTCTGTTCATGTAACTACTTCAGGATGTACCATAGTTTCATACAACATTCTGGGAACAAAATGTCCTAAAACATGAAAGTCATTCAATGTTTAGGAATCTTTAATACTTCCACACATGAAATGGTGGTAGAAAATGATTTTCAAAACAAAAACAGAAATAACTCGCTGAGGCGGCAGGTGGATACCTCCTGTTTTCAAATTTTCAGATTTAAAGGAAGGAAGAGAAGCTCCCTGGATTTGGATGAGATCTTAATGGGCACAGGCAGCAGAGCGAAGGACTAAAAGAGATGTTCAAGGAAAACAAACAGGGCTATCAGATACGTTAGCAATACTTCTACGGTTCTGCCGCTAAAACGTACACTTGAAAAGTCTTGTGAGATATTTACAAAGGCCTACAAATTGCCATAATTATTACTAAAAGACTTAGGCCCTCATTATGAGATTGGCAGCAAATGCCACCTACCGCCACAGCGACGGCCGTCAACATACCGTTGGAGGTGGCTACCGACCGTCCATGCCGTTATGACCAGAAGGCTGGCAGAAGTGGCTGCTTTAATATAATCTGTGAGTCAAAGGTCATTACCAGTCCTAAACCCAAGAGTCTTCTCATCCATCAGAGGTTTGGGATAGGTTTCCACATTACGGGCAAAGTGTATTTGCAATGCAGTTCTTGCCTCAAAACAATGATCTTCAGCTTGGTTATTCTAGTGTTTAATTTCGTTGGTTGTTCCCCATCCACAACAGTCCATTGTCATGCAATTTTAGAAAGCAGCAGCCGTGTCCTCCAAGTGTCCCTTTAAGCTAAGCAGAAACAGGGCGTTTTCAGCCTAAATTTAGAACCAGAAACCCATGGACTGCTTGAGATGGGCCAAGGAACAGGACATATCATAAACAAGGGAGAACAAATAACTCTGTGATGGAATCAGACTTGAAGGGAAGCAGAGAACTGGCTTGTATTTAATCAAGATCAATGCCGACAATACCAAAGTCCCAAAGGGAGCAAGTGTTGCAGATTTTTATGTGTTTATATTTGTATGCATCATTCATAACATGCAGAATGTAGTTTCACACTTAATTACACATGTACACACTGATATAGTACTATTGGTTTTGAAAAAAAATTCTATGATATGTAGTAGTGTGGTTTTGTGCTAAGTGTTAACTAGGCCTCAATTTATGTATAAACGCCATCTTTTTCAAAATGGAAGTCACTTCGGTCACTCATGTCTTCTCCCTCTGAACACGCCTCTCCTTGCAAATTCTGCAGCGCACGGTCAAGCTGAAATATACTGTTTTATTTCCATTGTTATTGTGATACTGCGCTCAATGAAGTCTCTCTGGCTTAATTGCAAACTGCAACAATAAGCCCAAGGTCATTGTTTTGGTTCACTCTGCCCTATTAATTCAAATGAAACTCTTGACAATGTATCTAATTTGTTTTAGCATCTCCGGATGACATTAGCATCAAGAAGTTGGATAATTATTCATGTAGTGGGATAGTGCTTAGGTGTTAAGGCAATATGATGTTCAATTTTTATGTGCTCTGATTTGCTGATGAAATTATACATTTGCTCACACCAAAGTGATTCTGCAGTTTCTGTGATTTCATATGCAAAAATAATGGTTAAAACCCCTTGATTTTTGGTGTGAGCTAGAAGTCTTTTCTGTTCTACTAGGGATGCTGCCTGTTACTCTCCCAATTTTGCTGCCCACTTGGGACTCATTTTGCATTTCTCTGCCTTATTGCATTATTCATTCAGAGACTTCATGGCATTGACTGTATAGCATTTTACGCTTGCATTTTGTTATAAAACCTTTAACTTTCTATTAATCTAGAACTCAGTTATTGAGGTGGCCCAATTACTAAATTGATGGGTTTCTGAAATGTTGATGCATTGGGAGGTGTCTTAATGCAGAGACACACTGCATTGTGAAATTGAATTGAGGTTTGACAAAGTCTCCAATCCACTAGATGTGGTATTTTTGATTGAGGTGAGATTTTGTGATGTCTAGAATTTCAGGGTATCCTGCACCCACACAAGCAACATTCTCATGGTCGATTATGTCAATATGGCCAAAGGTTCCAGCAGGACTGTGGCTGCACTAGCAATGGGACGTCAAAGGCAAAAACTAGAATAGATTCCCTACCAGGGTGGGGTTAAACAATCTTTGAGTCAAGCAGACAGTGCCAAATCTGTGCTATCTTGAGAATACATCTGTCATGAACCCTAAGAAGTTTTTCAATTATCGGCAAAAAGCAGTTTGACTTCTACTCTGCCGGAGAGTTCCCCATTACTGGGTATAATGATGTTCATTGTTTAAAAATGGAATTAATAAGAAGAAGCCTACTGTCAAATTGGGTAGAGAATATTTAGCTTTCACAGTATTGGCTTAATACCCAAATAATCAGTTTCATTATAATTTAACTCGCCCATGACAAATTAATTCATTCGACTTTGCTGACTCCATCTGTACTGGATAGTCATCCGGCTCTGCTCCAACAATGTGGGCAAACAATAATTGAATTTAAATTACAGGTAATTGTGCAGAGCAAATACTGCACCGATAAGTAAAGCAAAGTAGGTTCCATAGCAGAGCATATCTTTCATATGCCTGGCTTACCTTAGCACACTGATCAGTTCATGGCAGGAAGGGAAGAGGGCAGCTGAAAAGATGCACATTTTGCAGGTTATAGGTAATGGCTCAAGTGTTGCTCTCTCTTTCCATTTCAGTATATGTTTATTTATTTTTGAGGTGGTGGATAAAACCATGTTTAACATTTATTTTTCAAAACTACCTATCAAATGCAGCAAAGAGAAAATAACTCATCTTTTATGTGACACTAACTTGAACATTTTAAAGCATTCATATCAGATGACACTATCACCCCACGCAGAGGTACTCATTTCACTCCATCTCATCATGTTTCACTACATATTCCCCCTATTTAGATGCATCTTAACAATATTGCACCATATTTTGCTGCTACTTTCCAAGATTTCCTATATCTTTTTACATTTTGCTAAAAATACCTATTGATTCATTACACAGTTCTAGATTTCGGAGTCTTGCCATTTCACTGCATCTCACTGACTTTCACTGAATAATATTACCACAACACACTGCATTCCACCTCATTGTTTAACTGAGGCTAGCACATTTCACTTTTGTTGTTTTTTCTGCATCCCACATCAACATTTGTTTGCAATTATATAGTTGTCCTCCTTTTGCTGCCCTTCCACACATTTCACTGCAACATTTCTAGTTTCTTACATCCACATACATTTCACTTCCACATCCCCTCTTTTGCTGCATCTTTCTGCATTTCATTGCATCGTCCTTGTTTCAATCCATACTACCACACGCTGTAGATACATACTTCATTTCACTTTATCTGTTCCAATTTCAGTACATTATCTCATTTTGTTGTGTCTTCCTCCTTCCAGTGCACAATGCCATATTTAATAGCTACCTTGTTACTTGATGTCCTGTCCAATTCCACTGTAATTTTACTCAACCAACAACTTGTGTCCTTATAGAAACTATCCTTCTCTCCATATTGGATATTTATTCATTTTACTGGAAGCTTCTTCAAAGCATAACTTCCATCATTTGTTCAAATCATTCTTCATTCCACTCATTCCTTTCAGAATTTTATCGAATCTTTTGTTGATTGAATAACTTTTTTGTTATGTTCCTTCCCTGCAGAACTTGGGATGCTTTGGCACTATTTTTTTTCACTTCAGTGTATCTTGTTATATTTCATTACATTTTCTTCTGACTGGAATTAGGTTCACATTACCACATCTGCCCTGGCTTTGCAGCATTATCCTTACTTTCTGTGAAGCGTCCTTTGTAGTTGTTAATATATTTTAAGATGTAGTGTTGTTTTTCAGTAGCAACCATTATAAAAAATAGAAATAATTTAAAAGCACTGCATTTACATTCAAAATGTGAAGTTTCATAGCAATCTTATACTAAGAAGAGACAATAAAAATAATAGATGTATCTGCATTCAATGCCACAAATATCAACTTATGAAACACAGCATTATCCTTTAAACAAGCTGCAACTAATTGTCTAATACAGTATATATTAGCAGCATTAAGAGTACAATCCAGTATTATCCACACACCCTCAAATACTTATCTACGGTACTCTTAGTTTTGACCCAATCTACTCTTGAAGTTTTTAATGTAGCATAGCTTGAAAAAACCTCTGTGCTCTGCTCACATTGCAGACCAGAAAGTGGAAATTAAAGCAACTATTGAGATTAGAATGTGAGCTACATGTTAAAGAAGGCTGTTTTAGAACCATTCATATATGTGTTTACTGGAGACAAATAGAATTTTCAATCTTTAAGGACTTTAAGGTTGATGGAGCAACACAGTCGCCTACTGAGCCCTCTCAAGAGCTATGCAAGTGTGTTGTCTCATTTTGCTATAGTAAGATCAATGACATCTATGTGGAAGAGTGGGGGTACATATCAGCAAATTAACCCTTGATAACTCCAAATGATGCTCAAAAAGGACCATCTAATAAACTGGAAACCTTTGCATCTTGGTCTCTAGATCAAGTTACCCATCTTATCCCCCAGGCTTGTCTTCCAAGATAAGCGTGTGGGATTACTCCATGACTGTTGTTAAGAGGGTGTGCAATATATCTCTGATTTGGGTCTCTACCTCAGGCAAATGATCAACATCTCATTATTGGTGGTAGTAATGGTGCAGATCAAAAGAGAGTAATTGTACATTTGTGACTTATTTTATATTTGGGAGATATCTTGACAAAGTATACACCATCATTTCACCATCAGCTCTTTCAAATCTCAAATGACAATGTTTTTAGCTTTGTTTTCAGATACTTCAAGAGTCATCCATCTTAAGCATGCAACCTACTGTGTGGATATATTCATACTGCAAAATATTTTCACACATGAAGAGACTAATTTCTTTCTAATTCATAATTAACATTATACATCAAATTGAGTAATCCTTACCAAGAAATCCAGGTAACCAACAAGGTACTTCATTGTTTTCAGTTAAACGGCATCTCTGATGCCAGAGTTGTAAGTTAGATAATCCCTTAAACACCTCAAATGTGAAGGTCCACTTAGCATCCCTACAATGGCCCACAAAATCAATGCATACATAGATTTGGATTAAAAGGCTTTAATTTCAGGACTGAACACCGAGCCACCATAATCTTTTCAAAATCAGCTATGTCCACTGACTGTCAAATAAATTTCATTTACAGTTCCGTCTCATCAACGTAATGTTGGAACAAGATGTTGGACCTTCTCTAGAGAGAACAGAGGGTTGTCATATATAGATTAAAATGTGTTGGTGAAAGGGCAAAACCTTAAAGAACTTCTTCTTGAAGTGGTGAAATCCACTGGCAAAGTATTACAGGACAGTGTCATTGACCCACTTCCTTTCTTTCAAGATTTTTATGAGCAAGGTGATGTTGATCTTGTCAAACGCTGCTGACCAATCCAAGATGAGTAGGCATGTTTCACCTTTAAATAAGATGTAAACCACATCCTCCACTATTTGTAATACTAACACTTCTCCAGAACTGGTTTCAGCAATTAAGCTATTGGTCTAGATGACCTAAAATGTACAACCATCTCCACAGATACCATAATTCTAAGGAAAAAACCTGGACCCATGCATCAAATAATGAGAGCTCTGCCAGCCAGGAACATGAACACTGCTACTCTAAGAGCAGATTGTGCAAGTCCTTTTGGGGGTGAAGATGGCTGGGCAATCATGCTTCCAAGTTTGCGTGGGGATGTAGGAGGGGGGTATACTTCCGGATTTACACTACCCTAAGACTAGCAGCAGTCTTCATTGGAATTTGCTGGTTATACCATCAAATTATTTCAAAAGTCAGAAAATTGCCTTTTTAAATTGCTTGTGGGGTGCTCCACCAGGCAAATTTCAATTTTGCAAATGAAAGAGGTTGCGGCACCCTCAATATATTCTTGTATACGAATCCAATATATATCACGTAGAGTCTAAAGTGGTAAATTCAAGGAAGTACACTTACTTACCAACTTACCAGCTATATATGCGTTCCACAATCCTGGATTCTCTCAGATGATGTATTTCTAGGTATGTGTTGCCTGTACCTTCAGCTACAATTTTGATGTCACAATATATGATTTAGTGAGACAGTTGTTCTATTAAATATTGCTACTAACCTAAACCGACAGCACTTGTAAAAATACATAATTGCACACCCTTATCTGAATGATTGAAGCTAACGGCCATCTGACTATATTTCACCTAATGCATGACCCTCATTAAATTTATTGGGAATACTATTACACCCTATACTTATTTAGAACCTCTTGTGCACATCTTTTCTCACACTGGGTTTAATTTCATTTTCTGTCCTGCTCACAGTGCACCGGATACTACTGGGTACATCATGGTACCTTTTCTTTTCTTATCACCACCTAGTAACAATATGCCTGCTTCTCGAAGTCTTACTTAACATTGGATCTAATCATTATGTATATTTTACAGCCTTGAAAAAGCCCCAGGCAAACCCGCCAAAAGGGGCGAAACATGTGTCTGCTTTTTGTTCGGCTTTTTGTTCACACATCAACAATCACCTGTCCAAAAACTTTAATTAAACTTCTTTGACTTTTTCACTTTAGACTCTATGTGATATATATCGGATTCGTATATGTGGATATATTGTGGGTGTCGCAACCTCTTCCAATTCCAAGATTTATATTGGGGCAAATTGGTCCATACCCCATGTGACTACCCACACTCAACTCAGAATGGGCATTACAGAGGATGAGAGAGTTGGACCATAGAAATTGTGTTTCTTGACTCACAAATTTCAGTTTTGCATTAGTGCACAGTAAATGCTTACTACAGAAGTCAATTGTGGTGAGACAAAGAGGATGAGAGGATTGAAGAGGCATGTGAGAGTGTCCAGATAGAGTGAATGGACCAGTTGTATACACTCAAAATCGCTGTGCAGTGCACAAGCTGTCTTTCGGGTAAGTCCTTCTCTCGGAGGCTGTGACTGATTGAGAGAGAGTGGATTCCATTTTGTCTTGGGTCCAGTCTATTCGCACCCACAGTGTGCCAGCTTTGCATAGTTTTTGTTCCAAGTGATCGATACCCCCCATGTGATGTAAAAGATCAAACGAACATAAACACACAAACACTCTGCTATTTCTGGCCAGTAAAAAAAAAACATTTCTGTGTCTGCCTGAGTTAAAGCAAAGTACCATCACTGCATCATTAAATTGGGAAGCACTTATTTACATATTTAGGCATCTGAAACAGCTGACAAACAGCTTCTAGCCCAAATGAATCAAAAGTTACAAAAAACAAGGTGACACGTGTTTCCCCGTACTTCAAGGTCTTCCCCAAAGATTGACTGGTCATCTCTTGGTTGCTTTTGCTGGATTTAGATGTTAAATTGGTACTAATAAGGTGAAATATTTTCCCAGTGTTCCCATGTGTAAAAATGGCAAAATAATGAAATATTGCTAGCACAAACAATGTGCTGCTACATAATTTTCCTTTTCTTGCTGCATAATTTAGTCAACCCTGATGCATAATTTGTTTGTCCTCTACAGCATAATTCCAGTGGCCCTGCCTGTGCACCACACATCTCCCTCCATTGGGACAAGATGTCCTTCTGCTGATAGGAAAGAAACTACAGCTTATGGTAAATGTTATAGAGAACCTCAAGGCTTCATATTTATATTCCCTTTCAAAAGGTCCACAGGTGGTAGAAGACGATGGTTATTTAGAAGAACCCCAATTGAATTAAGTGTGTATATAGGATGCTGGTGACATTAACACCTCTGAGGACAGTTTGGACAGGTCAAGGCATTTGTTGTCTAAATGCAGTACTGAAAATGGGTTTCAACCAAAAACGTTTTGCTGGGCAGGGGATACTCCACTGGCTGTGCTTCCTCCCAGCCTCGGTAAAAGAGAGTTCCATGCAGAAGAAGCTCCTGGAATGAGGAGGAGTGAGGATAAACGTCCTTCCCCTCTGGCACCAGGGGTTTCAGAAGCTAAGCTGAATCCACTATGGTGCTGTCCAGAAAGGCTGTGAGAACCCCATTCAGAGGGCCACGGGGTAAATAGGAGTTACTGATCCCAACCATGAGGGTTGAAGCCTTTAACTCCTGATGTCCAGGGGCCAACCTATATGGATCCTGAGCAACTGGGCTAAGTACTCCTTCAACACTTGACTATCAGTGGTAGCGAGTAGTCCAAGGCTTCTTGGGGGTACAGAGGGAGGGTTAGACAAAGAGGGTGAACTATGGCTCACAACTAAAAATACACGCAGCATCACCAAAAAATGATAGTCCAGTCAAATACTTGCTTTTATGAAAAAAGGAGCATTTCTATATGACCACAATGTAAAGTATGAGATTCACAAATAATACACACAATCCAGTTTGGTCAGGGCTCTAGTGTTTCATAGTCTGGTCCTTGAGTCCCACTACCATCCAGCTAGCCATAGTGGTTATTCCCCATTCATTACATGTGACATTCAGGATAAGCCCACTAGTAGGCTGACTCTTAAGCGTCCCACTCTGACTCTAGATTCAAAGTCAAAAGTGTTCCAGCGCTGTAGCGCTATCTGACAAGCAAGCTTCCCCGGGGCTGTCTGGCTCGAAAATCAGTTCAACCAGCACCAGCAGCATCCAAGCAACTAGAATGTCTGAACGCACCTCTTGAGCTGGCACTGAAGCTGCAGCGACTGCCTCTGGTAAGTATTTCACATTTGGCCCTGGAGGGCAGCTGTCGGGTGTCCATCAGTTCCTCACACATGGTAGTGCAGCAGTTCTCGATGCTCCTCCGATGCTGGGTAAGTTGTCTTGGGTTCCTTCCCACAGAAACCTCCTTCCTCCGCTGACGGTCCTGACCAGACCATGCTTCTTGCTTTGTTCTGGTGAATCCCCAGTACATGGGGTCACTATTCCTTCTGTGCGCAAGGCCTACGGCCTGATCAGCACAGCAGCCAACTTCAAAGCAGTCCCACGTGGCATACAGGTCACCGATTTCCTACCACACAGTGGCTACGATCTGATTGGCAATCTTCACAGTGGCCCCACCTGGTACACGGGGTCACCGACTTGATACCGCACACGGGCTATAGCCGGGTCAGCCCAGCAGCAGTCTTTATGTTGGCCCCGTCTGGCAAACAAGACTGCAAGGATCTATAGCTGAAGCTCCTCTTGCAATCAGTTGGCTGCCATCTGACTCGATTATCACAATGGGAACAAGGCTGAAGATGGCTCAGCCATTCCAGGCTTCCATATCCAGTGTAGGGTGTTGGAGCACTTTACATCATACACACATACAGGGACAAAGAATCGTACATGTGTAAATCAGTGTGTAGAAAATGTCACATGAGACAAAGGTGTGTGATTCACATGTCATCCATACTGGTAGACAGTTTTTAGGAGTGCTTGATCGGGGAAAGTATAAACTCATGATTCAAAATGTAACACAGTGGTTAGGGTTGACTTTACTAATAGCAATTTATTTCTACCCAAACAAATGCTTTTTAGTAAAATCAGGATAATCTAAGACTGGGAACACATAACTTTCTAACCTGTACCATGGAGTTTGATGACAGTTCATAGCTCACTGCGCTAGATTATGATTGTAACTTATGAACTGCACAGTAACAAAAGGATATCTGTGACAAAAGCAGTATCCCACTGAGCATTGCACATAAAATACTGCTCTGTGATCTGCATAGTACAAGTTCTTTGCAGCAGGCACATTAACCCTCTGTGCTACCTTAGATGAGTTAAAACTGCCACTAAACAACACTCCATCTCTCTCCAGCAAGTATATTAATTACCAGAATTATCCTGCCAATTTTATTGTTGCCTGGAAACTATTGGATATACAAGGAACTCTGCAGTGCTTTTAAAACTGCTGCACTGCTACAAAACTGTCCCCCCAGTAACAAAACCAGCCCCCTAACCATTCCAGCCTCCCGGTGAAACTCCCGATGCCCGGTATGGCCAGTCCGGCCTTGACTTCCAGACCTTGGCCCCCAGTCCTGGTCACAGGCAGATATCTTGCAGAGCTGCTCCTGCTCACACAGCAAGCCTGGCTGCTTGATAGTTGACAATTTTTGGCGTCTCAAGCTCCACTTCTTACAGTTCATTTCCAGACACCAAATGTGACATAAGGTCTGAGTCTTTGAAGTTTGTGTTGGGAGTCTGCTTCTTTTTTAAGTGCTCTCTCCTCTCTTCTCTATTCCTCCAGAAGGCAGTCTGTCACAGCAAGAGCCACTCCAAATCTGATAATCCCACAACACAGGTCATGGGAGTATCTAGAGGTTCACACCTGGATGTCAGTCACAGTGATATGTGTATCAAAAGGTTACCCCAGGGCCCTATTCTTTATTATTCTCCTATCATCCCCATCTCCTTCCTGACATGTGCCCAAGCCCCTTCCCAGTGACCTCTCTCTGAATCAAAGAGCACCCTTTAAAGTGTACTGGAGAGCCTGTCTCTCCTTTCTCCAATGTGTCCCACCCAACTTACAGGAATGCAGCAATACATACACCTGTCTTGGGGATTCCTCTACCTCATCTCCTCATGTTCCTCCAATCAGACCTGGGTCTCCCGAAATGGGAACCCAGAGTCTTCAATGTACTGTACCGTGCATAGGCACACATATGCCCATCACATGCATATAGCATGCACGGGCTGCATAGCACTACATCCTTTATGTACTGTACAATCCACAGGCACACATACACCTAGCACGTGCATATCGTATACACACACTACCCAGCACTGCATTATCCCTGTACTGTACCATTCACACACACACATACACCCAGAACACGTAAACCACACATGCAATGCACAGCACTACACCAAACCGATTTAGGCCAAGGGTAAGTTAAGCACACAGCAACACAACTTTAAATGAGTAAGCCTGTAGGCCTTACTCCAGTGGCACAGGGGAAAAAGACCTGTCCATCCCACTGATCACTTCACTGTAAGCTGCCACCACCGTGCTCATGCTGCTTAACTCCTGGCAAAGGCAGGAGTCTTTCACCACTATGAGGGCAGTGCTTTGGGCGCCCCTCCTGTGTCAAAAAGACCTCGACCTGTGATGTCATGGATCACATGCATGATCCATGTTCACCCGTGACAACAAAGATCCGCATTGAGGATTCAGGCATCAGTACAGTCGGGGTATTCAGGGTAGGGGTGACGTCCCTCAACATGTGAAGGACTTTTCAGTCCCAACAAAGGGTCTACAAACAACTCTTTCTCTAGTGAGTTTCCACCTTTCTTCCCCGACAGAACTCTGAGGCAGAATATGTCTTTTTGCTCTCGGTTGGGCGCGCTACGCAGGATGTGTGAGTGCGCCAGACTGTTCAAGGGTTTCACCTGGAGTTCCGAGCCAGTCCCCAACGAATATGTGTTCCAAAACAGATTCTGTTTTCTCTTGAAAAATAAACATTCCTCGACTGGGTGGAATAGCCATTGATATAAAAGCCATCAGAGCCTGCTCCTTCCGTCACTTTTCTATTGGACTAAAAAAGAGGAGGCTTACTATTAGTCAGCAATCTGAAGAAGTTCAATGCATGGATCCTTTACAGACATTTCAAGATGTAGAGGTTCTACTGCCTCAAGGATTTGTTAATAGATTTCATGGTGTGTGTAGATCTCCTGGACACTTAACTTATGGTCTCAATCGTTCCTCCTCATCGTAGTTTCCTGCACTTGCAGTAGAGGTTCCATTTGGGCTGTCATCAGCCCCTTCGTATTTCACCAAGCTTATGAAATCTGTTGCAAAAGCAAGTAGGACTCATTTAATTATTTAGCAAGACACTTTGCTTTACCAGCTACATCCATAGACCTCCCTTCTCTAAAACCTATACAGTATTTTGTAATCAATGTAGACAAATATCTCAGCCTCCCTTTCTATAAGATATAGTTTCTGAATTGATGTTAGTGACAATCTTCCTTCTAGTTTAAAAGATCAAATCCATCAAAAAGGAAATTCACAGAGTATTCACAAAGTATTATTGAAACAAAGTCACTCTACAATAGATAGCCATATTATCAGATCTCTTTTATGGGGCCATCTTCACTGCACAGCCTTCCAGCAGCCAAAACTTTTCCACCTGCGCAAAGATGTAACCTATGCAGAGACATTTCCTCTTTCCCAGTGATTTTTTGGGAACTTCAGTTATGACTAGCTCATATGGAACCCAGGAATGACTGAGCCATCTTCAGACTTGTTCCCAATGTGATAATCGAGTCACATGGCAGACAACTGATCCCAATAGGAGCTTCAGCTATAGATCCTTGCAGTCTTGTTTGCAAACTATTCCCTGCCCTTGCAGAAATATCATTATTGCATTTTTCTCAGGAAGGACCACTTGGCAGCGATAAAATAGATCAACCACTCGGGTATTAAAATTGTTAACACTATGAATGACACTTCTGCCTCACAGCATTTCACCTTGGCAGTACACCTTTCCAAAAAAGGACAACTGTGTAGCAGACTGGATCCCCCAGTTCCTCAAATAATTGAAAATGTACTTCTAGTTGTATGGAAACTTAATTGAAAAACAAGGCTCTTGCAAGACAGATGTTTTTGCCTCATATTCCAGATTCCATTATGCAACAGCTGCAGGCCGAACCCTTTGGCGTTAGCGACGGATGCCTTCCTCCAGAAGCAGAAGGAATTAAACTATTCTTTTTTCCCTTTTCAATGATTTCCAGGGTCACATTTCAGATCAGGAAGCAAGTGGCACAGTTGATTCTGACGACCTCATTGTGGAGAACATAGGCACTGTTTCCATTTCTGGTGGAGTTGTCTTGTCTACTTGTCTCCTCCTTCCTCCTTTCCCGGCGATACTTATGGATCCAGAGAACAACTGCATCCATTGGTCCTTCAAGGCCAGCTGCAATTGGTGGCAGAAACTTCAAACCAGGCTCTCTTCTTCATTGCCAAACCTTGGTTGGACTCTACCACTCACACTGGTGCTCGGGACAGGATATTGAACCCATGGAGATGGATGTCACCTTTGCAGCTATCTTTCTGGGTGGTCTGCATTGACTTTAAATGTTTCCTATCTTGGCTTTAAAATGACTCATTATCCCTGAAATATCTGGGGACTAAATTCACCATGCTTCTGTGTTTGGCTTCATGCCAGAGGGTTCCATATGTTAAGGCCTTAGATTTTTCATGCAGGTTACTTACTCAGAAGGTATTACCTTCTTATTGTCCAGAAGAACAAAGTCTGGGTCCAGGCAAATTTTCTATGTCAACTTCCCATGAGATCCCAAACCCTGTGTGGTTGTTTAAATTCCCATGGAAATATAAAATAAAGTGCTTAAGAGCTTTTTCTTCTGGTCAGATTATTATTTCCATTGTCTGTGCTTATGCCCTCTTTCCTTTACCTGCCTTTTTCACATGGACTGAGTGGATCCTGATAGAAACAAGCATCAATCCTTCCATTTTCGGTGCCTATTTTGTCATATTAGCCATGGCCTCTAAGTCCTTTTCTATGGGAGCCAGGCTGGAGGACATCATTTGTATGGCTGATTGGTCCTCAGGTTCAATTTGCAAAGAGTTCTACTATAAAACCAGTAAGACACCCATTTATCAATGCAGTTGATGAGCTTTGAACCTGTATAAGCACTACCTCTGGCCCTAACATAGAATTTACATATTTTCTAGCAATTATGAACAAGAACTTTTAATTCTGTTTAGAACACAGAGGTTTGAATCCTTCCCACCCATTGTTCTTTAATATGATAATACCTGTATCAATTGTCTATTATTCATGCAATAGCTCACATTACACATAATTACTGTATGTCTTCTCTCCCATCCATTGTTATATAGATAGAATTGTGCAGCAAATGTGGTTATTATCTTGTTTAGTGTCAGATCAGGAGCAAGAATACGATTCGCAGGACTTTGGTAGCACCTGAAGCATTACTCGCAGCAATGAGGCAGTCCATCAAGATGTAGTTGTGTTTACATGGCTACATGTACTGTCATTGGCGGAAAGAATTATACACATGGGAGATGCAGTTTTATTTACTCAAAGCACCATCAATATTATAGTTCTTTGAGTTTAGTGCTTTATCATATTATTCAAAACTTTAATATAGCTGCTGTTAGCATAGAGATGTGGAAGAAAATGCATAATCGTTGCCTTCGTGTCCCTTATAGAACTGACAATTCTTGTTCACGATTGTTATAACATTTTCCATGGTGCAGGTCGGTATACTTCAGGGGTTGATTGGTGTTGTCTTATACAGCGATTAAGGATCACCCAAGGGTCTGAAGCTATTAACACTAAAATCTTCTCAAGCAAGCAACATCTAAACAAATGGAGCAGTAAAAAAATAGGTAAGTGTGGGGAAGAAACCAAAATAGATAAAAAATGAATGCCTTTACAAGACTAGGCATGATTGAGGGGTCTAGGCATGAGGCATCTTTGAACTCTTCACACAGGCTGTTACGGCCTTTAGCAGTAAGATAACAGAAGTGACAACCCTCCCTTGGACCTGAGCCTAGTATGCAGGACAAAAAAAAATCATTTCCCTTGAGCTCCCATGAGTGTGACAGGCACAATGCAGTCCAAAGGCCTTTTATAAGTGGCAAAGTGCCAAGTTGCTGATGCATTTATACTCCAGACAACAAAACTTGACGTAAATCTTAATTTTACATTTCAAGTTTATCAGTCTTTTCGTATTTATGAAATGCATGGCTTTACCACATGTGCCTTCTCCATCTCTACATATACAAAGATGAAGATGAAGTGTGTTATGACTTCTCCTCTTTCTGTAGCTCTAGGTTGTCTGTGCTGACATTAGTATTATCTCTCTAAGATTTAAGCTGTTTCTAGAGTCTCTTATTTCTGGGACTCAAAGCTGGTGTTTCTGGTAGAATGACCCAGGATTTGAGGTGTCATTTCAAGTCCTAGTTCTGAGAACCAGCGTTCGGAGAACCAGTGTTAGTTCTCTGTTATATGCTTATCCTTTCATTTTTCTGTAGCCCAGGACTACTCGCTTTGGCGCCAGTCATCTGTTTTCATAAGTCAGTGCTGTAGGTGGTGTTAATGTTCATTTTTCTTGGACTCACTGTTGTATGTGGGGTTGTTACTTTGTCCTACTGCTTTGATTCTGGGTAATGGGTGCTCCTGCTAGACCCCAGTTTCGTGCTGAAGCTTGTCAGGAAGCCACTGTTGTATAACGTGTACCCTGAAGAATCAATCCTGCTGCAGCAGGCACCAGCCCAATGCTTTTGTGAGTGGGTTTCGTGTTGTTGCTTGTGCTATTTCTACGAAACAAGGATGGTTTGTTTCCGGTTCACGGCGCTGAGTTACACCGCCTTCTATTTCCGTGGCTCTCTCTATTGGATGCGTCAAGACAGTGGAGGCAGGGATGGTGGTCCCCACCTGTAGATTAGTTAAGAGCATTTTGTAGAGAATAAGTATTGCATACTACAGTAGTATGACTTCAGGTACCACAAAGTGCAGTTTGTGAAGAGTCCCCCCTGGGTGACGTAGTAGCGGAAATAAAAGCATGCAGAAGAGGAGCAGGCAGCTGCCCGCAAAAGGAGAAAGGAAGGTGATGACAGTCACATTATCCCTGCATCCACTCGCCATATCGACTATCGATGAAACTGCTGCTGGTGCAATGGCTTGGGCAGTCCAGCCCCTAAATCACAGCTCTGTGCGGCCGCCAGAGTACAGTCTCTTCGCAGAAGATCAGCCTGTGGTTACACCTCAATTCGTTTTGGATTCTATGTCAGGACCGGAGGCTCAGATTATGCTTCTCTTTCTATGCTTTATTTTTTCAGCAGCCAATAATAATACAGTTTAATAAACACTACTTTTCCCAATAAACCTTCTCAGTCACATGATCAAGCATAGAGCTGACCCTATATATCCTCCTGACTGGAGGACCTCTTCCTTCTTCTTTGTTGCTTCGCAGCCAGTTAAGTACGTCCTCATTACTTAATGTGTTTACGTTCAGTATTTTGCCTTAAGATTATGGTTATTACTTGATAGAACATGTTGCGTTATCCCAAAAAATTGCTCAAGCGCATGCCAGCTTGTTTTGTCATTTTGCACATTGTAATATTCTATTTTCAGATAGATTCCTTGGAGGAGGTACTCCTCTCCAAGCGAGGTGCAGAGGCGCCTTTGCTCTGATTCTCAGTGGAGTGGGAAACATATTGGGGAGCTGGGACGACGCGACCGTAGGCCGCGTGTTCCTCTTTCTACTGCCATGCTCTGGATCGTACTGCGCATGCGCGTCCCGATCCCCAGACACTGCGGGACTGTTCAGATGCGTGAACACATCCTCACAGAGATCCCCTGAGGCAGGAAGCTCCTGGGGACGACCTAACGAGACAGAGTTCCGCAGGGTTGTACACATTTTTAGAGGCTCTGCCCAGAGCGTTTTCAGGCCTTTTTACCTCTACTATTGGAACAGCAAATAACAATGTTTGAGGAATTTCAAGAAGGGGATGATAATTATTACTATGAGGAGGACCCTGCTGGGTCATTTGAGCAAAACCTGGTCCACACCCTGGATACAGGAGTACGTAAGACATTTAATGATGCCTTGGTGAAAGCCATTGTTCCCTTAAAACCCCATCTTTATGGTTTCGCTCAACAACAAGGCTCAGTTACCCCCCATAATGACAAAATCCAGGACACTGAGAAAATATTGAAGCCTAAGCAAGCTAAAGGACCCCACGCGGATGCATTTGAGAAGCTAGCAGCTTCACTTACAAACGAACATGCATATAGCGCCCCTTGAAATTCTCAGGCTGACGCAGACACAGAGGATTCGGATTCCACTACAGGAAGTAGCGGATTATGTCATGGCACACATCTGTCAGGATTTCGTCAAAGAAGTTTGTGCTCTACTATAGTTGGAATACCCCCGACCTGATCTTCAGGACAAGGTAGCGGATACTCCTGAGGTGGATCCCACCATTCTCACTTACCTTAAAAAATACACTAAGGATCCAAAGAAAGGGCTGGGCCGGGCATGGAAAACGAGCCAAGACAAACTCTTAGACATGACAGGCCCCCTAACTAAGATATTGGTAATGGCCTATCACTCAAAAGAATAAAAAAAAACTATCAACGCAGAGATTTTGGTAGGTTGGGCCCATCTGGCCATCTGTCAATTAGGAAATACCAACTGCGCCAATAAACGGTGCAGGTCCACCCTAATGAAAGTAGACCCTAAACTTACGGATCTGGTCTCTTCGGAGGCAGGTCCTGCTGCGCAAGACCTCCTATTTGGAGCTCCTTTCCTGAAAGACCTCTCAAAATTTGTGGCAACATATTTAAAATTAGAGAAAGCACAAGAATCCATAAAGAAAATACTACGTCCTGGCTTTAGTTCAAGAAGATGCCATAGAAACAAAATTTTTTTCATCCTCGCGGCTTCATCAGCTGCGTATTTTCATCAAAAAGAGAGGCGGAGGATCCAGATTGGTTCTCAATCTTCGGGATTTCAATCAATGGATCCTTTACCATCATTTCAAAATGGAAGGGATCCATCTTCTATGGGACATTCTCCAGGAGGGAGATAGGATGATTCAGTTAGATCTAAAAGGCGCTTACTTGACCATTCCTATTTTTCCTCCTCACCATCCTTTCCTGCTGTTTCCACCGGACGACGAGTTTTACAAGTTTAAGGTCCTTCCCTTCAGTCTCTCATCCGCACCTTGGTGCTTCACAAAGATTATGAAGCTGGTGGTGGAGTTCCTAAGGTCCCAAGGGGTTCATCTCATCATTTACCTAGACAACATTAACATCATGTCTCAGTGTCCACAGAGGACCAAAACTCACCTGTAGTGGACTCTCGCGCCCTGCTCCAGGAATTAGGATTTGTCATCAAAACCCAAAAATCAATACTGAATCCATCCCAATGTCTGGATGTTCTGGTTGATTCTCCCACCTGAGACGGTGAAGAATATCAAGGAAGAGTTGAGATCAGTTTTGTCCAGGGCGACCACATCAGTGAGATCCATAGCCCGCCTTGTAGGTCTCCTGGCATCGTCTATACAAGTGATATTTCCGGGCCCACTCCATTACCGGGCCCTCCATCACCTGAAGATACAACATTTGGACAAGGTCCTTTCCTATTCTCAACAAATCCCTCTATCAGAGGATGCCAGGATGAAAATCTCCAGGTGGTTAGACCACATGGAGGCCTGGAATGGCAGAACCTTTAGCTCCACTCCTGAGATGATAATAAAATCAGATGCCAGCCGCTGGGGCCGCGGAGCCCGCTGCGGAAAGATCTCCACAGGAGGTCACTGCATCCTCAACACAACTGGACCTACACATCAATTGCCTAGAGCTCCTTGGGGGGTTCATTTGTAGTTCAGAGTTTTTCAGCAGGGAAAACAAAGAGTTGCATTCTACTCCGCATGGACAACATTTCAGTGGTCCGTTATGTGAACAAACTGGGTGGGACCAGGTCCAATCTTTTCAGAGAGATAGCCATAGATTTTTGGCAATTCTGCCTGCAGAATCACATTTCTGTGACAGCGGAATATCTTCCAGGTCAGCTCAATGTAATAGCAGACTGGCAGTCTCCTTCGAGATTTCAGTGGCTGGAGACTAATCCAAAAGTCTTTCACGTGCTGCTCCTCAGATGGGGACCCTGCGAGATAGATCTGTTCACTTCTCACCTGAACTGTCAACTTCCCACTTCCTGCAGTTGGCGCCTGGATCCGGAGGCTCAAGCGATGGACGCTTTTCTTCAGGACTAATGTCCATTCCGAGCCTAAGCCTTTCACCCGTTTATGATGATACCCAGGGTATTGTCTCAGCTGAGGCGTCAAGAAGTGGAGATGATTCTAGTGACTCAGCTATGGAGAGCATAGGTCTGGTTTCCGAATGTAATAGAACTAGCCTGCGGCCCTCCAGTTCCTCTACCACAGTGATGGAACATTTTGTTAGATCCAGGGGGTCTTCCTCAGAAATTGATCCAGACAGGTTAACTGTTATTAATAGACTGGCAGGATTTGGGAAAAGATGGAGCATCCCAGGCCTTTCTCGAGAGGCTCAAGAATACATTAGTCAGGCATGGCTTCAGGGACCCATAAGAGATACGTTTCAGCATGGAACCGGTGCAATTGGTGCAGTTCGTGGGGTACAGATCCCGTTAGAATCGATTGCAGCATGATTCTAAATTTTCTTTCTTCACTTGCTGCATCAGGAATGGCCTATAGATCTATAAACAATTTCCGGTCAGCTATTTCAGCTGGACATTCCTTTATAGATGGTAGTCCTATTGGACAGTTGGTCATTGTATGCAAATTACTCAGAGGTATCCAGATGTTAAATCCTTCCCAATCTAAGTATTCTTCTTTATGGGATGTGAATATAGTCCTCACATTTTTAGATTCTTGGCCTAGCAATAAATACCTATCTAGGAAACAGTTATCAGCCATATTAACCATGTTGCTGTACCTCATCTCATGTAAGAGAGTGTCTGATGTGATAACTCTGGATCTGGCAGGAAGGCAGTTTTCCCCTGAAGGGGTCATTTTTATAATCTTAAGGAGAACAAAGAGCATTTCCAGACTGGTATCTTATCCAGCATTCCCGGAGAACCCAAAGTTATGTGTGGTTCAATGCCTGAAAGCATATGGGGTAACTGCCGCGGAGTTCAGGACTGACAAGAAAGGTCAATTATTGACTGCACTTCAGAAGCCTTTTCGTCTAGTGACATCAGCTATTTTGGCTAGATGGATGAAATGGCTTCTGGCTGAAGCTGATATTGATATCTATAAATTTGGGGCGCACTCTGCGAGAAGCGCTATGGCTTTCAAATCATTTTCTTTCTGATCTCGATTGGAAAATATTTTGAAAGCAGCTGACTGGTCCTCTGAGTGTACTTTTAAGGCATTTTATTACAAACCTATTGTAGATGTAGCTTCGGTAGTAATGAGTCAGTTTTAAACAAGCATAATCTGAGACTCTGGTCCTGATGTAGAATATAACATTTTCTAGCATTCGCGTCAAGGAATTTTCAATTCTATTAAGGACACGGCGGTGAGGATTATCCCACCCGAATAACATAAAATATGATTGCTTATGTTATACTATAATGTACAATGTAATGAAATTTATTGATGTTTCATGTGTTGCCCTCCCTAATCCTGTAAAATTGTTAAATGCTTCTGATGAGTACGAAACAGAGGTTATGGCTCTGTAGTTTTCTTGATGACAAGTGATCAGTACCGAAGTAAACTGTGTTCAAGACCTGGAGTCGCTACGTCCTTTGGATAAGAAGACAAATGAGTGGAGCATCATCAGTTTTCCTTGGTTTCTGGAAATTGTTTGGAACCTGATGTCTTTAGTTTCTACGTTTAGGATCTGGTGACTATACGTTCTTATAGTTGGGGCAGTGTTCCCTGTTTCGAGTTCTAGACTGGTTGATTTGGTTGATTACTGTCTCTCGCACAAAGCAAATAAAGAGGACGAGTACGTATAGTCAGGAGGATATATTGGGTCAGCTCTATGGTTGATCATGTGACTAAGAAGGTTTATTGGGAAATGCAGTGTTTATTAAACTTTATTGTTGTTGGCTGCTGAAAACATAAAGCATAGAAAGAGAAGCATATTCCTCGCCTCCATGTCCTTGATAGAATTGAAAATGTCTTTGATGCGAATGCTAGAAAATTTGATATTGCCAGCAACTAACACAGGCATTTCATTTAGTAGGTTTTCAACAGTTACTCATAATTTCACAGAAGGCACATAGTTATTTTGTTATAATTTGCTATGAAGCAAAATGGAAGAGCCAGGTTTTTGACTTTATCTGTAACTAAGCACTGCCCACTCAATGGAGTGAGTCACCAACCATCTTGTTTAGTAAAAAAAAAAAAAAAGGCCCAATTTACATTCTTATTTTAGCCTAAACCACTATCCTGCCTCAGTGGTTTAAATGGCCAGATAATGTCACTTCCTAACTCTGAAGATGAGAGCACACATCCTCTCTTTGCCATGATGTGTTTCCAGCTTTCAGTTGTTAATGCCCTAATGATTGTCATGCAGTCTTCTTTATATTATGAGGCTGTACCGAGCAGTATCAAGACTTAGACCCATAGAGCTCTGCGGTTGCCCACTATTAATGCGCTGCACAATGGACCAGTGGATGTCCTGATTCCAAAGCACCACTAAAGAAGGAAAGTGACTGTTGATGACCAACAAGCCAAGGGCTACAGAAACCTGTCACTGTTTCAGTCAATTGGGATCCCAGCTAGATACAGAGCAGCATACAGCTGCCCAGGGAAACAGACAAGCAGGCCCAGATTTATTATCTATAACGAAAGGCAACGCTGCACCAAAGTTGCTGCACTTCCTTGCCTCAAAGGGAGAGAAAAAATGCACCTTATCTACGAAAATCTACGAAGATCTGGCATGATGTGGCAGGAGAGGGCCAGATAAGGCATCGGGCTGAGTAAATTATGCAGCAGTAAAAGGCAAATTATGCAGCACAGTTTGTAATAGTGTTGCATAATTAGTCTTTTTTTTGTAACAATGTACGGGCATTGGTTGTACCTCATTAGTACCAGTGTAACACCCAAATATAGAAATAAGCAACAAAAAAGTGACCAGTCCAGCTTTGCAAAGGGTGTTCTATTGTGCAGCAACATGTGCTGCCACATTTTAGTAACTTTTGAACTGTTTGAGATGGTAACAACATTTTTTGCTCAAAGTCTGCAGATTATGGTCCAGATGATGGATTATGTGTCAAATGCGGCAAATCTACAACTATGTGAAAATCACCGCAGCTGCAGAGTCGCATGAATCCAGTGGCCCCGGATATGATAATCTTTTTGTCTGCTCCAGCAGTGGTGCAGTTTGACAGCTTTGCCCCACTGCACACATCCATGAATAGGGTGCAAGGGTGTGTGCGTTCTCTGAAACATTTGTTTTCTACTGGAAAGGGTCCCTTTGTGTGCAAAAACTATGCTTTAAGGTTTTTCCCACTTTGTATGTGTGCTGTACAATGTAGAAGACATGCAAAGTTGGAAAAATGAGGAGAAATGAAAATAATCCCCTGTGTTACGCCTGTCTCAGTGAGGCACGGGATTTTAGTGAACTAGGGATTTGTGTTAAAACCCATGGCTGGCTGTATAGGAACACCCATGCACCACTCATGGAACGTCCACTTGACGCAATGTAAGGAAATGCAGCACATAACACAACTTTCATTTACTTTGGGTTGGAGAGTAAATCCCACCCTACCACTTTGTGCCAGGGTTGGGGCACAAAAGTCACTGCAGTTACCATGTGAGCTGAGGAACGTTTGAAACAGAAATGGCTGCTGGGAGAGGCATATAATAAGCTCAATGCCTGCTCTCGGACAGCATATCAGCAGAGACATCACAGAGAGGGAGCTAAGTATAGGACGATGCTAGCAGTGCTAGTCCAAAGGAAACTATTTACATGGCTGACACATTTCCCATGATCCTGGGTGATGTGCTGCTCCAGTCAAGATTTGTTTCTTTGAGTTATGGGACTTGTAGTTCTCTTTTATATAGAATAAACAAGACTACAGGTCCCAGAATTCAAAGAAAAAGCCTGCAGTGGGCAGCACATCATGCATGGATCTGGGAAACTTGGAAGGGCTACCGATAAGCCTAGCATGTTAACAGTGACCGATAAAGAAAATTGTACACATACAACACAAGATGCTATAAATGGATTTCGGTCGCATGTTCAAACACTGTACGCACAGAGAGAGCACACTGACCAGGAACAAGTGACTGACTATTTAAATAGAGCCAGCGTATCAGACCCGCCCCAGAAATCAAGGAAGAGTTAGATTCACCTGGACCAAGTGAAGAAGTGATGCAAACACTGGGGAAATGCAAAATAGGAAAACTTCAGGTAATGATATGTTACCTCCTGCGTTATACAAATTGTTCCCTATTTCACTTATTAATAAATTGCTTTACATGGCCAGGGAGGCCAATAGCAGTGGTTGCTTACCTGATACAATGTGGGAAGCGTTGATCATGGTGAACCCCAAAACAAAAAAGATATTAAAGAGATTGTCTCCTATGCTCCTCTATCGATGATTAATTCTGACACTAAAATTATCAGCAAGCTCCTGGCCCGCAGAATTTTAAAGATGATTCTTGCACTAGTGCATGCAGACCGGGCTGGGTTTACCTCGCACAGGGCTCGTATTATGTGAGGGTGCACTGTCCTGTTGCGCGACGGCGCACCTTTAAACAGGGGCGCTGGGTGCAAACAGGGAAAGTGAGCCCTATTACAATCAATGAGCTGCCCCCAAGGCAGCCACACACTTGAACCTGCCCATTAGGGACGGGGTAGCGGCTGCTTGAAGCATCATTCCATCTTTGACTGTGCAGGCAGGACCCCCCTGCACTTCGGAACGGGGACAGCGGTGCCCCTGCAGGCAGGTGCAGTGAACGACTGCACCTGCCTGCCTACAGTGCTCCCACACCCACCTCACGAGAGCTGTGTTCGGGGGCACACTGACGGTGCACCACCTTTTTGTGAAGTACAGTCAGTGCACTTCCTGGTGGCCTTCTTGCCTCTGTGCCTGTGTCCATAATACTCTTTGTTTTTACACCCCCGGGCATCCATGTAACTAGGTGACCAACCTTATCCTGGTAAAGAGCCCTACATCTACTATATATAGGGCATTTCTCAAAATCACACACCTTTTTCAAGGTCAATTATGGCAAAACAGGAAAAGGATAATGGCATGCCATTTGCAGATGTAGAACAGGCCAAATACTGACATACTACAGGGTAGTGTGTAGCAACGTGCACGTTCCTGTATCTATCAGTCTGGATTTGCTCTCATTGTAGCACTGGGACAGCAGCCCTGCAGATGTGTGCAAACATGTATGCATGTGGTATTTCTATAGCACAAACCTAACCAAAATGCAACAGAGTACTGCATAGTGTTAAAATACAGTTAAAGACAGCAATTGGTAGTAGTGGGAGCTGGTTTGTGGTTGGTGAATGGAGTGTGATGTAGCGTTCTTTAGAGAGGTGCATCTTCAACACTTTTCCTAATTGGAGCAAGTGATGTTGTGGTAGAAGAGGCCATAGGTATACGGACAGGAGATCCTTTCTTCTTGCCTTTCTCCAGTTCTGAGGACACTCTGCCACAGTCAACAGGGGAGGATGGGTGTTACTCAATCGGCCCCCAAACATTGATACCTGAGGTGTGCCCAGGAGTCGTTCCCCTCCTATCACAGTACACAAAGCCAGACCTTGCAGGTTCGAACATCTGTATCTGTAGGTGCTTCATTAAGGTGGCCGGTCAGGTGCTTGACGGTGCCACCACAAGAGGTCACTGGAGGGTGATAAACATAAAAATAACCTTGCTGGTCGGGCCTAAATAGCAAAATATCATTTTTCATGAGCTCTTAGAAATTGGTACTGGAAGAGCCCATTTCTGGGGCACACTAAGAGTGCCACAGCTTGAGCCTGTCCTGTATCCCATGATATTCAACATCTGCATGGAGCCGCTGACTGATATTTATGGCGGATCCATGCATCTCGTTCGACTAGGTTGCTGCTCACATCCAGTTTGATTTCCAGCTGCTGACTGATGCTGGCACACGCAATCCACAGGACCACCTCTGCAACATCAAGGAACAGAATCCGCTCCTGTTGCCGTCTGTCACTCAGTTTACTCCATGATGGCTTCACCTTCAATTTTCAACTATATTTAAAAAATATATACCGACAGGATCTCTAAACCATGTCCTTACAAGGAAGCACTGCTAAACGAGCATTGGCAAAGCCAATAGGACTTGCTTTCATTTCACGTACAAGCCAGAGCTCTTGGCTTTGCCAAAGGTGCCAGATGAGGTTACTTTTTATTTTAGCCGCAGTTCGAAAGAAGAGCTCCCGAACATGCTAAATCAAATTTTTGATCTGACGGCTTAAAGAACTTGCTTAGCATACATTATAGGAACCTTCATTTACGGTCCCCAGTAACTCATTTATTTGTTTTACCATAAAGTCCACCAATGTTTGTTGCAGTGGGTAAAATAGCAATAGCAAACAAGAATTGTTTTCTTGTTTACAATCCATGTGTGAGATAAAGAATTAAATGTGATAAAACTGTGATGATTGAATGTAATCAGATGTAAAATAGTCCATCATACACTGCTATGGAAGCACTTCATGGAAGGCAGTAGGATACATTCAAAAAGCCAATAAAATTAGGGTGGGACTGAAAGGCCCCTCCGGGGTGAACCAAGCTGTGACTGAGAATGTCTCAAGCGAATGACTGAAGGGAACTCACTCGAGCAAGCGAAAGGTTCAAAGTGGGCTCACCAAGAGCCCACTCTCTGTACAATGAACACTAGGGGTTGCCTTTGACAGACCTAAAAAGGGTCTACCCATCTCTCTGAACGATTTTTGATTTTTGGTCCAGACTCTCATTCTTTCTAAATTGAATGGTGGTAATGCACTAAAAGGCCCTTCTTTTGAAGACATTGGTAATTGTGGGTACAAATAAACAGCACATGGGAATGCTTACTCCAAGAGGTTTTTACCCCGGATTCACAATCTTGAAGGTCAGAAAGGAGGATAACACACAGCTAGCACATGGTTTCGCTTTTACGGGCCAGCAATTGTAAAGTGACATTTTCTAAGTTTCTAACCTGCTTTAACCGCACACATTTCTCAGGATAATACCTGGTGGTTTTTCCATGTGGGAAAAACCTTGAGGTTCTCATCTATGCCGACATCCTTCAAGAATAAAAGCATCTGTGCTTTTGGAAAGGATTCCTTAAAATCAAACAAGGTCACTTTCACAAGGAATCAAAATATGAAGCTCATATCCCTCTAGCACATATGAATCCCATTTGATACAGGCAGATGCTATGCTCACGAAATTGAAAGACAAACCAAATCAAAGAGGTTACTGGGCTCAGCCACTTGGCATGCCCATGTTGTTGCCAAAAGTGTACAGACATGGGCGGTCCAAATTTGTATTGGCATGTGTGTCTACCCAACAAGGTGGTCAGAAGAAAATGCGGCCTACCCTTGGCAATTGATGACCTGCATGCACACTGAAATGTAGCCTACTGGTTCTCTAAATTAGTCCTACTCTAGGCTACTCATACTATAACTAATTGCTGGCAGCAGGAACCTCGCTGCATTCTCTATGAACGTGGATTTAAGGTATTGTAAGAGTGAATACTGGAATCTCTTCACCCAATCAGATATTCCAAAACATAATCCACAAAGCTCTGACATGCCATGGGATGATAAATGTGAGCAACATTACCCTGACTACGCCTCAACCAACATAGACCACCATCATCAACCGGTTGATGTACCTCAGTGGGTGGATCTCTGAGTATGGCCTTGCCATGCACATAACCAAGGGCATGTCGTTAATAGACTAATCAGAGTTTTGGGGGTAAATGTTCTCCAGTCAGGCACTGAGTGACCCAAATAAAATCCACAACATCGAGTACACAATATTGCTACAGAATGCGGTAGTGTGCAATTTATTTTCATGGGTGCATACTGTACTCGTTTTGTATCCAAACTGCCCACAATCACAGAGCCACTCGGAAAAGTAACATGAAGCAAGATGGAGTGGTCAAAGTCAGAAAAACACAAAAAGGTATTTAGAGTAACGAAAGATGTTTTTTTTTAAAGAAAACACAATGAAATTCTTTGATCCTTCGGAGCTATAGAGCTGGTTGTGAATGCAAGCCAATGTGGACCTGATTCCATACTCCTGCAAGAACAGAAGAAAGACATGGCGGCACTAAAATGATGAGAAATCGTCTTAAAGATTGAAGATGAACTTTAATATGTAACGTGACAAAACACCACCAAATACCTATATCAAAGAGACAAGTCCCAACTGATATAGAATAGGACCCTCACAGCTCTCGGATCCCAAGGTTCAAGTCACAACCTTGTAAACAAGGAGCCATAGAGATAGAATGCACAATATAGTAAACACATTACATCATACCTTTGTCACTTATAACAACAATGCCTTCATATGCCAGTAATATTCCTAAGAACAACACATCAGAGCTCCCTCTGTCAACTGACACGTTCTTTTCTTTATAGGAGAAACACTTTCATTCGACATCTCTAGTATCCTCGTCACACTGTTGTCATAATCTTAAACATCCTTTCCAAATACCAAAATATTACATCAGGGGAACAAGATATTTCGTAGGCTTCCAACGATTATCTGCATGAGTCTCTGAAAAATAGCAGCAGCATAAGTCAGTGTCAATGGAATGCAGCAATACTTCAGGCTCCTCTGGGTGTGGGAGCTATTTTAAATGCCTTAGAATGGGGTCAGCCCTACATGATGATATGCAGAAAACAGGTCTTTGACAGTAAAAACACCTGTATCACTAACCATACTGATTATTTCTGTTACACTTCACTTTAGTTGCTACAACAATCAGAGCCAGCCACATGGAGAACTCAATTTCTTCTAGGATGACCTCACTACTAAACAGTCTATTCAACTCCTGTTTCAATGGCTTCCTCGTTAAATTTGATGAATGTTGCGTGCAACCAGGAACACCCTTTCGTACAATTTAGAGCTCAAATCTTTCAAATTACAAATTTTCTCATTGAAAACTTCAATCATGTAAATATATTTTCACCTGTTATCATTCTTTCCTCAATCATAACCTGATCTACAGTGTTGGGGTTTAGTTTAACTTTTAATTCACATAGATGTCTCCTTCCAAACAAATTAGGTTAGGCCCCTTTATCAGAAAGAATACCTTCATTAGCTTTTGCCTTCCTTTCTATGACATCCTCACTCTTACCTTGTAATCTGTAGTCATGACGTCTACATGGTATACCCCAACTGCATCCTCCACTATAAACTTTTTACATCCAAATACTTTACCATTGGCTTTTCTATTTATTCATGAATACAGTGATTCAGCACCATCTGACAATATCCACTCCTCTGTTACTTGGCTGATTTTTTCTAGGCAATCATTAACTATTTTATTAACTGAAAAACTAGCTAATCCACACCCTTCTCAATGCTTTATAATGTCTGAAACCTCGTCCCCTTAAATCTTTTCAAAATGGTCCTATGTCATTAACGTTTGCATGCGGAATTCATACATTAACAAGTGACTCTACTTGCCAGATGTTCCTGATTGCTACAATTAAAATATTTCATTTTTAACATCATGTGAGCTTTGTTCTTCTTGCCATTCATTTCATGTACTTTCACACCCCGAATTAGTAGAACATACTTTGTTATCGCACATAACACTTTCACATATGAAATGCTCCCTTGGATCTTCAGCATGCTTCAATCCCTTTGGAATTGTCTCTTTAACATCAGGATTAATAGTTAACAATGTTTCTTCAAAGCATGCATTACTTGTACAGTGTACCAACTTACTTCTTATTAGAGATTCACAGAATCTACTAAATTCTCAGATATTGGATAATCCTTTTAAAGTAGCCACACAACTTAATATTTTTTCACTTGGCTTGTGTGGGAGGAAAACGTTTGTGACATTCAAGGGCCACATTAATCCTTTATCTCAATGACTTTTTAATATGTTTATAGAGGTAAAAAAAAAACACATCTTGAATCACCATTTCCCTCAATACTTTGTATTTCTGGAAAACTCTCATGTGAGTTCCTTACCTCAGTGTCAGAAATATGCGGTTACATTATACCTGAGAGGTTTTTTTACCTCTTTCAGCGACCAAATACAATTCAAACAATTATGAGGTAACATCATCTCACCCACAACATTAGGGAACGCTTGGGGTTGTGACGTGCATGTGTGCATGCTACTGTACCACAAAAATATAGGAATGATATCAAAACAGATAAATATACCAATATGAGCAATTGAAATTATGAAGTAAAAGAACATTAGCATTGTCAGTGTTTGAGAGGTGCTCTTGGATGTGGTATATTATAGTCACTCTGGGAATCAAAACAAAAACAAATTGTGCTACCTCTCCAAATATAGTATGTAGAAACTATTAATAACCACGGTGCAGCACGAATTACGAAAAATTACAGCAGCTGAAAGCTTGGTTACAAGCACAGAACACAATGTTGCCGTGATGGTTTAATGCGGGGGTGTTAAAAACGAAAGTTTGTGCCCACCTACGCAAAAACATCAAGGGCTGCGCTGAGCCAGGCAGCAATGTGCCAGCGTGGTGCCATCACTTCCTGTACACGTGCACACGTTCCTGCAAACAGCTGTGGTGTAATGCTGGCAGCCCTGCTCTCAGCCTTCTCGAGACACAGCATCCATTTCCAGTGTCAATGCCTTCCTGCCCCCAGCTACGCTGTTCCTTACTCACGTAATTATCACCTGCGGAGTGACACAAACACCTCTGGCACACACATAACAAAGCACCTATCACTTTTTTGTTTGAAGCACAAATATTATTGTCTGAAATCTGTAAATTAAGGATATTGTGTGACAAGTGTGGGGAATCTATAATTATGTGGTAAGTGTGTAATTAATTTTAGGAGGGGTGCAGTTATTAACTATGATGGGTAGGAGCAGAGACTCCTCACAGGTTCTGTAAGGAACAATGCCCCCCTCACTCCAGGTCATCACAGACATTGTCTCCAGCCCTGAACATTTCGACAACAAATCATTGGTTTTAGGAGAGTTTTGTTAGAGCATTAATGTGTTAGGTTACATTCAAAAGACCAGGGCTAGAAACAGTGCCCATAATGATCTGCAGGGAGATATTCGCCCTATTGCACAGGGGAATCTCTGAAGCTTGCCTGTGGGTTTAAATCGGTGTTTTTTTAATGTTGAAATTAGCCATTTACATGAACCTTTAATTGACTGTGGTGGAGCAATACCTGTGAAGGACAGTGAGTTTCAATGCAGTAGTTCGTGGTTATTTTCAGTAATACACATAAACTGTAGTATAGATTTTCTCTCATCTATGACTGTAAGAGTAGATTGATTTTACAGATACAGTGGGAGCAGGGATTGTGGTAAGGGTTAGATTGAGGCACAGATCTTTGTGATAGGACTAAAGGTAAGATGATTGTTAGAACTTATGCTTAGGATACAGAAATTATCTTGTGTAGAGTAATGACTTCGAGACCTAGGATCAGACATTGCTAGGGGAAGGGGGACGACTTCAGGTGACTCGGTGAGGTACCATTATGGTTAGGGTGATGACTTTGACGGTGATGGCCACTGAACACCTGTTGCCAATGTCACCTGCGACTTGCCTATTGGTTTGATTCCCCCAACCTCAGGTGGGGGCGGTTACAACCAGGTTGACGGACACGGCATTGATCGTCGCTCGACACCAGCTGACAATGATATGTAAGTGCCCGGGGGGCTTGGGGGAAGAGTTCAGGGTTGGCTCACAAAAGCTTGTGAGTGGGCTGCATCAAGACCATAGTGATAAGAAGGGAAGTGGGCAGGGGTCTATGTCCGGGGAGTTGGGCAGATGCTTGGACACAAATAATGGAAGATCTTCCAGGAATGGGGAGGGACGGACAGGTGAGATATGACGCAACGTCATCAGGATCACCATGAAGCTTGCACACCGTAGGAACAAGGTCCAGCAGCATCTACGTACTGCTAGCAATTCCCCGAAGCAGCCTCCTGGAACTTCCTAGCTTTAGAACCAGAGTCAATACTGCACACGACTCCACACAAGCCACCGACCTCAAGCAATGACTAGAACCCAAACAGCTGCACAATCAACACTATCACAGGGCTAGTTAGTGGTTCACAAAGTTGTTTCCTCATTTATTCTTCATCCACCACAGGACAGTTCTCCTCTAACTGTGTCTGCGGTCTTCCGCAACTAGAGCTACTGGAATGCGGATGCAACCACCAATGGTGTCAGATACTTGCATGCTTTACTGTGATGCAGCTTGCACTGGGGAAAGCGGGTAGCAACTGTAACATTATTCTACTTACCTGTAATCTGAAAACTCAATGAAATACGGTTCAAAAAATAGTTATGGTGATGACTGTAGGGTTACAGTACTGTGGTTAGGTTTAGTCTACCATTATTGCTATGGAGACGACTTCAGGTGGCTCTGGTCGAAGATGTTGACTTCAGGTGGTTATGGTTAGAGTACACATTGCTTGGGTGGTAACCTCAGGTGGTTTGAGTCGGATGTGATTATGGTTAGGGTGATGACTATATTTGGTTAGGGTTAGCACTCTTACTGCTAGAGTAATGACTTCAGTTTGTTCAGGTTTGATACCATTATGTATAGGGTGATGGCTTTAATTGGTTAGAGTTGGAGAACTATGGTTAGGTTTGGACTACTATTATTGCTAGTGTGACAACTTCACGCGGCTCTGGCTAAATGCTGTTGTGGTTAGGGTGATGAATTTAGCTGGTTGGGGTACCGGGTACCATGACTTCTTTACATAAACAGATTCCTTAATGGTTCATGTAATGACTCTGTCTGGATAGTTTAGGAGCACTACTATGGTTATGGTGACAAGTTCAATGAACCAGTATAAAATACTCATGGTTAGGGAGACTTCTTCTCGTGATTATGGCTAGATGACACTTTGGTAAGGGCAGGGCTTTAAGTGGGCCGGGTCCTGCTGGTAATGGGCACCGGCAGTTCTAAGAAGCAGGTGTGAGACGGGTCCCCATCAGGCGCTCCATTATTGCCCTCACCCTCAGGGTGCAAAAATAAATCTCAACTCTGTACCAGGATCACCCTTCCCTGCCCCTGATGTAACTCCAAAGAGACTCGTTATAGTCCTTTCACACTCTCACCTTTTCAGAACTGAAACATTTCCAATATCATATACAATGCAGTCATTGTTGTTGCTTATTTATCTCATGCAACTAACAACCATTGATAAAGCCAACAGTCCTGGGTTGTTTTCGGTGTAATGTAAGTTGTATTATATATCTGGTTGCAGTGACAGAAAGAAGCAGAAAACTCATGCAGCACACTCTGCTAAGCACAGATTTTTAGCTTACTTGTTTTTAAGCCACTCCCCCTTAAGTGCATCGGCTACGCCCCTTTGAGAGGCCCCCCCACCAAGTTTAGTTTTACCATCCCACTTAAATCCCTGGGTAAGGGTGTGAAAATGGACTTCGCTGGAGATGTGCATCGTTATCCCTTGTGTACTCGCAGCCATGTTTCTGGGATAATGAGAAGCCAGCCTCAGTTCTCCTAGGTGACGCTTCATCTCCCTGCTCCCTGATGCAGCCTCTCGGGGACTTCAAAGCACCCATTAGAGAAGCGATGCTTTAGAGGTCCCATTACAATCAGGGGAGCTGCACAGAGGAAGGTAACTCACCAGGGGAAAGCACTGAGCTGAGACATAAAGGCTAATAAGAGCACCTCGAGTTTATACAGCGCTTACACCTCACTTAGAAGCGCTGTAATAACAGATGTATTCACTCATCGACCTCGGAAGGGTGAAACGCACGAGTTGGCCGCGTAATTTGCGGCCCATTAACATGCAGCGCTCCCATTCCCACTGCTCAGATGTCCATCATGTGTCTTTCTCAGCACTCTTTGAAGTGGAAGATAACTCAGTAGGTTAATGCGTCTGCTGCGGAAATAGGGGTGCAATGTACAGGTTGCATGTAGGATCCTTAAGCTGCCAGGGTCTTACATTCTTCCAAGATGAGTTAGCGTGCATTGTCACGCTATACGTGCCCCCCTGCTCACTCGTTCTCCTGAGGCAGTTCAAAGGAGTACCACTCGGCTGGGTTAAGAGATTGAGCTGAGGTAACCAAACGCTCCATTGCAGTTTTCCATCTGATGCAAGGCTGCATAGAAACCTTTCATAGACTGCACATCACAAGCTGGTTAGTCTCCTGGTGCCCAATGTGTGTCAGTTATAGCTAAAGTGAGAGTGATTGCACTTTTTTATCAACCTCGGTAGGATGAACAGCTTACCTATTGATGTAAGAGTCTAAACCAATAAGGTTACATATAGATCTCTTCGTCGAACACTCAACCAGCACCACTGAGCTATATTACCTCCATGTTGGTAGCAAACAACACATACACAAACAAGTTGACATTCATCCTATTCCTGGAAGCAATGGTGTGTGTGCCTGGCGTCCAAAGTTGGGAAGGGATCCCACATCAGACAAGACACATTTAATCATTACCTCTGTGGGATCTCATGCCACTTAGAAAGCGTTGGTCTTACTCTCAATGCTTTTACACCAGCATTCATAATGGGACAAGAAAGCAGAACTGCAAGTACCGGAATGCAAAGCGATGTGAATTGGTCTGGCAGCCAATCTGAATGTTCCAAATACATGGCCCTGTTCTGATTGGCCGATCAGGGGACCAGTGAGATTGTTGAAAATAACAGCCACCTGGTTCTTCACTAGTTCAGCACGTCAAAACAGGTGTCTGTGTTAGAGCCATTCTAAATGGCTCCTGGTAGACATTTGGACTCTCTGTAGATTGCCTGTACCTCCCTGGGCCCTGTTTGCAGTTCTGGGTGGACAGTCTGAATACAGACTGCTGCTATGTGTTCTGGCAAAAAGTCAGCCTCTTTAGGTCTTACCTTAGGCTGTGAAATGTAAAGGACCTATTGTGGCTTACCAGGAACTTACAGAGGGTTACAGTTTGCATATTGCTTAACATCAATTGGGTTTATTCTCACTCTCATCTGCTTGCTTCTTATTGGATGGCTTTCCTTGTCCACCTTGTTTTGTCCCTCCCGTGGAGCATAATGTTTTTATTGTCCCTTTAATTGTCTTACTTGTATTCTTCCACCTCTCACTTTTAGGGAACTTTTTTGAGTTTCGATTAAGCACTCCATGCGACTGCATGTGTTTTCCAGTTCTGTCCCTCGTGTGCTCCTCCCAAATGTCCACACCCCAACGCTCCATGTTGCTCTCTCACATTTGTACCGGTTACTCCCTCTCTCAAACACTTCTCCTCAGACGCCATGTTGCTCTCTCCCCCCAAATGTCCACACCCCAACGCTCCATGTTGCTCTCTCACACGTGTTGGTTGCTCCCTCTCTCATATACTTCTCCTCAGGCACCATGTTGCTCTCTCCCTCATGTGCTTCCCCTTTCTCCAATGTTCTTCTAACCCTTTGTTGCCTCTCCTCCCCATCCTCGTGTTGCTCTCACTCATGTGGTCTGCACCCTCTCTTGCATGCCTTGCTTTCTGTTCCTAGATGAAAGTCTGGATAAGAAAAATAAGTCTGGGATCTCAAAAGGAGTATCAATGCCTACTACATGTAAGCTTCAGCACAAATTAAGCACGGGTACTGGACCCTTGTCTGATGCACTCTGTGCAGACAGAAACTTCAGTTGTGTGCCAAACTACTTGAGGGTACATCAAGTCCTCTTCAGTAGCTTTGAGCAAGGCGGTCCTAAGTCGGTAATACTCCGGCTGTCCCCTAGGAATATTTATGTATGTTCCAATGGCATTGCAAACCTGTAAATACGCAAAGAATTATGCATCGTCTAACGCCTCTTCCTCATTTAGATGTTCAGATGTTTGCAGATGTTGGCATGACCATAGGTCCGGATCACCCAGACAGCCAAAAATAAATTTCTGCGCCTAAACCTCTACAGATACCTTTAACCCAAAACACCGGCTCGCACACAAAGGGTTTCCCTGGCTGTTACCATGTTCAGCACTAAAAGATGTTAAACAATCACAGACACGTGCTCTCTGTTTGGGGACCTGTGTAGTTAGAGCTATGAAGCAATAAAAATTGGAAATTTTAAATTATATTAACCATTTTCTATGATTTTGAGCAGTACGGGTGCAGGTAGGTTTACTTAGAAATGCCTTTTTTTGCTTTACTTCACATCACAGAAAAATATGTTTTTTATTTGTGCAAAGAAAGGTGAAGTGAAAACATGGAAAGCCAGTATGGTAAGCAACAGGTCCTCTTTAATGCCACCCCATCCACTGGGCACACCTACCCGGGTACTTGCTTAACTGTGAAGAGCCCCCAATAGTTTCAGATAAGAGAACTCTGGAACTCCCAAAGACAAAGTTCAACTACAAGCAGACCATTAAAATACCACACATCTTCCCCCTTTAAACAAGGAAAACAGACTAAACCTTGCTGAAAGGTTCACTGAAACTTAATCTCTATTTACAATGATAGAAGGCATACAAACTTCACACATTTACACAAAGAATTCACACATAGCCCTTCAAATATCTAGGTTTCCTACTCCTTATGTTGAGGACTGTACCAGGTGAGGTAGATGGAGGTCTTCCCATTCTCATCACACTCTTCAGATGGGAAAGCTTGTTTTTGGACAGATCCAGAGATGTTTGGTTTCCATCAGAGCCTGATTGATTAGGCAAAGTGAAGGCCCTGCTGAGATTACAGATTTTACCATCATCAGTCTTAACCACATTTCTAAAAATCTTAACAGCTTTTTAAGTATTTTGAATTTAGACCAAGGCCTCAAACTCACTGGAGCACGGATCTTTACTAGTTTACCAACATCGAAAGCCCGTTGCCAACAGCATGCCTTTTGTCAAAACCTTCTTTCCTCTCCTTCATTTCACAAATTTATCGATTTCCTCCACTCATCCTCCACTGACACACACAACCAACCCTTACGCCAGGTCATACATCCAAGAGCTAATTTAGAATTTGGCCTTCTCTCTCCGAAGAGTTCAAAAATAGATCGGCCCATGGCAGAGTATGGGGCCGATCAATAAGCAACCAGGAGGACATCTGATGGCCATCAGACAGCTCTCCTTCATAGGTCCTAATAAATCTTTCCACCATTCCATTAGTTTATGTATAGTAAGGAGAAGATCTTTTATGAATAATTCCATAGGACTTAAGAAAACTCTCCATTTCATGAGAGCAAAATTGAACTTCATTGTCTGTTAAAATACTTTAAGGCACACCCTTCCAATGGAACAAATGTTCAAGAAAACGTACAACTGCTCCCGAAGTTGTGTCAAAAACACAACCAATCTCAGGCCACCTTGAAAAACACATCATCCACCACAAAAAGGTATGGTACGGCATTCTCACAGCTCAAATGGCCAATCAGATCCCTGGCTATGTCCTGCAAAGGTCCATCTGCCAGCCTCCTAAAAGCCATGGGAACAGTTTTTCCATTACAAATTTTGTAACTTCTCCTACATTCAAAGCACTCATGAATTTTACTATCAATCTGTAAATCTAAACCCGGACATCAGAAGATTTCATGGATTTTCATGGATTCTTGCCTTGGTCTTCACCATCCCCAAATGAGCTTTATGTACAGTGTTAAACAACTTCTCACATAAGCTTCTAGGTGTTACCAATCTCTCATCAAAATGCCATTGTAAATTGATATTTCAGCTTTTATCATCCAAAAGGGTTTAACCAACTCACTGATACCATTCTTCATTAGCCAACCTTGCCTCAAAATGTTATAACACTGCAAGAGGATCACGCCCTGCTCCAGTTCTGCTTTCCATTCCTCCTAGAAAATACTTCCACAAGTTACAGCAGACACGCTCTCATCAGTCGACAGTTTATCATCAAAACATAAGCCCTCATTACTCCCAACCACCAGCAATCTCGAGAGACAGCCTGCAATACAACTCTTCACGCCTGGAATCTAATCTAAACAGAAAAGTGAGCAAATACAAAAAATGTCTAAATTTCACGATGGCCCATAAAAGCAGGAAAATACTCCCTTACAATCATGAAATAATTTGCCTCCACCCCCTTTAAAGTTCAGGAGACACAGGCAATAGGTTTCTGTCATTAATCTGTTACAGCAGAACTGCACCCAATCCCTTGTTACAAACATCAGTAAAGACTATGGGGGTCATTCTGACCCTGGCCGCCAACGACCGCGGAAGCACCGCCAACAGGCTGGCGGTGGTTCCTGGGCCATTCTGACCGCGGCGGTAAAGCCGCGGTCAGAAAAGGGGAACCGGCGGTTTCCCGCCGGTTTACCCCTGGCCCAGGGAATCCTCCAGCGCCGCCATGGGGATTCCGACCCCCTTCCCGCCATCCTGTTCCTGGCGGTTTTTACCGTCAGGAACAGGATGGCGGGAACGGGTGTCGTGGGGCCCCTGCACTGCCCATGCCACTGGCATGGGCAGTGCATGGGCATGGGGCAGTGCAGGGGCCCCCTAACAGGGCCCCACAAAGATTTTCAGTGTCTGCTTTGCAGACACTGAAAATCGCGACGGGTGCCACTGCACCCGTCGCACCCCTGCAAATCCGCCGGCTCCATTCGGAGCCGGCTTCCTCTTTGCAGGGGCTTTCCCGCTGGGCCGGCGGGCGATCTTTTGGAGATCGCCCGCCGGCCCAGCGGGAAAGTCAGAATGACCGCCGCGGTCATTTGACCGCGGTGCGGTCTTTTGGCGGTCTCCGCCCGGCAGGCAGCGCCCGCCGCCCACCGGGGTCGGAATGACCCCCTATGTTCCTTTCCCCAGGAATAAACACACTCAAATCAGGAGCATGCCTCAACTTCAATTTGATTTACTCAAATTCTCTCTCACATTCCTCAGACCATGCAAACTCTGCATTCGACTTACATAGCGTTCTCATTGCTTTGGTGCTATCAGACAGATTTTGTACAAAGCGAGCACAGAATCCCACCATACCACAAAAAAAACTGATTTTCATCCTTATTTAAAGGAGCACATAGATTACATATCAAGACAGCTATCTTGTCATCGGGTGTGATCCCATCCTTAGTTAAACCATGTCCCAAGAAAGCTATTTCATCCTTTCCAAATACATGTTTTTCAACATTTTATGTTAAACCTCCCTCCTTGAGTTTCTCCACAACTGCACACACTCTTTTATTATGATCTTCCCAATATGAACCAAAAATTAGAGCACTGTTTTGGAAACAATGCACCCCTGAACTTCCCAGAATAGACTGCAACACCATTTGGACACCACGACTAAGGAAGCTGAAGCTAAAGCTAAAGGCATTCTGAGAAATGTAAAAGAACCTATTGGTGTAACAAAACCTGTGAGTTCTTCAGGATCAGGATGTAACCTTATTCCATGGTGTGCTGACTTAAAGCCTAACGTGGTAAGGATTTTGGCATCAGACATTGTAGAAATCATCTCTGTGATGTTGGAGAGGTGAAATATTTCTACAACAATTTCCTTGTTAAGCTCACTTAAATCCACACAAAGTCTTATAGTCCCACTTGCCTTTCTAGCCACTACTATCAGAGCCAACCACTCTGTTGCCTCTGCAGGGGCAATGATGCCCGATCTGTGCAGTTTCTCCAACTCATCACACACACAGCCCTGAACACTTAATGGTATCCTCCTAAATTTGGATGCAACAGGATATGCCCTAGATTTCAGTTTAATGTAGTGTGACTATGACTATCCTTTAACACATCAATTTTTTTAATACTTCTAGAAACAACTTTTTTTTAAGTTTAACACCCTTCATGCACCTGACGCACACACACCTGTGGCACAGCATTAGGGTCCAAATATATGCCCAATTCTTTTTGGTGAGGCCACCCCACAATATTGTCCCCTTTTATAGACATATACATCTTCCCTGGATCAATGTGATTCTTAAATTCATTTGTACTCACAAAATACCCTCTCAGCTTGTTTTCCTGTCCACCATATGCCCTAGATTTGATATCCAATTTGCATAGTTTGACATTGTTTTTAAACTTGCAATTGAATACTTCTTGAGCAATGATACTCAGATGAGAACATGAATCAAACATCATTAAAACAGGTGAGTTACTGACCATAACTTTCTCAGTCGGAGGGCCCGGATTTTGTTACTGATTAAGCCAGTTTCCTCACTGACTTCTTTCACTGCACTAGGCTCCTTGAATTTACCCAAACCTTTATGTTTCATAACGTGACCTTTACACCCACATTCTCTTGATGTAAGTATATGTGGGTTAGTACAGATTTACTGTACTGAACTTTGCATCTGCATACCATGAAGATATGTGTATCTCAAAGGTGCCTATTTGTGGAGTTAAGATTCACAAATCTAGAGTTTCACCACTGAAGCCTTGTGCGTGATGCAGAGAACTTTGAATGCAATTCTTTGTGTAAAGGACCTATTTTAACATGCCTACATGCACTTCTGCATATTTCGATTACACCTCAAAACACAGATTTAGCTCTGGAGCTCAGCCCCTGCTCACCAGCAACCATACACATGAAGGATAACATGGCTACCCTGTGTTCCTCGGAGCAGTGATGTTGTAAGCAATGTGTAAATACTGTGGTTCCTATGGAGATATTTCAAAACAACTATACTGGATTCATAGAAAGTAGAATGCCATCATCTCTATACATTACATGTTAAGTATAAAATGCTAAGAGTGCAAAATGTTTCATATAATCAAACACATGTCAGAGGGCACACTGTCATGCAGACGTAAAACAGCATAATATCTCCTACTTCCCCTCTCTCTGTTCCTCTGCTGTTTCTTTTTTAAATGTCTCTGTTGTTATCACATCTCTCTCACCTGTATCCGCCTATGTCTCACATCTGTCTTCTGTTAAGGCGCTTTATATCACAAACACACACACACACCAGTCTCCCTGTCCTCTCTGTCTCTCACCTGTTTATCAGCAGCTTCCTCTTCCTTTCTTTTTTCTCCTGACGCCTTATATGTTTCTCTCCGCTGCCCGTCTCGCCTCTCGCCCCTGCTATATTCCCTTCTCCCTCGCATGTTCACGGATTGCAAGAGACATGGAGATTGCTTTTCACTGGGGCCCACTTCACCAACAACCATAAACTATGGAGATGTCTTGTCACCTGTGCCCTCCCCACCAACCACCAGATGTGGAGGGGGCTCTGGGCACCTTAGATGAGAGACCCAGGTCACATATGGTCACAAATGGTTACTATACTTAAGATGCAGGATGCAACATTTTACGTAAGCCCAGGATGCGCTTCACTACCAAATTCATTTCGTTTTTTTTAAACACAAAGCTGAATACCTCTGTTATCTGAAGGCAACCAAAAGTAAACTAAGCAGTAGAGTTCCCTTTAATATGTGTTCCTTGCACTTCCTGAGGCCAAGAGTCACAGAGGCAATGCTAGGGATAGCCAGGGCAAGCCAGTCATAGAGTTGCTTACCTCTGGCGACCCCCAAATGATGTCCATGGGCAGAATGGGGCCGACTCGCGAGTGCATACAATTGAATAGGGCTAAGGGGTTTGGCCCAGTGAAACACAAGCCCCTCCAGCAGGCACTGCTTACTCGCAAACCTGTAACTCGGCAGGGTGGCTCAGTGAGTAGAAGGCTCACCAAGGAAACAAGGAATATCCGTTTATCCTTCTTAGGAGGACTGAGCACCATAACATTTGGCAAATGTGAGACCTGTTAATTACAGTGCTTATGAAGTGCTCTGTGAGGGGCTCTATAACATAAATATTCAATTAGGGCTCTAGAAGGTCAGATAGGCAGAGTCAGAGGATGTACTGTAGACAGTCTGTGGAAAATAACAACATTTTGGGCCAGATCTATCAATATTTCACGCAGCGCAATCCAGCAAGGCAACTTGTGGTGCTGCACTGTGTGAAAGGGAGAGGGCAGGAATGCGTGATATCTACCAATATATGGAGCATTCCTGCTCTCTGCCGACACAAGCACACAATCTGCTGCCTACTGCCAACAAAGGCATGGTGCAAGGGTGCCAGCGTTGCAAGCAGGATTTGTTTTGTGCAAAATGCAGCACACTTAGAAAGAGGAAGCAACAAGGAGAAATAAAGATATTTTCCCTCATTGCGCCTCCCCTGGGAAGGCGTAGCATTTTGAGGCATTCTCAAATGTATTAGTCTTGGTAAATCTGGGAATGCGCCAAAATCCATGGGTGGATGCGTGGAAACATCCACGCTGCACCCATGGAATACCTTCCCAAGGTAGAGTAACGTAAGGCAGAGACTTGTGCTGCCTTGCGTTACTCCAGATTTACCAAGGAATGCGGGGTCACACAAGGTGGCCTTGCGTTGCTTAGTAAATCTGACTTAATGATTGTGTGGTCCTTGCGACTCCATGCGTGACACAAGGGCAACGCAATACAGTGATAAATCTGGCCCCTTCTGATGAGCAAGATACTTGAGAAAGCAAGGAAGTTCTCATTGGATGTTGGCTCTCCCAAAATATCTTTAAAAAATTTTAATATGCTTGGGAAGTGGCACCTTTTCACCTGGCGATGTTGGGTAGACTGTCTACAGCTTACAGGAATCCTCCAGACAACGATGTCTCAAAAACCATCTGGGACGGTTTAGTATGGGCCGCTTCATGGCTAAGCCCAACACAACATTTGTGTAGGATGGACCAATGTCTGCCAGTCCTTCTGTATAAGGCTGGCGAAGGCATTGAGCAGAGTCTGGGCTTCAAAGGGTTCTGCCTTCCTCTGTTCTGTTGGACTCCAGAGCTAGCAGCATCGCAGGTCTTTGGTGCTCTAATAGCAGGTGAACAAGTGACCGACAGTAGGTAGAGTATCGGATAGGTCAGGAGTTGACATGTACAGAACGGAGAGGACTTGGTGCAAGCGAGAACAGCTCTTCTTGGCCAGTGTGACTACAATTCCTTTTGATGCAAACCTGAATGATGAGGCATGGACCACCCATTGACCCTTAATAGTGCAAAACTTTAAATCTATTGATGCAGCTCCTGAAAGATTAAGTGTTAGGATACTAACCTTTCCCTAAACAGGTTACACCTTCTTGTGTTCGAGTATGACATTCTCTAAACGGTTGAGGGGTTGGGCTGGGGCTGTGCAGCTCACACATCACGTCATCCCTTTTCCAAGATGGCTGAGGCCTTCTCCTTTTAGGACCCCAGTTCTCCTGCTCTTAGACAATGAAGGATGGGTGACCCAGGTGTCACAGAGGCAGGATGGGGGGTACCATCCACAGTGCTTGGAGCCAGTGCTCTGACGTGGGCCCATGGACAACAATGCATCTTCCAATCGGAATAAACAACACCTTGATGGGCGCTGCCGGGGACACCTCCGAGGCACACGTTTCACGGAGGTGAATTAGCACCCGGAAAGGGGTTTTCAACACTACCCCAAGCAGGCGGGCGTTATGTCTGGGTCAATACATGAAAGTAACATTGTATGCTCTTGTATCTGTGAATAAGATTTAACCAGTATAACTTTAAGATCCCGGAGCTTCATATGAAAATAAACATGCCTCACAAAATAGTGTGAATAGGTGCTGCCACCAGTGAAATGTAAAAAAAAAATACTATAATTCAGGCAGAGAAAGGGTTGTAGGGCTTCTAGGCACCATGTGCTGGCCACGTGTGCCCAATACTAGGCGGAGGAAGATGGCAGGAAATAAAAAATGTTCTCCTGTCTTACTCTACAAGCGGCATCACACACGTCTGTCCTCATGCACAGGGAACAGTGTCCTTTATGCACTTTTAATAAGATGCACATACCAGTAGGCCTGGTCGCTGGCAGGCTACATCATTGTTACCAATGTGAATGTACTAATTGGAAGCATTCACTTCTTTTCAATGAGTCATCGCCAGTGATGGAGGCCAAAAATATAGGCATTAAATGTCAGTGGAAGTACAAAAACAAAGGTGCAGAAATGGAAAACGTCTGCCAAGTAGCACACAGCAGACGTGATCAATGTAATGTACAACATGTTTGTTAGCTCCTTTACACCACTGCTGATATTGCTTTACATCCAAAATATCTTAGTCACACATCATGAATGGCTCCTCCCCGTCGAGGCCCAGCCATCAATTATGACTTGCTAGATTTGCCATAGTCCTCAAAAAGAAAGCAAGGAGCCCGCAAATCCAATCCAGTGCTGCCACCTGGTGGCACTTTGACCTCATTTGCTTTCTTATAGTCAAAGTAAACTATGGAGCTTATTTACAAGCTCCCAGCGCCAACAGAGGGGCAATGGGTGTTGCTGTGGGTGTTTCCACGCAACACCCATTGCTTTTGACACCGCCCTAGATTTACGAGAAATCATAAACCTGGGGCAGCGCCAAAAACTAACGCCACCCCAGGGGTGGCCCTAGAGTGATGCAACAAGGAGAAATACTTTTATTTCTCCTCGTTTTTGCTTTTGCTATGTGTACTGCATTCTGGGGCACACACAGAAGTAACAAATCGCCATTAATGATTGTTTATGTGCATGAAGGGACACCTTCCTGCACATTAACAATCATTCCATGCATCGCAAGCACCCTTGCACCATGGTGCAAGGGTGTCTGTGTTGGCGCTAGTCAGCTAATTTCAGCTCCAGCGCAGGGGGAGAGGACAGAAATGCGTTGTATCTAGTAGATATGGCGCATTTCTGTCCTTTCCCGGTGGCGAGGGCAGTGCAGCAAGGCACTTGCTGTGCCATCCTGCGTCACAAGGGCTTGTAAATAAGCCCCTATCGGGCACATAGCTGAGCCAAAACTGGCAGCGCCGCGCTGCGCCACTTCAAAAACACAGGGATGCACGTATTTACAAAAATATGGCGCACCCTTGTGTTTCCCCTAGCGCTAGCACTATATTTAGCACCATAGTGCAAGGGTGCCTGCGTTGCAGGGAATGACAGTCTATGTGCAGGTAGGTGTCCCTTCCTGCACATAAACATCCAATAATGGCGATTTGGTTTTCATATGTGCGCTGCATTTTGCAGCACACACAGAAGAAGCAAACTATCATTATTTAATGATAACTTATGTGCAAAAAGGGACACCTTCCTGCACAGACAGTCATTAATGGCCTTTTGCTCTTTCTATATGTGCTGCATAATGCAGCACACATAGAAAAAGCAAAAACGAGGAGAAATAAAAGTATTTAATCTTGTTGCGCCAAGCTAACGTCACCCTGGGGGTGGCATTAGTTTTTGGCGCTGCCTCAAATTTAAGTTTCCTTATAAATCTGGGGAGGTGTAAAAAAGCAATGGGTGTTGCGTGGGTACGCCCGCAGCAACACCCATTGCATGCCCCTCTACCGCAGAAAACTGCAACCAGGGGACCCATATTTACAAGGTGGTGTTAAGCCACTGAAAGTGACTTAACGCCGCCTAATAAATGTGGTGCAGTGCACAGCGCACCCGGAGCGTCACAAAAAGTGACACACCAGTGGCGCTAGGGGTTTGCAAATATGCCCCTCTGTGTTTTACACAAACCTTTAAATAACACAAAAATATCATAGAGGGTTCAGCGCCAGCTGCAGGTATGGTGAGTGTAATCTGCAGGTCACAGTTCCTAAACTGACCTAGCTTTTTATCCTCCTGAATTTGATTAAACAAAATTATAGCGCCAACAGAGAATTCTGTGGGCGATATTGGCGATCAGTATTATTAATAATATGTGGTTTAATGCATTTTTGTTATCTTTTACGAACAATTGTGTCGCGTTTTTTTAATGAAATAAATATTGTAACTGCACATAAGTATTATATACTCGTAATGCAGAATTGTAGAAAAAACATTCATTGTGAAGCTCCATGCACGTTTGACAACTAGGTATACTTGAAATATCTTTGAATCCGACAAAGCACTGCCCTGTGCATCCATGGAAGAACAGTAACTGCACCTATATGAAGTAGAAGAAGCATTGGCAAAACCAATGGCTCTGGTGTTAGCTGTCAGCCTTTTGGCTTTGTCAGGGCTTGCTTTGTTTTTTTTCATAGTTATTGCAAAGTCTTGTGAGTGGGGGAACTGCTGGTGTTTCTTTAGCCTAAAAAAACATTGTCTAAAAGCAATAATGTGTTTTGTCTCAAAAGTATACATTCCATGGAAATTCCTGTAACTGACGGGAACTGCGCTGTTTGTGTGGGTGTGTTCTTTGTAAAAGGGCAGAATGCAGTCATTCACTGTGAAGTTAACCGAAGGCTTAAGTGGGCCGGCCAACCGTCCCATGCTGTACACTGCAGTGGGCAGAAGAAAATTGTGAATGACAAAAAAAAAAAAATGGATGAAGAGGGCTAGCTGAAAGTACCCATAGCTAAGTATGTTGTACAAACAATAGATAAACATCAAAATGTGTTGGCTAATGCCAGACTTAATAAAAAATATCCCCCTTGCAGAAACCAATGATATTCTTTGGGCGGGAGGGACAGAAATCACAATAGAAGATAGCAGCAACACCGGACATCTTGTTTGGGGTCAAGGGCAAGAAGTTTTTATGTTTACTTTGTCCTTGGGACAAGTGGGCCCAGCCCTCTGCAGCACAAACCCTTTGGCTGTCTGTTTATAGAGAGTGGAACTCTCTGCAGTTGAGGTAATGTGTTTCCAAAGACAATGCTGTTCGAACTTGTATTTATGGTTCATTATTTGAAAGCCTTCATTATTAGGGTGAGTGCTGTAAATAAATGTTTTAAGGTCACACTTCACACTACTGACGTTGGTTCCAGTACAAAAAAAAAAAACGTGTATACACATGTTTGAAAAGTTTAGGCTATGAGGCTAATTATAATGCTCCCAGAATTCTCTCTGATTAGATGCAAATGAAGTGTCATTTAGTAAAATGTGTTGATGCATGCTAGTATTTCCCAAAAATATTTCTAATGAAAAATCAGTGTAACCATTTTCAACACGATTATGGGAAGCATGAAAATAAACAAACACTGACAAAGCCAACTGATCTGACATATTATTATAAGTCTTTTAGTTTCAGCAATGCGTGTCTTTTTTTACATGGCTTTTGTAACACTTTATTGTTGTTGGAGCTACCAGGCCCTCAACATTGTAACAAACACTGGCAAAAAAAAAAACTCTAAAAGCACACGCTGCCACCAGTGGCATAACAAAGGCCCTGCAGCTGCCCTCCAGGGGGCCCCTTCAGCACAGCACCTGCCCTGAGTGAGTCTGGAGAGGGGGCTCCTCCATGGTCTTTGCAAAGGGGCACCCTCCAGTTTCATTACGTCACTGATTGCCACTGTAGTTCCTGACACTGAACAAAACTACTTTGTGTGCCAATATGATTCTTGTGGAAGAGCAGAATGCGATCGCTCACAGTAAAGCCAGCCAAAAGAGAGAAATAGAAATTTAATAAACACAAAATGTCTTTGTTAACACCAGACCTAATTAGGCACCAAGACCCACATGTAGGTAGCTTTTTGCATGTCGCAAACAGAGACTTTCGCTGTTTGCGTCGTGCAAAAAGCACATCGCGATGCACAATCCCAGTTTTGCGATTCGGTAACCTGGTTACCGAATCGCAAAACGGGTTTGCGACTCGCAATTAGTAAGGTGTGTTCCCTTCCAAATTGTGATTCGCAGTGCAATGTAGGATTGTTTTGTGACCGCGAACGCGGGCGCAAACAATCGCAGTTTGCACCCATTTCAAATGGGTGCTAACACTTTCGCAAAAGGGAAGGGGTCCCCATGGGTCCCCTTCCCCATTGTGAATGTCATTGTAAACATTTGTTCAGAGTAGGCAGTGGTCCGCTTTCGTTTTTGTAATGCATCTCGTTTTCCTTTAAGGAAAACAGGCTGCATTACAAAAAAACAAAAACTGCTTTTTGAAAAGCAGTCACAGACATGGTGGTCTGCTGTCTCCAGCAGGCCACCATCCCTGTGAGGGCCGCCATTCGCGAGGGGGTCGCAAATTGCGACCCACCTCATGATTATTCATGAGGTGGGCATTTGCGAAGCCCTTGCAAATCACAGATGGTGTCAGGGACAACATCCTACATTCGGATTTGCGACTCGCAATTTGCGGGTCGCAAATCTGAACCTACCTACATCGGGCCCCAAATTCTTAAAGAAAGTCACAAAAGTGCACCCATGGTATATGTCGTACCCCTATAAAATATTTGTGAACTGTATTTTAGCATGGGTAAATACGATGTGTAGATTTGCTCATGTGAAAATCTATTGAGCATTTGCAAGTTCATTTTCCCTCCAGCCACTTTCTTCCCAACCCTGGAAGAAGTTCTAATTCTGCCATTGTCAGGAGTAAATGTCCAACCTTTCTTATTATGGGAAAATATTAGAGAGAAGCTGGTGAAAATCTTTAAAACATGCAGGTTAGTAGGTTTGCAGACTCAAAGGCATTCCAGCCCTGGAAATATTGCTTACTGCTTCCTCCAGTCCCAGTATACAGATCTGCAGAAAGGTGGCAAAATAAGGAAATTGCTACAGGAGGGATTGAAACTGCAAGTATTCAAGCCCTACTATGGTGGTAGCCCTGGCATAATCAGAGAGGCTATTATCAGAGCTCTGAAATAATGAGATTGCTGCCATAATTTGTCGCCACACTACATGGCACCAAAGGGACAAGTAGATCTTTTTACAGGACAAGTAGATTTGAGAAGCAACCTGTCCCCTGGACAAGTAGATATTTTAATAAATTCCACACCCCTGGGCCTTGATGTAGATTTTGACGGACGGGTTACTCCGTCACAACGGTGACGGATATTCTGTCCGTCAAAATCTAAATCCCATTGTTTCCTAGGCCAGTGGTTCCCAACCTGTGGTCCGGGGACCCCTGGGGGTCCGCAAAGCTTCCTCAGGGGGTCCGCGAGTGCTTAGAAAATTAAATAATATTAACAGATTAGGTCCCCAGCTTTAAGTAATGACTACTTGGGGGTTCCTGGGTTCCAATAATGATTCAGTGGGGGTCCCTGGGTTCCAATAATGATTCAGCGGGGGTCCCTGGGTTCCAATAATGATAAAGTGGGGGTCCACAGAAGTCAAAAGGTTGGGAACCACTGTCCTAGGCGATTTAGGTTTCAGCGAATGGGATATCCATCACCGGTGTGACAGAGTAGGCCCTTGCCCCGAAACTTAAACCAGGCGCTATGTCGCCACAGGTCGTATGAGGAAGAAAATAGTACAAAGGCTTCAAAGTACACATCCCTTCCTAACCGCAGCATATGATGAGATGACAAAACCCTTCCGAACTAGGGACCAGAGAAAGGCTAACCACGTCCCAGCCAGGCCCAAGGGTAACCTCTAACTTATTCTGATTAAGAGCACCCTGCACCCCCAGCCACCCCCGGGAGAGCCGCGATCACTCCATCCAGGCTGACCTAAGATAAAGTTCAGAGATGTCACACGGTTACACACTGGGCACCATCAAAACAGGCTTCAACTCAGTACACATATGCCTTCCACCAGAGAAACTTAGAAATGTACTCTGATCCCTTTACGAGGCCATCGTACAAACTAGGCAGGTAAGTCTTCAGGGCACTGCCAGGGTGTGTGAAATAGGAGATGGCGGAACACGGTAGGAAATGAACATTTTCTCCAGTTCCACTGTAAAGTGGCATTGTGTTGCCAAGGGGTTCCGTCCGCGTACACAGGGAACGTTTCCTATATGCACTTCAGATGCACATGCCAGTAGGCCTGGCCTGGGCAAGCTGTCCGTGTTGCCCGTGTGGAAGCATTAACTCCCTTCACATCAGTCCTTGGAGAAGAACAGGGGGGTCGTGTTGTCTGTGTGTGTCTGGGGAAGGGCCAGAGGGCTGAGGCCCGGGTCCTGCTCTCTTCTGTAAACAAAGCTTGGAGGTGCGTCTCAGGGATGAGACCAGCTCATCTCCTGCGGTCCAGGGACATAAAGAAAAGGAATGCTTCTTTCCATATCCTGCTGACTGGGGATGTGGACCTTGTGCGCGCGCCAGCTGACAGGAGTGGCTGGACGTGGCCCCCACTGCTGTATGCGCTTTAAATTCCCAGCTGCCTCTCGCAGTTCAGAGCTTTAGGGGCAACAAAGAAGTGAGTTGGGACCAGGGGCACCTTAAGTATTTTGGGGGCCTGGGCAAACGTATTTTAGATCTCCTTTTTGGGACAGCTTTGAATTGATGATGCGACGTTAGCTCTATCTTGCCCTCTGTGGCCAGTTCCCTGCCGGCGCGCGACGCACTCATCCACATACTAAATGTGTTCACATGGAATATTCAGGGATGGTGACGCGTGTCAGAGCCCACTCTGCCCGTGCCTTATAACATGTCTGGTTGGGACTTAGAGCATTTTGTCGCTGGAGGACGGGACAAGGTGCCCAGGCTTCCCGGGAGAGGTGAAGCCCGGGGACCTGGCACTGAAGTATCCACCTTGGGAAGCCCTGAACACTGTCCTGCCGAAGGATCCCGAGATCCGAACATGTGACAAAGTCACAACAAAGAAAGCCAATGAGGGAAAGTTGTCTGAGTGACAACAGGAATGTGACAGCTCCTACTTGCAAAGATGAAAGGCCGTTCCTCCCCGCGTGGATTCCCCTCACAGCTGAACCAATGAAACGGGCATCTCGCCGGATGTAAACAAATGCAATTGGAATGCAATGCAAAATGCCCTACTGCATCGGCCTAGTCCGTGTGTCCGGTTTGACGGCTACAATCAATTAAACTGCTGGTGACTATGATAGTATGGCACTTTCAGCAACCAATGGATGGGTGGGGGGGGCTGGCCTCAGTGCCTAGACCTCTGCCTAGAGTGCACGAGACTTCTGAAGTCCATAACGACGTCTCTACAGGAACTAAAAGCTTCGGTGTAGCGATGTCAGGTTCTCGATGTAGGCTGATCATTACCAAATCAGATTTATGTAAACTCAAAGTCCAATAGAAATGTTGTTACGCTATATTATGTTTAGAGCACAGCTATGGCAGAGCTTCTTGGCGCTGTAGATGTAACATACTAGTTAAGCAGAGAAAGGAGGCATGTTTACTGCTTACAAAGGGATTTTTGACGGAGTTCCTACATTTGCTTAGTGTAGGCTCTAGCAGGATAGCAGCAGTAGGACAATAGCCCAATCAGGTTGCTGCACTGGAGAAAGCCCCGCCTACGGATGTAACCGCTATAGCTTGTCAGCTGGCAGCAGGAATTGATCTGCAGAGGGTAGGACCTCGTGCGGTTGATGGAGATGAAAATGGGCACCAAAGATTGAGGTCGCTGATGATGCAGGATTTTGTGGACGATGGTCAAAGCTTTGCAAGCAACTCTGGAATGAATGCAAAGCCAGTGTAGAGTATTTACAATGAATGACATCCTGCCACGTGTTAGGAGCAGTGTTTTGAGTAAGTTGCAGTGAATAAAGAGTTTTTTTCTGGGGCAGCTAGATAGACAGATTTGGAGTAGACCAATGTGGGTTTTATCAGGGCATTTATTACAGGTGTGTCTCAGCTGCTGATGTATGCAAGCAGTTTCTTCAAGATCTTAAGTTGGCCAAAGCATTTATCAAAAACATTTGTCACCAGTGCTTCAGGTGACAAGGTGAAGTCGGGAAGGTTGCGCACTGTCCTGCCTTGGGGAGACGAAGGTTGCATAACCTCAGGCCAACATGCCATGAGATGGGAGCAGCAGGGACATTGTGATCTGTGCCTTCGAAGCATCCATCGCTACACGATTACAGACACCACACCATGAGCTCAGGACACCATTGTGGAGTCAGGCGAGACCGCTGAGGCAAACTGGATTTGGTTGAACTAGAAAAACACACATTTAGGGGCTACTGAAGTTTGACAAACTCTCAAACTATTATTTTGGGGTAGAGTTCGAGAAAGATCAAACCCCCTACATGTGCCCTCATAACCTTGTGAAATAGTAATTTTTTTGTTGTTGAATGAAAACTTACGAGGTTGTTCCAGCTGTTTCAACTCACTCGGCCCTCACGGGCCACCACTTGCAGCACTTCCAGCACCTGTTCAAAACAGGACACATCACAGTGCTGTTGTAGGAACTCTACTAAAACCACACCAATCACTAGAGCTGGGCGGACTCGGGATGAGGCTGTCAGTCAGTGCTTAATTTGAGCTCGTGGCTTCCAGTGGTCGACACCGGCACTTAATTGTGAACACCGGCACTTATGACAGTCTGCCACTTGGCGGCGCTGTCTGTATAATTTAGAGATGAGCAGAACAACAGTTGTTTATTAATTCAATATACATTAAAATCGACTATTACCTGCTGCCCAAGTCATTCTTATAGCCTTGGGGGCCTGGAATAGCCTGAACTGTCACACCTGGAGGAGTGTTAAGGTTTAAAAGTGGTGTTGGTGCTGTTGTTGGCAGCACTGGCAGGGGAAATGGGTAGTTCAAGTTGCAATGGCCTCCTGGCGAGGGCCCAGGCACTTATTTTATTACAAATTAAGCACTGGTGTCAGTCCACTACTTTTGCAGTGTTTCTTCAGTCATTCCCAGCTCCTGCTGCTCACTCTGTTGTGGTAAATGTTTTTCCAAGTGTCAATCTTAGCACTACGTTCAGTAGCAAGATGAGTGCATTTGCATTTGAAAGGCTATAACTGCCCTCTCACCCACTAGCCTGGTTACCTTTGATAGCCTATGAAGAAACAGACAGAAGCCAGGAACTAAGTCCCCGATTTAAGAAAAGTGGTGCTGCATTCAGTGCAGCGACACTTTTTTGCGCCCCTTAGCAACCCCCTAACACCACCATGTGTGGGCTGTATCTAAGATACGGTGCATCATGGCAGTAGTTAGGGGAACTATCGTCAAAATGTTGATGCTAGTTCGGAGCTTTGCAGGATTAGCGTAAAATTTTTTGACACTAATCCTGCAAAGCCCATTGAGGCCCACTAAAAACAATGGCATGCTTCCTTTTTACGTCTGCTCTGAGCAGGCATTAAAAGTGCCGAAATAAATTACAAAAATAAATCTCTTAGATTGCAAAGGGTTACAAACTGGTGAAATGCATGCAGTGCGCAGCTTTGTAAATTTAGTGTGGCGATTTTGGCCTCGTTGGGCCACATTAACTTAAAAAATGACACTAGCATGGTGCAGGGAGGCGCTAGGGGCTCTTAATTCAGCCCCTAAATTGCCGACTGGCGCTGTGACATGTAATACCAACACCAATTCTTGAATTTTTATCCAACATTATGTTACATTGTGGGGCTTGTACTTAGCTTTTAACACTCTTCCTGCAGGGTCAATGCCCAGCATGCAAAGTGCTGTTGGCTAAAAAGTAAGGATTCACCAAGGATATTATCCATGACACAGAGTCCCTTTTGAGCTATGTTTTAAAATTTTAAAAAGTTGTCTAGTCCCTTTCAAAAACGTTTTTTTCACTCGTAGAACCAAAAAGTAAACTCTTCTGCTTTGGCGGAGGAGCATAGCCCCACTGCTGAAAGCAGAAAAATATTGTTAAAACTATTTTATTATCATTTTATTTTTCACTTCTTCGGCCAGCCTGCGTGCCGAGTGTAGTATGGGGCAGGGCCATCCTCTCGGTCAGCAGAAGGGGGAGTGCATTCTAAGTGCGCATGTCAGTTTGGCCGGCCGTCTTAGGGCAGCCAAACTGACATGTGCACTTAGAACTTCAGACCCAGGATGTGTTGCATAGCCGGGTGGAGAACCAGTGCTGGCTCTCAGACCCAAACTGAGCGCCATTTCAGCATGCTCAGACCAATCCTGTCGCTTGTCTCATGCTGGGTAACACTATGAGAGAAGTGTTTGGATTGGATGGGGAGGGGAGCAAACACAGAAGCACAGAGGCGGCAGGAGCAGAGGAACACTGGGGCAGCAGGTAAGTCTTCCTTTTTATATTATTATTCCCCGTCCTCCCTCCCACCCCTCACCCGCACTGCGCGCTGCCCATCCAAGCGTTATTGGCAGCAGCTGCCACTGATTTTCATCGAGCATTAAACAAGCACTACAATTCAAATTATTTCCTACTTTTGGTAGTGGAAACATTTTATACCAAGCTCCACAACACAACAAAGGTGCAACATGCACAGCAGCAGCAAAAGATTCTGTAGCACAAAGAAGTACTAACGGTCATGTGGCAGTATTAGGTAAAACATCACACGATTCTCTCACACATGCAGGACAGGTACAACACTGGTAACCAACACAATAAAGAAGGAATGAGAGGAGTCCCAGGATTGTTGTATGCCCTTTGTAAACATAAACATACAGAAACAGTCAAGCCTCTTGTGAAATTACTATATTTGTGTACTCAGAGAGGATGACAAACTCTTGTCTACGTACCGTGCAATGTTTCAACAGTGGGTTTCACATCTAGCACTGGGAAGCATCCGAGAGTGCTACTGTTTACTGCTTGGGCTGTTTCCTAGCTATGGGTTCCCCTGTATGGGTGAGGTTGTGTCCCTTATGTCAACAATTGTGTTCTCCCTTTGTTAAGCTGTCGGACCTGTTTCAAAATTGGATTGGTGGCCTCCCTGCGATCTCCCCCAGGCCTCCCGTAGCTCTTCGGTATTCACAGGGTTTCTCTATGATTGCGCTGCTACGCTGCAGCCCCGTCGAAAGGAGCTGCACCAATCAAAATCCTTCCTGCTTCAAGCACTCTGCAGGGCATTGGTCAGGGAAGAAGCAGAGCTTAACTTGTAAAATAGGTGCCGGCGTCCAGAGACTGCTCAGAAGCCTGCAGCCGGCGCTATCGAAGGACAGCGTGCTGAATACCAAGGCTGCGTAATCTTGATTCCACCTCAGGCCTCTTTCATCCACCGCCAGACTCTCCCTCCCCTTTTATCTCACTCTTTTAAGTTCTTTTTCTTCCCTGCTTTCGCCATTTGTCACTGTTTTTCTGTCTTCCACTTCCTACTCTTTTCTCCTTTTTGTGTTTTTCTCTCTATCGCTTTGGTTAAGGTTTGTTGAGGAAAACCAAGTGCTGGTCCCCAAAAATGAGCGCCGGTAAGCCCCACCTGCAACCACCAGCTCAAATTAAGCACTGGGGAGGGGAAATTCTGCCACAGTGGGACTAATATAACTCAGTTTTAGGTCTTTCGCTCTGACATTCGGGTATTAAAAGTCTCTTACATAGTGCTGCAGTATCTCATGTGTCTTCATAGCGCTAGATTCTGTAACCACACTACTGGCTGACTTGAGAACGTGGAAGCATGGACATCTAAGAGAATATGTCTGGTCTGGGCTTTGGTGACTCATTTACAGCCCACGTTAACAACAACAAAAATGAGATGTGACAGATCAATGCTTGCGACGATGCATGGAAAAATGCATGCATCGATGCATGGAACAATCCATGCAACAATGCAGGGAACAATGCATGGTGCTCTCATCAGCGATAAGACAGGTCCTGTGTATTTATGACCCGAAGCACAACACGCGCATCCAGCCTAGACACGGGGCTCTGGCAGGCCGAAGAGAGGCGGATTCACAAATTCAGAAACGTAAACTGCAGGTCACAGAGGAGCTCAGGTACAGGGGCTCAGGTGAAGGGTCTCTGGTGGAGGGGCTCAGGTGGAGGGTCTCTGGTGGAGGGGCTCAGGTGGAGGGACTCTGGTGGAGGGGCTCAGGTGGAGGGGCTCAGGTGGAGGGGCTGTGGTAGAGGGGCTCAGGTACAGGTGCTCGGGTGGAGGGGCTGTGGTAGAGGTGGCTGTGGTGGAGGGGCTCTGGTGGAGGGGCTGAGGTGAAGGGGCTGTGGTGGAGTGGCTCAGGTAGAGGGGCTCAGGTAGAGGGGCTCTGGTGGCGGGCTCTGGTGGAGAAGCTCATGTGGAGGAGCTCAGGTGGAGGATCTTGGGTAGAGGGGCTCAGGTGGAGGAGCTCAGGTAGAGGGACTCTGGGAGAGAGGCTAAGATGGAGAGACACCGATGGAATAGCTATGGTGGATGGGGCTCTGGAAGAGACGCTCAGGTGGATGAGCTCATGTGGAGGAGCTCAGGAGGCAGCGCTCTGGTGGAGGAGCTCAGGTAGAAGGGCTCTGGTGGAGGAGCTCAGGTGCATGGGCTCGGGTAGAAGAGCTCTAGTGGAGGAGCTCAGATGGCAGGGCTCTGGTGGAGGAGCTCAGGTAGAAGGGCTCTGGTGGAGGAGCTCAGGTGCATGGGCTCGGGTAGAAGAGCTCTAGTGGAGGAGCTCAGATGGCAGGGCTCTGGTGGAGGAGCTCAGGTAGAGGGGCTCTGGTGGAGGAGCTCAGGTAGAAGGGCTCAGGTGGAGGAGCTCAGGTGCATGGGCTCGGGTAGAAGAGCTCTAGTGGAGGAGCTCAGATGGCAGGGCTCTGGTGGAGGAACTCGGGTAGAAGGGCTCAGGTGGCAGGGCTCAGGTGGAAGAGCTCTGGTGGAGGAGTGTTAGAGAACCACACTTAAAACCACGTTTTCCAAACAAAACCATTAAGGCAATCCATGATAGCGAGGTGGCTCCTGTTTACATTTCACAAGTGTTTCTTAATTTACCCCCCTCCCCCTCCCTAGTGTATTTGCTTCTTCCGGGGTGCAATTTTGTGTAGTTTTTTTTTATGCAGCACGCTAATCTTGTATTGTGAGTGCTGTGAACTGGGTGGTCTGTACAAGTCCCGGGTGTGAGAGGGTGTTTATAAAAGGACACGAGTCACAGCACAGTACAAACCAGAAGCAGTTGTGTAGGAAGGATGCCGTGGGCCCGGGGACAAGCAAGGAAAATAGCCCCTTTGACTACTGTTGGGGTAGTTAAATCTGCAATTATTAGGGTTCAATGGGTCCCTCGGGGCTCTGGGTCATGGTGCCACTGCACCTGCTGCACCAATGACAAACAGCTATGCCCCTAAGCGGAAGACCGAGCACAAATGATACTGTAAGGAATGAGTTAAGGGTCCCTCATTCATTCTCTCTCTCCAGCTTTCATTTTCTATTCGCCTCATCCACTTCATGTTTTTCCCTCATTTCCCCTTCTTCAGTATCCCTTCTCCTACATTCTTTCTCTTTCCCCATCTATTTCTTTCGGTTAATACGTCTTTTCCCTTCCTGTTTTAGTCTCTTTCGCTACAGCCCTCCTCCCCCGCCACCCTCCATCTCTCTCACTGAATATCGCCCCTACCTAGGTCTTTTCTGTTCTCTTTTCTGCTTGCTCCATAAACCCTCGCATTTATTTTTTGGGGTTTCACAGTTCTCCCCATTCTCTCTCTCACCTCATCTCTTATCCCATGTGTTTTTATTCCCAGTAGCGCTCCCACCACTGAATGTGAAGATTGCGCCGGAGCAGTAGCTCGCATTGCAAGTGCGTGGCTGGTGAATGACTGTTCAAGCATGCACTGGCATTGCACTTCCAGATGTACATAAAGGAACTGCTCCTCTATACTAACACTGCACGCCAATGTTACGTTACGTGACGTCACGTTACGTAACGTTAATGACGTGCCCAGACTGTCTACTAAGGGGACGGCCTGTAGTGGTAACTGGGGCCACAGGTGGGCCCAGTCACGTGCGACCCCCAGCTGCTGCTCTGTCCACGTGCATATCATAAATGACAACAGCTGCACGTCCTCAGCCCGTCCACGCCGAGCCTGCCTGTCTCTGGTGGCAGCCGGGGCTCGGTAGACGTGTGAGGCAACTCTGTAATGTGCCTGAGATAAGTACAGCAGCTTCCGCGGTGGAGGAGGAATGGGGGGACTATACGGCGTAAAACCACCAGGCTGATTCCAGAAATTAGGGTGGCTTACAAAGTAGTGCCATGTCTGATTATTGACTCCCACCCGGAAAACCAACTTTTGTTCCTTTACCTAGGCGCAGAAGGGGTAAAACCCTTTGATAAATCAGGTCCTTAAAGGGGGGGCTGGGGCGTGGGGTAAGCTCTGTGCATCCATAAAGCTCTGTGCATCCATTTACTTCAACAGTAGCAAAAAGAGAAGCTGGATGCGTGCGAGACGTCCACACCCAGCTTATAGGAGAGACCCAGAACGGCCAAAGCACACATACGGTTCACCTTACCCTTTCCTAGCCTCCAGAAAGCTCGCTAGATTCCTACCAGACAGCATCTTTCAAGGCTCTGTGTTTGGCTTACAGAGCATGTGTAGAACATCTCAGGACCTAGTATTATTTATATTTGTTGATCATTCCCCAGTTTAATAAACATATCTACACAGCCAGATCATTTTGCCTGGCTTGGCGCTCACTATGTGGAAAAAAAAAAACACACACACACACACTCAAGGCAAAGTCACTCATTTCCCTCCTTTCACTCAGTGGACATCTTAAAACAAGGTTTTTTTCAGCTCTGTAAGGATGCTGCCACTGTGGCGTGCCAGCTGCTCAGTTCCACAAACCCCACCTAGGACCCCTTTTCCGTATTAACTCTCTTTTGTTACCAATGTGTTGTCAAGTACTCCTAGAGAGCCAACAAGCACATTTGTGGGTTCAAGGACAACAATCAAATGCGGTAGATGCCTAGTAGACATGCAGGCCTACCTGTTCAGGCCCCTGGAAGCAGATCCTGCAGAGAGGTGTCCTCATGCCGCTGTCCAGGCTGCTGCCCAGAGAGTACCTGTCCTCGGTCTTCCCTTTGCAGCACTCCTCGGAGGAGGTGCTGTTGTGTAAGCATGAGGTCTGGTGCTGCCCCGCTGATGCTGCGCTGCTCCATTCGGCCTCTAGGGTGGCGCTCTCCGCCTGAGACCCCCAGTCCTGGCTCAGTGTGTTATTGTTGGCAGCGAAGCTCAGGTCGCATTCGCCAAGGTTCATGGGGAGAGGCGGCGTTGGAGGGGCCCGCCGCAGCAGGAACTCTTTCAGGTCATTGAACAGCCGGCGACAGCGGCACTTGAGAAGCCCCTGGTGACGCAACATCTGCCTGGGAGTAACAAGTCCACAGTACCACAAAATTAAGCTGGCTGTTATTAACATGTGCCTGTTTTCAGGAAAAAGTGAGAGAGAAAAGTGTAAGGGATCCTCAAACCTTCTTGATTTGGTCTTAGTCCTTCTGTCTTCTTCAAACCATGGGCGTAAGTAGGACTTTACCCTTTTGGCAGACCTAGAACCCTCCTTGGGAGATCAGGATTGTGTCACACGCTTGCATGCATTTCAACCCTCCAGAATCCAAAAAGACTTTGTACAGTTCTAGAATTATTCTTGGGAATTCTTGGAAAACTTGGTGCATCTGGGATCCTCCTGCAGATTACCATCCACATTTCCACAATCCACACCAGAAATGGCACTTTGCACATTGATGGTATCCTGCAAGGTGTGCCTGTGACACTCACAGCGCATTACAGATCCACCGGAGATGATCTTGTGAACTTTACACCTTCCTGAGTTCTCCTTGGAAATTCAGATATTTCGCAGCAACTTATCCGTTCCTTGGGAATAATATGTACGTTTCAGTGATCGTAAACTAACATGATCATCCTTTCAACATCTTAAGAGAACTTGCACATGCCAACAATCCAAAATCCTACAAGATGTTATAGATAGTTAAATCCTTGAAGAAATTAGATCTTTTATAGTTTACCTCTACAGCATTCAAGGTGATCTTAAACAGTTAAATCCTCCAGAATCCTAGATCTCTTACCATTTAGGCCTCAGGAATAAATAGATCTTATATTTAAACATTCAAACATCTCTTAAGATGTCTAACTGACTAACCTTCCAGAAAACTAGATCTCTTAAAAGGTAACTATCCTGAATTCTAGAAGATCTTGCACTTGAACCCTTCACAAACTTAGAAGCTGTTTTACAGATTGGCACCCAGAAGCATGGTACATATTGTAGAAATGTGTCGTTCAGATTTCTAAAAGGTGTCTCACTATTAATCCCTCTAGAATCCTAGATGTTTTGTTGTTCAATTCTCCAGAAATTCAGAATAAGGGGTGCAACCAAACCCTCCTGGATCCTACAAGGTCGTGGACTAGTGATCACCCCAAATCCTGAAAGATCTGTGGAGCTGAATCTTCCAGATTCAGAAAAAGTATTGGATGGTTAAACCGTCTAGAATGCTAGAAGATGCTGTGAGTTTAAAGATGGTTTACAATGAAACCCCAAAATCTCAGAAGATCCTAACAACTGAAGCCTTCAGAATGAGAAAGGATGGTGACAGCTTAACTCTCTCACTCTTGGAATAGCTTTTATATTTTAACCCTCCAGGTTCCAAGTTCTTGTGCCACAAAGCCATTCAGAATACTAAAGGACAGTACATTAAATCCTTCAGTTATTCACGCCCTTCTCAGTCCCAGCGGATCTTGTACAGCTGAAGCCCCCCTAAGAATTCTCTCTCTTACTAATGTTAACCCTTTGAAAATCTAGCACTTCAACGTTTCCACCTGCATAACTTGCTCCTGGATTTGTTACATTCTGAACTCTGATCGCTTTAATGCGGCCTAGGACCGCCCTCCCACACAACTGTCCTACCCCTTTTAATATTTAAATGTTGATGCAAACCCCAATTCATCCAAACATTCACTCATTGAGTGTTACGCCTTCCCTGGCTCTTCCAGTGCGCCAGCGACTGAGCTCACTTCTCTAGGGATATTTAATTTTCCACTCCTCGGCATCTCAAAGCTTTTTCCTTCCTCTCAACTACTGTGTAAGAGTTGGAAGGTTTGTGTATTAAAAGGAGTAATATTCTCAAAAAGATGCTCACGCTCCGCTCAGGTAGTTTGATAAAAAGACTCTTACCTCCTGGACATTAATAATCCAGGTCAGTGTTTTATTAGAAGTGATGCATGTTGTATTTCCATGATAAATATTAAAGGCTCCTTGAAAGGATTCGTTAAGATTTAATGAGCGCGCCGCTAATGCATCTGGGATTCTCTTTAGTTTTAGATGAACTAAGAAGCACCTTCGGACCCCAGTTCCTGGATCTGGTATTCGGTCCCACGGTGGAAGAGATATGGCCAAACCAGAACCATTTCCTAAACAATAAAAAGAGCTCTATTTTCAGGAGAATGGACCTGGCAAGAAAGGGTGATCTTTCAGTAGCTGAGCTGAGCACTGTGGAGCCAGGAGATCTGCGTTCTAATCCCGGCTCCTCGATTTGAGCAGTATTGCGTGACCCTGTGCAAAGTGCTTTCTCATAAAGTTTTCCTTGTCCATCAAAACTGGGATCACTTACACGCACAAAAATAATAGTATTAAGGTTGAAAGTTATGGCGTCTATGGCCTTGTGGAGTGCGATTCTCCCCTGAAAAAGCAGGAGTGCAGGGGATAGCGGGGTCCTTGCACCGGGCACTAACTACGGTGAATGAACTTCACATGATAGGGCTGGGTAAAAGAAACTGCGACATCGTAGGCAAGTTTAAAGATAATCCACCGGAGGAGGTTAAAGAACAATATTAAGGGAATAAATAAAACTAGAAAATAAAATTTTTAGGAACAGAAAGGCTCTCCAGTGGTTGAGATCTGCTCTCCCCGTGGCCTCCAGGCTGCAGCCCTTCCACGCTGTCCTCCGGGGCCGGCGGTGGCCCCCAGGGGCCCGGGGGCACGAAGGGGCGGGTCTCCGAGCCCGGCGCCGCCGCTGAGCCACGTGTGATCTCAGCCTCCCAGGCGCGCCGTCGTTTGGCTGCCGCTGTTGCTACCCTCCCCGGGACGCGGAGGGAAGGATGGGCTGCAGCGGGCGGCAGGGGCGCGGGGCGGCGGAGCGGGGCCCGGGGGCGCCCCGGGCGGCGGCTGCGGGGCTGGTGGCGCGTCGGGCGCCCGGTGCGGGGCGCTGGTGGGCACAGGGCGCGGGGTGCGGGTGCTGCTCCGGCCGCCGCTGCTGCGGTTTCAGCACTCGCTGCACGGACAGCTCCCTCCCCGTCTGCGGCGTCACAGTCCTGGGGGGCGGGGGGCTGACGCAGGCACGGGGGGCGGTGCTGGGGCGAGAGGGAGGGGGGCGGCACGGGGCTGGAGGGATAGCTCGGAGGGATCATGCGGCGGCAACCGGGCTGCGGCAAAAAACGGGGTGAAATAACCCGGCGGGGTGATGCACCTAGTGCAGAGATCTGCCAGCTTGCACCCTGCAGCCGGGCTGCTGCAAGAAACCAGGTGAAATAGCACGGTGGTGTAATGCACCTAGTGCATAAATCTACGAGTTCACACCCTGCAGCCCCGTGGGGGAAATAACTCGGTGGTGTAATGCACCTACTGCATAGATCTACGAGTTCACACCCTGCAGCCCCGTGGGGGAAATAACTCAGTGGGGTAATGCACCTACTGCATAGATCTAAGAGCTTGCGCCCTGCAAACTAGCTGCTGCAAGAAACCAGGTGAAATAGCACGGTGGTGTAATGCACCTAGTGCATAAATCTACGAGTTCACACCCTGCAGCCCCGTGGGGGAAATAACTCAGCGGGGTAATGCACCTACTGCATAGATCTGAGAGCTTGCACCCTGCAGCCGGGCTGCTGCAAGAAACCAGGTGAAATAGCACGGTGGTGTAATGCACCTACTGCATAAATCTACGAGTTCACACCCTGCAGCCCCGTGGGGGAAATAACTCAGCGGGGTAATGCACCTACTGCATAGATCTAAGAGCTTGCACCCTGCAAACTAGCTGCTGCAAGAAAGGAGGTGAAATAACTCGGCGGGGTAATGCACCTACTGCATAGATCTAAGAGCTTGCACCCTGCAAACTAGCTGCTGCAAGAAAGGAGGTGAAATGACTCAGTTGGATAATGCACCTACTGCATAGATGTGAGAGCTTGCACCCTGCAAACTAGCTGCTGCAAGAAACCAGGTGAAATAGCACGGTGGTGTAATGCACCTAGTGCATAAATCTACGAGTTCACACCCTGCAGCCCCGTGGGTGAAATAACTCAGCGGGGTAATGCACCTACTGCATAGATCTAAGAGCTTGCACCCTGCAAACTAGCTGCTGCAAGAAAGGAGGTGAAATGACTCAGTTGGGTAATGCACCTACTGCATAGATGTGAGAGCTTGCACCCTGCAAACTAGCTGCTGCAAGAAACGCCGTGAAATAATTCGGTGGGATAAAGCCCATACTGCATAGATCTAAGAGCGTGCACCCCGCAACCGGGATGCTGCAAGAAACGGGGTGAAATAACTCAGTGGGGTAATGCACCTAGTGCATAAATCTACGACTTCACACCCTGCAGCCCCGTGGGTGAGATAACTCAGTGGGGTAATGCACCTACTGCATAGATCTGAGAGCTTGCACCCTGCAAACTAGCTGCTGCAAGAAAGGAGTTGAAATAACTCGGCGGGGTAATGCACCTACTGCATAGATCTGAGAGCGTGCACCCCGCAACCGGGATGCTGCAAGAAACGGGGTGAAATAACTCGGTGGGGAATGCACCTACTGCAGACATCTGCGCGTTTGCGTCCTCCACTCGGGCTGCTGCAGAAACGGGGTGAAAGAGGTCGAGGGGTAATGCCCATACTGCATACACCTGCGAGTGTGCACCTTGCCTGCTGCAAGAAACAGGTTGAAATAACTCGGCGGGGTAATGCCCTTACTGCATAGATCTGCCACCGCACACAGGCTGCTGCAATAAATTGAGACCGATATAGCTCAGCAGAGTAATGCGCCAACTGCAGCGATCTGCAAGCTCGCACCCTGCAGTTCGGTGAGTGAAATAACTCGGCGGGGTAATGCACATACGGCAGAGATCTCCAAGTGTGCACCCGGCTGCTGCACGAACATTGGTGAAATGACGCGGCGGCGTAATGCACCTACTGCAGAGATCTGCGACCGCACACCCTGGGGCCTGGCAGATGCAATAGGCTGGGTGAGGTAGCTCAGCGGGTAATGTGCCCACTGCAGAGATTTCCGAGCGTGCACCCTGCAGACTGACTGCTGCCAGAGTTTGGTCGAGACAATTCGGCGAGATAATGCACCTACCATAAAGATCTATGTGGATGCACCTTGCTGGCCTGGTCGCTGGCAGAGGTTGGGCGCGATTGCCCTGCGGGCTAATGCGCCTACTACAAAGATCTGCGTGCATGCGCCCTGCACCCTGGCTGCTCCAATAGGATAGTGAGATAGCTTGGAAGGGTAATGCACCTACTGCAGAGATCTGCAAGCATGCTTCCTATTGCCCGGCGGCCGCCAGAGCATATGAGCATACCTCGACTCATTCACGTCTTTCTGTAGAACTTAATCTGTTTATGAGCACTGCTTATATGTAATGGTTAAGCTATGTACTAACCTCGTTTTCTTAAATCAGGAGTACAATACCTGTTTGAGGTACAGTTTTTTTTCATTAGTGAAAATGATCTCATTCAGCTGGGGATGGTGGCTGACTTGACAATGCATAAACATCAGGACCTGTGTTTGTCCTGATGGTCACAGGTTCAACTCTCACCAGATCAATTCAACGCTTCATGCTTCTGAGGTTGATACAATGAGCATGATCACATTTGATAACAATAAACACCTATTGTCTGTCAATAGTGTGAAGGCAGGTCTTAGGTGAATGTGATCTCTATCCCGGTTCTGTTTTTAAGGGTTACTTTTCATCAAGTGACCCCGGACAGGCGGGGGCAGAGTCAGGGGTAAGCAGGAGGATGCGTGGGCCTTGAACAGCTCTGACTCAGCTTCATCACCCTTTCAGAGATTGACATATGACTCACTCTGCCCCAGCCCAGCTGGCCTTTCAGACGTCATCCTGGCATTGGCCATACTGTGCCCAGCGCTACTTAACATTAATTCACCAGACGGCTGTGACTGATTCTGAACCAACCCTTCCAGCCTTTCAGTGGCACCCCTGTCACGCGACTAACGTTGCCCACACAATTCTGGCCTGTCGCAGGTGACCCATGCATGTGACCACCATACTTCTGGTAGCTTGCCACTGGGAGTGATGGCATGATGGGTTGTGTTCCAAGTATGTCCACCCTTCAGATATGATCCTGAGGGGTGACTGCAGATCTGACATGCTGCCTCGTTTCATGTGAGAGACCTTCAGCTAGTCCGAGTTGTATTTTTTGGCCGGAAGCACGACGTCTTCTGGGATTTGTAGTTTTGCTTTCTCTCTCTTAAGGTGGTGTTTCCGGTCCTCTACATGTGAAGAGTTGCTAGCTAAGAAACCAGTGGGTATTTAGCACTGGACGTGCATTCACTAAGCAGATAAGTGAATGATTCAGCCCCAGCCCTCCTTGCCCTTAAAGGTGGGTTAGGCAGCCACAGTCATGCATGCCAAAAATAATTGTTATTTATTAGCACAAACAGTCCGACAAGTATTACTTATGCAACTGCACGGATTACTAAAATATACACGAATTACAATATGAGCATCTCATTACAAGCTGTTTGATCCACGGAGTGAGTTGATTCATTCTCAGCGCGTGAAAGACGAGCAGACACTGAAGACGTCACAGTTAAATCATGGACAGCTGGCGTTTCTACGAGTTTATGAGGGCACTGTCAATGGGGCATTCATTTATTGGGCACTTGGGTGGCTTGGCCTAAGAGGTCACATCACTCAACTTTTCTTTAAATGTTGCTGGATTGTAAGAGAGAAGGGGCAGTTTTTTTAGGCCTGAAATGATTCTGGGTGGTGCCTGCATTTATAAGCAATATGACATAATTTATATCTAATAGCACCAAAAGTACAGCAATATACTATAGTAATAATAATATAGAATAGTATGAAATAACGAGCAGATGTATATGTATGTACTTGCTATACAATTAAATACACATTAAGGAATCCATAGATTGTTTTAGTAGCAGTTAAAGCTGTTATCATTTATTTAAACACACGTTTTTATCAGATGTGATTTATGAAGTCAATGTCAGTTTGTGTGTGTTGGAACGGGCATGTTCCCTGCATGGTGTACAAACAGGTTCCTCTGCCCTCTGTGCCTGACTGTATGAGGAAGTGGTATCCTGACTTTTAATTTTGGCTGTGGACTTAAGCTAATCAAATGTGTGCACAAAGGCCTAGGCCTCTTTCTGACAATGCAAGGTCCAGGACCTCTCCTGTGACCTGGAGGAATGCACTAGCCATCCGTTATAGTGAACAGTGGACTACTGTCCATAGTTTAGGTTCATCACCTAAAGCAGCGATGTCATTGTACCATGTTTTGTGATTTATAGTTTGACTGGACCGTTTTAGGTCGAGCATAGCAGCGCGCAAGCTCTGCTTTTCCAACATGTTGGTATGTATCCGGGCTTTTAACCACACCCACCGCACGCCCATCACTATCACTCGTTCATGGGTCTACCTTTCAAAAATCCTTTGTTTTCTTTGGTAACTGCTGTACGTATGTCCCTTTTAGGGCAGTTTTGATACCGCCTTGGCCATCAACCCTGTTACATGGATAATTGCACTTTTGTGCAAACAAAGGTATTATTTTTTTTTTTTGTCTCTCTCTTCGCGCTCATGGCGGCGTTTTGAATCGGCTCGCTTGCTTGTGTGGCAAGAAAAGTCCAGTTAGGAATTTACAAAGCTAATAACTCTAATGGGAGCAAACGCGAGCCCCATTGCACTGCAAATGCTTGTTTACCTATGTCAATGAGTGTAGTCTACGGACTTCCCTTGTGTAAAGTTCTCTGTTCTGGGGAACTCAGCTCCTTGCGCTGACATACTGTGTGTATGTCGAGTGCACATACCGTGAGCCTGTGTGGCATGTATGGTAGCAGGACTCTGTTTATGCAAGTCTGAGTATTTCAGCCAGTGAGATCCATTCTTGATGACCCTGTCTTAGCATGGCACAAGATGGGGGCGAGGACAACTTCTGCAGACGGCTGATGTGCAATGAAGAACCTCAACATGAACAACTTCAAACCCTTGTTGGTAAGAAGTCGCTCCACCCTAACTCTCAGGCATAATCTCCTTTTATAAAGAGATCAGCACACTGCAATGCAAACCTAAAGATTTCTTACCAGATACAGTGACCAACACTTTTCTGAACCACTGTAACCTAAACATTCCAGGAGGTCTGCAGACCTGGCTTAACAAGATGAATCTAACCACAACCACAACCATCACAACCAACCTTGAGGCCTTCAACCTCCAACAAATTGTCTCTGGCACAGCTTACTCCAGCCCATACACTATGGATGTCATATTTGCCTCTGGGACACACCTCAATGACTGACAACTCCCCAGTAATCTGGTGCCACAGCACTGTCATTATTCAGGATCAGCAAACCAATCAATAGGATTTCAAAGGCAGGTAGCAACAAACACACAAGTAGGCAATGATGAAAAACTAGGTGAAAAAACAACCCCCATCTCAAAAGAACCCCACTAACTATACAACCACATGACATACACACCTTCTACAACTGGACCACCACTGCACTGGACAACCAGATATTGATAAAGACCACATCTAGAGTTAAGCACAAAAAGAAAGCCAGAGACTAAAGACAACGTCAAAAGTATGAAAACACAAATCAACATACTACAATGTAAGAGAAGAAAATCAAGAGATGAAAAAGACAAACTAATACTACGGCAGTATAACAGAGCCTACAGATGAGGCATTAGATCAGTAAAAATGTAACACTATTCCATACTCATAATTGAAACTGTCTGCCATTCTAAGTAGAATTCCATAACCCATAGTGCTAAAACACAGGAACACCACAAAGCAAAACTTCTGTGACAAAATAGCAATTGAAATTGATCTAAAAAATTCAAGAGAGACAAAACTATGTAAAGAACACAGAAAACTCTCCCTTGGCACATGACTCAACAGCCATAAAGACAGACAAAAGCAATATTCCACCACACATTACTATTGCAAGCAGACTACCAGGTTCATCTTAAACCCAGCCCCTCCATAAATCAATATATCTATTCTTCACATAAGCTGCGCAGAGGAGACAGCTATACTCTTGCTCAAGAAGTCATTGGAACTAGGGGCCAGATGTACGAAAGGTATTTGCAAATTGTCCAAATCGCTATTTGCGAATGCAAAATCCCCTTTCGGTGTGTGTGAAAGGGAAGTTGGGCTGTCCAAATTGTGATTTCTTCCTTTTGGAAATTGCTATTTTTGCAATTCCTAATGATTTGCAAATAGGGATTTCCAAATAGCAAATCTCAGTTTGTATGTACGGAGCATTTCCTAATTGCAACTAGTCGAAAAATGCAGTTTTAAACATGCAATTGCCACCAATTTCAGTCAAGTTCTAATCAGGTAAACCCTATGTGTACTGGTCCAAGATGCACCAGGCCCTTTCACAATGGTGGTATTGTATGTTCTGGCGAGGATGATGAGGACTTTGGCTGGTATGCAGAGGAGGAGACAGGAGAGGATTTTTAGAGATAGGGTAACCCTGTGTAATCAAAGTGAGGAGGAGATATTTGAGAAACACAGGCTCAGCACTGAGGTCATTTTAGAATTGATTGGTGCTTTATATCCACCCCTTCAGCCTCTAACCGATAGAACCAATGCTATTGGCTACATCTTTAGCATCTGGAAGTTACCGAGGAGCAATAGCAGTAGCAGGGGGAGTGTCCCAAAGTGAACTGTCATGTTTTTCTCATAGGTTTCTTGATGTCATTTTGACCAAAATGAATCAGTGCATTTATTTTCCTGCATTGCAAGAGGACTTACAATATATAAAACTATCTTTTTACCATCTGGAACATTTTCCTAATGTCATTGGGTGTGCTGATGGTACCCATATTGCTATCTGTTCACCATCTGCTAATTAATTTATTTTTCAGAACTGCAAAAATGTCACTCCCTCAATATACAGATTGTGTGTGATACATTCTGAATAATAACAGACCTCACAGCCTGATTTCCAGGCAGCACTCATGATTCATACATGTTCCGCCACAGTGAGATATCAAAAGGCTGCCTCAAGGTGATTTTGGTGACAGTTTTCTACTTGGTAAGCACATAAATAATAATTTACACCCAGTTTAGCATGCAAACTAAAAAGCTATACTGATGCCAGATTCTTCACACTTAAGGAGACAATGCATACGCATTCTGGCCTTGGATCCTGACACCTTATTTAAGTCCTAGCACAAGGGGGGTCTATAGATACAACTGTGCTTACTAAAGTACAAGCTCTGTCTTAGAAAATCTGGAATCCTGAAAAGACACTTCAGGTGTCTGCACAAGAGTGGTGGAGCCCTCTAGTACCGCCCCAAACATGTTGCAAAATCATATCTACATGTGCAATGTTGCATAATCATGCACGAGGAGAGGTCTACACAATGTGCAGGTTGAATCAGATTCTGATCCTGAGGAGGGAATACCACAAACACAACACCATCAGGATGCCTCTCGCGCTGCTGTGCGTAAAGTACATTATGCTGAGATCGCTACTAATTATTCTTAAGTAAGTAAAAAGGGAATATTAAAAAGGAAAACAATAGAATGTGTAATGATGCTTTACAATCAAAATGCTCTTTTTATTCAGGAATCATTCTCATTCTGTGTTGAAAGAACAACAAATATACATCATGAGCAACTCTTTTCACAATTGTTTAGTGTTTTTGTTAAGCAAGCATGAGAAGAAGTGAAATGCGTATGGAAAGACAACAAACAGATTAGTGCTTTCTTCTTCCTCTGCTTGCACTACTTTTCTCAGCAGTGCCTGCCTGTGGATTGTCACCAACATCTGTACTAGGTGTATGTCGGCGTGTGAGTTTAAGGTTTGATACATCAGGCACAGGCAGGCTGTTTAAGCTTGATGCCTCTTCACTATCCCCTAGCCCTACCTCTGCAGGCCCTGATAGTACACTGGTTTGAATATTTTCTAAGGCAAATGCAACCTGCACTGAGTCAGGGGCTACATCACTACATCAGTGACCCATCTGAGTCTGTATAGTAATGGTGTGCCTAAATAAACTGCTACTAGCCTGTGCCAGACGATATATTGATCACCTTAATGTGCCAAGCATCACCCTGTGCCGGTGATGCCACCGTCTTTGTGCTGAGTGATCCTGTTCCACTGTTGTAAGAAGATAATCCACAGATTGAGTGAGTTTTGCAGTTATTATTCATCATGTTCTGACCACCTTCAACTGTTTTCCTAACACTTTCCTGCCCATCGAACAACTATGACATTGTCCGATTCATACGCTTTAGTTGGAGATTTACAGTTTTAATATTTCTAGTTTGCAGCTGCTGCACAGAGAGCATAGAGGCCGCTGATCTCCCAACAATTGAGATGTCTCGGGAGCATTTTCCGCAGCAAGGAGACCAGCATTAAGAGAAGCTGTGGCATGATGAGGCGCTGTAAAAACCTGCAACACATATGTCTATCTCTCAAAGATGTTGCTGTCAGCGGCGGTTCCTCCGCTAGGGCGGAGGAGCATCACCCCCACTACCCCCAAGCAGGGGCAGCTGCAAAACCTATACAAGAAAACAATAATAAACTGTGTTTATTATCATTTTCTTGTAAAGGGACGGTGCTATGGGCTCTGACGAGCACTGAGGAGGGGTGCACAGCTCTTCCACTCGGTGCGCATGTATGTGTGGCCGGCCGTTTCAGGCCAGCCAAACACACATGTGCACAGGGCTCTCTCCAGCCCGGCACTGTGTTGCCGGGCGTGAGAGAGCCTGCACAGGCTCCCAGTCTGCCTGGGAGCGCCCTGGCTGGGCGCTCCCAGCCAATCCTGACGCTGCTCTGAGCAGTGTCAGGATTGGCCGCAGGGCAGGCTGGGAGCCTGTGTCTGCACCAGAGGAGCGGCGTGGTAAGTGTTTTAAAAAAAAAAAAGATTTAGGGGGTCATTCTGACCCCGGCCAGCGGCGGAAGCGCCGGCCTGGCTGGGACCGCCAGAATACCGCTGCGCGGTCAAATGACCGCCGCGGGTATTCTGGGTTTCCCGCTGGGCTGGCGGGCGACCGCCAGAAGGCCGCCCGCCAGCCCAGCGGGAAACACCCTTCCATGAGGATGCCGGCTCCGAATGGAGCCGGCGGAGTGGAAGGGGTGCGACGGGTGCAGTTGCACCCGTCGCGATTTTCAGTGTCTGCATGGCAGACACTGAAAATCTTTGTGGGGCCCTGTTGTGCCATTGGCATGGGCACTGCAGGGGCCCCCAGGGGCCCCACGACACCCCATACCGCCATTCTGTTCCTGGCGGCCAAAACCGCCAGGAACAGGATGGCGGTATGGGGGTCGGAATCCCCATGGCGGCGCAGGAGGATTCCCCAGGGCAGCGGGAAACCGGCGGTACACCGCCGGTTTTCCGTTTCTGACCGCGGCTGTACCGCCGCGGTCAGAATGCCCATGGGAGCACCGCCAGCCTGTTGGCGGTGCTCCCGCGGTCGTTGGCCCTGGCGGATTTTACCGCCAGGGTCAGAATGACCCCCTTAATGTTTATCACCCCCTCCGCCCCTGTGCGCCGTGCCGCCCCTTAAGCATGCCGTGAGCCGTGACTGGTTGCTGTGCTTTCCGTGGCTGGGGGTTAGTTCATCTCCTATATCTGGGAAATCCAGGAGTGGTGAAAATGTAGATCTTTTTTTGGTTGTTACTTGCTGTATCTGTATGGCAGGTATGTCTGTGGATTGCTCAATTTCACAAGGACTTTCATCAGTGGCATCTTGCTGTTGTGATGCATCTGAGAAAAATATATAGATGTACTTTGGTATACTGAGGTTTTTTTACTTGAAAATTAAAAGTATTTTGTTATTCTAAATTCACTTTTCTCACTACTGGCTACATTTAATGACAATGTTATTAAGGGGAAAGTATTTTACATGTGTTTGTCTACCTTTGATAAAATAATGATTATTGTTACTGCAACTCCCATATTACATTTGAAAGTTAAAACAAACGTTGAAATGGAGTGAGTTTTCTGATATACATTAATGTAAGATCTGTATTTCTTTATTATAATGATTTAATGAAAATCTTATGAAATCTTACTTTTCAACGTAGATGGTGGATTTGCGGTATCTATGTTGGAGACACCAACAGCACTTCCTAGCTGAATTATAGCCCCAACCATAGTTTCAATGGGAGTCGGTGTCAGGTGCTGAGATGGTCCTGTGCATGTTCCACCTGCCTCCTTCAAGCGACTTGCTACCTTCTCTTTCGTAACATTTTTTGTGATATCTGGGATGGTACGTTACTCCAAAGGAATTGATTTTCTCCAAGATGTCATTACAAGTTTTATGTTTTTGGGGCTTCTGGCACAGTGAAGGAGCTCTTACCAAACAGCTCCTAATGTTGGGCAACATACTCCTCGGTGAGGACTTCCAGCTCCTTCTCCGAAAACTTCCGCTTGCGCTTTCTGGCAGCAGGATCTGCATCTGCCTCTTCCCTGGACATATTTGTACTTGTTTGCAGGCAAAGATTCCCACAAGGGTCCACAGACTAACTCCTGCAACTACAGTCGCTTCCTCTCTGTTGCAGAACACTGGGAGGGGCATGCGTTTGAACACTTCCTCATAGTGATGTCATCATTCTCTTTGCAAACAGCAACTTCTCCTGTTTGCAATTTCCTAATACCGATTTGCAAATTTTGTAATTCCCTATTATGAAATTTCAAAGTAGAGAAGGCAACGCTTCCTGATTGGCAACTTGGGTAAAGTGAACTTTCATGCATTAGCATTAGCGATCTCCTAATAGCAATTTGGATGGAATCACTGTTTGGAAATCGCTGAGAGAAACATACCTACATCTTGCCTAATCCACCTGAATTGAAAACCACCTACGTTAGACCACTCCTCAAAGAGAATAACTTTGGCCCACTGACCCAGAAAAACACAGACCAATATTGAGTGACCTGTTCGTAGCTAAATGTCAGGCACTCGCCAGTATGATCCTGCAGGAGCGAGGCAGAAGGTCGAGATGGGTGGTCCCAACTCCCCCTTCGAACCACAGCTCTTCTGCGATTGATATACAGATGGGACTGTGGTTTCAGAAGGGAAAGTGGTATGGGATGGAGAGACAGGGAGAGTTTGAGCAAGAATACTGGCGCTGTTCTCCCTTACAGGTATCTGTCTCTGTTTGAGATCTTGGATTGCTCTGGGTTGGCTTTCTGCAGTACGTCTGTAACATAAACAAGGACTCCTTGGAGATTATTCTATGATTCCCTTCATTCTTACTTTCTACTCAGTAAGCGTTGAGGAAGTGTGTACTTGGATATTTACACTTTCCCTTCTTGGATGCACTCCCTCTCACGGTTCTACAAAGCTCTCTCTATAGTTTTCTTTAAGAAAAGAACAATACTTTCTTCCACTGTTACCCTGTGACTGTGGGTGAATGTTTGATTTGCTCTGCATTCCGTCCATCATCTGTTGTTTTTGCATTTGTCGCCCCAAGTGGGAAGGGTATGCCCAGACTTGGGTCCTGTGCTTGCTATGCCACCAGATTCAAGCTAGCCTGGCTGATGAAGGGTGATACCCTGAAACCGGTCCTAGGATGCTTTTTTTCTGGTCCAGGGACCACCTGGCCTGGCAGTTCGGGCTGAAGTGTTCCCATGGGGAACAGGGTCAAGACTGATTTGCATATGGCTGGGTCCAAGCTGGAATGGCAAGGCAAGCAAAAAAACTGATGGATTAAACCCAGATCTGTGACTGGGGGTGAATGTTTGATTTGTTCTGTATTCCGTCCATCATCTGTTGTTTTTGCACCCTTCACATGCATAACCATTCAGTTATACCCCTTTGTTACATACCAGGCCCTCTACAGTGTGACCAGTTTGACAATGTATTCTTGCTAACAATTCTCTGGTTCCTGATACTTTTCCTGAAACAGATATATGTGCAAACAAACCTGCACGCATACATTAAACTAAGTATTTTCATTGTTCGATAATTCTTAAATTAACATCACACAATGATAAATGTACTGCAACACATAATGTCTCTCTTTTGTATTGCAGGGCAAGGTTGGCACTGAAAAGCCACTCAGATAAGTACTGCTTTTGTTAAGCACCAAAGCGTCATAACGCTGGTGCGTTACCTCCCAGATGAAGCTCTCTGTGGTGTGATCCTTTTTCTTCTTCCAGATTGTCACAGCGGTGAGAAGAATTTCTGGCTAGCTGCAATGTAAAGGCAGAAGATTCCTGGATGCAGCGTAGTGGGGGTGCGACCTCCGCAAGTGAGGATTTCAGCAATAAGCAATGTTCCAGAGTGTGGGTGTGGCTTAACTAGTAGCTGCACCCAAAATGGCTGCCTAGTCTCACGAGAGTTGGTATTTCTGGCCAGAAGTCAATTGCAAGTTCCTGCATGCCTCCTCCTTAGAAGCAGCATGTGAGCATCATGTGTAAGCCTTACACAACATTGCTTACTATAGTTTGTGGCTGAAATAGGTCCTTTTAGGGAACATTGTCAGGAGAGTTAATCTCCTATCAAGGGGATTGCTTGAACAAGAGCATTATGAGTCACCATGCTAGGTGTGGTTTGCACATCTTGGCCAGTGGCATAACGAAAGTTGAGGGGGCCCTCCTGCAAAGTACATGTAGGGGCCCCTCTCCATACTCACTCAGGAGCTCTCGGGCCAAGGTACTGTGCTGAGGGGGCCCCCTGCACTGAGTGGGATGTGGGGGCTTTTGTTATGCCACAGATCTTGGCTTCTTTGGGAGCTTGTGCTTCTCCATGAAGGGCTGGTGCCCTGCTTGGTGAGTTTGTAGACCCAACAGTAAAACATTTGAAAGACCAGTTTTTACTCAACTTTCCAAGTTTACAAAAAAAAATGGTTTGACGTCAGACCAACAGTTCAAAGTCATCTTTGGGAGTCAAAGTGGACCACAACAGAGTGCACACCCTATTGATCCTGAACCTATCAGCAGCATGTGACATTGTCTTCCACCATGCACTGCCACAAACACTCCATCATATATTGAATGAATTACCCCTTTCCAGTCTACCTACCACCTTTCTCATCAGCTCTTCACACCCAGAACTAGCGTCCCTCAGGGGTCCATCATATCTCCTCTATTTTTTAACATCTTCCTAAACCCCTTACTGGATTCAACTTTACCTGTTACAACTATGAAGATGATAAAGAAATCATTCTAAAAATGGATAGCTCCGAAGATCGCTACAAGTCAAAACCTGACGACTGTTTTTCTGCTATAAATGCATGGATGATGAGTAATCACGTAGAACTGGAACCCTGAATAGTAATACTCCTTCAAGTACAATCTACAGTTTACAGTCCACAGATATGGAACAGCCTAACCAGCGCACAGCTGTCTATGTCCAGGTAAGTTATAAATGGGTGACCTATGTCTCGGCTGACGGTTATATGATAATGTCAATTCATATAAAAACCTCCAGGCCCTCACTAATACTAATATCATAACACTGAGCACATATCTACATACAGTGTTTTGTTTAAAAGTTGTATAAATTACACATCATTATTATTGGTTGACCCTCTTACCCTCACATAAGACAGAACAACTGGGGGTCATGTCCATCACCCATTACTGTACCAGTCCACAGCAATAAACCACTCGTCACCAGCTGAATAGGCCCATAAAATTTAAAGTGGTCTGCCACGGACGCTGGGCCAACAGAAGGCTCTAATTAAGTCCATTACTGTGGATAGCAACTCTCTGCATACTATGGCTGCTTTTGACATCTCACAGTGACAATCACATATGGGATCATAGTAACAAAGTCTATCCTAGCAGATCTCCTCACCCTCTCTCCGTCCAACCTATGCCTGCTCAGGATCATAAACTTTAAACAAAAAATCTCAGTATAGACAACCCAGTCAGCAACCACTTAGTGGACAATGATCATAAGAAGTGTCATAAAGGGACCTGCAGATCTGTTCAGAGATGCCAGGTTATCTCTCACCCTTTTCATCCATCATACTGCTAAGCACTGCAGTCCATAACATGATAACGACACCTCGCGTAACATGGAAACACTCCCACATGGGATCAAAACAAGCACAAAACATTTCCAGCCACACACCCTACACATTTTATCATGCTACTCAGGTAGCAAACGCTTTAGCACCCCATGTAAGGGTAGTAAGCACTATTTAAATGTTAGAATACACACAGAGATCTGTTAGCATGCAACCTACTGACTGTGCCAGATACTAGACAAGATAGCTTTGCACGACTCCTGCAGAGGTATGTCAGCATCCAGCCTGGCTGCTGCCAGAGAATGGGCATGATAGCTCGGTGATGTAATGTGCCTAGTTCAGAGATCTGTCAGCATGGACTATTCATTGTGGCTGCTTCCAGATGCTGGGTGAGGTAACTCAGCAGGCTAATGCACCTATTACAGAGACATGCGAGCATGCGCCATGCGGGCCTTGCTGCTGCCAGAAGCTGGGTGGAATAGCTCAGGGGTATAATTCACGTACCTCAGATATCTACAGGCTTGCACTTTGCAAATCTGGTTGCAGCTAAAGGCCTAGTGCTATAGCCTGGCGGCATGATGCACCTACAGCCAAAATCTGTGAACATACATCTTGCATGTTAGGCTGCTTCCAGAGGCATTAGGTTTGCATGATGGAAGAGATTAATTTTCATGCGTCAGTGGTCTACAAATAATATTAAGGAAGTATGTGTTGCTTACTGAAGGAAACATGTAGCTCTGAGTTGCTGTTATACACTGATGCTATTATTCAATTCAATTCAATGAGGGTTTTAAGGTAGCTATTATTTTTCAATAGATCATTTAAGCTTTTAAAACACTTGTCATCTGTTCTTTGAGACTGGGAAGTAGGTGTTTTATTAAAAGTGAAGTATTTATTAACAAAGCTACCTGAGTAAAGCACCTAATACTGCCATCTGTTTATTATCTGCAGGTCATTTGCTCAGATTCCAGCAGGACTTACTCAATCTTTCATTTTTCAAAGGGTATAAAAAGAGCGGCAATGTAGACTTGGCAATCACAGCTGTACAGAAAAATGTTCTATGGAACTAATTTTAGGTAACAATATAATACAAATGGCTATTCTGAAAGGTAACTTACACTTGTGAGTAATTTACACGTCTAACTTTGCTCTTACACTTTTGAGTAACTTAACTTTTCTTAGCTATTCACAAAATCAGAAAGAAAAGTTACAGAAAAAGGGAGATTTACACATCTTCACCCCCCTGAAAAAGGGGGTTGGTCCCTAACTTATGAGTGTAAGTTACTACTAAAAATCACAGTAGTAAGACTAGCACCTACCCCTGGTAGTGCAGCACTATTCCTTAGAGATAGTGGAGGCAGGGACCTAACTGTAAACCCGTAATTTTTTTTGTTAATTTGCATTAAATTATTTAAAATATATAAATAATTAGAATTTAATGTTTAAAAATGGTCTACATTTTTTATTTATAAAATATTTTAGTAAACATTTTCCTTTTAAAAATGATGTAACAAACCATTTTATTAAATATAATAAATCACTTTTAATTCATTGTATATAACACTATAATATGTATTAATGTATATTAAAATGTTTAACTTCAGGTGGGAATTTATTTTTTAATTTAAACGTAAGAATGTTTTTAAAATCTAATTTAATATATTTACATAAATTAAAGATTAATTGCTAAATTTTGTTATTAGTGTTGTAGCATTTTTTCTTTTGTTCTACTTTTAAAATAAAGATATGAAATTAATTTACATTAATATTTAAAATAACAATATTTTTAGAAAGATTTTCCAAGGTTAATTAACTCTTTTACTTTTCACTAAACTTTACCATAGGGAGACTGTGCAGTTGAATGGCGATCTCTGCGCGGTAAAGTATAGGAAAAAGAGGTCAGATCGATAACTAACGAGAAAAATAAGTGCCACATCCTTTTGTATGTGTCGTTTGCACGACTACTAAATAAGGCAGCCAGCCAGGTCAAAGCTTTTTCAAAAAACAAAAAATGTTTTACCATGTGGCACGGCATCAGGGATGCCAAGCTGTGTGGGTATAACCATTGGCTAAGCCAAATAGCTATTAATGGCAAGAAATACTGGCTTTGTAAATGCTTGCTTTAATGAGTATTTAAACTATGACTCATGTTCAGTGAAGCTTCCCTACTGCTTTCTCTGAAGCATCACGTACCTAATGCCTCTCTTCAAGCGGGATGGCCTATCCTCTTGTTGGGTTCTATATCTTAAGTAGTATATGTTCCATATATTGGAACCTGTTAATGGGCAGTGTTCTTTGTTCCCACAGTCCATCAGACATCTAATGTTTCAGGTATCTGATAAATGACATTATCCAACCACATAACTCACAGAACCCTCTTTGGCAGTATGAGGCCTAAGTATTGCCAAGACCAGTACTACTCTCCTCCTTTCCACTGCTGATGCTTCCAGTTGAGCCTGTGGGTACCACTTCAGTGCCTGGATTGAAGTTTCCAGATCTTCCCCAGAAGCCTGCCTTTTCCCAGAGTCTGTTCTGTCTTGAGAGGTTGCCTATTTCACATTCATAAAAAAGACCACCCTGCTGTATTCCATCCGTAGTCTTTATCTCTTGAGGTCCTTCTGGCATCTGCTTCTATACAGCCTGCCCCGCTGGTCTTGGGACAACATGCGGGGAGGGTCAGCATGGCTCAGATATTCTTTTCTCGAAGTCCAAATCCTATTTCTGGGGCTCATTTTCTGATCTTTGTCTTTCATCTCTTACCTTTCAGGCCAACTACAAGCCTCAGAGTCTTTCCCCATTTTCCTCTAGTTGTACTTTCGTTTGATTAAAACCTCATGCAAGAACTCACTTTTGGGAAATTTCCCTAAGAACTGGCAGGTGGCTAAAGCTGCCGGCCAAGCCAATCCAGCACTCAAGTGGACCTGTCATTTTTGGCCTTTTGACAACTGGGTTCACTTTTAGGGGTTCAAGTGGAGGTGGTGGTCTACCAAGGGGCTCCAACAAATAGGGGAAGCTGAGGAAAGTTGGCCACCGGCAGCACGGGCTGAGGCGAGCCCACTGTCTACATTGAACCAGAAGCTGGTTACAGCCCGTGAGCTCAAGCAAGTAAACCACACTGAGGAGGGATGGTGGAGTTTGCTGCCCCTTTTTTGGGAACTGGTCGGCTTCCCGACACTCTGGACCCATCTAGAGCACAAAATCTGAGTACAGACAACAATGAAAACCCATATCACTGTGAAAAATATTATAAATGTATATGGCATAAAAACTATGATGAACGTGATCTGAATGCAATCGTAAAATTTAATAAAGACTAAGGGGGTTATTCTAACTTTGGAGGAGGTGTTAATCCGTCCCAAAAGTGACGGAAAAGTGACGGATTTACCACCAGCCGTATTACGAGTCCATTATATCCTATGGAACTCGTAATACGGCTGGTGGTATATCCGTCACTTTACCGTCACTTTTGGGACGGATTAACACTCCTCCAAAGTTAGAATAACCCCCTAAATATTAAAAAAACTGTGGGATATAATGAAAAGTAATAATATATGGGTTAGCAGCAGAATGTTATCAATAGATAATGATACTTTCTAACACGTGAAACAATTATACTCCCAATTACAATTTTACAGTTCTGTAACTACTGAAAAAGTGAAACACCATCTGAAGTACTTCACAAATTACAACGTTTCAAACTAGATAATCACAAACCTTTGTAACAAGAGTGTAGTCAAATAGAAAATAAAATTAATCAAGAGAAAAGACGAAACAACGGAAAAGACAACTAACCCACGTGGAAAAATTCATAAGAAAACAAACACAACATTTAAAAAGGAAAAAAAGACTTATATGTCATCTATATAAAAGTTCAGGAATAACAAGAGTCATTTCAAGAATCACCGCAGACAAATTCCAACTACCTGCTCACCACCTGATGAGCTTAAACTATGCAGAACTCAGCCTTAATTCTGCCAATCACTATATTTGATCAGCGAAGACCACTTCAATCTACAAGTCTGTATAATATAAGGTAAATAACCAATACAAACCATAAATTAATAGACTCGTGAGCAACCATAAAGAGCCTTACATTCATCTCACCTAAATCTCTCATATTGTCATCAAGTTATGATCATTCACTTGTAACTCTTAAAAAGCTTTTGAGTTTCCTCTTCGTATTAATCCATATTTAATAAAAAATTTATAAACCCCTCATTACATATATTAGAGAATCTTAAATCATTAAAGTACAAATCTAACTGCACAATAACCTAAAATATTAATCTCTGTATTTATATGCCTGGGATTCAAGCAATGGAATGCCTTGCAGCGACACAGCCTTATGGCTTCCATAAGAGACCAACCAATCCTGTTGTTATAGCGACTATTTAAAGTTTCATTTTCCCTCCAGTTCTTGATCACATGGTCTGTGACTGAAAATGCTGAAACACCCCAAAAACGCTACCGGCAATACCCCCAAAAGTGCCTCAATATTGTGCGTGGCACGTTCTCTACAGATTTACGGTAAATGAATCTCCCTCTTGAACCAAAAACTCATTATTCCACAGCGTTCCAATTTAAATATTGTGTGTCTTTACTGAAATGCAATTTATTATATAAAAGTCCGAACACCCAAAAATATGCACCTTATAAAATGACTGAAAAACAACTACCATTTAAAAAAACACAAACCAATGTAAATTACAGTCCTACTGCCTTCCTCGTGTATAACTTCATCGTGAATTTGTGACATTTGACGCACATAGCCTTCGGTCTCAGACCACACCCCATCTTTTTAAAACAAAATGTTGGTGATGCAGGGCCCTCACAAGAATCTTCCTGAGGGAATACCATGGAACCACATGGTGGGGGGAAGTTGTGGCGGCCCCTACAGGACTACACCAAACCCAAAGAATTTTGCAGGACCCAGGGCCAAAGCTAAGAGTGTCCTTACCCTGGCCCTTTAAGTAGTTGTGTTTGTGTCTTTCTTTAGCACTCTTCAGACCATAAAATGCAGCCATAGGGCCAACCACAAGGGGTCCCACACTCCAGCAGAAAAGCATACAGCTGCAGCTCAGAGTACATTACAAAATATGGTCGGTTCTTGAGGGGGTCATGTATTTAATGACCCAGGAGACTTACTGCAATGTTCTTGGAGGAGCTGCTGTGCTACCTGCAGCCCTCCACAACATTTAAAAATGCTTTGTGGTGCTCCCTGCCTCTTCTATGGGCACCACAAGGATGAAATAATGCCTATAAAATGTGCTTGCAGTGCATTATGGGGCTCTTCATGAAAGGAGCAGTAAATATGAAATGAGTAGCTACTCCAATGTTCATATTCGTGCCAAGTTTTATTTTATTCATTGTTTATTTATTTTTTTGGTGTGCCAGTCCCATCTGGCACCCCCAAGAACAGTGACAAACGCTGGGGTCTCAGGGGGAAGTACAAGGCCCTGTAGCCCTACCGGCTTCGTGCACACCTGCCAGCTATACTTTTGTTTGCATGGGGGTTCTGTTTCCACCAGGGCATCCAACAACTTTAAAATGTTGGGGGTTGCGGGGAAGGACCCTGGTTGCTGCAAGCCTGCCAGCTCCCCAGCAAGCACCCATTCTGGGTGACTCAGGAGCCGGAAATCTTTTTGTTCGTTGGTGCAACAGTCCCACCGACAACAAAGAGAGCCCTTGGCAGCTGTAGGGGGTTGGGAAGGGGTGCACAGGGAGAAGCTTTTGTTTGTGCTCCAAACCTATGTTCCCTAGCCGGGAGAGTGCAGGCAGGGAATGTACCTTTCTGTCCCCTACCTATGCTCTCCCGGGCAGAGAATAACATAGGGCCAGATTTACAAGGCCCTTGCGCCCCTCAGTGCCACATTTGCGGCAACATTTTTGCCAGAAATGTGACACTAACGGATATTACCATAGTGCCATATTGACAGGGTGGCACAAACTAGGTTTGTGGCAACTTGTAAACCCTTTGTGCCACATTGTGCATAATATATGCATGATGTATGAAGAGGGGGCATTCCCTCGTTAGAGGGTCGCTAAAAATGGCCCAATGGAATCTACAAGATTCCATTGCACCGTTTCTAGCCTCTTTTATAACACCTGCTTAAAGCAGGCATTAAAATGAGGCTCCCATTGATTTCAATGGGCCTCTTAATACTATACTGGATTAGCGTCATTTTTTTAATGCTAATCTAGTACAGCGTTACAATAGCATTAAAAAATGACGCTATTGCCCCTTACATGCGCCATGGTGTGCAGTATTGTAAATAAGGCGCTACCATAATCGTGTTAGGGGACGCAAAGGGTCCACAGGAAAAGTGATGCACCACTTTCTTGTAAATATGCCCCATAGTGTTGTGGTGAACGGTATCCCGAGGACACTGCCTGACATCAGGACTGAATAGTGTTATGCTATATCGATTTGTATATCACACTGATCACCGTTGAGGGCATCCAGGCACTTGGGAAGCTGTGTAGGAGTGTGGTTCCCGTGGAGTTATTCGAATAGCCAGGTATTCAGCTTCTTGCAGAAATGCCAGAAGTGAGGAGGAGGCTCTGATGTGTTGTGGGAGGTCGTTCTGTGTTTTGGGTGAGATGTAGTAGAATGAGTGGCCCCCTGGTTTGCTTTTATGAATGTGGGGGATGTGTGCGAGTGAGAGTGAGGCTGAGCGTAGGTGTCTGGCAGGCTGGTGAAAGTGTGTGCAGTTGTTCATGTATGTGCAATGCTATGTATATAGGTGCGAGGAGTTTGAATTAGCTGCGCTTGTGAATGGGGACCCAGTGGAGGTCCCTGAGGTGGGGAGGGATGTGGGTGCAATGTGGGAGGTTCAATATGAGTCTTGCGGTGGTGTTCTGGATGGTCGGAAGTCTGTGTAGTACCTATTTGGAGATTCTGGCATTGAATGCATTGCTGTAGTCAAGTCTGCTTTTGATGAGTGCTTGTGTGATGTGGAAGCAGGCACCACTCACTGGATTGACTTGTGCCATCATGTTCTGCTTGTCATTCAGGATGATCCCCAGATTTCTGGCAAGGTTGGTGGGTATTGGTGTTGGTCCTAACTCTGCCGGCCACCGGCTAGCGTCCCACGAAAAGGCCATGTTTCCGAGGACCAGTACTTCCATCTTGTCAGAGCTGAGCTTTAAGAAGTTGGTTCTCATTCATTCTGCTACCATCGTCGTGTATGTGGCAAAGTTGGCTCTGCTGGTGGTTGTCTTGTCTGTCAGGAAGAGGATTAGTTTTGTGTCATCGACGTATGAGATGAGGGTGATGCCTTTAGATTGGATGATGTTGGCGAGCGGAGTCATATAGACATTTAACAGGGTAGGGCTAAGAGATGATCCCTGAGGGACTCCACAGATCAGGATCTTGGTCTCTAATGTGAAAGTAGGCAATCTGACTTTTTGGGTTCTTCCAGTGACAAAGCAGCATATCCAACTGAGTGCAGGTTCTTGGGGGCCCGGTTTGTGAAGTTTCTAATGAGTGTGTTGTGGGCGACAGTGATGAATGCCCTGGGAGGTCGAGCAGGATGAGGGTTGCTGTTTCTCCTCGGTCCAAGGTGGTCCAGCAGATGGTGGTATTCCAGGTGGGTTGTGAGCTGCTTGTGGATGGCCTTCTCTATCACTTTGGCTAGTAAGGGAGTAGAGAGATAGGACGGAAGTTGCTCATTTGGCTCAAGTCAGCCGATGACTTCTTGAGGAGGGTGTTGATCAATGCATGCTTCCAGTCTTCCGGGTTACAGGAGCAGCCTTCTTGTAGGGTGTTAAATGCTTGACCCCAGTAGTCTCCACATGAGATGTGAAAAAAACATAGATTCCACAACAAAAAACAACCAAAGTTTCATCTTTATTTAAATATCTCCCAACACAAATTTTAACCTGTACTAAATCCCACTGTCAAACACTACACCCTTATATACTGGTACCGAAGTAAGATAGTAAATGATTCCATACGTACAATATATTGTAAGTCAATTTAAAGGGTTTAGGGACTGAATACAGGTCAAAGTTTTGGGGGGGATAATTATTTGATTCTGTAACAGAATATCGTGTAAAACAATATCAACTCACCAAAATATTGTCAAAAAATGGTTACAAAAATATTGCCATTCTGTACTTAATAAAAAATACAAATATTAATGACAACAAATATTGTTGTCAAAAATATCTAAATTTAACAATATAGAGCACACAAATATCAAAATATTGTCTATTTATTTAAATATATAAACAATATCAAAAATGTCAAAACACACAATATTGACTACAATAATATTGTGAATAATATAGCGAAAAATAAGGAACAAATATTTTAAATCATAAACTCTTTTATAGATTAAATAAATATAAAAAATAACAAAAAATAAACTATACAAACAATAATAATACATTAAAACATACATAAAATTATTTACATATTTAATTGTGTTCACAATACATTTACTATTAAAAGTAAAGACATTTTAAAAAATCAAATATTAGTACAAGAAAATAAATATTACAACACACATTAAAAATATAAAAAATAAATTTGTTGCGTATAATATATCAATAATACAACAATTTGGAGGCATGGCCAACTGCCAACTAAGATGGCGTTTTTCTGGAGCAGCTCCCACTCTTCTTTGGCCTAATCCCTCCTCCATCTGCTAAAATAGCCATTGCTCGAGGGGAGCAGCTCTAGAATCTCAGAGCTGCTCACTGCAAGGATACCATGCAACTAAATTTTGGCATTTGGGTTGACTCATTGGTGCTGGCGGGGCGCGGCCTATAGTGCAGCATGGAGCAGCGGCCTCCAGTGAGCGCGTGCTGGCTGCTATACTCCAGGACGTGGAGGCAGAACTACGTCATGGAGCCCCACCGGGCGTAAAGTAAGCCTCCTGACATTGGCAATGTTAGTAACAGCCCCCATCACCCTTCCAAAGTGGATTCTGATCATAACCACCTTGGCGAATACTAATGCTACGTGCTCAGGGAGTGGCCGGATGCCTCAGGCTCACGCATCTCAGCCAGCACAGTGATCTGGCTGGTGGTGTACAGAGTGAAACTGATCGCAGCAATACTTAGAGCTGCCATCCCAGTGGAGCTCCCCACTGCGGCAGGCACTGACACGGCACACTTTGACCGACTGGGAACCGGTGAAAGTGCTGTGCAGTGAGTAGGGCCAGCAGTGAGCAGTGAGACATTATCTTTGCAGCCTCAGCAGAGGTGTGTCAGAAATGCCACTCAGGCAAGACCTCAATGAAAGGACCTCAACCATGGCAGTATGAGAAAACTAGGTGGGGACCCAGTGCTTGCCTTGTGATTTGCATCCACAGCAGGGAATTGGTGTGGGGCCTACCTCTTACCACCTATGGAACTGCGCTGCCCAATTGTGCCTGTAATTGTCTAGAAGGTGCCTGACATGTGCCCCGCTCTTAGCAGTAAGTGCGAGGGAGCCAGAGGTGTCTTACCTTCCTTTGCATGGGAAGCTTTGCCAATACAGGCCACTCTATGCTACTGTGTTGACCCTGGTGTTAGAGACAGGGGTTTGGCTCTCGCACCACTGCTCCACCCAAAGAACTGGAGCTGCACACTCTTCTCATAGGCACTGGTAAACATATGAATAGCCATGATCCTTCTTCTTGACTTCTTGAGGGACGAGGGGGAGTGAGCCTCGGAAAAACTGACAGGCCGCGAGGTGCACTCCTGATACCTCAGGCAGCGACTACCATTGGGGACCTCTCCCTTCCTCCCAGCTCAGGTGTTTACCTAGTTCCATTGTGAATCAACTACCATGGATCCACAAATAATGACTGGGGGCAAGGAAACTTGAGGTGCCCATCAAACCAAGCTGGATAGATTTACTCTCCCCAAAGACACATCCACTGGAGCAGAGCCCAATGATCTGTCAGCTCCTACAACTCCAGAGGCCTCCAAGACTGAAACTCTCACTCTCTAGGATATTATGACAGTTGTCCAGGAGGTGCGAACTCCATGGAAGTCAGAATTTACTCTGTTTCAAATGAAGTTACCCTGGTGAGAGCAGACCTCCGCAAGTTGGGAAATCAGATGAAGGAGGTTGAAGACTCAATTGTTACCCTCAAGACTGACATGAAGGCCATCCTGACCCAAGTCAGAGAGTTATCTGCTTCCACAAGAGCCCTGGGGTCGAAGCTTGGAGACTACGAGGGCTGTTCGAGGCTCAATATTGTCCGAATCATCGGGGTCCCTGAGAGAGCAGTGGGGTAGGCAGTTGATCTCTTTGTGGAGGACCTGGTTGTCAACATTTTGCAGTCCAGGGGCCTGTACAAATTCTTTTCAGTGGAGCGGGCCCACCGAGCCCCAGGATTCCACCCTAAACCGGGAGCACCACCACAACCTATCATAGCTCGCATTTTTACCTATCTGTTCCAAGATGTCATACTACAAACAGCCTCCAGTGCCCCACCGCTTTTCTAAGAAAACATTAAAATTACCTTCTTCCCAGATTTTTACACACAATGTTCAGAGAATGAGGTGCAGTTCTTTGGATGTCAAACAAAGCTATGAGAGACAGTGAAATTAAATACTCCATGCTTTTCCAGGCAAAACTGCGAGTGGCTGCGGAGCGTAAGACCTCGTATTTTACAAATCCTACTGAGGCATGGCACTGGCTGGAGCCCAAATAATGGATCTCAACCTCTATCAAACCCCAGGCAACAACGGAGCAGTCCTCACGAATGGACGGCGCTGAGCGACTGCCAACTCTCAGCTCTGGAGCAGCTCCCCATAGAAATAATCCCCTTGGACTCCATTTGCCTAAAGACCCCGTAGTGCCTGCCAGCAGCTGTGAACAGATCGCAATTTACGTACAAATTTCACTTGTTATGAACGCTGCGACTGAATTGCCTTGCAAACGTTGTCCTTATTGTCCACCCTATCATGATTTGCAGTCACTATGGACAGATGAGAGACTTCAACTAAGGACGCATTATAGCAGCAACATTCTTCCTGTTCAGGTGGAGGAAGGATTTATGGGAGTCCTCTTGGCGTTGGTCTCTGCCAACTACTGTTGATTATGTGGTTTTTGGGCGACAGGTACTCTACAAAGTTAGCGGGGCAGGCATTTCTAGGTCCTTTATGCAAGGAGGCAGGGTGGGGGGACTGGTTTGGGGTTTTGTTCTTTTGATTTATTCAGTTTTTGTTATATTGTTCTGGTAGCACCCTCACATTGACGCTCCCTCCTTTCCCACACGTGGGGCTTCCTGCCCATCCTTTAGACCAGTGGTTCCCAACCTTTTGACATCTGTGGACCCCACTTTATCATTACTGAGACCCGGGGACCCCCCACTGAACAATTATTGGAATCCGAGGAACCCCTATTAAGTCAATACTGAAAGCTGGGGACCTTATCCGTTAATATAATTTAATTTTCTAAGCAGTCATGGACCCCCTGAGGAGGCTTCGCGGACCCCCAGGGGTCCCCGGACCACAGGTTGGGAACCACTGCCTTAGACCCTTCCTCTGCAACAAGTGAAACACATCCTCAGCAAGTAGATCCCATATCCATATGGTCACCAGATTGACTGCTTCACACATCAAGATTTTATCCTGGAACATTAAGTCTGGGAGATAATATTAAAAGAGGAGTGGTGCTGACACCGAGCCGCAGACATGGTCCACCTTCAGAGGACTCACCTCCATGGAAATACCTACAGAGCACTGGACAAGTGGGGGTTTAAAATGTTGGCCCTCACAGGTTATACCAGTGGTTCTAGAGGGGTGGACATCCTGGTGCGCTAATTGCTACCACTCCTCAAACACAACACCTGGACAAGATACATTGGGGAGTACTTTCTGGGACATGAAAATGTCATCCGATTAATATTGTTGCAGTGTTTGCCGAACCATGATTGCATGAGGCCGCATTTACTGCCCTCAGCACCATCCTTCACCTACCCGATGGGGACCCACTAATGGGGAGGATTTCAATGAGGCACTCAGCCCCATGCTTGACTGTTACCCCCCCCCAACAAAGCAAGCTGGATCCTCCTGTCCGATTTACTTACGGCTCTAGGTTAGGTTGACACATGGTGTACCCATGCCCCAGCAGCACAATACATCTTCCATTTAGACGCACATTGGAGTCTCTCTCCAAGTGACTAAGTTTTCACTCTGGGACGCTCTCACCATTTCTTTAAGGAAATCCGACAGTTGGCCAGGGGTATTTTGGATCATTCCTCGGTTTGGGCAACGTACAGTCTTCCAGACCATTGAGATGGTAGACACATCACACTTACCCCCTAGTACCTCAAAATCCCCCATATCCTTGGGGGCCTCCGTGACACCATAGAGAACTATTTCACAGAGAACATGGGTTCAGTGGATTCCCCGCAAACTCTTTGGGAGGCATACAAGGCAATTATCAAAGGCCAGGGTCTTTTACTGACTGCAAGCCATAAGAAGGACAAAAGGTCCGGTGTGGAGTCACTTGAGCAAGTTAGAAACTACGCTCACTGACCCAGAAAAAAAGACCTCTCATTAGGTGAGGAATCCACAGGTAGTTGTATCCATCTGAAAATACCTATACGAGGTAAGAGATGGAGCTGGGCGACCTCTGGCCTGGCTTGACAGGAGAGAGAGTGCAAACGGCTGGGTCTTGGAAATCTTCGTTGATACAGGAGGGCGGGTGAAAGATAGACGTGCAGTGACGAACGCTTTCGCAACCTGCAATGAACGCCTATACTCCCCAGCACTTGTAACCTCAGCAGAGGAGTCACACAAACTTCTGGCAGATATTATCCTTCCAGAACTTTCACATTCAGATAGGGTGCTTCTGGAGCAAGAACTCACTGAAGGAGGAGCTAGTGCAGGCCATTCGTGATCTAAACTCCAGTAAAGTGATGGGCCAAATGGCCTGCCTATTGACCTCTACAAATTCAAGGCTCCTATATTCACCCCTCACCTCCTGTGAATGTTTCAGGAAAGCCGAGACTTGTGTTCCTTGCCCAGGGACCAAAGACTGGCCAGTATAGTTGCAATTCATGAAGACAGCAAACCAGCGGACGACTGCTCCTCATGTAGGCCCATTTCACTATTAAACGCTGAAATTAAAATGTTGGTGATAATATTCGCATCACAACTAACACCGGTTATCAAGATGCTGGATCATCTAGACCAACCAGACTTTATGCCCCGTCGGAATACTTATGACGCCTACATGGCATGCCGGGTCGTACTGCTGATCTTTGGGAAGATGCCCTGGAGCTCTCACTTGACGCACATATGGTGTTCAGCACAGTCAAATGGCCTTTTATGTTTAAAGTGCTGGCTAGGATGGACTTGGGCCCATGCTTCATGGTGTGGGTATGGTTCTTCTATACCAGGGTTCTGCAAAGTCGGTCCTGGAGAGCCGGGTCCATGCCAGATTTTTAGCATATCCACATTTTGAAAAAATGTAGATTTCTGAAACATCTTTTTTCTAAATGTGGCTATGCTAAAAACCTGGCATGGACCCGGCTCTCCAGGACCGACTTTGCAGAACCCTGTTCTATACCAACCTTCTGACCCAGGTAATAGTGAATGGAGGCACATCCTAAGTATTTCAGCTCCAACGTGGTACCAGAGAGGGATGCCCACTGTCCCCTTTGATCTTTGCCCTGATCCTGGAGCCCTTCGTGGCCTGGATCAGGCAAGACCCTCTAGTGCAAGGCCTGCGGTGGTTAGCCGATTGGGAAGACAAAGGGGGGTCATTCTAATCCTGGCGGTCGGTGTTAAAGCGGCGGTCAAACCGCCAACAGGCTGGCGGTAAAAAAAATGCAATTCCGACCCTTGCGGAAACCGCCAACAGAGACCGCCACTTTAACACACCGCCCGCCACGGCGGGACAAACAAACAGCGCGGCGGTCACCGCCAACAGACAGGCGGGAGACAATGTACCGCCCACCCTATCACAACCCACCAATCCGCCACCTTTTCCGGGGCAGTAGCTCCGCCGATAAAAACACGGCGGAAACAGCCATTTCAAACGGAAAACGCTCACCTCCATACACCCCACGAGGAATCTGGACAGCATGGAACCCGAACTACACATCCTACCAGCCATTGTCTTCCTGCTCCTCTACCAGGAGCATGAACGCCGGCGCAGAAGACAACGGTGAGTACTGCACCTACGACACAGGGGAGGGGGAGGCAAAAAATTACGGGGACACACATATGCGACACACCCACCCTCACCCTCACCCACAACCACTACAACACACACATCAATGCATAGCAACACATCACAGTTACACCCCCAAACTCCCCGGAAGAATGCAAAGGCAAAAGGAAATGATTATAAATATAGAATTATATTGTAAGACTGAGTATAAAATATATCACACATCTATAACTTTATATACATAAATTGTCCAGTCCGATATGTCTATCAGCCATTGTTCGCAGGCCACTGGGCCAAAACACATGGGCAAAGCCCACACAGGATACCTACCTCCAACGGAGAGAACACTGCAGGGGCATCGGATAGGAAAACTACAGGCACCTCAGGGGGAAGGGAAGGAGGGGCACCTCAGCCAGATGAGTCCACGACGCCAGATCCACGAGGGGCCTCCATGGCCACTGTGCCATCCTGGGGAGTGCAAAGCCACAGTCTCACAAGTCTCTACAGTGGGTGGGTTGCCCACTGTGCCATCCTGGGGAGTGCAAAGCCACAGTCTCTCAAGTCTCTACAGTGGGTGGCTTGCCCACTGCCATATCCTGGGAAGTGCAAAGCCACAGTCTCTCAAGTCTCTACAGTGGGTGGCTTGCCCACTGCCATATCCTGGGGAGTGCAAAGCCACAGTCTCTCAAGTCTCTACAGTGGGTGGGTTGCCCACTGTGCCATCCTGGGGAGTGCAAAGCCACAGTCTCTCAAGTCTCTACAGTGGGTGGCTTGCCCACTGCCATATCCTGGGGAGTGCAAAGCCACAGTCTCTCAAGTGGATAACAGTCTCCACTGGTACTGGAGGGGGACTAGTGCCCAGAGAGCTTCGTGCAGCCCTGCCCAACACAGATGCGGGCCTGCCCCTTCCGCCAATGGGCCAGTGGTGCTTGAGATGAAGGGCCCAGTTCAGCGGTGCTTGAGATGAAGGGCACAGTTCAGCGGTGCTTGAGACGGCAGTGCCCAGCGGAGCGGTGCTTGAGATGAAGGGCCCAGTTCAGCGGTGCTTGAGACGGCGGTGCCCAGCGGAGCGGTGCTTGAGATGAAGGGCCCAGTTCAGCGGTGCTTGAGACGGCGGTGCCCAGCAGAGCGGTGCTTGAGATGAAGGGCCCAGTTCAGCGGTGCTTGAGATGAAAGGCCCAGTTCAGCGGTGCTTGAGACAGCGGTGCCCAGCGGAGCGGTGCTTGAGATGAAGGGCCCAGTTCAGCGGTGCTTGAGATGAAGGGCCCAGTTCAGCGGTGCTTGAGACGGCGGTGCCCAGCGGAGCGGTGCTTGAGATGAAGGGCCCAGTTCAGCGGTGCTTGAGACGGCGGTGCCCAGCGGAGCGGTGCTTGAGATGAAGGGCCCAGTTCAGCGGTTCTTGAGACGGCGGTGCCCAGCGGAGCGGTGCTTGAGATGAAGGGCCCAGTTCAGCGGTGCTTGAGACGGCGGTGCCCAGCGGAGCGGTGCTTGAGATGAAGGGCCCAGTTCAGCGGTTCTTGAGACGGCGGTGCCCAGCGGAGCGGTGCTTGAGATGAAGGGCCCAGTTCAGCGGTGTTTGAGACGGCGGTGCCCAGCGGAGCGGTGCTTGAGATGAAGGGCCCAGTTCAGCGGTGCTTGAGACGGCAGTGCCCAGCGGAGCGGTGCTTGAGATGAGTGTCCTGGTCAGTGGATCCGGCCCAGGCATGGATGTCACTCGCCACCTGACATGTGGCTGGCGGGCCTTCCTGCCCATCTGTCTGGTGGCTTGCGGGGCCCTCCTGGGCTGCAGTTCTCGGCCTGTGGGTGTCCTCCTGCCCACCTGGGACGTGGCTTGCGGGGCCCTCCTGGGCTGCAGTACCGGGCCTGTGTGTGTCCTCCTGCACACTTGGGATGGGGCTGGTGGGGCCCTCCTGGCCAGCTGGCCTGCTGCCGGACTTGTCGGGCGTGCTGCCCTTCCCACCCTTCCCTTCACGCTTGTGGCCCTTTCCCACCTTTGGCGGTGTGCCAGGTGGCACCCCACTTCCTGACGGAGCCAATGTAGGGATTTTGGTCCCTGGGGTCTTTGGTCGCTCGCGCCGGGCACTGGCAATCTTAGGATGCTTTTCCGGTGGTGGGCTGGCCGTGCCTTGGCTCCTAGCTGAACTGGATGCCCTTGAGGGTGGGGGACTCCACAGTCCATGGACAACAGTCTTCACAGGTCCCGGTTTTGTGGTGGCTGAGGTGCTGATTGGAGTCTTATGAGATGGAGGGGGTGGGGGAGTTGTTGGAAAGAGGTTAAGGTTGGCAAGGAAAAGCAATTTGGAAAGAGAGGGACGGGTAGGTGTAGTGGGTAAGGGAGTGGAGGATGTGGTTGTAGGAGTGTGAAGTCTGGTGTCTTTGGGTGCAGGTGCTTGGGCTGGAGGCTGTCGTGAGGTGGATGGCTGTTGGGTGGGTGACTGCCTGCGTTTGTGTAGTTTGGAGGAGAGGGTGACAGACACACTTGGAGAGGACACAGGGGACGTGTAAATGGTAGTGGGGGTGGTGACTGCACGTGTGCGGAGTGTTCTGGTGGGTGTGCTGGTGATGGACGTAGTGGCTGAAGATGTTGTGCATGCAAGTGTGAGTGGAGACGTCACAGGTAGGGAGGAGGGAGACGAGGAGGAGGGGGACACAGTGGAGGCAGTGGCTGTTGGTATGTCTGCATGTGGATGTTGCTTGTGTGAATGCTTGTGTGATGTGTGGTGCTTATGTCTGGATGATCTTCCCTTGGGTGTTGAGGTGTGTGCAGGCTGGTCTGTAGGTGTGTCTGGGATAGGCAGAGGTACCTTGGATTGGGTCTGGGTGGAGGAAGTTGGAGAGGGGAGGCTAGAGACAGGGACAATTGCTGCCGTCAGTGCTGAGGCCAGAGCGTTGAACGATCGCTGATGGGCAGCCTAACCCGAATGAATGCCCTCCAGGTATGCATTACTCTGGTGCACCTCTCTTTGTACACCCTGGATGGCATTCAAAAGGGTAGACTGCCCAACAATGATGGTCCTTAGGAGGTCAATGACCTCCTCACTGAGGGCAGCAGGGGTGACAGGGGCAGGGCCTGAGGTGCCTGGGGCGAAGGAGATGCCCACATTCCTGGGTGAGCGGGCACGGGGCAAACGCTGAGTGGCTGCTGGGAGGGCGGTGCTGGTGCGCTGGGTGGCGGCTGTACCTGTTGTTGCGGGGAGCACGGATGTTGCCGCCACCACAAGGGAGCTCCCTTCAGAGGACGAGTCGCTGTCACTGACATCAGCACGAGTCCCCGCTGTGGAGCTCCCCTCGCCCTCCGTCTCACTGGTGAAATCCGAGTCAGTTGCATGGCCCGCCATGGCCATGTGAGATGCAGCTCCCTCGTGCTCTGATGCCACTTCTCCTCCGCCTGATGATGCTAATGCACACATGAACAGGAAGACCACAAAAAAGGGGGGGAGGAGAAATAAAGACATGTTGAGTGCATGGATTACCGCTACTGTTGGCGGACAAGACAGACACAGAAGCCCCCTGCACTACGCCGCGCACTTGGGGTCCACTGCGCAATCCGTGGGACATGGCCTACAAGCCTATGGACGACAACTGCACACATAGATGACACAGGGCCATGGATACCTGTACTTGGCACCCTACAGAGGTGGGGGGTGGGGGCACAGGGCCATGCCTTACGGAGGGGCCTAGCCTACAGAAATCGCCCTGGCCTAGGGATACCCACAGCCCTCCTCCCCCACCCAGACACCTCCACTGCGCGCAAAGTCAGCAGAATGTATTTGTACTCACCCCCTTGTGTCTGCTGTGATGTCCTCACGCGCCCATCCGAATCGGGGTAGGCCACCGCCAGGATCCGGGACATCAGGGGGGTCAAATGACGACTGGCACCCCTCCAACGTTGGGAGACCATCCCCAGCTGAGCCTCCGCCGTCTTCCTGCTCCCGTGTCGGATGTCCTCCCACCTCTTCCGGCAGTGGGTGCCCCGTCTGTTGTGGACCCCCAGGGTCCGGACGTCCTTGGCGATGGCACGCCAAATCGCGACTTTCTGGTGGGCGCTGACCTATGTGACATGTACAGGGAAAGAAAAATTGTCATCACCTTCTGCATGCTCGATGTGAGTGGCCCCCCATCCCCACCCTTGCCATGTGGCACATGCTCTCATCTGTCGTTTGATGCATGCCTCAATCGCTCCCCTCCCCACCATCTTTCATCCACCCGACTCAATCCAGGCATTGCCCACTAAGCATGGTCCCAGTGTACTTACCTGTTGGTCTGGAGGACCGTAGAGTAGCGCATACAGGGGGAGGACCCCATCCACAAGTTTCTCCAACTCCTCCGCAGTGAAGGCAGGGGCCCTTTCCCCATTCGCTTGAGCCATTGTCTCTTCCAGACCGAGGTCACAGCAGCACTTGCAGTGTAGGTCCTCTCCTGTCGAAGATCAGGTATCGAGTGATTAAGCAGATAGAAAATGGCGGTCACCCCCGCGGCGGTGCGTACCGCGGCGGTGCGTACCGCGACCGCCGGCGCACATCGTCATTGGCTCCTGAAACCCATAGGGTTCAATGTTAACCAATGCGGCTTAGCGCCACGGTCTTCGACCGCCTACCGCCGCGGTGTGCCACGCCAGCGCATTGACCTCACATCCCACTGTCGCACTTCACAGGTCAGGCAGCCGCCATTTCAAGGGCCCACATGGCCTAATTACCAACTGCGTCACACATACCTAGGCCATGCACCAACACTCATACAAGCCATTCAATGCATTGGGAATCGTGCTATGTGCAAGCTGTGGTTACGTACCTGTGGGTTGCTTGACTCTGTGCTCGCTGTTGTCCTTCATAGGCACTGTCCGCTGGGACATGCGAGGAGATGGAGGAATCTTCCAGTGCACAGACCGCTAGTGGACCTGTCGACAATGGAGGAACGACATGTCATACTGACATACAGACTTGACCGAGCCACTATACAGGAACTGTGTGCCCAGCTGGAGCCAGACCTGATGTCACCCATCCGTCAACCCACAGGGATCCCCCCTCTAGTGCAGGTGCTGTCAGTACTCCATTTCTTAGCAAGTGGGTCATTTCAAACAACAGTGGCCATATCATCAGGGATGTCCCAGCCTATGTTTTCCAAGGTGTTGTCCAGAGTGTTGTCTGCCCTGCTGAAACACATGCGGAGCTACATCGTTTTCCCTGAGGTGGGGGATTTGCCTACAGTGAAGGGTGATTTCTATGCCCTTGGACATATCCCGAACATCATAGGTGCCATTGATGGGACACATGTTGCTTTGGTCCCCCCCAGCAGGAGTGAACAGGTGTACAGGAACCGGAAGAGTTATCCTTCGATGAATGTACAGATGGTGTGTTTGGCTGACCAGTACATCTCCCATGTTAATGCCAAGTTCCCTGGGTCAGTGCATGACGCCTACATCCTGCGGAATAGCAGCATCCCGTAATGTACTCACCAAAGAAGGTGTGCCAGATCATCGTGGCCTGCTGTATGCGTCACAACCAGGCTTTACGCCGCCAGGTGCCTTTTCTGCAGGAGGATGGTCCAGATGGTGGTGTTGTAGCAGCTGTGGAGCCTGTGGAGAGTGAAGAGGAGGACGCCGAAGAGGACGACATAGAGAACAGGAACACAGTAATACAGCAGTATTTTCAGTGACACACAGGTAAGAGTAGACACCGGCATATTACATTTACTTAAAGACTCCTACCTCTCTACTGTCTGACTTTTTCCCCCAGTGTATGCTAACTGTGTTGTGACTTTCCCTTCCGTTTTCAGAGCTGTGGGCCCCACTGCGTGGCATCTGCTTTGTTTCCCCATGGACTACAGCTGTGTGACAGCGGTTTGTTACCATCACAATGTGAATGAACATTTTGGCACGGTCATGTCTAATACATTTGTTCTAAATCACAGCCAGACTCCAGATTGTTTTGTGCAATAAGTGTTTTTATTCAAGTGCTCTATATTGGATGGGTGGTTGCAAATCGGTGAGGGGTGATGGTGGAGGATTGTCCATGGCAGAGTCCAGACTATCAGTTTCACAGGTGCATTGACCAAATGCCTGTGGGAAGTGGAGCAGGGGCAGTTTAAGGTTGGACAGGGTGACAATGTGGGACAGTGGGTTGACAATCAGGGCGGTATCCTTTGCTGGTGGGGGTCTTGACATCTTACTCTGTCTTCTTCCTGGATCTCAGGGCCCGCTTGCGGGTGGTTCTCCTTCTGCAGGGGGTGAGGTTCTGGTGGCCTGTTGGTCTTGTGTCGGGCCTCCTGTCCACTAGCGCCGGCGGAGGTGGTAGGCAGTTCTTGGTGCATGCTAGTGTCAGGGGCCCTTTGAGGTGCCACAGTGTCCCGCAATGTCGTGACTACCTCATTCAGGGCCACTACGATGGTACCCATGGCGGAACTGATGTTTCTTAGTTCCTCCCTGAACCCCATATACTGTTCCTCCTGCAGAAGCTGGATCTCCTGAAACCTGGCCAGGACCGTCGCCATTGTCTCCTGGGAGCGGTGGTATGCTCCCATGATGGAGGAGAGGGCCTCGTGGAGAGTGGGTTCCCTGGGCCTGTCCCCCCCTGTCGCACAGCAGCCCTCCCAGTTCCCCTGTTTCCCTGGGCCTCTGTCCCCGGGACCGTGTGCCCACTACCACTGCCCCCAGGTCCCTGTTGTTGTTGGGGTGGTGGGTTAGCCTGGGTTCCCTGTAGTGGTGGACACACCGCTGATTGGCGTGTCCTGGGGACAGAGGTATGGGCCCGCTGGGTGGGTGCTGTGCTGGTGTTCCCAGAGGGGGGAAGGTCTACTGTGGCCTGTGGCTGTGTGAGGGGAACCGACTGTCCTGAGGTCCCGATGGACCGGGCTGGTCATCTAGATCCAGGGAGACAGAGCTGCTGTCCTCACTGTGGGCCTCTTCTGGGGGTGGAGGGGACATTTGTGGACCCTCCTGCGCGGTGACGTGGCATTCGGGTCCTGCAGGGGTATAAAAGTATGGTTATTGCTTCTGTGTGTGTCATAGCGTGCAATGGATGGGTGCCCGTGTACCCCAGTGCTGGCATTCCTTTGTGGGGGCTGTTGTGACGGTGGTTGGGGGGGGGGTTGTATGTGTATGTGCAGTGGGCATGCTTAGGTGATGGGTGTCCATGCTTTGTGGACGCATGCAATGCTAGGTGTTGGGATGGGTGGGTTGTGATGGTGAGACAGTTGCAAGGAGTAGGATGTGATGGGGGTGAGGGTGAGGGTGGGGGTATGAGTTGGCATGCAGGTGGGGTGGGGGGGAGAAGTAGTTAAGATTTGCCTTACCAGAGTCCATTCCTCCGCCTACTCCTGCGAGGCCCTCAGGATGCAGGATGTTCAAGACTTGCTCCTCCCATGTTGTAAATTCTGGGGGAAGAGGTGGGGGTCCGTCGCCAGTCTTCTGCACCGCGATGTTGTGCCTGGATACCATGGAACGCACCTTCCCCCGTAGGTCGTTCCACCTCTTCCTGATGTCGTCCCGATTTCTTGGGTGCTGTCCCACAGCGTTGACCCTGTCCACTATTCTGCTCCATAGCTCCATCTTCCTGGCAATGGTGGTGTGCTGCACCTGTGCCCCAAACAGCTGTGGCTCTACTCATACAATTTCCTCCACCATGACCCTGAGTTCATCATCAGAGAACCTGGGGTGTCTTTGCGGTGCCATGGGGTGGTGTGGGTGATGTGTAGGGTGGATTGTGTGGTGCTAAGTGTGGTGATGTGTATTGTTGTGTTGTGTGAAGTGCGTGCAAATATTGCTGGGTGACAGTGAATTGGGCGTCTGGGTGCTCTGATGTCTTTTCTCGGTGCGTGTTCACGAATCTCTAGGAATGGAGGTTTGTGGGTGATGTGGGTGTGTGTTTTATATTTAATTGGGTGTGTGGGAGTGGTGTGTGTATGTGTCTCAGGTGTGTGTATTTTGAATTGTCCAATGTGGTTGTATTTTGTAAGTGTGTGTGTATTTTGAGCGCGGCGGTGTGTACCGCCAATGGAATACCGCGGTTGAAAGACCGCCGCGTGGATTCGTGTGTCGTGACAGTGTGGGCGTATTTCTGTTGCCGTGACGGTGGAGGTTTGGTCATCGCCAGTTTCTTGCTGCCCTTTGGTGTGGCGGACTTTTGTGGATGTCTGTATTTTGGCGGTTTGCCTGTTGTGGGTCAGAATGACCGTGGCGGTTTACCGCGGCGGTGTTATGGCGGTCTTCTGAACGGCGGTAAGCGCCTTGTACCGCCGAGGTTGGAATGACCTCCAAAATCTCCCTCTATGCTGATGAAATCTTACTTTATGTCTCAGACCTAATCTTTACCCTAGATAGGATCATGTAAATACTCTCAATATATGGTCAATACTCATGATATACCATAGATTGGGATAAGTCCTTAATCTACCTCCTTCATGGACCTACCCCGCTACTCCCCTGGGACTGTGCAGCCCACTTTGTCCCAGATTGATTTAGATACCTGGGAATTTATGTGACCACTGACCCAGCCAAGTTCTACATCAATAACTTAGAACCGCCACTAATGCATCTACGACGTGAAGACCAACATTGGAGGATCCTTGCCCCTGTTTCTCCTCAGAAGCGCTATTTAAAATGATGACACTGCCCGCTTTCTCTATGTATTCCAAAATGCGCCATACCCAGTCTCATCCTCCTATTTTAAAGCAATAGAAAGTGAAACCCGAAAGTTGAACTAGGATGGCGGTCCTGCACATATTGCCATTAAGAAGCTCACAAGGAGCAGGTATGATGAGGAACTTGCCCTACCCGATATCCAGCAATATTATTTGCCAGCTCAGCTCATTGCTATTAATCACTGGGTGTACCTACCTCCTGAGGAGCCAGCATATCGTATGGATGGCTGGGTCCTGCTGCCGGGAGGCTATCGCAGAGCCCTCTATGGCGGATTGCAGCATTAGTCCTTTCCTTATCGGACAGCAGTCACACTCACCCTCTGGCAAATGGCACTGGCTGCTCTTGGCAGGTGTGGCCAGATTACGTAGGCCACCCCCTTGTAGGTTGCCACAGCACTTGTCACTTAGGGAACACAACCCGGTTTTGATAAGTGGGATCTTGTTGGCCTCCCTAGGGTGGGGAGCTATGGACCCGATAGGAAGCGATCCCATTTGCTGAACTGCAGTGACTTTCATTTAGCACCAACTGAAACCTATCACTCTTTACAAACAAGCCATGCCCTTCAGAAGGCTTTGCCAAAGGGGGAAGAACTCCCTGAGTCATCACCATTAAAGGATAGATTGTTGTCTGAGTATATGCCACGTAAAGCCATCTCCTTCACTTATAGAAAATTAAGAAATAACGCCCCTGATCCACTAATGCGCTTACGCAAAAAATGGGAGGGAGACCTCGGCACTTTGGAAGATGATGAATGTCAGGAAGCACTGGTGTCCCCCAGGGAGGTGGCTATTCGATCCTGGTTTCACCTAGTGCAACTAAAGATTTTCCACAGATCCTACTATGCCCCCACCACTACGGTACAGATGGGTAGAACAATGTCTAGCCTATGTCACAGACACTGTGGCCAAACAGGCAGATTCTTTCATATGATCTGGGACTGCCCAATCCTACAGCAGTATTGAGAATTGGTGGTTAATTGTCTAAATGATGTTTGTGGGGGGAATGTGGAAGCCTTCGCAAATGGTGCTTGTTTAATATCTGGAAGGCCACTGATCTCTCACAAAAGGATAAAATATGGATGACGTTGGGAACGATGGTGGCCAAGTGAAATACAGCATGCCGTGGGGAGCAGACCCTGCACCTCGGATGGGGGAGTGGTAGTGTAACATGGACTGGCGTATCCCGGCGGAGAAGGTGGTGTATCAGGGAGAAGCTGTCCAAACAAAGGGACCAAGATATGGGGGAAGTGGAATGATTACCAGGGAGGAATATGTACAACCAATGAAAATGTCACTGATGCTAGAAGTGGTTTGGTTCAGACTAGATTTGAAACTGACCCATGATGCTTGGGAAGGGATTGGGGAGGTTGGCGAGTCTGGAGGACGGGGGAGGGATTGGACCTATCTAGGTGAGATTCCTGTGCAACAATGTATTTCACATTGTGTAGTTTTGCTCCATGTTTGCTTGAAATGCAATAAAAATAAAAATATCTTAAAAAAATATAACAATCTAAAAAATACACCTATTTAAAATTAAAACAGAAATGCGAATTAGTGTTCACCAAAAAAGTAATAACTGAAAGAAATTTGAACTGCACACAATGTAACCAATAATATTTACAGTAAAACAAACTAAGCAACAACAATATATACATAATTAAGTGAAAACTGTAAAAAGAGCCAAATCATCATTTTGTTTTAAAACTTAACATCTACAAGAAAATGATGCTCTGTTGGGCTGCACGAATCACCATCCCTGAAACATAAAACCACTCACTACCCCTAACTCCATCCATTGCTGAACCCTAAAATCCCCTTTCTACACCTACACCCCACCATCCTTACCCTTAAAACACCTCAGCACATCTAAACTCTACCCATCCCTGAACCCTAAAAAAACCCTCACCGCCCTTAAACACCAGCCATCCATGGCCTATAAGAACTTCTCATCACCCTAAACTACTCATCTTTGAACCCTAAAAACCCCTTTCTACATCTAAACTCCACCCACCCCTAAATCCTTAAAAGCCCTCACCACCCTAAAATCTACTCCATCCCGAACCCTAAAAACTCTTCACCACCCAGCCACTGCCGATACTTAAACCTTGAAAAACCTCTCATGCCCTAACATCTCCCCCACACCTAAACCCTAAAATCCCTCAACACCTCTACACTCCACCCATCCCTGAAGCCTAAAAACACCCAACACACCTTAACACTACTCCTCTGTGAACCCTAAAAAAAACCACACCATCCCTACACTCCACCCATCTCTGAACCCTAAACAAAAACCTTCTGTGCCTGAACCCCAATTATTCCTGACCCCTAAAAATCCCTCATCACCCTAAACATTGCCCATCCCTGAATCCAAAAACCTCACAGTAGTCCTAAACTCCACCCATGTTAATGTAATTTTGGATATTTCCTTCAAATCAATGTTCCTTTAAAATGTTTCCTTTAGTTTTAGATTTTCTTTTATTTCCTTGAAATTGTATTTCCCTAAAATGGGTTTTCCATGATTTGGTTTTCTCCAAAGTGGTTTCTCAGTTTTTGTTTTTCATTAATTCACACACATCGGTTCCTAAGAGCCCACTACCAAAATTTTAAAACACATAGGACCTGATTACGAGTTTGGCGGTCCCGTGACTGCCATGTTGGCGGTCCGCCCGCCAATGGTCTGGCAGAGCGGACTGTCCTATTACTAGTTTGGCAGTCGTGCAAACAGAAGACCGCAAGCGGTCTGCTAGCACTGCCAGGCAGCACAGACCTCCACGTTGGAGAGGAAGCATAAACAGGCGTCCGAGACAGTGTTTTTGTCAGACCCATTACGAGGTTGCACACAGCCAATGTGATCGTGGTGGTCCAATCACCATGTACAAGCTGGCAGAAATGGGCAGTATAAAGGGAGGCACTCACCTGCAGGCAGCTTCACACGTCCGGGGCCACCATGGAGCCATTCACAAACATCATCTGCTGCTGCTCGTCGAAAGACCACAAAATCAATGTGAACGTGGACGCCAACAACCGTCAGTACACACCTACCTGTATCATCATCCTTTAAAAACTGCTTCTAGTGCCGGCAAACACATCATGCCACTGGCAGCAGGCACACGTCTCATACAATACACACTCACTGACATACATCTACACGGACATGTACACACACAATACGCACACTTGACCAGCACACTCACACTGTACTGCAACACTACACAAATACACACAGCCACACAGTTCATGAACAGAGACACTGAAGGTTACACAACATTGTCACACACAGCAACAACAACACACCTACAGCATATATACAAATACAGCACACACAACCACATTTCACACTGGCCAGGGACTGTCCACACATACAACATGCATAACTATTGATGTGGCATACAACACAAACAACATCACCAGTAAACAGTCCTGCAATGGACACACACATCACACCACATTGGAACCACAATGGCATGCATAGAGCACAGAGAGACAAATACACCAAGAACAGCATAACAACTATATTTACACAATTGGGATAGGGCCATCTGGGACACACAGGGAAGGAGACTGCACTAGGACATATAACACTTTGAACAGGACCCTCAAACAACATCTCCACAGGAAATGGCCCTACAGGGGTCTCAGGGACAAACAATACCAAAACCAATTGTCCTGCACATCTAAACAATGGGGAAGGGAAAGTCAACAAAGCACATACAACTCCTACTGCACGGGACATACCTCTACAGGAAATATCTGCAAGGGTTGCACACTTAAATGGACACATGCACAGGCAAATGCAAACAAAGCTAGCACAATTCAACACACTCTATGTCTGTACATACAAAACTCAAGGTGACACACATTTCATGAATACATAGACCAGATCAGGGGGACAAATCTAACACCATACATGCACACATTGGACATCACAATAAGAAATACTTACCATACCAAACAGTGCACAATGCCACGCCACCACCATTGCATTCACACACGCATACCTATACACACAAAATATACCCTTCTCCTGGGGGACAACAACATTGCACACAAACTCACATACTGCTAACAACAGCAACTGGAGCAGCAGGCAGGCACAATGTTACTCAGGGACAACAGAAAGCTAGAAAAGGAATTGCAGAACAAAGGTGTGCCCAAAACAAAACAACTGTTGGGTTTATTTATAGGAATAAGTAAGACTGTCCAAAGGCCATTGGCTAATCCATGATTTTTGCCAATAATGGCACAATGTTGTGCACTGACTTCACTCCTGCCTGCCATGTAACCTCCACGGGAAGGGATATCAAGGGGGCAGGCAGCCACCTCAGGGATTATCAGTGGTGTGGTAGATCGAATTTAGGAGTGGGGTGTGGGCTGGGGAGGTGTAGTCTTTTTCTTGATAGGGGTGAGCTTCTTTGTGGGAGGGGTGGGATTCTTCGGGGGGAGGAATGGGTACTTACAGGGGGGCAGGGGAGGTCTTGGAGGTGGAAGGGATGGACTGAGAGCTGGTTGGGGTCCTTCTGGGTGTGGTTCCGGGGGAGAACAAGGGTAAGGCCAGTGTCACAGAGGAACAGTTTTTTAGAAACATGGTGACGGTCATCAGAAGGGGGACGGGATTTGGAGGTTAAGGCAGTGCTTGTAGGCTGCGTAGGTGTGGATGTCTTGGGTGTGTGCTTATGGGAGGCATACTTGTGTGTGGTGGTTGTCTGTCGAGTGGGTCGATGAGGGCATTTATCTGTCTTGGTATTAGGGGGTGGAGGTGCTGGGGGATGCTCTGGGTGTCTGTTGGCGTGGTGGCTGCAGGTATGGTGCTTGTGGTGGATACCTGAGGGTCTGCTAGGGTGGTGTCTGTGAGTAGGATGGGTGTGATGGCTGTGTCAGTGACTGTTGCAGTGGTGTTTGTTGGTAGGCTTGATGTTGTGTGTTTGAAGCTGAGGGTTTTGGGGGTGTTAGGGGCAGTTGTGAGTGTTGCTGTGTCTGTGGGTGAATGTGGTTTGTAAGCATTACAGTGTGTCTTGTGTTGCTTGAGTTTGTGTGCTCTACATTTGTCTGTTGAGGGGGGTGCATGGGGACCTATTTGTGTGCTTAGGGTAGGTAGGAAAAGGGGGGATTTGAATTGGGAAGAGGAAGGTGGAGGAGGGACTGAAGCTGGGGGGGTGACTGACTGCTGTCAGTGTGGAGGCCAGAGTCTGAAAAGATCTTTGTAGGCCTGACATTGCACCATGAATGCCTTCCAGGAATGCATTCGTCCGTTGTAGCTGACTTGCCAGTCCCTGGATGGCATTCACAATGGCTGTCGGACCTACAGAGATACTTCTCAGGAGGTCAATAGCCTCCTCACTGAGGGCAGTAGGGGTAATGGGGGCTGGGGCAGAGGTGCCTGCAGCAAAGAAGATGCCCACTCTCTTGGGTGAGCGGGCACGGCCAACTGGGTGGGGAGCAACAGGTAGGGTGGTGATAGAAAGGGGGCGGCAGACAAGGATGGTTCTGGGGGGGTCCCTGATGGTTAGACCACCACTAGAAAGTGGCCATTGGAGGAGGAACCTGATGATGAGAATGTAGATCCCATCTCCCCTGTGGCACTCCCCTTGCCGTCGAGGACACTGAGTCCCTCTGTGTCGGTGGTATCTTAACCCGAGGTCCCATGGCCAGATGTTTCCTCACTCGGCTGTGCCCCGTCTCCTTCGCCTGCCTGTGCTGATGCTGCAAAATCAATGAGAAATAGGGTCATAACATAGACATGAAAACACCTCAACAACAGCTCTGATTCACAAAAAATACCATCATGTCAAGTAGGCTCCATCTAAATAATTCACCAACGTGGCAATTTCATTTGCCAGACCATATGCATGCATGCCATTTGGACTTACCGAAGTTACCCACATGCTAATCAAGATCGTAGACAAATACAATTCCATGGCTGAAGTCTTGCAACCACAATGACCATACAACAACTAGTTGACCTCTCCATCCTCCCAGGTGAGCGACATGCAGCAGACCTCAGTTCACTTGTAGCCAACAATACTATCCCTTTTTAAGGTAACTTCACACACGTTTATGCACACATCTATTTTGCACATACATGATGTACCAACAATTTGAGATGATGCCAATGAAGTCCAGCTATCTCAGATACAAAAGTTAAATAACCTGGAGTAGTTGACATGGAAATACCCATGTCACAATGGAGACATTTCAACAATGTACAGCTCACAAAGTGACACCTGTCCCAATAGAGTCAAGGAGGTATTAACAGTGTCACTCAGATGGGCCTCACATTTGTCATTGAAAGGAACAACATTAATTGTTGTGTGTATTCTGGAGACATCTCTCCCTGACATATTGGACCTGATGTCAGTCAGCCCCAGGATAGTCCCCATTAATGTCTGACACCCATTACAATGACATCATCTGAGTGTGTCCGTAGTACACATCTGTACCTTGTATGTTGAGGAGATACAGAACTTGCAAGGAATAATAGAAGGACCCCAAGCTGTTGTCCAATGAGAAGCAACATCACTATCTACATCTTAGACGTGCCAATCCTGGTATCTGTCTGTGGATGAATGCCTGAACCCAAACACGTGTGATGTTAACATCACTGAAAGTCACCCCATGATGCTTGACAATTCTCAATCATTCATCATGTGCAGTGCGCTTTTCCACAAGATGCCACATCAAGGGCACAGAGTGCTTTCACAATCTGGGCCTAAATGTCATGTCCCTCGTTGCCATTGAAGTCCCACATGACAAATGACATACTATGATGCATGAAGGTATCTGTCAGACAATACACAATGCTGACACACTCCTGTCTGTAGCACAGCATGAAATGGATCAGCATTGTAAATGTACTATTCCACTAACAGTTTTTCATGCACATATATGCGAGGGAATACAGATATCATACCATCAACAGAGGTAGAACATGCATGAAATTGCAGAATAAGGATGTTTCCTAAAGAGAAAAGGAAACATGCTGACATGTAGGCACAAGGAATGTTGGCTACAGTCATGGGATAATTCTACTCAATGGACATTCCCCACTTACCAAGCGAAAGTACGTTGCTACCTCTGCAAACCATTAACCATGTAAGCCATTTCACATCTATGCTGGGCACAAACACATCACACACTGTAGTGAGGCACCAGCACACATTATACACTGAACAAAACCTGTTTCTGGGTGGCAGGTGTCTACATGCACATATGCCCAGACACATGGCAGAGGACAGTGATCCATAACCTTTTACTTTTTGTTTGTGAATTTCAGGGGAAGTGATCTGTGGGTCTCTCATCAGGGAAAGAACCTCAATAAGCTTTATTTCCTTACAGAGCCTAGATTGGTTCACATGACAGGATATACCTGGATACAGGGAGTGAACACAGTGTCACAATTCCAAGTTAAAAAGACTCAACACCAGCCTGGACTTGGTCCCATACTGGGAGACACATTTGAGAGGCCCTGGTCTCTGCAGGCTGAGCAGACAGGACCCACATGAAGCTCCATTCCCTTCACTTCCATGCATGACTGCACATCATGTAGCCAACAGCATATTGGCATGTGGCATGTATGTAGCAACCAGAAGGCAGAGTGAGTCAAGATATGGCTTCAGAATAACAGTTTCGTAAGGCGAGATGTGGTTTGAAATCTCGCAGGCAACATATACATAGCTCACTTGACACACACCTGACACATATAGCATGCATACACAGCTCATGCTGTCATGAAAATACTTGTGGTGTCACATTGACAACATCCATGTATCAAATAATGTATGGAGATGCCTCTGATGTCACCTTATCTTGTGCATCCAAATAAGGTACAACAGGGTACACTCAAAACAGACACATACACCAAAGTCTAAGGACCAAACACCTGGCACTGTACACAGTTACATGAACATTGACTCTCCCGTTGATGCCATACCGACTCCAACTCCACAGCCTTGACTTTACATTTTGGCACACATGGGCACAGTGTACAGTGAAAGAAAAGTGGGCATTAGCTACTTACCTGCTCCGCTGGTGAACCATAGAGCTGTCTGTACAGGGGTAGGAACTCCTCTACTAGCATCTCCAGCCCCTCTGGGGAGAAGGCATGGGGACTGTGCAGACAATAAACATTGCAAATGTGCTTGTGCACCCTGCGGGCGGCAGCATTGCCACCGGCTGGATTACAAGCCAGAGACAATGCTGACACCTTTTTCCTGCTAGGCTGACGGGCGGAAACCTCAGTTTGGCATATGAGATGATGTTGATGTTGTGGGATCGGGCGGTGTTAGCAAGCGGGGCCACAGAGACATTGAAGAGGGTCAGGCTGAGGGATGAACCCTGGGGTACGCCGCAGATGATTATGGTGGCCTCTGAGCGGAATGGGGGTAGGTGGACTCTCTGTAGAATGTCTACAACAGTGCCATGGTTCAACAAGCCAAAAGCAACAACCCAGTGGAAGGATGGTACAATGCCTTCCAAGCCATACAAGGAAGAGCCCAACCAACACCCTTCACATTCATAGAAGCTCTGCAAAAACAACAAAGCTACCAATAACTAAGGATAGAAACGTTAGTAAACTAAACAAACCTAAAATTATTAAACAAACAAACAGGGAAATGTACAAAATGCTACAATTCAAAGTCAGACTCTTAGTAAAAACCAAAGGAGTAGACTAACCTAGAAATGAATGCCAAATCACTTTTATAAACCACGTACCTACAAGTATACCAAAATACACCACTCTAAAATAAACTATTTTAAATAAATATTACATTAATTATTTTTATAAATAAATCTATAACAAACATATGTTTACAAAGTATAAAATAAGATTGACAAATACAAAAAATTAACTTAAATATTTAAATTAAATACTCTTAAGAGAACCAAAAGGATGCAATGTAAACATATACAAAGCAGCTCACAAACTAAGGGCCTTATTATGAGGCTGGCGGTCTTGAGACCACCAGGCATGGTAGCGGTCAGACTGCCACACTCCGGGCGGTCCGACCACCGCATTATCACCCCGGCAGTTGGACCACCGTGAAAATTCTGGGGGAAAGGAAGTGCTGGGGCCTGCAGGGGGTCCCCTGCACTGCCCATGACCACGTTGTAGGCAGTTCAGGGCCCCCCCTGCTCAGCACCCTCGGAATGCACACTGTCTGCTTTACAAACCGTGTGCATTCTGAGGGTGTTCTTCTGCTAAGGGAGCTGAGGCCAATACAGTAGCACTGTTCCTGCTGAGCAGACCAGCCCAGTGGGAACATCTTAACAGACTGGGGGTGAGGCCCCAGGTTGCTGGTGATCTCATCCCGGTGAGTCTGGTGGTCGGCTCTTCCAACCGCCAAACTCGTAAGGAGGGCCTAAAACACCCACATACATAATATACAAGGTTAAATTCAGTAAAGCCAACTACACATATTACATATATTAGAATATCACATTTCCCACACAAAATAAATACACATATTGTATTTACAGCTGCTTCATCCACCTTCCCAAAAATCCAATCCACAAACAACCCAAAAATAAAAATTAACAAATCCCCAAAAAATGCACAAATGAAATATCAAAATTAGATCCACTGGTGCAACCTACAGTCATTGGAAACCATAAAAAACCTGTAAAATGTAAAGTGAAAATTGCTACAGGAAAAATGAAAAATAAAAATGAACAAACTTTCCTTTTTAAGAAAATACATTACAAATAGCTGCAAACATTGCACTCTGACTTCCAACCTGTAAAAATACCTAGTATACCCACTCTCACAATCCATACATCCAAATCATATATTAATATAACATTACAACTATACAAACATAGAACATCACATGACTATCTACAGTAACATACTACTACTACCAAAGTATAGATAGGCCTCGCATTACAGTACATAACAACGAAATACAAAGTACCACTAAACAACCTTATCAAATAAAATTAACATCATACCCCACATCAATTAGACTTACCTCATCATACCCCACACCCTTTAATCCACAAATAAAAACCATAAAAAGCTGTTACCTTGCCCGTCGAACAGCAACAAGGAACCATGATTGAAGCAAAGGAAATCTACCTCAAAATGACTCTAATAGATTACAAAGTGCAGGATGCTGTACAAAATGGCCACTAAATAAATAGAAAAGGGACCACCGATACAAGACATTATGAATAAGTGTTACAAATGTATGTAAAATTTGTAAAATATTTAAAAAAGTCAACAATGTATTAATAAATGAACACGTGTATGAAAGTATAAAATAATAATACTATAAAAATCTAACTACAATAAAAAGTACTAACTCATACATACTAAAAATGGATTATATAACTCTACAAGTACAATGTACTATGTATAAAAAATGCATGTGTTAAAAAATGAAACAATGTATTTTAAAAAATACTGAACATGTGTTATTATTCCAAAAAAGTATATATAAATGTTGTACCACTGTAACATGTGAAAATGATGTAGATGTTTTCTTTGTGAACAATGTACGCAGCAAAAATAACAATTACACTAGGGAAACAGGTCTGGGATCTGCACTGGTGAAGAATGCAGTGGATCCCACCAAAGTGGCTATCAATGGAGTTATGTGCTAATAATGCCCAAGGTCTGGGCAGGGTCAATGACGTCTGGTTCTTACAGAACCTACACAACGAGATCTACAATGGTAATGTATATTTGTCTGTCTGTCCTCAGGTGGGAGGGTGGGGGGGATGATATTTGACCCCTGTGTTAAAACGAATAAAGAGATTTAAAAAAAACAAAATTACAAATATGCATCAAATAAAATACATAAATAAAAATATCTACAACCCTTGATTTATATTGTTTATTATTCTAAAGAAACAAAACTACAAATCATACTGGGGAAAGTGTTCAACACTAAAAGGGTAAGATTTACTAGTCCCACTCCAATTGAAACCATTTTGGGGAAGGTTTTGGACACTAAATAGTCACATTTACTATTTTCAATCCAATGTAAAACCACTTCTGGGAGGCTTTTGGACACTATTATATTCTAGTACTATTCCATATTTGTGAAGGTGTTGGTTACTTAAAGGGTCACAGGTATTATTCTCACTTTATTCATATCCATTTTGGGGAAGATGCTGGACACTAAAAAGGGTAGGATTTACTATTTCCAATTTGACCCATATTGCGAAATGTGTTGGACACGAAACTGGTAAGATTGACTATTCTATTGAAATCAATATATTTCTGGGTATTGGACAAAAAAGGCGTCGGATTTACTATTCCCTCTCCAATCAAAACCATTTTGGGTAAGGTAGTAGACGGGGTAACAGTTACTATTCCTACAATACAATGCAGTAGTTTACAAATTCTTACATAGCAAAAAAAAAAAAAAATGTTATTTACAATAGGTATTTACAAATTAAATAACTACTCAAAAAATAAACATACCTCAAGAGAAAACAAAACATATGACCAACATTTAATACAAATTAAAATAAAACATTTAAATATTATATATAATTAAAAATTTTAAATAAAATATAAATATGAACGCAAGTGAAATATGTATAAACGCATTGTTCTATAACAAATTTGATAACAATATAAATATCATAGAACATACAAACTAATAACTTAACAATTGAATTATATTTTTTGTTATAAATTGCACAAAATATAGGGTCAGATGTATCATCAAACCATTTTGCGATTCTCCAATAGCGATTTTTAAGAAATAGCTATTTCAGAGTCGAAAAATGGTATGTATCATATTTGCGATTCGGTAACAGCGATTTCTTAAAAATCGCAAATGCTATTACCGAATCGCAAATAGTGATTCTGACCCCATTCGCACCTATAGGCCTGTAGGCCCATGTTTGCGAATGTTTTGCATTTCCCAAATTGCGAATTCCTAACTGGAATTCGCAATTTCGGAAATGCAAACCTCAGGGTGCTGGGGGCCTAAGGCCCCCTCTGCTGCACCCCCAAAAATTATTTTAGGACATGTAAGGCGCATACATGCCAAAGGGACATGTGTGCATTACATGTCAATGTTAAAAATGCATTTTTAATGCATTTTTAAAATTTGCACATGGTTTTTGGTGGTAATTGTGATTCCTTAATGACCAATTCGCATTAAGAAAAATCTTGATACATGTGCTTAAGAAATCACAAATAAGGATTCCTTATTTGCGATTTCTTATTTAGAGAATTGCAATTTGCGATTCTCTAAACGGGGTTGCAATTTTAAGGAATCGCTATTTTAGTGATTCCTTAAAATTGCATAGCAAATGCCTTTCATACATACTGAAAGGCATTTTTGCATTCGCAAACGGCCATTCGCACCATTTGCGAATGCAAAAAGCTTTGATACATCTGGCCCATAATGTTTTAAAATGCATACATTTATAGAATAACAACATTAAATAAAAAGGTAACACAGTGTATACATACAATAACTACACATATACAGGAAAGTTAAATATATTTTAAATACAAAAAAAACTTTAAAATGAATCAATTAAAATTATACATTTGTTAAAATTAAAAAATAAAATATTATTGATATAGGTAAAATATGTATAAACTACAGTATTCAAATTTCCTTCAAACATCTTTAGTATCAATATTGATATTATAAAACTTACAAACTAATTACTTAAAAATTAAATTCTGTTTATTATAATAAATTACAAAAAATATATATATTTTTTAAATATATAAATACATTTCTAAAACAACAAAGTGAAAGGAAAATTCACAGAATATATACATACAATAATAATACATATACACAAAAATAAAATACATTTTAAATACATAGATAAACTTAATTTTAATATTAAAATGTATTTAATAATTCTTAAAATATTTTAATTACTTTAACAAATATGAAATGCAAAAAACAATTTTCTATATTGATTCCTAAATTTCAAAAAAATTTGAAACAAAAACTTACTAATACAATGCATAAAATGTAAAACACTAAGCGCCTCATTATGACATTTGCGGCAAATGCCGCCTACCGCCACGGCAACGGCCAACAACATAACGTCGCTGTGGCTACCGACCATCCATCGAATTATGACCGTAGCCGGAATTCCGCCAGAATGATGGTGGAATTCTGGCTACGGTCATGGCAGCGGATGGCGGTAAGGCAGCGCTGCTGCCAGCAGCAGCAGCAGCGCCACGCCAACAAAACAACGCCTACCGTATCAGGTTGCATGATACGGCCTGGCGGTGTTTTTCTGGTGGACGCTGCTGCTGGCAGCAGCGCCGCGTCCAGTCTCCTGCCGGAGGACCCCTTGCAAGCAGGTAAGTCAGGTTCTCCGACAGGAAAGGGGGGTGAGGGGTGTTGTGTGCGTGTGTGTGTGACTGTGTATGAATGCGTGCATACTGGTGTAATGTGTGTGTGCATGAATGGGTGTGTGTGTACGTTCATGTTGTGTTGTGTGATTGCGTGTGTGCCTGGATGTATGTTAGTGAGTGTTACTGTGAGTGTGTATGAATGTATGCATGTGTGGGTGACTGTGTGTATGCGTGTGTGTATGGGTGAGTATGTATGTGCGTGTATATGTGGGGGGGTGGGAGATGGAGGATGGGGGAGGGCTCTGGGAAGGAATTCAGTGGCACTGATAGTGCCTACCGCCATGGTTTCCGTGGCGGTACAGAAACCACGGAAAACATGGTGGTTGGCAGGGTCAAAATGCCATAGACGGCCTAGTGACGGCCGCCGGGCTGGGAACTGTAGTCTCCAGCCCGGCGGTTGTTACCGCTGTGGCAGTAGGTGTGTTAACTTGCCGCTTTGGCTTTGGCCAAACCGCCAATGTCATAATAGTGGAGGTATGTACCGCAAGCCTGTTGGTGGTAATACCTCCACTATTGCACCGACTGCCGGGGTCATAATGACCCCCTAAATGAAATATAAATATAATAACAAATACTCCAAAACTCCCCCCACCTTATCTCCCTTTAAACTTAACATTTCATTAATAAAAATACTATCCTTGTTCAAACTGTAACAAGGTCCTGATCATGTCAATATGTGTAGATCGTAGTTTCTGAAGAATGTACCATATGGAGTCCTCCTCATTTTGTCCTGTCTCTTTCTGACTTCAAATCACATAGAGTTCTCCATTTCATGGCATTTGATTCCACTCTTAGATTGGGGCTTAGGGTGTTCTCTGTCTCTGCGCACCCAGTGCTCAGTACCTGTATGGATCGTTGCTTGATCCAGCAAGCAGTTCTTGCGCAAAAGACTCTGTTGAGTATATATTGAGCCATCAGTTTCTGTAAGTTTCTGTAAAAATGAACTGCATTTGCCCCAATACGCTATGTGGGTGGTCCCCAAGATTTTGAATGTAATCGTAGTCTTTACCAAGATGCTGTGGGGAGCTTTATTGCCTGGGTTAAAGTGATCCAATTTACGGAGGTTAAGGCACAAACTGGCCGCTTGGTTCTGAAGTCATTAGAGCCCGGCAATAAGTTTCTTGGGGAAAGTAGACTATTCAAGACTGCAGTAACGTAGGTGTGCATCGATGAATGGTGCCAAAGCCCTGCTCCCAGACTCAAAAAAAGAATACTGTTTGGTACAGGTTTGCATCATACTGACGCAGCCTGATGCACCAAACAGTGGATTGTATTGACAGGAACCGCCATTATGGCTGTTCCAGCCAATGCTTTATAAATGACCGTCAGCTTGCTGGTCATTTATCAGTTTGATGGTCGGGACCTCAACCAGGGCAAAGGCGATATGTACTCTGTCACCCCGGTGGAATAACAGCATGACCGCAACATCTAAATGAGACTGTCATGAGAGGGTCATTATGGGCTCAGCAGACGGTTTTCACTATCCCCCGAATTTCCACACAAGCTACCTACCTGCTGGCCCAATTAAGAGTTTCCCACTAGGCTGGCGGGCGGAAACCGGGGTTTCCACCCACCAGCCTAGTGGGAAACCGGCTACAGCATTCTCTCTGGCTCGTAATCGAGCAATGCTGTAGCCCGTAGGGTGCACCACCACCCTCACAATGTTCACTGTCTGCAAAGCAGCTTGCAGCACTGCCCTGGTGGATTAGAATCTCTGCCACCTCCAGCCTGCCGGGATCCAAGATCCTGGCGGAGCTGGCAGTTACTTGACGGTCAGACCGCCAGGGTTTTAATGTGGAGGTCGGACTGCCGCATTGGTGGCAGTCCAGACTGTGACTGCAAGTGTGGCAGTCATAAGACCTCCACATTCGTAATGATGGCCTTAGTCTTGTTTGATTCACAGGTCTTCAGATATGAGTACTCTGTCTCATAGGGCAGATGTTCTGATTCCGAGGGGCAGTACAAACTTTTCTCCAAAACAGACAGGAATTACATTTCCACCAACCAAAGATCAGACAAAACAATTCAGGAAGACTGTCATCTTTTTAGTCGTAATGACTTTGCTACCATGATAGTCTTACAAGCCACTTCATATGGATCCTTGTCAGATGAAAAATGTGGAGAGGTAATTAAAGATTCTGAAGTAATATTTGTTTAACATCTGCATACATTTTTGTTTTTACCTGGTACTGCTCCTAGAAGTCTGCCATTCATGCATCAAATATCATCCTAACTTAAATCTATTGGGTTGGGAACCTTAAGAGTAGTCTAAAAAAAACTGTATGATGCATAACTCCACCCCCACCCATTTACCTTTGACAAGCATCCACAGACAATTTGCAGCTTGACATCTAAGAGGTTAATGGTGAGAGAAATGTATATGTACAATAACATGGGAAACGAGGTAGTTGGTATTGTCCTATGATGTAGGATCTGTTTAACCATTATAATTTTCAAAAGTATTAGAGAGATTGTATTCGAACCAACATTTTGAAATCAATATAAAAGGTTTGTGACATCAAGTCTTAGTATGAACTTCATTTCTCTACTTATAAGGCAAAGAGAAGCTTAAGACCTGCAAAGCTCTGACTCAGATTGTGATGAGGTCTCTGTCAGAGCAGAGGTTAAGGAATGACTGGAGGCTTAATACGCTTTAGCAAAGCTCTACACCAACATGACCCAGAGATGCTGGAGGCTGTAACAAGCATCAATCCCAAAGCAATTCAGTTAAGAGGCAGGGGGCATAAAGGCGAGACAAAGACAAACATAAAATGTACTATCAGGATTATTCCGGAAGGCTGAGGGTGAGAATGTATGAACAGAATAAAAATATACCCAGAAAGAAAATGGATTATTAACTATGGGCGAGGCATGAAAAAGATTTATTTTGAATTGTGCCACACAAAAGTGCAGGGCAAAAGTGCAGGCAACCCACATGCTATGGTCTTAAAGTGGCTCACGTGGGTGGTCACATCCACTTTTTGACACACATGTGACACTGATTTTTATACCACTGGTGCAGTCTATGCATATTTTTACTTTAGTCTTGACTTTGGGGTTGATTATGAGTTTGGCCGACAGAAACATCCGTTCACCAAACTCCTGACAGGGAGGTCGCTATGGTGCTCGGGACCTCCCCCTCAGCCCCATTATGACTTTCCCAAGGAGTAAGAGGCATGGGGAAAGTGGTAGATTTTTTTTTTTTGGGCTGGGTCGTGTGGTGCCTGCAAGTGGGACCTCCTGATAACTAATGGTACCAAAATAGAGTAATAGGAGTAATGAAGATTACCAACATATAACCAGAACATTCTGCTAGATGGTTGCTACTTTCCCCACCCATATTCCTTATGTTTCAAGTGTTGGGGAGAAAGGTCTTAAAGTGTATCAGGGTTCTGTTTCTCAAAATTCAAAACTGAGGCCCTCAGTCTTACCTGGTCCGCCCACCCAAATTCCCCAATCTAATTCCTTCACCCGAATTTGCTCTGCCAACGGCTCCATAGCCAGTGCAAAAGCAATGGTGAAAAAGAACAACCCTGTCACGTCCCCCTTTGGATGGAGAAGGAGCGCAATACCTGACTGCCAGAGCGGACTCTCGCCAGGTGGGTGGAATATAGCAGCTGTACCCACTTTATAAAAAAAGGGCCAAGTCCAAATCGTTCCAGGACCTGCATCAAGTACGTCCAGCCGAGTGTGTTGAATGCCTTTTCAAAGTCCAGGGATACAGCCACTGGGTGGTCCGCATCCCTGGAGACCACGTCTATGATGTGACATAGTGATCTGATGTTATGGAATGTGGCCCGACGTGGCACAAAACTGCACTGATCGGGGTGAATTAAGGTTGAAATCACAGAAAGTAGCCTGTTTGCCAGGGTTTTGCTTAGGATCTTATAATCAATGTTTAACATTGATAAGGGTCTATATGAACCTACTTCAAGCGCGTCTTTGCCCGGTTTGGGCAACACTATTATAAGTGCTTCGCAGAGTGACAGTGGGAGTTCCCCCTGCTGATAAGAAGCCCCATATATATCCAGTAGCTGGGGCTCAAGTGTGTCCACGTAGGTAGCGTAAAATTCAATTGAAAACACATCTAGTACGGGGTTTTCCCTCTAGCTATCTGTTGAATCGCTAACTGTATTTCATCTAGCTGTAACGGTTGCTCTAAGTCCTGCTTCTGCTGCTGAGTCAAGGTAGGCAGGGGTAGTGCCTGCAGAAATGAGTGAATATGGGAAACGGTTGGGGCAGGTGGTGCAGAGTACAATGTTTCACAATACAGTGTAAAGGTTTCATTGATTGCCTCTTGGGTGTTTACCATCTCCCCTCTATTGGTGCGAATCGCTCCTACGACCGTCTTGGGTGTTTCCGAATGCAGCAACCATGACAGTGTGCGTCCTGGCTTATGTCCGTCCTTATGTTGTTGGGTCAGGTGAGCTTTATAATCCACATGACCCAGACGCCTCAGTTCCTCCCGGTGTTGACGGCGCTGAGTCGCCAGCAGTGGGCGGGCCAGAGGGTCACCTATAGCCTCCTTTTCCAGCTTGCGTCTATCATGTTCAAGGTTCAATATACTACGCGTAAGGGCTGACTTTCCCTCTAGCTATCTGTTGAATCGCTAACTGTATTTCATCTAGCTGTAACGGTTGCTCTAAGTCCTGCTTCTGCTGCTGAGTCAAGGTAGGCAGGGGTAGTGCCTGCAGAAATGAGTGAATATGGGAAACGGTTGGGGCAGGTGGTGCAGAGTACAATGTTTCACAATACAGTGTAAAGGTTTCATTGATTGCCTCTTGGGTGTTTACCATCTCCCCTCTATTGGTGCGAATCGCTCCTACGACCGTCTTGGGTGTTTCCGAATGCAGCAACCATGACAGTGTGCGTCCTGGCTTATGTCCGTCCTTATGTTGTTGGGTCAGGTGAGCTTTATAATCCACATGACTCAGACGCCTCAGTTCCTCCCGGTGTTGACGGCGCTGAGTCGCCAGCAGTGGGCGGGCCAGAGGGTCACCTATAGCCTCCTTTTCCAGCTTGCGTCTATCATGTTCAAGGTTCAATATACTACGCGTAAGGGCCGACTTCACCCCCAAGATGTGGCCATACAATGGCCCAGCAAAACCCCCTTTATGGCATCACACTCCACTCGGAGGTCGCTCACAGAGCCCGTGTTTTGTTTAAAATACTCTGAGAGGGAGGTGCCTATCGTAACTCTATATGCTGTGTCCTGGAGCGCTTCCACCCGTAACTTCCACAGGGGGATTGGTGGTTTAGATTTGCCCCTTTGGAAAGTAACTTTAATGGGGTAGTCATCTGACAGAGTTGTAACTAGATATTCAGAGCCACAAATAGGGGGCAAAAAAAGTGAGTCACAGAAAACATAATCAAGCCCCGTGTGTATTTGGTACCCCGGTGCACAGTAGGAGTATTCCCTGGTCCCTAAGGTGATTTAACCGCCAAACATCAAGTGGACGCATGGAGGGAGGCCACTGCTGAAAGTGTTTGGTAGCTTAGAGGCCAGGAGTATTCAGGAGAGGAAGGATCGAACGATCCAAAATGGTATTCTGTATGCAATCAAAGTCTCCCCACCAAAGACCAGGAGCCCCAGCATCATGTAATAAGGTCGGGGTCAGCTCTTTGAGGAAAGCCCCTTGGGCAGTGTTAGGGCCATATATCGATGCAAGCATAATAGGTTGTTCATTCAGTTGGCCCTCCAGAAGTACGTACCTCCTCTCTCGGGCTACATGCACTCTGGTGTTAACAAAGGGCACTTCCGGCGCCAGCTAAGTTAGTGTACCTCTAGCCTAAGCTGAGTATCCAGTACCATATATCTGGCCCCTCCAGCGACGACTGAGCTTAAGCAATTCCCTATGTGTGAAATACGTCTCGTGAAGACAGGCAAAATGTATCCACTGCTGGAGGTAAGTATAAACCCTATATCGTTTAACAGCATTACCCATACCTTGAATGTTCCAAGTTCAAACAGCATACTGTGCAACCACAGTATCAAAACAAAGTGTACATACCGATAGTCGTGCCCCCCCAGTCCCTTCCTCATCCCCCCATCTAGTCCACACCCTCCCTCTCTACATGGCACATTAAAAACAATAGGAACAAGATGAACAACTCCCCAATCCCAGGCCTGAACCACAACAAGTATCATGCCAAAACCCCTCAAACACTCCAACAATAATTTAAAACTGTATTATACATGCATCCATTCGGCCAAGGCTTTAGGCCTTTCATCTCCCTCTCGTCCGGGGAGGGGACAAAGGAAGCTTTATACGAGACAAGTGCCTGCGCCGTGGGCCCCGGGAATTGATCGAGAGAAGTTAGGGTCAGGTCCCCATAGAGGGCATTAACCAGGAGGGAGGAAGTTAAGGCTTACGCAGGCGTCTCCTGTCCATACCAGAGCATCCGGCTCAGAAGGAAAATAAAGTTTTGAGAAGTGTCAAAGGTCAACCGCCAAATTTGGGGTCAGCGTCGGGCCCTCCGCCACAGGTGAGTTCTGGGATGGCGATGGAGTTCCTGCGTCTGTGTCAGAATCAATGGATGGTTTATCCGCCAGTGCAAAGAAGGGGTTGTTAGATAACTGTGAGGCTTCCTTTAATGCTCCCTCTTGTTCCTTAGTTGCCTGGGCTGGTCTTGCTATGGTGTCTTTGTCTCGAGGCACCTGTGAGGAGTCCATGAGACCTTTGGCGTGTAACCAAGTCCACGCATATTCCTGTGAGGGGAACAGTTGCGTTGCCTCCCCATCAACCACCTGCAACTTTAATGGAAATAACAGTGCATATGTGTAGTTCAGACCTCTCAAATGCTGTTTTATTTGACAAAAGAGTTACGTTGCTTTTGCACTTCAGAAGTAATGACTGGATAAACTGAAATCTTGTCAGAGTCACCAGATCCTCGGGGTCTGTGCACGTTCCCAAAACGTCCATCACTGAACAGCTCCAAGACCATGATAGATAAATCTCAGAGACTGAAAGAGTTCAAGAGGGGAAGAGGGGATTAGGAAGGGAACGGCTGGAAAGGAGACCTGTAGTAAGAAAAAGGTTAGAACACACAATATGAAAATTATATCTCCTGAAATCAATACTAAACTATGATTCTAAGCCTAGTCACTCTGAAAACATGAACAATATAAGAGTTACGTTTAAAATTACTACGTTTCAAGATGGCTGGATACCTGTAGGGGAGTCAAGATGAATTAAATGAAAACTTTCTTAATCAAGTACTTTCCTTTACATGAGAATCAGAAAAAACATTCTGACTAAATTTTAAACCAGTCATATAAACCCTTTTTTCGAGAATGTATACAAGGACCATACAATATTGCATCTAGAAACTATGGCCTTCTGTGTACTCTTAAAATGTTTCAACACAAATTGCGAATATTGCATATATATATATATATATATATATATATATATAGTAAATACCATAAAAGGATTGTGCACCACGAATAACACAATAAGGATTCAGGAAACAAATCACATAACTTGTCAACTCAAATATTACATAATAAATATCTTAGAATAGTGGCATACAATAAACAACATGAATTAAACTCGAGGAGAGAATTGTGCGTCTTGCCAATTCAAGTGTTACCATGTAAAATACCAAGAAATGGTAACATGCAATGAATATCAAAGTCAAATCCTCATTAATCGAATCGCGCGTCTTGCCGATTCGTAAAACACGATATAAATGTCAAGAAATGGTAGCGCGCAATGAACAACAAAGTTAAAGGCTCATAAAACGAGTTGCGCATCTTGCCAGCTCGTAAAACATCATGTAAATATCAAGAAATATCAGCGCGCAATGGACAACAATGTCCAAACACCATAAAACGAATCGCGTGTCTTGCCGATCCTTAAGACACCACGTAAATGTCAAGAAATGGCAGCGCGTAATGAATAACGAAGTCAAACCTTTATGGAATAAATCGCGCGTCCTGCCTATCTGCAAACCACCATATAAATGTCAAAAAATGGCAGCGCACAAGTAATCTGTTATTCATTAAAGAATTAAAACCAAGAATATGAAAATTCTCAATAATGGTGTTGGGAAATGTCCAACCACCGTCTTACCGCCTGGAACAATGATCACCAATGAATGATGAGGGCAGAAGACTGGAAGATCCAAATAGGCCACCGGGACAGGAGCTCAGGAAGAAGCTGCTGCTCTGCACCGGGACCTCTGAATAGTGAGCACTGGGAGTTGGGCTGACTCTCTTTTATAGAGTCTTGGCCCAGCCCAGAACCACGCCCAGGCATGTTTCAGGGAAAGTCCCTGGAAGGCCTTGGAAAGGGGCCACACCCTAACACACTCTGAAAACCTGCAGCAATACATTGCAAAAGAATAGTATTTGTAAACATATTAAAAATAAGTTTTCAGGATTGAACTCTGCAATGCAAAAGGTAAAACCACAACATATCAGCACAATGCATAAATTACGTTGTTTTGAGAGTGCTGAGTTTTTGCATTTTTGTCGCCAATAGAGCGCGTACTGCTCTGGTTTTGACAAATCTCTGCATTATCATGACACCCTGGGCCTTTGGAGCGGGATAGTTGGAGAATTAAATCACGGTCTCTAAAATTAAGGAGGTGGGCCACTTTTGGTCATGGAGGAACACCCAGGTGAGGGGGTCTAACGGGTACTCCATGGGCCCTTTCTAACAAAAAAAACCTCCAGGGGTTCCCATCTAGAACGTTTTCAATCAACCATTGTTCCACAAATAGTTCCACACTAGGGCCTTCTGTTCGTTCAGGGAATCCCACCAGTCTGATGTTATTACGGCATGATCTCCCTTCCGCATTCTCTGCCCGCTTATGAAGAGTAGTCATCTCCAGTTTCACGGGCGTCATCTGTGCCTGAAGTTCCTGAACTGTTGGGCAAAGGGCTGCCAATGAGGATTCTGTTCCTTCTGCCCGCTCCGCCAAATTACAATAGTCTACTCTGAGTAAATTAACTTCCATGGCTATTGCGTCAATCCTAGCTTCCAGTGAAGTTTTTGTGTCCAGAATAGCCTGGAGGATCTTGTCAAACTGAGCGGAGTACAATTGGAGTGTCGTATCCAAATGAGTGAGGCTCTCCATTTCACCACCGTCTTTCAGGAGTTGATCTGGGTCTTGCCCAGTGTTCTTGGTGCCCTTAGTTTTACCCATCATTGCAGCACAAGGGCGAGGCAGAGAGGGGGGTCACCCGTCTCTTGGGAAGCACTCCTGTGTTCAGGAATTTAATAGCCGAACACCCAGCCAAGCGTACTAATAAACGCTTACGTTGTCCCAGATCGCGATCAGGAGCACAGAGAAGGCCGCTGAAGGCCGTTAGGGGGTTATGTCACCAAAGTCTTGTCCAGTCCCTTTTTAATTATGGCGACCTCTGCCTCCACCGTGTTCTGAAGCTCAGTATGTGGTATGGAGTCTTCTCTTTACTAAGGGGCAGGCACCATGGAGGGTTAATGCAGGCCCTTCTCACAGGTGGGGGGGGGCAGGCCGCTGACATGGGGCTTCTTCTCTGCCCTGCTATCATGTGGAGAGGCCCTGCCAGTGGACGCCTGTTTGTGTTGTCCCACCTGTCTATTCAGCGTAGTGGGGCCCCACATCTACCCCCACACGTGCACCGCCATCCAGCCTCATCTGATGCCGTAGGGAAGGTCACCCGGCGCCATCCCGCCGCACGGCAAGGCTCCTCCTTGGTACCCAAATACCTTTCACTGGTCCGATATGTAGTTAAGGCGGGTGGGTCCCCCTCCAGTTACAATCTCCACCAACTGTGGGCAATTCAGTTGGGATTGGGCGTATCAAGGTCGCATCCTCATCGCGGCCGCATGTCGTATCAATGGCTCCGCTGGTTGCGTGGTTCACATAGAGCACCCTGTGTCTTTTTTTAATGGGAGCAGAAGCAGCCCTTCGGCTACTCCAGAACACGTCCACTCACAAACGAGTGCCGCACAGGCCTGGGTCACCGCAGGGAAGACCCAGTGCCTCAGCGCCTGCCCTGCCCCCACCAGGCCTCACTGTTGTGCAGGTGTCGCAGCACTGAGCGCGATCGTCTCTCCTCTCCTCACCAGCTCTGGCGCTAAACCCCCTCCACCCTCCAGGGCTCCGGACCAAACTCAGCGTGTCTCGGCTCACTACCGACGCGATAACAGGATAAAAGCCCTGGGGCCGTTGCGGAGCTCTGACCTAGGCGACTGCAATGACCTCCATCTTGACTCTGCACCATCTTATTTTATTCTTATGCACTGGTCCATTAAAAATCCACAATCCCCTTTACTGTGTTCTTCTTAAAGTGAGAGACAAAGGATAGCTAGACATGTAAACTTCATGCAAATTATTGTTTTTGCAAGACAACTTGATGTAAGCATGGAAAGAAATGGCTTTATAAATATTTGTTCAAGCTTGCATGTGTGCTATTTGTCTCGCAGACGCTAGCCAGCTAGAACTTTTGTTTGTGTATGCATGCATCTTTTTTCTGAAAGGCATTTAGGGGGTCATTACAACCCTGGCGGACGGTGTTAAAGGTGCGGTAATACCGCAAACAGGCCGGCGGACAAAAAAAGGGAATTATGACCCTGGCGGAAACCACCAACAAAGACAGCCACTTTAACACACCGCCCGCCACGGCAGTACAGACAAGCAGCGCGGCGGTCACCACCAACAGACAGGCGGAAGACAATGTACCGCCCACAGTATTACAACAGGCCAATCCGCCACCTTTTCCAGGGCGGATTCACCGTGGATAAAAACACAGCGGAAACAGTTACTGCAATGGGAAAACGCTCACCTGAACACATCCCACGATGAAAAAGGACTCCATGGAGCCCGAATTACACATTCTACCGGCCCTTGTATTCCTACTCATCTACGAATATCAACACAAGCGCGGCCGAAGACAACGGTGAGTACTGCACCTACGACATGGGGGAGGAGAGGCAAAAGTTAAGGGGACACACACGAAACACCCCCACACTCGCATATTACAACATACACACCAATGCATCCACAAAAATCACAGTAACAACTCACAATCCCCCCGGAAGAATGCAAAGACAAAGCGAAATCAGTTCAAACATTGTAATGTAGCAATATACATATCTGTCAAAAATATACAGATATATAAAAAAATCTGCCAGAAATATATACATTACGAGAAGTAGTGCAGATATGCACATATCAATGTCCGTGCACCACTAGTCCAAAAATGCATGGGCGAGGCCCACAGTAGATACCTGTCCACAATCGCAGAGAATACTGCCAGGGCATCAGATAGAAATACTACAGGCACCTCAGGGGGAAGGGAAGGGGGGGGGGCACCTCAGCCGGATGACTACAAAGCCAGATCCACGACGGGGCTCCATGCCCATTGATGTATCCTGGGGAGTGCAAAGCCACAGTCTCTCAAGTCTCACAAGTGGGTGGCTTGCCCACTGGACCATCCTGGAGAGTGCAAAGCCACAGTCTCTCAAGTCTCTACAGTGGGTGGTTTGCCCACTGTACCATCCTGGGGAGTGCAAAGCCACAGTCTCTCAAGTCTCTACAGTGGGTAGCTTGCCCACTGGACCAACCTGGGGAGTGCAAAGCCACAGTCTCTCAAGTCTCTACAGTGGGTGGATTGCCCACTGTACCATCCTGGGGAGTGCAAAGCCACAGTCTCTCAAGTCTCTATAGTGGGTGGCTTGCCCACTGGACCATCCTGGGGAGTGCAAAGCCACAGTCTCTCAAGTCTCTACAGTGGGTGGGTTGCCCACTGTACCATCCTGGGGAGTGCAAAGCCACAGTCTCTCAAGTCTATACAGTGGGTGGCTTGCCCACTGGACCATCCTGGGGAGTGCAAAGGCACAATTTTGCAAGTAGATAACAGCCGCCACTGGCTCTGGAGGGGGACTGGTGCCCAGACTGGATTAGTCTCCCCGTGAAAGTTCCTGTCCCGTCACTGTCCCAGCTGCACATGGGATAACGATGCTTGATGTGGCGGTCTTATCATTCTTACCCGGTGCATGCCCTGTTCAGCGGTGCTTTGCCATGGCAGTCTCTGGACTCTTCAGCGGTGCTTTGCCATGGCCGTCCTGGACTGTTCAGCGGTGCTTTGCCATGGCGGTCTCTGGACTGTTCAGCGGTGCTTTGCCATGGCGGTCTCTGGACTGTTCAGCGGTGCTTTGCCATGGCGGTCTCTGGGCTGTTCAGCGGTGCTTTGCCATGGCGGTCTCTGGGCTGCTCAGCGGTGCTTTGCCATGGCGGTCTCTGGACTGTTCAGCGGTGCTTTGCCATGGCGGTCTCTGGACTGTTCAGCGGTGCTTTGCCATGGCGGTCTCTGGGCTGTTCAGCAGTGCTTTGCCATGGCGGTCTCTGGGCTGCTCAGCGGTGCTTTGCCATGGCGGTCTCTGGACTGTTCAGCGGTGCTTTGCCATGGTGGTCTCTGGACTGTTCAGCGGTGCTTTGCCATGGCGGATCTGGAACGGGCATTGGTGTGTGGCATGACGTTCCCTAGACTGGGCAATGGTGTGTGGCATGACGTTCCCTAGACTGGGCATTGGTGTGTGGCATGACGTTCCCTCATAGCCCACCTGGGCTGTGGCAGTCGGGGCCCTCCTGGGCACTGACTCCGGCAGTGGCGGTGGTCTCCTGACCAGTTACGATACTTGGGCCCTCCTGGGCAATGACTCCGGCGGTGGCGGTGGTCTCCTGACCAGTGACAATACTTGGGCCCTCCTGGGCAATGACTCTGGCGGTGGTCTCCTAACCAGTGACGATACTTGGGCCCTCCTGGGCAATGACTCCGGCGGTGGTCTCCTGACCAGTTACGATACTTGGGCCCTCCTGGGCAATGACTCCGGTGGTGGCGGTGGTCTCCTGACCATTGACGATACTTGGGCCCTCCTGGGCAATGACTCTGGCGGTGGTCTCCTGACCAGTGACGATACTTGGGCCCTCCTGGGCAATGACTCCGGCAGTGGCGGTGGTCTCCTGACCAGTTACGATACTTGGGCCCTCCTGGGCAAGACTCCGGCCGTGGCAGTGGTCTCCTGACCAGTGACGATACTTGGGCCCTCCTGGGCAATGACTCCGACGGTGGTCTCCTGACCAGTGACGATACTTGGGCCCTCCTGGGCAATGACTCCGGCGGTGGTCTCCTGACCAGTGACGATAATTGGGCCCTCCTGGGCAATGACTCTGGCGGTGGTCTCCGGACCAGTCACGATGGTGCTGGCGGTGGCGTCTCGACCGCCAGGAAGGATGCCGCCCTTCTCCGCCGTGATACTCACAACAGGCTGGGCAGACTTCCTCTGGCCCTTCCCCACCTTTGGTGGAGTCACAGCTGACTCTCCAATCCCCTTGGGACCCCTGTGAGTTGTTTTCCCTCCAGGAGTCTTCACACGGTCCCGTTGTCCACTTTCCAATTTCAGAGCCTTTACAGGGGGTGGGCTGCCAGTGCCTTGGCTCTGGGTCATACTGCCTGCCCTGGTGGCCGGTGCACTCCACACACCTTGAACAGGCACCACTGGTATTGGAGGCTTTTTGGCTGAGGCGCTACGACGGGACTGATGAATTGGAGGCGGGGTGTGGGGGCAAAAAGGTCAACTTTACAGAGGGACAGTTTCTGACGTACACTGGGATGGGTAGTTGGAGGGGGTCTGGGAGTGGAGGAAGAGGAGGTGGTTGTAGGAGGTGTCCCTTTAGGTGTTTTGGGTGCAGGTGCAGGTACTGGAGGCTGTCGTGAGGTGGATGGATGTTGGGTGTGTGGGTGCTCGCGTTTGTGTACTTTTGGAGGGGGCGTCACAGACACACTGGGAGAGGACACAGGGGACGTGTAAATGGCAGTGGAGGTGGTGAGTGCAGGTGAGCGGGGTGTGGTGCAGGGTGTTCTGTTGCGAGTCCTGGTGCCTGTAGATGTAGTGCATGCAGGTGTGTGTGTAGATGAGACTGGGAGGGAGGAGGGAGAAGAGGAGGAGGGGGACACAGTGGAGGCAGTGGATGTTGCTGTGTCTGTATGTGTGTGATGCTTGCGTGAGTGCCTGTGGGTTGTGTGGTGCCTATGTTTGCTTGAGCTACCTGTGTGTGTTGACTTGTGTGCATGCTGGTCTGTAGGTGTGCTTGGGGTTGGCTGGGGTACAGGGGATTGTGTCTGGGTGGAGGAGGTTGGAGGGGGGAGGCTAGACACAGGGACAATGGCTGCCATCAGTGCTGAGGCCAGAGATTGCAGGGTTCGCTGAAGGGCAGCCTGACCAGAATGAATGCCCTCCAGGAATGCATTACGGTGTTGCAACTCTCTTTCTACACCCTGGATGGCATTCACAATGGTAGACTGCCCAACAGTGAGTGACCTGAGGAGGTCAATGGCCTCCTCACTGAGGGCAGCAAGGGTGACTGGGGCAGGGCCTGAGGTGCCTGGGGTGAAGGTGATGCCCACCCTCCTGGGTGAGCGGGCACTGGCGAACGCTGAGGGGCTGCTGGGATGGCGGTGCTGGTAGGGGAGGTGGCGGCTGTACCTGTAGAAGTGGTGCGCACAGATGGTGCCGCCACCACAAGGGAGATCCCATCGGCGGACGAGTCCGTGTCGCTGCTTGGTTATCCGGTGGCCGACGTGAAGCTCCCCTCGCCCTCCGTCCCACTGGTGCATTCTGAGTCCGTGGTGTGGCCCTCCATGGCCATGTGAGATGCAGCTCCCTCGTGCTCTGGTGCCACTGTACCTCCGCCTGATGATGCTGATGCACATAAGAACAGCGAAAGCACAAAAAGGGGGGGAAACAGAAGAAGAACAGGTTGAGTGCATGGCATACCGCTACCGTTGGCGGACAAGACAGACACAGCAGCCCCCTGCACTACGCCGTGCTCCTGGCCTCTGCATATGCAATTCCTGGGATATGGCCTACATGGCTATGGTGGACATCTGCACACATGGATGCCACAGGGGCATATATACCTGTACTTGGCACTCTACTGCGGTGGTGTAGAGTGTCACATGGGCTGCATTACAGAGGGGCCTAGTCTATGTATTTCTGGCTGGCCTAGGTACACCCACAGGCCTCCTCCCCCACCCAGACCCCTCCACTGCGTGCAAAGTCCGCAGAATGAGGTTGTACTCACCCCCTTGTGTCTGCTGTGATGCCCTCAAGTGCCCATCCAACTCAGGGTAGGCCACCGCCAGGATCCGGAACATCAGGGGGGTCATGGTGCGACGGGCACCCCTCCCACGTTGGGAGGCCATCCCCAGCTGAGCCTCCACTGTCTTCTTGCTGCAGCGGCGAATGTCCTCCCATCTTTTCCGACACTGGGTGCCCCGTCTCTGGTCATCCTTGGCGATGGCACGCCAAATGTCCCTCTTCTGGTGGGCGCTGACCTACATGACATGCACAAGGGAAGACGAAAAGTCATTACCAACTGCACTGTCGATGTGAGTGGCCCCCTCCCTACTCTAGCCATGTGGCCCATTCATTCACATGCATTAATGTTCCCTGAACTCTGCCCCCTTCCCTCTTACAACCAGCCCTCTCCACCCAGGCATAGCCCATACAACATGCTCCCTGTGTACTAACCTGTTGGTCTGGAGGATCGTAGAGTAGCGTGTACTGGGGGAGAACTCCGTCTACCAATTTCTCCAACTCCTGAGCAGTGAAGGCAGGGGCCCTTTCCCCAGACGCAACAGCCATCGTCGCTTCCAGACCGAGGTCACAGCAGCACTTGCAGTGTAGGTCCTCTCCTATCGAAGATCAGGTATCTAGTGATTGAACAGATAGAAAATGGCGGTGACGTCCGCGGCGGTGACGTCCGCGGCGGTGTGTATCATCACCGCCGGCGCACCTGTTCATTGGCTCCCGGGACCCATAGGGTCCTATGTTAACCAATGCAGCATTGCGCCGTGGTCTACGACCGCCTACCGCGACGGTGTGCAACGCCAGCGCAGTTACCCCACAATCCCATTGTCCCAGTTTAGAGATCAGGCAGCCGCCATTTCAGGGGCCAACATGGCTTCATTTACTTCTGCGTCACACATAGCTAGGCCTACACTCAACACACATACAGGAAGGGTTTTGTGTTTGGTGTAGTCTTCTGTGTAACTGTGGGTACATACCTGGAGGAAAATTGACTTTATCGTCGCTGTTGTCCTTCGTAGGCACCGTCAGCTGGGACATGTGAGGAGATGGCGGAATCCTCCGGTGTACCGACCGCTGGTGGACCTGTTGACAATGGAAGAGCGACATGTAATCGTCACATACAGGTTTGACCGTGCCACAATCCAGGAACTATGTACCCAGTTGGAGCCAGACCTGATGTCACCAATTCGCCATCCCACTGGAATCCCCCCTCACGTGCAGGTGCTGTCAGTGCTCCATTTCCTTGCAAGTGGGTCATTTCAGACAACAGTGGCCATGGCATCAGGGATGTCCCAGCCTATGTTTTCCAACGTGTTGCCCAGAGTGTTGTCTGCCCTGCTGAAACACGTAAGGAGATACATCATTTTCCCTGAGGTGGAAGATTTGCCTACAGTTAAAGGTGACTTCTATGCCCTTGGACATATTCCCAACGTCATAGGTGCCATTGATGGGACCCATGTAGCTCTGGTCCCCCCCCCATAGGAGTAAACAGGTGTACAGGAACAGGAAGAGTTATCATTCCATGAATGTACAGATGGTCTGTTTGGCAGACCAGTACATCTCCCAGGTTAATGCTATGTTCCCTGGCTTAGTGCATGACGCCTACATCCTGCGAAATAGCAGCATCCCTGATATGATGGGTCAACTCCAGAGTCACCGAGTATGGCTATTCGGGGACTCTGGTTACCCCAACCTTTTCTGGCTATTGACCCCAGTGAGGAATCCCAGGACCAGGGCAGAGGAACGCTACAATGAGGCCCATGGGCGTACTAGGAGGGTGATCGAACGCACCTTCGGCCTCCTTAAGGCCAGGTTCAGGTGCCTCCATATGACAGGTGGTTCCCTATTCTACTCACCAAGGAAGGTGTGCCAGATCATCATCGCCTGCTCGATGCTTCATAATTTGGCTTTGCGACGCCAGGTGCCTTTTCTGCAGGAGGATGGTCCAGATGACGGTGTTGTGGCAGCTGTGGGGCCTGTGGAGCCTGTGGACAGTGATGAGGAGGAAGCTGAGGAAGAAGACAACAGGGAGTCAGTCATACAGCAATATTTCCAGTGACACACAGGTGATAACATTTTCATTTTTACCATTACATTCACTGTCACACGTCTTCCTCTATCCTGTGTGTAATTTAAGGGGATTATTTGGTAATTGAGTTGTTTCTTTCCATTACGGTTTCACAGGTGTGGTTACCAACGTGTGTCATCTACTTGCATCCTTCAAGGACTTGTGATGTGGGACATTGGTATGTTGCCTTTACATCTCACAACGCATTGTGACACTGTAATAGATATTACATTTTAACAAATCATAGACTGACTCCAGATTGTTTTGTGTTTCAAGGGTGTTTATTGAAGTGCTCAGAAATGGGAGGGGGTGGCAAAATGGTGATGGGTGATGGCGGAGGAATTTCCATGGCAGAATCCAGTCTGTTAGTCTCACAGGTGCACTGCCCATATGGGCATAGGAAGTGGAGCTGGGGCAGTTCAAGTATGGACAGGGTAACAAAGTGGGACAGTGGGGGGACAATCAGGTGGTCTCATTTCCTGGCGGGGGTCTGCCATCTTGCTCTGTCCTGTTCCTGGATCTCAGGGACCGCTTGCGTGGTGGTTGTCCGTCTGCAGGGGGTGGGGTGCTGGTGTGGTGGTCCTGTGGCAGGGTGTCCTGTCCACTAGCGCCGGCGGAGGTGGTGGGCAGTTCATCGTCCTAGCTAGTGTCAGGGGCCCCTTGGAGTGCCACGGTGTCCCTCAGGGTCTGCTGTATGTCCTTCAGCACCCCTACAATGGTGCCCAAGGCGGAGCGGATGGTCCTGAGCTCCTCCCTGAACCCCAAATACTGGTCCTCCTGCAGGCGCTGGGTCTCCTGAAACTTGACAAGGACCGTCGCCATCGTCTCCTAGGAGTGGTGGTATGCTCCCATGATGGAGGTGAGGGCCTCGTGGAGAGTGGGTTCCCTTGGCCTGTCTGCCCCCTGTCGCACAGCAGCCCTCCCAGTTCCCCTGTGTTCCTGTGCCTCCGTCCCCTGGACCGTGTGCCCACTACCACTACCCCTAGGTCCCTGTTGTTGTTGGGGTGGTGGGTTATCCTGGGTTCCCTGTAGTGGTGGACACACCGCTGATTGACCTGTCCTGGGTACGGAGGTTTGGGCCCGCTGGGTGGGTGCTGTGCTGGTGTTACCAGAGGGTGGAAGGTCAGTGTTGGGCTGTGCCTGTGCAAGGGGAACCGACTGTCCCGAGGCCCACGATGGTCCGGGCTGGTCATCAGGATCCAGTAGGGCAGAGCTGCTATCGTCACTGTGGGCCTCTTCTGGGGGAGAAGTGGTGTTGTCTGGACCCTCTGGTGTGGTGACGGTCCTTCGTGTTCCTGCAGGGGCATAAGAGCATGATTATTGCATGTGTGTGTGTGATGGTGTGCAATGGGTGGGTGTCTGTGTACCCCAGTGCAAGCATTCCTGTGTGGGGGCTTGTGTGATGATGGTTAGGGGGTTGTTCTGGGTATGTGCAGTGTGCATGCTTAGGTGATAGGTGTCCATGCTTCGTTGTGTCATGCAGGGCTTGGTGTTGGGATGTGTAGTTTGTGTTATGAATACATTAGTGAGGAGTTGGGGTGATAGGGGAGGGTGTGAGGGTGGGGAGGTGTGATAGCATGCAGGTAGGGTGGGGGATAGGATAGTTAAGATTTGACTTACCAGTGTCCCATCCTCCACCGACTCCTCTGAGGCCCTCTGGATGCATGATAGTCAAGACTTGCTCCTCCCATGTTGTTAGTTGTGGGGGAGTAGGTGGGGGTCCACCGCCAGTCCGCTGAACCGCAATGTTGTGCCTGGAGACTGTTGAACGCACCTTCCCCCGTAGGTCGTTCCACCTCTTCCTGATGTCCTCCCTATTTCTTGGGTGCTGTCCCACAGCGTTGACCCTGTCGACTATTCTTCGCCATAGCTCCATCTTCCTGGCTATGGATGTGTGCTGCACCTGTGAGCCAAATAGCTGTGGCTCTACCCGGACAATTTCCTCCACCATGACCTGGAGCTCCTCCTCGGAAAAGCGGGGGTGTCTTTGGCGTGCCATTGGGTGGTGTGTGTGATGTGTGGGGCGGTGTGAGTGTTGATGTGTGTGGTGATGTGTAGTGGTGTGTGGTGTTTTGTGCGTGGATGTTGTGTGGGTGATGTTGTTGTGTGCCTCTGTATGGTGGGGTTGTCTTTGCTGTGCTGTCTATCTGGCCTTCATCCGTGAATTGTGGTCATAGGGGTTTGTGGGTGATGTGGGTGTGTGTTTTATATTGTATTGGGTGTGTGGGAGTGTTGTTTGTATGTGTATCAGGTGTGTGTATTTTGAATTGTCCAATGTGGTGGTGTTTTGGAGATGTGTGTGTATTTTGAGCGCAACGGTGTGTACCGCCAATGGAATACCGCGGTTGAAAGACCGCCGCATGGATTCGTGGGTCGTAATAGCATGGGCGTGTTTCTGTTGGCGTGGAGGTGGAGGATTTGTTTTCGCCAGTTTATCACTGACCTTTGGTGTGGTGGACTTGTGTGGGTGTCTGAATTTCGGCGGATTCCAAGATGTGGGTCATAATAGCTGTGGCGGAATTCCGAAAGAATACAAACCATCAGACAACTTCAGTTCACATGCAGCACAGCCTAGACCAGGGGTTTCCAACATTTTCTGTTATGAAAGCTGCTTATGCTCAATGAAAATCACTGCAAGCTACTGATATTGGTGCTTTAACAGTGACAACACCATCCAAGATTTTCTGCAGTGAACCCATGAGTGCATCCGGCAGGGTTATCAGCACCAGAGGAAATAAAGAATTGTCTATTTGAAATACCCCGACATGGGTAATACATAACAACCATAACTGTCATCCGAGTAGCACCCCAAAGTGATATGTCTCTCCAACACCACATAATTTATCACTCAAATAATATCTTTAAATACATTTTGAACATTCAACCATTTTTCTCCAAACATCAGCTTATGAGTTCTGAAAATACACACATTTCTGTCTCAAATATTAGCTTTTTAATTTTGCTAAACATTTGTTAATTCAACCTGGCAAATGCTTATATATTAGCAGGCTGGGCTGACCACAGGAGAGCTATTTAAACGTAGCTGGAGAGCTACTGGTAGCTCGCAAGCTACTTGTTGGAGACACCTGGCCTAGACATTTCATAAAGAGGGCTATCACCATGCTGGCAACAGCACTACTCACTAAGTGACAACAGACACAAAACATTCAGCACTGCAAAAGCATACAGCTCAGCACAGATATGGTATGCGGTTTGATTTCACCACATTCACAACAGCAGAGGATACCAAGGCCCTCCTTATGAGTCTGGTGGAGCAGGATTACCCTATGGAATTCCAGTCATTGAATTTGTATGGGCTGTGCTTAATTTGTGCTTATTGTATCCGGTGTTAAGCACCGGTCCTTATTTTTCAGGGCTGGTGCTTATTCTTCTGCCTCAAGCATGTATGGCGAGCAAAAGACACATATGGGAAAGACGGAGGGAGAGAAAAACGAAAAAGCGTCACAATGGGAGAAAGCAGCAAGCTGCAGGAGTGAGCTGAAGGGGCAGGGAGTGGCTTTAAATGAATTAATGGCTTTAGGATTAGGCTGCCGCAGCATTCCGCACTCGCCCATTTAAATGCAGCAGCTGCGTGTTTAAGAGGCGGGCTCTGGGCACCAGCACGTTTATATTTACAAATTAAGCACTGGTAGGCTGGTATTCCCGCACCTTGTTTTCCTGGGTACTGATTCACTGGACCCAATGTACGAGGGTTAATTTGGCATAAAAAATGCATGGGATTTGGCTGCGGCAGCCCTGCCTCTGTGATTGTTTCTGGCAAAGTATAGTTTACAATGGCCCTCCCACCCCAGCTACAATTTATCTTCTGATCCCTCCCTTACTCCCTACACCCCCCTCCCTCAACCCACACTGCAAACACAGGCTGCAGTACACATTTACCACCTGCTCAGAGTTGGTGGCAATGTATGCATTAAACCCCATGGAACTGGGAATTCTTGGCGCTCTTGCAACTGGAAAATCTAGGGCCACATGGTAATTCCCCACTCCAAGGCAGTTAACTTGTAATCAGAGCTCAATTTGTGCTTGTTGTTTCCGGTGCCGAGCACCAACACCTATTTTTGAGGGATGCCACTTATTTTTCACAGATGGGAAAGACAGAGGAAGAGAAAAACGAAAAAGCATCACAATGGGAGAAAGCATAAAGCTGCAAGAGTGATTTGAAAGGGCAGGGAGTGACTGTAAATGGATTGAAGAGGCCCAAGATGGTTTCAGGATTACGCTGCCTTAATATTAAGTGTTCCCACATTCAATTGCAGCAGCCGGGGGTTTAAGAGGGGGGCTTTGGGCACCAGCACATTTTTATTTACAAATTAAGCACTGCTTGGAATTGCATGGGACTGAAATGGTGTTACTGAATGGTAATATTATTTTCATGAGTGGATTAACCACCCTCCATTTCCCAGAGAACTCATAATCCAGTGGCAGCTACGCCAATCAAAGGTGGTGGGATGGTGGGAGGAGGAGGAAAGAGATCGGAGGGGGTGATGGGGGCTACAATTGTTTTTAAACAAAACGTACCTGCTGCTGCGACTCCATCCCGCACTGCTCCTGATCCTGCTGCCAGTTGCTTCCTCTCTTCCAGCAGTCACCACAGGCTCCCAATTGAGACGCTACTCTCATGCTAAAGCTAGCATGAGGGCAGCGCCAGGATTGGCCTGAGCGCGCTGGTCTGACACTCGCTGAGGCACAGAGAGCCTTTGCCATTTCTCTCACCTGACTGTGGAACACAGCCAGGTTGGAGAAATGTAAGTGCGCATGTGTGTTTGGCTGGGCTGAGATGGCGCACTTTACACAAACAGCCATGCGCAATTTACACAAACAGACGGCGCACTTTACACAGACGGTGCACTTTACACAAACAGACATGGGTACTTTACACAAACAGACGGCGCACTTAACACAAACAGGCATGCTCACTTTACACAAACGGACATGCGCACTTTACACAAACAGACATGCGCACTTTATAAAAACAGACGTGCGCACTTTTGCGCACTTTACAGTGCTACCACTCCTTCCTATGGCCCGGCCCCACCCGCCCTGCATTCCAAGCTGTCAGACAGACAGCTGCAAATAAAATAATTATAACATTGTTTTATTATCATTTTATTTGCCTCTGACTGCCTGACTGAGCCCGGCAGGGTTGGGGGCGAAGCTCCACTGCTAAAACAGAGGAGCCGCCGCTGTCATAATTGGGCCCTGAGAAACAATACAAGAATGGTAGACAGAACAGCTCACAGAACCAGAATAGAAATGCTGGATAACCACCAGGTTCAGGATACCACCACCCCCCCCTCCAGATAGGCCAGTCGCCCGCTACCTCCAATGACCTCACTCACATATCAAAAACATGTGCAGACCAAATGGCCCTAACTGCATCCATTCAATATGCAGGCATATACTTCAGTGAGGCACCAATAATTAAGAAATACTTACTGGAAACAGTACAAGTCCACAAACACCACTGATGATGCATCCTCGCACCTCAAATCAGACTCCAGTCTGCAATGGAATCCTCGTACCCGAACTCTGTTAGCGCTGTGAGGCCACACTGATGGCAGAAAATGAGCTACACCAGTGACTCTGATATAGGTCACAATCATGGCACAGAGTTAATTCACAGTGATGGCAGAATGTGAGCTATATAAGTGCCTCGACTGTAACATAACTTAGCTTTTATACTCATAAACTTCTATCAATGTATAGAGCATATAAACTGTGCACAATCATCTAAAATGTGATGTAAGCAGTGACGATAAAATAAAACTTATGGTGACCAGTGAGCAAGACAAAATAAAAGCCACGCCCTTCTACTTGCATTCCGGGGGGTGACACTTACGCCCCTCTAAGCAATATTTCAAATCCCATGTACAAATTCTGAGCCATTGCTTTGTACATGCACAGATCTCCAGCCATTGTGGATCATGTGCACCAATAACCAAGCTTTCCCCCGTACAGGCACACATCTCCAGGTTTTACATCATAGAGGCACACATCTTCAAGCAGTACCCCATACAGGCACACATCTTCAAGCAGTACCCCATACAGGCACACATCTTCAGGCATTACCCCATACAGGCACACATCTTCAGGCATTACCCCATACAGGCATACATCTTCAGGCATTACCCCATACAGGCATACATCTCCAAGCATTACCCCATAAAGACATACATCTTCAGGCATCATTCCATACAGGCACACATCTCCAGGCATTACATCATACAGGCACACATCTCCAGGCATTACATAATACAGGCATACATCTTCAAGCATTACCCCATACAGGCACACATCTTCAAGCAGTACCCCATACAGGCACACATCTTCAAGCATTACCCCATACAGGCACACATCTCCAGGCATTACCCCATACAGGCATACATCTCCAAGCATTACCCCATAAAGACATACATCTTCAGGCATCATTCCATACAGGCACACATCTCCAGGCATTACATCATACAGGCACACATCTCCAGGCATTACATAATACAGGCACACATCTTCTGGTATTGCTCCATACAGGCACACATCTCCAGGCATTACATAATACAGGCACACATTTCCAGGTATTACCCCATACAGGCCCATATCTCCAGGCATTACATAATACAGGCACACATCTCCAGGTATTACCCCATACATGCACACATCTCCAGGCATTACCCCATACAGGCACACGTCTACAGGCATGATGTCATATAGGCACACGTCTACAGGCATGATGCCATACAGGCATACATCTCAAGGCATTACATCATACAGGTAGACATCTCCAGGCATTACATAATACAGGCACGCCTCTCTAGGTATTACTCCATACAGGCACACATCTCCAGGCATTACATAATACAGGCACACATTTCCAGGTATTACCCCATACAGGCCCACATCTCCAGGCATTACATAATACAGGCACACATCTCCAGGTATTACCCCATACATGCACACATCTCCAGGCATTACCCCATACATGCACACATCTCCAGGCATTACCCCATACAGGCACACGTCTACAGGCATGATGCCATACAGGCATACATCGCAAGGCATTACATCGTACAGGTAGACATCTCCAGGCATTACATAATACAGGCACGCCTCTCTAGGTATTACTCCATACAGGCACACATCTCCAGGCATTACATCATACAGGCACACATTTCCAGGTATTACCCCATACAGGCCCACATCTCCAGGCATTACATAATACAGGTACACATCTCCAGGTATTACCCCATACAGGCACACATCTCCAGGCATTACCCCATACATGCACACATCTCCAGGCATTACCCCATACAGGCACAAGTCTACAGGCATGATGCCATACAGGCATATATCTCAAGGCATTACATCGTACAGGTAGACATCTCCAGGCATTACATAATACAGGCACGCCTTTCTAGGTATTACTCCATACAGGCACACATCTCCAAGCATTACATAATACAGGCACACATCCCTAGGTATTACCCCATAGAGGCTCACATCTCCAGGCATTATCCCATAGAGGCACACGTCTCCAGGCATTACCCCATACAGGCACACATCTCCAGGCATTACCCCATACAGGCACACGTCTCCAGGCATTACGCCATACAGGCACACATCTACAGGCATTACTCCATAGAGGCATACATCTCCAGGCATTACCGCATACAGGCATACATCTCCAGGCATTACCCATCATACAGGTAGACATCTCCAGGCATTACATAATACAGGCACGCATCTCCAGGGATTACTCATAGAGGCACACATCTCCAGGCATTACCTCATACATGCAGAAACCTCCAGGCATTAGCCAATACAGGCACACATCTTCAGGCATTACCCCATACAGGCATACATCTCCAGGCATAATTCCATACAGGCACGCATCTCCAGGCATTACATCTTACAGGCACATATCTCCAGGCATTACATAATACAGGCACACATCTCCAGGCATCATTCAATACAGGTGCACATCTCCAGGCATTACCTCATACATGCACAAATTACCAGCTCTTGCACCATGTGCATATGTCCCTTGCTGTTACCGGATACTTGCACACTTCTGCAACCACATTCTTAATTCAGGTACACGTTAGCCACAGAGTTAGACAAGCATATATCACCCACCACTACTAACACAGGCACAGATATCTGCAGCTATCAGTCCATTACATGACCATATCTGCTGCCCCCTTCTGTGCGTGCACAGATTCACCAGGGACGTCGGAGCACCAGCAAAGCCATAGTTACTGGAAGTGAATTTGCTCATCCTTTGGCCATCAGTGACATTACAGGGTTGAGTCCTTGTCTGAGATACCCACAACATGAGGAAGTAGCTGCTACCACTGGCTCCCCTTGGTTGACCTCTAAGAGGTTTGCACCCTTTATCCATTCGTGTATAGTACTCCATGCGCCTTTGCCCTAGTACATGCACAAGCACACGCATGTGCTGCCTTTTCAGTGTATTCATAGATCTGCTACTACATGGAGAGACGTGAACCCTTCCTTCAACGGATGAACTATGGAGAAGTTTGCAGCATGCATTTTGCCCCATACGTGCAGAGATTGCGTCATAAGTGCACAGATTGCCTCATAAGTGCACAAATTGACTCATAAATGCACAGATTGACTCAGAAGTGCACAGATTGACTCAGAAGTGCACAGATTGACTCAGAAGTGCAGAGATTGTCTCATAAGTGCACAGATTGCCTCATAAGTGCACAGATTGACTCATAAATGCATAGATTGACTCAGAAGTGCACAGATTGCCTCATAAGTGCACAGATTGCGAGCATTGCCCAGATCTGCAAACTTCCTCCAGCAGGGCATACAGAGGTGTTCATTGGCCTGCTGCGGAGCCTCCTATGCAGTCATATAACCTACTGTGAGGCTACAATTACAGCCCTATTGTCCGCCATATTAATGCATGCAAAGTCCCTGTCTATGGGGTGAAACATACACACAACATAGGCGGGACTTCCTACATTACAATGCGTCTCCAATTACTCCAGTGGTAGTAATACAGGCTCATTGGATGCTTTTAGCACAGTGATAACAGCAGCAGTGATGGCTCCTGGAAGTCATTACAGTCACAATAACTGCACAGGCCTGGTCTGGGGTAACTACCACAGACACAACATCTGCTCTGGGGCTAATGACTAGAGACACAATCTGTAGGAAAGACAGCCAGGTGCAAAGTGACTGTGTTTACTATCACTTGACCTGATTGTTTAAAGCACGGACCACATCATCCGCAGACCATAAAGCACCAACACCCACCTCTTTGCATCCAGACCAACATCCTTCAAATGTATCTTTTCTAACTTGGAGGCAGAAACATTTCTGTGAAATGAGTAGATTTGTGGAAGTACTTTAGGTTTGATACTAGACTTCTAAAAATCTGATGTCGTCCAGAAACATGTGAAAAGGGGCCTGTTAAACAGCGTTTTGTGACCCCCTTCACTCCAGTTATATTCTTTGAGGACTGTACTGGTGTTTATCTATTTATGAGTTGTGTAAACTACCAACTAATCAGGTTGTGCCCACTACAGATTTCTGAAAAGAGGATTAAATAGTCCCAAACGATATGAAAGACTCTTATTCAGAATTAGTTTCTCACAGCTCCTGTACACAGAAGTGATCAGATAAACCTCAGAAGAGCTTTCTTTACAGGACTCTGCTCTTGCCTTTGGGTTCAGGTCAAGCCTGAGTAAGTGGCCCTGAATGTCCGAGATCTGCCTACAGGTTTTAGACATTTGAAGGACTTGTGTTGCTGTTTAATGTGCAGGTTCTTCAAACTGGATTTCTCAGCTGGATTGCAGTGTGGGTGAGGTTGTGAAGGTAGGACCTTTGTCCAGGCCTTGTGAATGGTGCAAAGGATTTTTAATTCGACTCTAAGCCCCACAGGAGGTTAGGATATGGTTTTAAGGCTGGTTGTGCTTTCAGAGGTTGGTGCTTAGTTTACAATCCGTCTATGAGCATTTTTGGGAGACTCCCATATTACAACAGTCCAGCAGGCTCACCGTTAGGGCTCTTGAAAGAGAGAATCCACACCTATTAATGGAGATTATCCCCGTCTTCCTTTCCTTGTAAGATGCTGGGGAGCGCAGTCTCGTTCATATAGAAGCTTGTTGTGGCCTGATCCTTCAGGCAACAGAATGTCTGTTTTTGCTGCAAAAAGCACAGAGTTTACTAGAAATAAATGTAAAAACTTTGAGGCTTCCAGTTATTGATTCAAGGTACAGTACCTGCTGCTGGGGGTTCTCACACTTTTGGCTTGTCCAAGGTTAAGTTGGCCTGAGCCATTTAGTATATATTACCAATCCTACAATATGTGTGATATGCTTTTTTTCGACTTCCAACCTTTCTATAAATGTATACATGTAATAATCTACAAGATTTAAATAAACATTACTTCTTTCCTGCTTCCAGTGTGTTCGATTAGGTTAATGGATGTTGAGATCATGTCTTCTGCATGGAGAGGTATGGCTCCAATCACATCTGCCTTTAGTTCAACTCAAGATTGTCCCTCATCTCAAAGCATTTTACGCGTACAAATACTTATTTATCAAACTATACAAAGTGTAGAAATGCATGTAATTAATTTAGTGGTGTGTTTCACGATTTCATTTTATGCTTCAGCTCATTACCCATTATAAATATTCTACAACCTGTGGGGTGTGCCATAGCAACATTTAAGGTTATTACCTGCTAATGCAGGAAATGTGCAGACCTGTAGCAATAACATCTAATCATTTTAGTACACCTTCACTGTAGGTACCTTGACTATTCAGAATTGTATTCCCAACTGTACATTCTTTTTCTCATTGAGATATCTCACTATTCTGAACTTTTTTCCTGCTGACTATATAGGTTTGAAATTGGCCATTGACTTTGTAGGAAAGACAGATCCCCAGACTTCAATGCATTCTTCTTGATAGCATCCTGTAAAAGGATGTTATCATAGGTAACTGTCTAATAAGCCCACCCTGGAATGGGTTTATTAGCAGCAGTGGTTTCTCCTTGAGGGTTGGAGAGCGTCACTCCCCCCTGCCCGCTGCGAGCCGCGATAAACATGAAGAATAAAATGGCAATTAAATAATTTCATTGCCATTTTTTTTCACATAGCGTGCCACAGCCTGCCCTGGAGCAATAAGGGCATGTCCTCTTTTTACTGAGGACTACAGCAGTGCTGGCCAGACACTGCTAAGCGCGCATGTGAGTTTGTCCTGTAGACTTGCGCCAGCTAAATTCACATGCGCACTTTGAAGCTCTCCACCCAGCTGCCTTGGACAGCTGAGTGGAGACCAAGCACAGGCATAAAGGACCTGAAAGCATCCAGCCAGCTCGCTTCATCCAATCCTGGCACTGCTCTCATTCTGGCTAACAGCATGAGAGCAGCACCAGGATTGCTTACGGAAGTTTCTGCTTACACTCGTGCCGGTTGGAGATTAGGAAGGACACAGAGGACGATGCAGCCTGGGTAACTACAATTATTTCACTTTTAATTGTAATATAATGCATGCTTGTTTACTGTTTTCACTTTTTTTTATGTGGTAGGGCACTTCGCTCGACCCACCACTTTGATGTATTAGCGGACGCTGCTTTTTATTAGACAGGGTGATAACCCATCTTCCATTTGCAGCGAAATTTCAAACCCCTCTTACATGAGGGCATTCTGTGCTTTACACGAACATTTATCCCTTTCACACTAAAAGAAAATCCAATAGAACCTTTCCTGGCAAATAAATAAGGACCATATATTACAGTCATCTTTCACTCCGTTGTACAGAGTACAGAGTAATACAAGTTAATCAAAGTCAAAGTCAAGTTTATTAGCATAATCAATTAAATCCAGTGCCAACTATAAAATCAATACACATGCATCCAGATAATGTAAACACGCAAAAAATCCTTCATTATTTAATATAAAAGTGTTCAGAAATTATAGGAACAAACCAATCCTATAGATATTAACCTAAGAACATATTCATAAAAATTGAAATGCAAATGTATGCTGAAACCTGTAAACAAAACACTCTATTTCAGCTTGTAAGGCACCAGAACTTACTTTAAATAATTGGGTGCCTTAGATGGGCTGTGCTACGAGCCTACTGAGTCCTTTCCCCGCTAGAGGCTGGTCCTTAAGTCCAGGCAGGATCATTTGAAGAACAATTTATGTAAGTATTGCTGGGGGAGTGTTGTCTGAGAGGGTATTTTAAAACAAAGAGTTCTCTTAACTAGTTCTACTACAAGGGGCTAATAAAACCTTTCAAAATGCTAATTTTTTTTAAAAATCGCCACAGCTCATTTTTTAAAATATCTGTTAATGACTACCCATTAGCATGATTGCACTCAATAGGAGCTCTTGGCTTAAACCTGACCTTACTCAGTCTTTTTAGGCATTTCTTTAAAGAATGGAATTAAAAACTTTACGTCCCTACAAGCCAGAGGAATTGAGGAATCACTTAGCCATGTGATCACTGCTTGTCTACAGGAGCAAATGTTCAGCTTCCTACAAATTGTTTTCAAGTACCTCTTCCTATGTTCTGTTGGCACCGAACACACACAAAAACGTGTTCCAATGGCTCTTGCTTGCACTTGCAATGACGACAAGATTGAGTTTGCGGCTGGAGTTTCCAGGAAGGAACAATGGGGGTCATTACAACATTGGCGGTAAAAGCAGCTTACCGCCATGCAGAAGACCGCCAACACACCGCCGTGGAAATCCGCCCCAGCTATTACGACCCACATCTCGAAATCCGACAAAATCCAGACACCCACACAAGTCCGCCACACCAAAGGTCAGTGATAAACTGGCGAAAACAAAACCTCCACCGTCACGCCAACAGAAATACGCCCATGCTATCACGACCCACGAATCCACGCGGTATTCCATTGGCGGTACACACCGCCGCGCTCAAAATACACACACATCTCCAAAACACCACCACATTGGACAATTTGAAATACACACACCTGATACACATACACACACCACTCCCACACACCCAATACGATATAAAACACACACCCACATCACCCACAAACCCCTACGACCAATATTATAGAGAGAAGGCCAGAGAGAGACACCAGCATCCACAAACTAGCATTCACAGGCACTCAACACCATCACCCACATAACATCCACACACCTCACACAACACCACTAAATATCACCCCACACAGCACAACACACACCAACCCACACATCACCCACACCACCCTATGGCACGGCAAAGACACCCCAGGTTCTTGGAGGAGGAGCTCAGGGTCATGGTGGAGGAAATCGTCCAGGTAGAGCCACAGCTATTTGGAGCACAGGTGCAGCACACCTCCATAGCTAGGAAGATGGAACTATGGCGAAGAATAGTCGACAGGGTCAACGCAGTGGGACAGCATCCAAGAAATCGGGACGACATCAGGAAGAGGTGGAACAACCTACGGGGGAAGGTGCGTTCTGTGGTCTCAAGACGCCACATCGCGGTACAACGGACTTGCAGTGGACCCCCACCTCCTCACCCACAACTAACAACATGGGAGGAGCAGGTCTTGGCTATTCTGCATCCTGAGGGCCTCGCAGGAATCGGTGGAGGAATGGAGTCTGGTAAGTCAAATCTTAACTATCATACTCCCCACCCTACCTGCATGCTATCACAGACCCCCACCCTCGCCCCATCCCCTATCACTCCAACTCCTCACAAATGTACTAATAACACAAACCACACATCCCAACACCAAGCCCTGCATGACACAACAAAGCATGGACACCCATCACTAAAGCATGCCCACTGCACATACCCATAACACCCGCCTCAACCATCCTCACACAAGCCCCCACACAGGAATGCTAGCACTGGGGTACACGGTCACCAACCCATTGCACACCATGACACACACAGATGCAATAATCATGCTTTTACACCCCTGCAGGACCACTACCCAACGTCACCAGACAGGAGGGTCCAGTCATCTCCACCCCACCCACAGAAGAGGCCCACAGTGATGACAGCAGCTCTGTCCAACTGGATCCAGATGACCAGCCCGGACCATCGTGGGCCTCGGGACAGTCGGTTCCCCTCACACAGGCACAGCCCACCACAGACCTTCCACCCTCTGGTAACACCAGCACAGCACCCACCCAGCGGGCCCATACCTCCGTCCCCAGGACACGTCAATCAGCTGTGTGTCCACCACTACAGGGAACCCAGGATAACCCACCACCCCAACAACAACAGGGACCTGGGGGCAGTGGCAGTGGGCACACGGTCCAGGGGACGGAGGCACAGGAACACAGGGGAACTAGGAGGGCTGCCGTGCGACGGGGTCGGACAGGCCAAGGGAACCCACTCTCCACGAGGCCCTCTCCTCCATCATGGGAGCATACCACCACTACCAGGAGACGATGGCAACGGTCCTGGCCAAGTTTCAGGAGACCCAGCGCATGCAGGAGGAACAGTATTTGGGGTTCAGGGAGGAACTCAGAACCATCAGCTCCGCTCTGGGCACCATTGTAGGGGTGCTGAAAGAAATACTTAACACCAGGAGGGACACTGTGGCACTCCAAGGGGCCCCTGACACTAGCATGGACGATGAACTGCCCACCACCTCCGCCGGCGCTAGTGGACAGGAGGCACGCCAACAGAAATACGCCCATGCTATCACGACCCACGAATCCACAGGACCACCACAACGGCACCCCCCCCCCCCCCCTGCAGACAGAGAACCACCCCGCAAGCGGTCCCTGAGATCCAGGAACAAGACAGGGCACGATGCCAAGACCCCGCCAAGAAATGAGACCACCCTGATTGTCAAACCACTGTCCCACTTTGTAACCCTGTCCATATTGGAACTGCCCCAGCTCCACTCCGTATGCCCATATAGGCAATGCACCTGTGAGACTAATAGACTGGACTCTGCTATGGACATTCCTCCACCATCACCCCTCACCATTTTACAACCCCCCTCCAATATTGAGCACTTCAATAAACACCCTTGAAGCACAAAACAATCTGCAGTCAGTCTGTGATTTCGAAAATGTGTATTAGCAATGACAGTGACAAAATGCGTTTTCAAATGTAATATCAACATACCTATGTCACACATCTCAAGTCCATGAGGAATCTAAGCAGATGACACACGTTGGAAACCACACCTGTGAAACTGTAAGGGAAATGTACAACTCATTGACCATATACTGGTTGAAATCGACAGACAGGATAGAGGTAGAAGTGTTACAGTACATGTAGTAGGCAGGAATGTATTCTCACCTGTGTGTCACTGGAAATATTGCTGGATAACTGAGTCCCTGTTGTCAATGTTTTCTTCCTCTGCTTCCTCCTCATCACTGTCCACAGGCTCCACAGCTGCCACAACACCGTCATCTGGACCATCCTCCTGCAGAAAAGGCACCTGTAGTCGCAAAGCTAAGTTGTGAAGCATACAGCAGGCCACAATGATCTGGCACACCTTCTTTGATGAGTAGAATAGGGAACCACCTGTCATATGGAGGCACCTGAACCTGGCCTTCAGAAGGCCGAAGGTGCGTTCGATCACCCTCCTAGTCCGCCCATGGGCCTCATTGTAGCGTTCCTCTGCCCTGGTCCTGGGATTCCTCACTGGGGTCGGTTGCCATGACAGGTTGGGGTAACCAGAGTCCCCTAATAGCCACACCCAGTGCCTCTGGAGTTGACCCATCACATAAGGGATGCTGCTATTCCGCAGGATGTAGGTGTCATGCACAGAGCCAGAGAACATAGCATTTACCTGGGAGATGTACTGGTCTGCCAAACATACCATCTGTACATTCATCGAATGATAACTCTTCCGGTTCCTGTACACCTGTTCACTCCTGCGGGGGGGACCAGAGCTACATGGGTCCCATCAATGGCACCTATGATGTTGGGGATATGTCCAAGGGCATAGAAGTCACGTTTCACTGTAGGCAAATCCTCCACCTGAGGGAAAACGATGTAGCTCCGCATGTGTTTCAGCAGGGCAGACAACACTCTGGATAACACGTTGGAAAACATAGGTTGGGACATCCCTGATGCCATGGCCACTGTTGTTTGAAATGACCCACTTGCCAGGAAATGGAGCACTGATAGCACCTGCACTTGAGGCGGGATTCCTGTGGGATGGCGGATTGCTGACATTAGGTCTGGCTCCAACTGGGCACACAGTTCCTGGACTGTGGCACGGTCAAACCTGTAGGTGATGATCAAACTTCTTTCCTCCATTGTCGACAGGTCCACCAGCGGTCGGTACACCGGAGGATTCCGCTATCTCCTCACATGTCCCAGCGGACGGTGCCTATGAAGGACAACAGCGAGCACAGAGTCAAACAACTCAGAGGTATGTACCCACAGTCTACACAGAACACCATTCATACACAAAATGTGGCCTGTATTTGTGTTGTGAGACAAGGCCTAGGTATGTGTGACGCAGTTGGTAATTAGGCCATGTGGGCCCCCGAAATGGCGGCTGCCTGACCTCTAAACTGGGACAATGAGAGGTAACTGCGCTGGCGTTGTACACCGTCGCGGTAGGCGGTCGAAGACCGTGGTGCAATGCTACATTGTTTAACATTGGACCCTATGGGTCCCAGGAGCCAATGACGATGTACGCCGGCGGTGATGGTACGCACCGCCGCGGACGTGACTGCCATTTTCTATCTGTTGAATCACTCGATAACTGATCTTCGACAGGAGAGGACCTACACTGCAAGTGCTGCTGTGACCTCGGTCTGGAAGAGACAATGGCTCGTGCGTCTGGGGAATGGGCCCCTGCCTTCACTGCAGAGGAGTTGGAGAAACTCGTCGACGGGGTCATCCCCCAGTACACGCTATTCTACCGTCCTCCAGACCAACAGGTAAGAACACAGGGAGCACGTTGTATGGGCTATGCCTGTGTGGAGAGGGCTGGTTGTAAGAATGAAGGGGGCACAGTTCTGCGTGCATGAAGGACTGTGAATGCATGTGCCACATGGCATGGGTAGGGATGTGGGCCACTCACTTAGACGGTGCAGTTGGTAATGACTTCTCTTCTTCCCCTGTACATGTCATGTAGGTCAGCGCCCACCAGAAGAAGGATATTTGGCGTGCCATCGCCAAGGATGTCCGGACCCTGGGGGTCCACCACAGACGGAGCACCCACTGCCGGAAAAGATGGGAGGACATTCGCCGCTGGAGCAAGAAGACGGCGGAGGTTCAGCTGGGGATGGCCTCCGAACGTGGGAGGGGTGCCCATCGAACCATGACCCCCCTGATGTTCCAGATCCTGGCGGTGGCCTACCCTGAGTTGGATGGGCGCTTGAGGGCATCACAGCAGACACAAAGGGGTGAGTACAACATCATTCAGCGGACTTTGCGCGCAGTGAAGGTGTCTGGGTGGGGAGGAGGGCTGTGGGTTTCCCTAGGCCAAGGCGAGTTCCGTAGGCTAGGCCCCTCCATAATGCAGGCCATGTGGCACCCCCCCCCCCCAACTCTGTAGAGTGCCAAGTACAGGTATTCATGCTCCTGTGTCATCTATGTGTGCAGATGTCGTCCATAGCCATGTAGGCCATATCCCAGGAATTGCATCTGTAGAGCCCAACAGCGCGACGTAGTGCAGGGGGCTGCTGTGTCTGTATTGTCCGCCAACGGTAGTGGTAAGCCATGCACTCAACCTGTCTTTCTTCTGTCGTCCCCCCCTTTTTGTGGTCTCCCTGTTCTTGTGTGCATCAGCATCATCAGGCGGAGGTACAGTGGCACCGGAGCATGAGGGAGCTCCATCCCACATGGCCATGGAGGGCCACACCACGGACTCAGAATACACCAGTGGGATGGAGGGCGAGGGGAGCACCACGGCGGTCACAGGATCTGCAACCTGCGACACGGACTTGTCCTCCGATGGGAGCTCCCTTGTGGTGGCAGCAAAATCTGTGCCCCCCACTTCTACAGGTACAGCCGCCACCCCCCCTACCAGCACCGCCCTCCCAGCAGCCCCTCAGCATTCGCCCCGTGCCCGCTCACCCAGGAGGGTGGGCATCACCTTCGCCGCAGGCACCTCAGCCCCTGCTCCTGTCACCTCTGCTGCCTTCAGTGAGGAGGCCATTGACTTCCTCAGGTCCCTCACTGTTGGGCAGTCTACCATTTTAAATGCCATCCAGGGTATAGAAAGGGAATTACAACACACAAATGCATTCCTGGAGGGCATTCATTCTGGTCAGGCTGCCCTTCATCGAACCCTGCAAACTCTGGCCTCAGCACTGATGGCAGCCATTGTCCCTGTATCTAGCCTCCCCCCTCCAACTTCCTCCACCCAGACCCAATCCCCTGTACCCCAGCCTATTCCAAGCACACCATCAGACCAGCCTGCACACACCTCACCACACAAGGGAAGCTCAGGCAAACATAAGCACCACACATCCCACAAGCACTCACGCAAGCATCACACACATACAGACACACCAACATCCACTGCCTCCACTGTGTCCCCCTCCTCCTCGTCTCCCTCCTCCCTCCCAGTCTCGTCTACACTCACACCTGCATGCTCTACCACTACAGCCACTACGTCCCGCACCAGCACACCCACCACCCCACCCCGCTCACGTGCAGTCACCACCCCCACTACCATTTCCACATCCCCTGTGTCCTCTCCCAGTGTGTCTGTGACGCCCCCTCCCAAGATACACAAATGCAGGCACACACCCACCCAACAGCCATCCACCTCACAACAGCCTCCAGCCCATGCACCTGCACCCAAATCGACAAAAGTTACACCTCCTACAACCACCACCTCTTCCTCCACTCCCAAACCCCCTCCAGCTACCCGTCCCAGTGTCTCCAAACAACTTTTCCTTTCCCCCCTTAACCTATTTACCACCACCCCCCCTCCAACTCATAGGTTCCGTATTAGCACCTCAGACAAAATTTCTCCGGGACCAGTGGTGCCTGTTGTTACAGGTATGTGGAGTGCACCAGCCACCAGGACAGCCAGTGTGACACGGAGCCACAGCACAGCCAGTCACCCCCCCTGTGAAGCACCAGAAGTTGGACAGTGCCCGGCGGGAGAGGGGGAAGACTCCAGCCAGCAAAGCCGCTCACAAGGGTCCCGGGGGGAGTGTCGACTCAGCTGTGACTCCTCGTAAGGTGGGGAAGGGGCAGAAGAAATCTCCAAAGTCTGGGAGGAGCAGCACGGCGGAGAAGACCGCCATCATCCCCGCTGCCCAGGAGGCCACTGCCAGCCCCATCGTCACTGGCCAGGAGGCCACCACCAGAGTCACTGCCCAGGAGGCCAGCCCCATCGTCACTGGCCAGGAGGCCACCGCCAGAGTCACAGCTCAGCTGGCCAGGAGGGCCCCGCAAGCCACAGCCCAGCTGACCCATGAAGGACCACCAGCCACAGCCCTGCTGGGCAATGAAGGACCGCCTTGGCAAGGACCACTGAACAGGCCAGGGACCGCTGAACAGGGTAAAGACTGCCATGGAATGCACCGCTGAACAGGTCTGACACTGGTAACTGAAGCACCGCTGAACAGGGCAAAGACCGCCATGGAATGCACCGCTAGCCCATTTGCGGCAGGGGCAGTGACGCAACTGAGACCGTCACGGGGTGTGTGCTGCACTCTGAGCACCAGTCCCCCTCCAGAACCAGTGGAGAAAGGCATCCACTCCGTCTGTCCTGCACAGGTTGAAGCACTCTGGGCACAAAGCCCCTCCAGAACCAGTGGAGAAAGGCATCCACTACCTCAGTCCTTGGCAGGATGAAGCACTCTGGGCACAAAGCCCCCTCCAGAACCAGTGGAGAAAGGCATCCACTACCTCAGTCCTTGGCAGGATGAAGCACTCTGGGCACAAAGCCCCCTCCAGAACCAGTGGAGACTGTTAAACACTGTGGCTTTGCACTCCCCAGGATGGTACAGTTGGCAAACCACCCACTGCAGAGACTTGAGAGACTGTGGCTTTGCACTCCCCAGGATGGTACAGTGAGCAAACCACCCACTGCAGAGACTTGAGACACTGTGGCTTTGCACTCCCCGGGATGGTACAGTTGGCAAACCACCCACTGCAGAGACTGTGGCTTTGCACTCCCCGGGATGGTACAGTGGGCAGCCCACCCACTGCAGAGACTTGAGAGACTGTGGCTTTGCACTCCCCAGGATGGTACAGTGGGCAAACCACCCACTGCAGAGACTTGAGAGACTGTGGCTTTGCACTCCCCAGGATGGTACAGTGGGCAAACCACCCACTGCAGAGACTTGAGAGACTGTGGCTTTGCACTCCCCAGGATGGTACAGTGGGCAAACCACCTACTGCAGAGACTTGAGAGACTGTGGCTCTGCACTCCCCAGGATACATCAATGGGCATGGAGCCCACTCGTGGATCTGGCGTCGTGCACTCATCCGGCTGAGGTGCCCCCCTTCCCTTCCCCCTGAGGTGCCTGTTGTATTTCTATCTGATGCCCCTGCAGTGTCCTCTCCGTTTTGATCGGGTATCTTGTGTGGGCCTCGCCCATGCATTTTGGGCCCAGTGGTCCACGGACTATGAATGGTGCAATACCTGCACTACTAATCGTGGTGTATATTTTGTTTATTGTGTATATATATATATATATGTATATATTTGCTTACTGTATTTTGTTATATTACAATGGTTCGACTGAGTTCCTTTTGTCTTTGCATTCTTCCGGGGGGCTTGAGGGGTGTTACTGTAATGTATAGATATGCATTGGTGTGTGTGTTGTAGTGGGTGAGGGTCGGGGTGGGGGTTGGGATGTTGGTTGTGTGTGTCCCTGTGTTTTTGCCTCCCCCCTCTCCTGTGTCGTAGGTGCAGTACTCACCGTGGTCTTCGCCGCCGGCGTTGATGATCCTCGTATAGGAGCAGGAAGACTATCGAAGGGAGAATATGGAGTTCCAGCTCCATGGTGCCCTCCTTCCTCGTGGAGAGTGTAGAGGTGAGCGTTTTCCCTTCAAAATTCCTGTTTCCACTGTGTTTTTATCCGCGGTGAATCCGCCCCGGAAAAGGTGGCGGATTGGTAGGTTGTGATACTGTGGGCGGTACATTGTCCTCCGCCTGTCTGTTGGCGGTGACCGCTGCGCTGTTTGTCTGTACCGCTGTGGCGGTCTGAGTGTTAAAGTGGCTGTCTTTGTTGGCGGTTTCCGCCACGGTCATAATTAAAAAAAAATTACCGCCGCCTTAACACCGTCCGCCAGGGTTGTAATAACCCCCAATGTCTTTAGTCTCCATCATACCGAAGTAGAATAGCATGTACCGGTGTTTCAGAACTTGAGAAAAAATGTATTGACAGGTATTCCTGGGCTCGCAAAGTTTCATATGATAATATTAGTGTCCAAGCATATGTCTTAATGCAAGTGCGATTTTATGTGTTAAAAATAAGACAATAACTGGGTTGAGGTGTTTGCTATGCCGTTGAACGCTGCTTTCCCCTTGCTCATAGACCATGCTTCTTGCAGGTCTAGTTCCTTGATTGCCTGATTTAAATGATGAACCCATGATTTTTTTTAGAGTGCTACGCTGTTGCTCCTCAATTTCCGTCCAGCATACATTGCTGATGGAGACAGCATCAGAGGCTCGGAGTCTCCAGCATAGTTTGATGTAAGTACACTTGCGTTGGAATGCTTGGTTTTTCAACCCAAATTCTAAGCATACCTGTGCTGGTGAGGCCCATTTTGGTATCTGAAACTCTGCTTTATAGGCCTTTGTTTGAATTTAGTTAAAGGAGGCTATTTCGTTGCCTGCATGATTTCTGCCCCATAAGTAACTGTTGGCATTAAGCGAACCATCGTTACTGACAGCAGATGGCTAAATGAAGACCAACTCAGTGTTTGGTATTTAAATCCATAGGTAAGTGCCTGTGCTTTTGCCTGAGAGGCGACGAGATGAGGTTTAAAGGTCATTTGATGATCCATTGTGAATCCCAGATACTTATATAAAGGGACTACCGCCACCTATTTTCCTTTTAACAAACAATGCGAATGACTTTAATTTCTAATCAACCAGCCGAACAACCATGGTTTTATTCAAGTTTAATTCAAAACCTTGTTCGTCCATATAACTGGTTAGGGTGTTAATACTGCTCTGCAAGCCGACTTGAGTTTGACTCATTAAGGCAATATCATCTGCATATTGCAAACAAACTATTGCTTCAGAGGTCAGAGAGGGCGGATGGCTGTTTATCAGTGGAAGGGCTTCAGCCAAGTCTGCAAGATATTAATTACACAGCGTTGGAGCTAAGACAGATCCTTGTTTAAGGCCGTTTGCTTTTTGTACTTTGTTTGTAATTTGACCACCCTTCTAAATTTTGACTTGCGCCCAGGTTCCTGAATGTAATTCAATGATTGCTCTCAGTAGTCCACCGGGGAGACTCCAATCTTCCAGTTTTCCCACAATCGAGCTCGGGGAACACGGTCGAAGACCGACTTGAGATCAATGAAACACGCAGGTATCCGACATTTACTGTGTTTGGTCTTCTCGACTAGAAGGGATAGTACTGTTAAGTTTGTTAGTGTACCCATGCCAGCTCTAAATCCTGTCTGACTTTGTGGTGTGAACTGTTTATCATTTATCCAGGCTGTAAAATGGTGGAGAAGACAGGATGCATAGAGCTTTGTTTCAGAGTCAATTGAAGCTATAAGCCTGCAGTTTAGAGGAGAGGCAGGATTACCACTCTTGTAAATCAGATATAAGATGTTTCCTTTCTTTGAGTCTGGCAGACGTTTTGTGCAGTAAAGATCATTAAAAAGTTGTGCTAAGTAGTAAGCCCAATATGTTACGTTGCCTCTGAATAGGGCGTTCGGAATTCCATTTGGCCCTGCAGCCCCTTCCGATTTAAATTTCTTTATAATTCCTTTCAACTGTTCTAAGTACATGGCAATGGGGGTGTGCTCATGATTATTTGGATGTATGCAAATTTCCAAATTCACTTCAAAGCCAAAGTTAGCTGGAGCCAGCCTTGTTTTGCATTTCCACATGGCCGAGAGGACTCCACCCTTGACCTCTTGAGCTGACACTGAGTACATTGTAGGCACGTGCGCTTCCCAGGTGGCTGCATCAATCCCTGCATCAAGGTGTCTTGACTTTCCCAATGACCACCCGTTCACCAGCTACCAGAACTTTTTATTATTCTGCAGTTTGCTGGACATGAGGAGCTTAGTCCACAAATCCTCTTGGTAGCGCCGTTTTTGTGACCAGCAATTTTTCTCCTATTACAATTTTAATTTATGGAGTCTGGATTTATCTGGCTTCTTACCTAGTCACAATTCCTTTTACACATTTCTTGTTTCTTGTGTTGGGCTTTGAAGTTGCACAGCTCTCTGTTGTACCATTGTTGCCCTCCATGGCCACCATTTTTATTTGCCCCATTTAGTGATATTAAAAGCTGTTTCTTTGCGGTAAAAATTTGTCAGCAGAGAGTCACATAAATGTAACCAAGCCGTTTCCCGCTCGCCTGGCTCAGTTTCAAGTTTTTCCTGCCTTTCTAGATCACACTTGACAACTTTGATGAATCCCACACGTTGATAAACCTCTTCCAGCACTTTCTCTATTCCAGGGCCGTGCCATTTTAAGTTTTTTGTATTATGGGTTACTGGGGCGGAGATTATGGATTATGGTATTTGTTGGGCTAAACTGCTGGAATTCGAACGGAAGCAGGATGGATTGGAGAAAGTGGTCGCTCTCTGAGCGGACAGGTATTTGGTAGGAGGTAATTTGAGGCAAAGCTACTTCGCTAAATAACGTGAAGTCAATCGTTGAACTTTTTCTGCAACTTAAGAAAGTAATTGAAGGAGGTGAAACCTCCTTTAGGTGGCCTGTTAGGCACCTCAGTCCAAGATGTTCAAACCTCTTTCTTAGATTCATTCCGCTATGTTTTGAGCCCCCTTTTATGTTGTCTATGCCTAGGTCTACATTAAAGTCTCCCAATACATACTCCACTTTGTTTTTGGTGTACTCTTCATTTGACTTCTCTGATTGTACATCAGAATTCGAATCAGAATTGCTCTGGACCACTTTGATTCTACTAATAAATTTACTCTTCCTACATACAGTACTTTAGCGAAATTCCCCACAACACCACATTCACCACACTTTTGGTCACGAGTAGGACATTTCCTACTACAAACTAGATAGTCCTTGTTGCTACATCTGTAACATATTTTCTCTTGTTTCAAAGTTATCCTTTTGGAGTCTTCTTGCTCTCGAAATTCATTTTTCTTATTTTGTTAAACCTTGCAAACAACCTCTTTTGTTTCCTCCTTTTGTCTTGTGTCAGCTGCCTTGGCACATTTGTTGGAAAGTTCTGCTTTTTTAACTACTGCAGTGACTTCACTAAGATGTGCTTCATTATAAATCCATAACCTCTCCTGTACATGCTGGTTGTTTACATGCATTATAATTTGATCTTGCACTAACTTATTATGTAGTATACCAAACCTACAAGTGAGTGATAGTTTTTTTAAAGCAGATACGTACTCTTCTATGGACTCTTGTTTATTTTGTTTTCTAGAAAAAAGGGGTGCCTGTCAATTGCTATACACACAGAGGTAGAATAATATTTGTCCAAATCTTTAAAGGTGTTCTGAAATATATCAATTCTATTTCAGGACTGGAGGCTCCGATTATGCTGTCTCCTTCTTTACTAACTCCAAACAGCAGCCAATCAAAATACAGAAAAACAATAACTACATGTCCCATGAGGCATAAGCCTAACATCACATGGCCCAATCACCACCCATACCCTTTGTCCATAAATGTTATGACCTTTAACGTCACTTCCTCTTTCTTTGCTGCTCCGCAGCAGATAAGTGACGTTTTACTTCTTTCTATAATAATTGTGTATTTAAACTGTTTTAAAATGATATCCTGCTGTTAACTAATACTATCGGGTAGCGACGCGATTCCGCTCGTGGTAACCCGTATATTTTATGCTTTTACGCTTGTGTATCTAACGCGGCTTCTTGCAGACTTCTTTTTTCTGCCCTGTGGAGCGGGAGCGGGAGCAACTACACGCCTGTGTAGTCCCCTTTCCCTGGCCACGCTCGCGCTTCGCGCACGCGTTTCAAGCTGATCTCATCACTTTTGATGAGCCGGCTTGATTCTTCTGATGCGCGGAGCGCCTGCCAGCCGTTTTTCCTTCCCCTCAATTGGTATTCTGCTCCCAGACTAGAACTGGGTTGTAAAATTTAAAAAAGGCTTTGCCTAGAGTGTCCATATACAGGCAGCTCCCTCCACATTATATTTGGGCTTTTTGCCTGTCAGGGGTTCACACTCCCCCTATTTTTTCTAAATACCAACAAACTCATAATGGCTCAATGGAGTGAGAATGAGACAGGGTTTTACCCCAATGATTTGGGCAACCAACTAGAAGTAAACCTAGTTGAAGCCAGAGTACAACAATCTGTTAATGACGCCCTGGTAAGAGCTTTAGGACCCTTTTCAGGGCAATTATTTGACTTCGCCAAATCCCAGGGTTGGCATAGCGAACAACAATCCTCTTCTCACGAGAAAAAATCTAAATGCAAAGCAAAAACCAAGAACCTAGAAGAGGTTGAAAACACGATCACTGGAGTTCATGCTGACGCATTTAACAAATTGTTTAAAAAACATTCCACGAACATAATTATAGTACCTCTAAAGACCTGGACTCTTCTCAGTCCTCCTCTGATTCCAACTCTAACTCCAGCGACTCTGACGCTTCGGACCCCCCTATCCCTAGTAAAAAACCTAGGAAAGAACCCTCCTCATCAAAAACCCTGGATTTCGATCCCACTCAGATCATGCACCCTAGAGCCTCCAACTGGACCCCATCTCCTGAAGTGGCGCAATACGTCCACGACAATGTCAGAAGAAGTTTTGACAAGGAGGTCTGTTCACGCCTTAGAGCTGAATGCCCTAGACCTGATGTAGAAGAAAAGGTTACGGACACTCCAGACATTGACCCCAATATGGTCACCTTTATGAGAAAATTTGGCAAAGACCCCAAAAAAGGTTTAGACAGATCATGGCGGATTTGCCAAGATAAGCTTCTAGATGTCACAGGTCATTTGACTAAAATCCTGGACATGGCATTCCTTGTCAAACAGTCAGGTACACCTGTGGATACTGAAGTCTTGATTGGTTGGGCCCAGAGATCACTTTGCCTTTTGGGCAATGCAAACTGTGCGGTTTCGTCAGAACGTCGCAAATCAATTCTTATGAGAATCAATCCCAAGTTAACAGACCTGGCAACCTCAGAAGCTGGCCCATCGGCCGATGGCCTCCTTTTTGGTTCTTCCTTTATAAAAGACCTAGCGAAATTTTGCGCTACTTTCTCTTCCCTAGACAAGGCTCATTTGTCTCTTAAAAAAGTCTTCAAAAGAAACCTTTTTGCCAGGGCCGGACGTTTTGGAGGGCGTATGCCTGGCCGAGGATCCTTTCAAGGCTCTAAATATTCCTACCCAAGAGGGAGAAACAACTGGTACTCCGATCAATCGGACGCCACCTTCTACCCCACTCATAACCGAGGGGGATGCCCCAGATACAGACGTGGACCCCGCAGGGGTCAGCAGGGAGCGATCCAAGAATCCAGTTATTCAGGTGAGCATTATTCCTTATTCTCAAGTACGTCTTGGGGGCAGAGTGGGCTTATTCCTAGAAAACTGGAAAAGAATTTCAGGAGACCCCTAGATTCTTCAGACAGTTACTGGTTTTCATCTAGAGTTTATAGGAACTCTGGTTCAAATTTCCCCTCCAACACAAATGTATTTTTCCCTCGCAGACCAGACTTTTATAGACTCAGAGGTACAAGACCTCTTACACAAAGGAGCAGTGAGTTTTTCATCCCCTCATCCAGCAGGCTTCTTCTGCCCCATCTTTGTCGTAGACAAAAAGGGAGGAGGTCACCGTCTGGTTCTAAGTCTCAAAGAATTCAACTACTGGATTTTATACAGACACTTCAAGATGGAGGGTATCCACTTGTTACGAGACATTCTTCTAGAGGGAGATTGGATGGTGCGTCTCGACCTCAAAGACGCTTACCTGTCAGTGCCCATCTTTCACCCTCACAGGAGGTTCCTACAATTCCTCTGGAAGGGGCACTGTCTGGAATTCAATGCACTCCCCTTCGGCCTCTCATCTGCCCCGTGGTGCTTCACAAAACTATTGAGACCCGTGATGGAATGGCTGAGATCCAAGGGAGTCAGACTGATAATTTACCTCGACAACATCCTTCTGATGGCTCAGAACCCCCAGACACTCCTGATTCATCTGGAATGGACAATCAACCTTCTGCAGGATTTAGGTTTCCTTATCAATGTGCAGAAGTCATTATTGACTCCCAAGTGATAGACTTTTTGGGATTCAGGATAGATTCCATCCTCTCCCTTCTTATTCTCCCACCTCAGAAAATTCGAGGCATCAAGAGAGAATTGAGGGCTGCTTTATCCAACCGGATAATTTCATTGAGGAACATTGCCAGAATAGTAGGCCTTCTGGCTTCCTCGATTCAGGCAATCTTCCCGGCCCCACTTCACTATCGCGCCCTTCAGAGACTCAAGATCAGACACCTTCAACAGGGTCTCAGCTACTTAGAAATGATTCTCCTGACCGACGAAGTGAAAGCAGAACTTCATTGGTGGCTCCAACACATGGAAGCTTGGAACGGCAGGGCAATTTTCGGTTCTCTCCCAGAAATAGTGATAGAGTCCGATGCCAGCCATTGGGGATGGGGAGCCCGTTGCGGCTCGATAGTAACTGGAGGTCGTTGGTCGACCTGGGAGCAGACCCTTCATATCAACTGTCTAGAGCTCCTAGCGGGTCCTTTGCCATCAGGAGCCTTTCCCCTCAAAAGACGGACTGCTGCATTCTGTTACGAATGGACAACATTTCTGCAGTGCAGTATGTCAACAAACTAGGGGGCACGAAATCCAGGATACTGGCGGAAATTGCCAAGGAATTCTGGCACTATTGCCTCAGCCATCGCCTGACTATCATGGCGGAATATCTCCCAGGGGACCAGAATACAATAGCGGACTGGAACTCCAGGTACCTGACAGACTTCAGCGACTGGAGACTGGATCCGATAATTTTTCTACAGATATCCAAAGTTTGGGGCCCGTGCGAAGTGGATCTATTCGCATCTCGACTCAATACTCAGATACCGAATTTTTTCAGCTGGCGCCCGGACCCTCTGGCCTTGGCGACCGACGCATTTCTTCAAGACTGGTCGAAGTTTTGGGGATATGCTTTTCCCCCGTTCCTAATGATCCCCAGAGTACTGTCTCAGATAAGACGTCAGAAAGCGGAGATCGTATTAGTGACTTCTTGTTGGAGAGCTCAACCTTGGTTCCCACTTGCCCTTCAGTTAACCTGCGCTCTACCTCTTCTCATTCCTCCTCGCCCGAATCTCCTTTTGAACCCGGAGAATCATCAACATCCAATGATTGTTTCACTGAAACTAACATTGATGGCTTGGAAAGTTTCAGGGCAAGATGGAACACCCCAGGAATTTCGCAACAAGCTGCAACATTGATCAAACAAGCCTGGGCATCAGGTACCCATAAAAGATACACATCTGCATGGCGAAGATGGACTAGTTGGTGTGATAGACAGGATCTCAATCCCGGGGAATCAAATATTGAAATGATTGTTAATTTTCTAGCTGAATTAGCTGGCTCAGGCCTAGCTTATAGAACAGTTAACAACTTTAGATCGGTCATTTCAGCTGGCCATGCTCACCTAGATGGAAAACCTGCTGGTGAACATCCTCTCGTATGTAAGTTACTTAGGGGTATTTGTTTATCCAATCCTCCTCAAACCAAATATTCCGTCTTGTGGGATGTCAATATTGTACTGAGATTTTTGGACTCCTGGCCAGACAATAGTTTCTTATCCCGTAAACAGATTTCAGCTAAACTGACAATGTTACTATGTCTCATCTCTTGCAAACGCGTATCGGACGTCAAAGCCTTGGACTTAACAGGTAGAGTGTATTCACCTGAGGGGGTTACCTTTAACATTACCAAACGGACAAAGACTAATTGCAGGTCGGCATCTTACCCAGAATTCTCAGACAACCCAAAGCTTTGTGTGGTTCAATGTTTAAGAGAATATGAGCTAGCTACAGAGCATCTTAGACAAGATACTTCTGGTCAGTTACTCATAGCACTGCAAAAACCTTTCAAACCGGTCTCATCGGCCACCTTGTCTCGATGGGTTAAATGTCTAATGAATGAAGCAGGCATAGATATTAATGTATTTAGAGCTCATTCAGTAAGGGGCGCAATGGCGTTCAAGACATATGCTTTAGGGTCATGTCTAGAGGACATTATGAAAGCGGCCGATTGGTCGTCAGAATCTACATTTAGAAAATTTTAGCAAAAACCTGTTTTAGATGTTGCTTCTGTGGTTATTAATCAGCTTTAAACTAGCATAATCGGAGCCTACGGTCCTGAAATAGAACAAAAAAAATTCTAGTTTACGTGTCAAGAATTTTCAATTCTATTAAGGACACGGAGGCGGGGATTATCCCTCCCAAAGAAACAATGTTGTTAATATCAAATGATTGTACTTATTTATTGATTGTATATTAGACATTATTTCTTCCCACCCTGAGATACTAATATCATTGAAATTTTGCTTCCCTACATTATTACATGATATTACCTTATGTATATTATTTTTCTTAGGTTCTGATCAGAAGAACTCTTGAGATCTCGACTTTCTCTCCTCTGAGGACATTGTTTATGGATCTGTTCTTCGGTTCATTCAAAAAGTTTGGTTCCAGCGGAGTTCGGATCGCACCAAGATTAGAGTTTGAGAACTTTTGATTTTTGACTATTTGTGAAGTTTCGTTTCTCTGATGTACATATTCCCAGATCTAACCAAAGAAAGAGGAAGTGACGTTAAATGTCATAACATTTATGGACAAAGGGTATGGGTGGTGATTGGGCCATGTGATGTCAGGCTTATGCTCATGGGACATGTAGTTATTGTTTTTCTGTATTTTGATTGGCTGCTGTTTGGAGTTAGTAAAGAAGGAGACAGCATAATCCTCGCCTCCGTGTCCTTAATAGAATTGAAAATTCTTGACACGTAAGCTAGAAATTTCACTGCATGTTTTTTCACCATAGAAGTATGTACAATAAGACTCTGGGATCCAAGTGAATGCAATAAAATCTTTTTTTTCCTTAACACTTGAGAGTGCTTCATCTTCAATAGTGTCAATGTAGTTCACAAAATATTGATTTGATAGGTGGATCCCCCGAACCTGCCAAAAATGGGTGTTGTGGCGTCAAAGAAACTAGAATGTTGCAGTATTATGGTTCCCAGGCTGAAACTTTACTCTAATGATGTTCAAACAAAATTGTACAAGTACTTCAATCCAGTATAAATCCTCTGTCACACTCTTGTATTTAAGGAACATAAGTAAAACTGAGGCAGTGTATAATAATCAGTGTGCTTTGCAAGAGCAAACAACATGTGGAAGTTTGTTTCCTTAACGATGAGGCCGAAAACTAGAGCGTACGCTTCCAATAGTTTAAAATGTTAAATGGGTCAATATCACGTATGTGTCTCCACATCCACCCACACCTCCCGTGATGTCGTGCAGCGCACTTATCTGACGCTGCTTTTGGAGTTCCAGTCTGTGCGCACCTCCAGTTTCCATGCGCCTGGCGGTATTTCGTCTCTCTGCACACCTCCAGTCTCCGCTCCCCGGGCCGTAATCCATCTCGCACAATGAAGTTAATCATCACGGCCTAAAATCCACCACTCACTCCTCTTGACACATTCCTCCTGCCTCCTGGCGCTGCCAGGGTTAGCCCCCCACTACTACAGTCCCGATCGCGCTCCACCGCAGGAAAACCCAATGGGCCAAAAACGCCTACCTCACGAAGCCGAAGATCGTCCACAAGTTGTAAGAAAAAATCGTGGAGGTACGGCAACTTGTGAATAAGGTTTATTAGATGATTCTTGTGAGGGCCAACACTTCTCACCTCGCCAGCCTCCAGTGTGAACTGACATTCATAGAATGTCCGGTGCACTGAAGCACCGGACAATACTGGCCCAAAGAACTTACTACAATCATAGAACACAATATTCAATCCCTATCACAACGTATGGTGGGGGGACACCTAACTGCTAGTTATCATCACATGTCAGACTGATTGGATTTACTGTACTAGTGCGGAAGGGTAGGCTGGGGGTAATTGGAGTGGTGTGCTGTTTCATTTATTTTATTTTCTATGTTTGTCTTGTTCAACAAAATCAATACACAGACATTTAAAAAAAAAGATGCAGAGTGCAATTGGAGATCTGAACTGATCATCAGGGGTGCCCAAAGGATTGCCCCACTGTGCTTCTAGGCTATTGGCACAGAGATTGAAGGCCAGCTCTCACATGCTGCAATGGAAGATCTATTAAGATTTATAAACAATATTTGTGGGTGTGTAATAGGTTCAGGATTCAAAAAATAAACTGGATACCTTTGTGGAAGCCTTTGTCCAGTTAATCGTCCATACCGTGATTCATATATCCTTGCTAAGATTATGTCTTGAGCGAGTGGTCATTCAGGCTGCATTTTGCCCTTGAGCCAATTGTATTACGATATGTTGCTCATGAGCAAGTTACTCATGTTTACATAGGGCCCGCAATAATTTTGCCCTACTAGCTTGAAAAATGTTGACTTGGACTATCGGTGACCTGCCATCGATAATAAGATATCTGACAGATGAATGGAATGGTCATACCAGAATAAAACAGAAGGCCAGGATTACAAAGCCTTATTATGATTGTTAATGTTATTAAATGTAATTCTAAGCAACTGATTTCTGAATTTGTAATTATGGTCAGCACCAATGTTCTTCACATTAGTCATCAAGTATGTTTCAGTGATACTATCTGTTTCACTCTTGGATCTGACACCATATCAACAATATCAAAATCATTAAAATATATATGGTAAAGAAAAAGCTGAAGTTCTGGGCTCTTCACAACTGCGAGTGGACTCTTCGCATTAAGCAACGACCACCAGCGTCACCCACCAATGCAAAGCTCCGACTGAGATCTACTCTTTGCGTGAGCAACGACGGCCACCGTTCCTGCCACTTTGAAGCTCAGATGACAGACTGCTTGTCGCGTTAGCAATAACCAGAAGTGTCTCCCACCAACGCATAGCTCCAACTGTGACCTACTCTTCATGCCCCCAACCTTCTCCTCATGGCCCTTACCAATGCATAGTTCTGCAGTGGCTCCTCACAGGGAATCAGACTGAGTGAGAAGATAAACTTTGTACAGGGACAAACCTGGTCTCTGTATCCGACCCGCGTTCCATCGTGGGCGGACTGAAATTTTTACTTTAACTCAGTCCAGTGCGGCCAGATAACCGTGATTAGCACATCATACTTTCAAGCACTATTTTCACATGTAACTTTAAAACATCATAACTCTGGTTCTACATATTGGATTTCTGTTGTTTGGTGTCATTTTATTTATTAAAATGTACTCTATTTTTTTTCAAATTAGTTTGGGAATTTTTCTGGTAGTGTATTTTCACTTTATTACTGTTTGAGTGCTGCATAAACACATTAAACATCGCCTTTATGTTAATCTGACTGTTGGCAAAGGGTAAAGCACAGGTTGACTGTGATTCACCCCGACAAGGATTGATTGTGCTTACTACTTGAGTGGAGCTCACACACCCCTCCATCTAATGACCCAGTTTCTTACACAAGTTTACTTTTGTTTTGTTGGCAGTGTGCTCCTTGAGAATGAGGTTGATGTCCAAGGTACGTTTATGGTTAGCCCATTGTCCGATCCTGAGAGAGCTCTGTATCATAAGAGACCAGTGTCTGAAACAGTGCGATTTCTCTAACTGAGCTCTCCTGAGTAGGGCCTGAAATTGTGACATCTGGGTGACCTTTCCGTGTGACTTCCAGCCCTTAGGGTAAACCAGTCTTGCAGACTCGGTCTGGCCTCAGACACCAGTACTGATGATAATGCTGCAAAAATCTATTTCAATGTAGATGATTAAATGCTTCTTTGTGAGTCATGGAATAAAAGCCGTCACATCAGCAGTAAGTGCACCTAATTCAGAATGAACGATCACTCAACTGCAGTAAATACATTATGTAAATGCAATCATTTTGGCCCTGGATGTCAGAAAGCCATTTTGTTTAAAAAGCACACATTGTAACTAAGTACTGGCTTTTCATGTTTGCTGAAGAAATACGTTTGCCTCAAACAGGTGTTCCTCTCAAAAACCAGCTTAAAAATTAGAGCACATAAACACAACTTCGACCGAATAAAAATAGTTTTCAAGAAAAAGTGTAGTTATCTCTTCAGACACCAGCTTTTGTTTATGTAAATACTTGTGTGTGGTCCCCAATGTTAGTTTTGACTTTTTCCTCAAGTGCTCACATGTACTACTGTCCCCGCCTTACATGGGCATGGACCCCTATTATTTGTCAGGAATTTTCAGTGCAAGCTAGGGGCAGCCATTAGATGTCAGGGGTGTCCACCATAGGCCGGTATTGTGATGGGAATAATCAACACTGTCCCAGGATGACCAGCATTAAGCCAAGGAGTGCACAATTTGCATGGATACACACAGAATGGCAAAGATCACCCCACCACTTACCGACAAAGTGTCTGATACCACTAGTGGTTTCTCCTAGACATGGAGAACTGTTGCACACCCTGTGTTCCTGGCAGGTGGTGGGGCAGTCTGTCTGGCCCACACAAGTCACATTGTGTGGGTCTAGACCAGTGGTTCACAACCTTTTGACTCTTGAGGACCCCCACAGAATCACTAATGGAAGCCGGGGACCCCCAAGCAATTTCTATGATTTAAATTTCCAACTTTAAAACTGTAATTCGCAAAAAAAAACACAAACAAGTGTGCACCAATCAAATACTCAAATTACTAAAGATATCATTATTTTATATTGAAAAAATATGCAAAAATCTAAAAATGTTAATGGTAAGGTTGGCGCTGCATCTCAGCATCTAACTTTTCAATGTTTGGTTTCACTTAGGAAAGGTGAATCTTCTGGTCAGATTCTACATTTCCCAAGTGATTCTGTTTTTGTTTTTTAGGTACATAAGATCTGAGAAAGCTTTTTCACATAAATATGTGGTGGGGAAAGGAAGTAAAACAATACGGGCCTCTCATCTCTCCATAGCCTCTGTGTCACATGTAATTCATGTGTTTTATAGCACCTCTCATACTAGTGTAGGGTGTTGGAGCACTTTACAGGGCACTACAAGGTGTAGGATTTACTAGTCATCCACACTGGTAGGCATTTTCACAGAGTGCACAAACTCTGGATTCAGAACTTAACCCCTTCGCTGCCAGGCCTTTTCCCCCTCCTGTGCCAGGCCTTTTTTTGCCTATTTGGGGCAGTTCGCGCTTAGGCCCTCATAACTTTTTGTCCACATAAGCTAACCAAGCCAAATTTGCGTCCTTTTTTTCCAACATCCTAGGGATTCTAAAGGTACCCAGACTTTGTGGGTTCCCCTGAAGGAGGCCAAGAAATTGGCCAAAATACAGTGAAAATTTCGTTTTTTTCAAAAAAATTGGAAAAAGGGGCTGCAGAAGAAGGCTTGTGGTTTTTCCCCTGAAAATGGCATCAACAAAGGGTCTGCGGTGCTAAACTCAGCAGCTTCCCAGCTTTCAGGAACAGGCAGACTTGAATCCGAAAACCCAATTTTTCAACACAATTTTGGCATTTTACTGGGGCATACCCCATTTGTGCAATTTTTTGTGCTTTCAGCCTCCTTCCAGTCAGTGACAGGAATGGTCATGAAACCAATGCTGGATCCCAGAAACCTAAACATTTCTGAAAAGTAGACAAAATTCTGAATTCAGCAAGGGGTCATTTGTGTAGATCCTACAAGGGTTTCCTACAGACAATAACAGCTGAAAAAGAAAAATATTGAAATTGAGGTGAAAAAAACATCAATTTTTCTCTACTTTTTACTCTGTAACTTTTCCCTGCAATGTCAGATTATCGAAAGCAATATACCGTTACGTCTGCTGGACTCCTCTGGTTGCGGGAATATATAGGGTTTGTAGGTTCATCAAGAACCCGAGGAACCCAGAGCCAATAAATGAGCTGCACCCTGCAGTGCGTTTTCATTCTATACCGGGTATACAGTAATTCATTTGCTGAAAAATAAGGAGTAAAAAATAGCTATCAAGAAAACCTTTGCATTTCCAAAAAGGGCACAAGATAAGGTGTTGAGGAGCAGTGGTTATTTGCACATCTCTGAATTCCGGGGTGACCATAGTAGCACGTGAATTACATGGAATTTCTCAAATAGATGTCTTTTTTACACACACCCCTATATTTGGAAGGAATAAATGTAGAGAAAGACAAGAGGCAATAACACTTGTTTTGCTATTCTATGTTCCCCCAAGTCTCCCGATAAAAATGATACCTCACTTGTGTGGCTAGGCCTATCGCCCGCGACAGGATATGCCCCAAAACACAACGTGGACACATCACAGAAAATAGAGCTGTTTTTAGCAAAGTGACTACCTGTAGATTTTGGCCTCTAGCTCAGCCGCCACCTAGGGAAACCTACCAAACCTGTGCATTTCTGAAAACTAGAGACCTAGGGGAATCCAAGGAGGGGTGACTTGTGTGGCTCGGACCAGGTTCTGTTACCCAGAATCCTTTGCAAACCTCAAAATTTGGCTAAAAAAACACATGTTCCTCACATTTCTGTGGCAGAAAGTTCTGGAATCTGAGAGGAGCGACAAATTTCCTTCCACCTGGCATTCCCCCACGTCTCCCGATAAAAATGATACCTCACTTGTGTGGGTAGGCCTAGCGCCCGCGACAGGATATGCCCCAAAACACAACGTGGACACATCACAGAAAACAGAGCTGTTTTTAGCAAAGTGACTACCTGTAGATTTTGGCCTCTAGCTCAGCCGTCACCTAGGGAAACCTACCAAACCTGTGCATTTCTGAAAACTAGAGACCTAGGGGAATCCAAGGAGGGGTGACTTGTGGGGCTCGGACCAGGTTCGGTTACCCAGAATCCTTTGCAAACCTCAAAATTTGACTAAAAAAACACATGTTCCTCACATTTCTGTGGCAGAAAGTTCTGGAATCTGAGAGGAGCCACAAATTTCCTTCCACCTAGCGTTCCCCCACGTCTCCCGATAAAAATGATACCTCACTTGTGTGGGTAGGCCTAGCGCCCGCGACAGGATATGCCCCAAAACACAACGTGGACATATCACAGAAAACAGAGCTGTTTTTAGCAAAGTGACTACCTGTAAATTTTGGCCTCTAGCTCAGCCGCCACCTAGGGAAACCTACCAAACCTGTGCATTTCTGAAAACTAGAGACCTAGGGGGATCCAAGGAGGGGTGACTTGCGGGGCTCGGACCAGGTTCTGTTACCCAGAATCCTTTGCAAACCTCAAAATTTGGCTAAAAAAACACATGTTCCTCACATTTCTGTGGCAGAAAGTTCTGGAATCTGAGAGGAGCCACAAATTTCCTTCCACCCAGCGTTCCCCCACGTCTCCCGATAAAAATGATACCTCACTTGTGTGGGTAGGCCTAGCGCCCGCGACAGGATATGCCCCAAAACACAACGTGGACATATCACAGAAAACAGAGCTGTTTTTAGCAAAGTGACTACCTGTAGATTTTGGCCTCTAGCTCAGCCGCCACCTAGGGAAACCTACCAAACCTATGCATTTCTGAAAACTAGAGACCTAGGGGAATCCAAGGAGGGGTGACTTGTGTGGCTCGGACCAGGTTCTGTTACCCAGAATCCTTTGCAAACCTCAAAATTTGGCTAAAAAAACACATGTTCCTCACATTTCTGTGGCAGAAAGTTCTGGAATCTGAGAGGAGCCACAAATTTCCTTCCACCTAGCGTTCCCCCACGTCTCCCGATAAAAATGATACCTCACTTGTGTGGGTAGGCCTAGCGCCCGCGACAGGATATGCCCCAAAACACAACGTGGACATATCACAGAAAACAGAGCTGTTTTTAGCAAAGTGACTACCTGTAGATTTTGGCCTCTAGCTCAGCCGCCACCTAGGGAAACCTACCAAACCTATGCATTTCTGAAAACTAGAGACCTAGGGGAATCCAAGGAGGGGTGACTTGTGTGGCTCGGACCAGGTTCTGTTACCCAGAATCCTTTGCAAACCTCAAACTTTGGCTAAAAAAACACATGTTCCTCACATTTCTGTGGCAGAAAGTTCTGGAATCTGAGAGGAGCCACAAATTTCCTTCCACCCAGCGTTCCCCCACGTCTCCCGATAAAAATTATACCTCACTTGTGTGGGTAGGCCTAGCGCACGCGACAGGATATGCCCCAAAACACAACATGGACATATCACAGAAAACAGAGCTGTTTTTAGCAAAGTGACTACCTATAGATTTTGGTCTCTAGCTCAGCCGACACCTAGGGAAACCTACCAAACCTGTGCATTTCTGAAAACTAGAGACCTAGGGGAATCCAAGGAGGGGTGACTTGTGTGGCTCGGACCAGGTTCTGTTACCCAGAATCCTTTGCAAACCTCAAACTTTGGCTAAAAAAACACATGTTCCTCACATTTCTGTGGCAGAAAGTTCTGGAATCTGAGAGGAGCCACAAATTTCCTTCCACCCAGCGTTCCCCCACGTCTCCCGATAAAAATGATACCTCACTTGTGTGGGTAGGCCTAGCGCCCGCGACAGGATATGCCCCAAAACACAACGTGGACACATCACAGAAAACAGAGCTGTTTTTAGCAAAGTGACTACCTGTAGATTTTGGCCTCTAGCTCAGCCGCCACCTAGGGAAACCTACCAAACCTGTGCATTTCTGAAAACTAGAGACCTAGGGGAATCCAAGGAGGGGTGACTTGTGTGGCTCGGACCAGGTTCTGTTACCCAGAATCCTTTGCAAACCTCAAAATTTGGCTAAAAAAACACATGTTCCTCACATTTCTGTGGCAGAAAGTTCTGGAATCTGAGAGGAGCCACAAATTTCCTTCCACCCAGCGTTCCCCCACGTCTCCCGATAAAAATGATACCTCACTTGTGTGGGTAGGCCTAGCGCACGCGACAGGATATGCCCCAAAACACAACGTGGACATATCACAGAAAACAGAGCTGTTTTTAGCAAAGTGACTACCTGTAGATTTTGGCCTCTAGCTCAGCCGCCACCTAGGGAAACCTACCAAACCTGTGCATTTCTGAAAACTAGAGACCTAGGGGAATCCAAGGAGGGTGACTTGTGTGGCTCGGACCAGGTTCTGTTACCCAGAATCCTTTGCAAACCTCAAAATTTGGCTAAAAAAACACACGTTCCTCACATTTCTGTGGCAGAAAGTTCTGGAATCTGAGAGGAGACACAAATTTCCTTCCACCCAGCGTTCCCCCACGTCTCCCGATAAAAATGATACCTCACTTGTGTGGGTAGGCTTAGCGCCCGCGACAGGATATGCCCCAAAACACAACGTGGACATATCACAGAAAACAGAGCTGTTTTTAGCAAAGTGACTACCTGTAGATTTTGGCCTCTAGCTCAGCCGCCACCTAGGGAAACCTACCAAACCTGTGCATTTCTGAAAACTAGAGACCTAGGGGAATCCAAGGAGGGGTGACTTGTGTGGCTCGGACCAGGTTCTGTTACCCAGAATCCTTTGCAAACCTCAAAATTTGGCTAAAAAAACACATGTTCCTCACATTTCTGTGGCAGAAAGTTCTGGAATCTGAGAGGAGACACAAATTTCCTTCCACCCAGCGTTCCCCCAGGTCTCCCGATAAAAATGATACCTCACTTGTGTGGGTAGGCCTAGCGCCCGCGACAGGATATGCCCCAAAACACAACGTGGACATATCACAGAAAACAGAGCTGTTTTTAGCAAAGTGACTACCTGTAGATTTTGGCCTCTAGCTCAGCCGCTACCTAGGGAAACCTACTAAACCTGTGCATTTCTGAAAACTAGAGACCTAGGGGAATCCAAGGAGGGGTGACTTGTGTGGCTCGGACCAGGTTCTGTTACCCAGAATCCTTTGCAAACCTCAAAATTTGGCTAAAAAAACACATGTTCCTCACATTTCTGTGGCAGAAAGTTCTGGAATCTGAGAGGAGACACAAATTTCCTTCCACCCAGCGTTCCCCCAGGTCTCCCGATAAAAATGATACCTCACTTGTGTGGGTAGGCCTAGCGCCCGCGACAGGATATGCCCCAAAATACAACGTGGACATATCACAGAAAACAGAGCTGTTTTTAGCAAAGTGACTACCTGTAGATTTTGGCCTCTAGCTCAGCCGCTACCTAGGGAAACCTACTAAACCTGTGCATTTCTGAAAACTAGAGACCTAGGGGAATCCAAGGAGGGGTGACTTGTGTGGCTCGGACCAGGTTCTGTTACCCAGAATCCTTTGCAAACCTCAAAATTTGGCTAAAAAAACACATGTTCCTCACATTTCTGTGGCAGAAAGTTCTGGAATCTGAGAGGAGACACAAATTTCCTTCCACCCAGCGTTCCCCCAGGTCTCCCGATAAAAATGATACCTCACTTGTGTGGGTAGGCCTAGCGCCCGCGACAGGATATGCCCCAAAACACAACGTGGACATATCACAGAAAACAGAGCTGTTTTTAGCAAAGTGACTACCTGTAGATTTTGGCCTCTAGCTCAGCCGCCACCTAGGCAAACCTACCAAACCTGTGCATTTCTGAAAACTAGAGACCTAGGGGAATCCAAGGAGGGGTGACTTGTGTGGCTCGGACCAGGTTCTGTTACCCAGAATCCTTTGCAAACCTCAAAATTTGGCTAAAAAAACACATGTTCCTCACATTTCTGTGGGAGAAAGTTCTGGAATCTGAGAGGAGCCACAAATTTCCTTCCACCCAGCGTTCCCCCACGTCTCCCGATAAAAATGATACCTCACTTGCGTGGGTAGGCCTAGCGGCCGCGACAGGAAACGCCCCAAAGCGCAACGTGGACACAACCAAAATTTTGGAAGAAAACAGTGCCTACCTGTGGATTTTGGCCTGTAGCTCAGCGGGCACCTAGGGAAACCTACCAAACCTGTGCATTTCTGAAAACTAGAGACCTAGGGGAATCCAAGGAGGGGTGACTTGCGGGGCTCGGACCAGGTTCTGTTACCCAGAATCCTTTGCAAACCTCAAAATTTGGCCAAAAAAACACTTTTTCCTCTCATTTCTGTGGCAGAAAGTTCTGGAATCTGAGAGGAGCCACAAATTTCCTTCCACCCAGCATTCCCCCAAGTCTCCCGATAAAAATGATACCTCACTTGTGTGGGTGGGCCAGGTGCCTGCAACAGAATAAGGCCCAAAACCTGAAGAGATAGAAGGGATAGGTATTTTTGCAATATATCATTTTGATGTGTGCACATACGTCCGTGATGTGCCAAACACTAAAATAGTGAAAAGAAACACTTAGGTTATGTGAAGAAGACCCCTTACCCACCAACCAAGTTGGTGGCATGCTTCATCATCGGGGTCCCACCCGAGGCACCTAGCGTGTCACAGGTGTGCTGCGATGCCTGATTACAGCGGAGCAGGTTTTGTCATTTTTTACAACACATACTGGTTGGATTTGGCACGAGGGTGAGTGATGGTTCAGTGGATCAAATTTTATTAACGAGATTTCACAAAAATGAAATGCACTGCTAATAACTGAAAGGCAAAAAAGTGAACCAATGACTCACAGCTCGTGAGCTGTAAAGCCGCGACAAGGCACCAACCGCTTTACAGTCCATTCACACACCTTTCATACATGACACGCACAAGACCATTCACACCGCCAGCCACGGGCCCAGCACATTACAACACTCACATCGACAGACCGCGCCACTCAAGGGCCCATCACTTACATACGCCACATGCCTGATACAAGAATCACACCAGCTGATGGGAGTGTGGACTGCCGTTTGGCTGACACCGCCAGCCAAGCGCCACCCCACGCACACCGCCAGCCAAGCGCCACCCCACCGCCAGCCAAGCGCCACCCCACGCACACCGCCAGCCAAGCGCCACCCCACGCACACCGCCAGCCAAGCGCCACCCCACGCACACCGCAATCACTTTTTTTTATTTATAAACAACAAATAAACTACTAATTATAAAATAGGCACAAAACTACAAACACAAAACCTCAAACTAAATACACGACAGATGCCAACCGTGAAACATATGAAAATATAAAACAGACAGCTTACGCTCACGGTATTTCCCAAAAGTTTTTCCTTGTGTGGTAACTTCTAAAACAGCTGGGCACACACAGCCCAGGCTTTGAAGGGCATTCGGGGCAGTACATCCGTCTCTCCCTCCGGATTGATCTCCGGGCACATACTCTACATTTCTTTGTGGGCATGTCTTTTTTGGGAGTGGGAGGAATGTGATCTGGAAAGTGCCGATCTTTCAATCTAGCCACATCCTCCACCACTTCTACTCTAGGAACTCTTGCCGGTTCCACCACAATAAGGCTTTCTATCACCGACTCCTGAAATTTAACAAAAGTCATCCTTGACTCAGGTGAACAATCCTTGTATACAATAAAGGCATTAAAAGTTGCCAAATGAAATAAATGTAGGGCCAACTTTTTATACCACACATACGACTTACGAAGAGCAGTGTAAGGTTCCAACCTCTGATCTACTCTATCAACACCACCCATGTGCCTATTGTAGTCCAAAATGCACGCAGGTTTGCGCACTTCCGCAACCTGACCCCAAAAAGCCACAGGGGAAGTACTCTCATCATGGATGGTCGATAGCATGTACACATCCCTCCTGTCTGAAAATTTCATAGCTAACAGCTCATTATTCCGCAAGGCACTGCACTGTCCCCTCTCAAGTTTTTTACAGACAAGCTCCCTTGGATAGCCTTTGCGGTTAGAACGGATTGTGCCACAAGCAACAGTGTCCACCCTAAACAACTCCTTGAACAACTGCACTCCAGTGTAGAAATTATCTACGTACAAATGGTGACCTTTGTTAAACAGCCGTCTAGCAAGCTCCCACACAATTTTTTCGCTAACTCCAAAAGTGGCCGGACAACCAGGAGGGTCAATACTGGAATCCCTACCAGTGTAGACCCGGAAATTATAAACATATCCTGTACTGCTTTCTGACAGCAGATACAATTTAATCCCATACCGTGCCCTCTTACTAGGGATGTACTGCTTAAAAACTAAACGCCCCTTGAAAAGGACCAAAGACTCGTCCACACTTATCTCTTTGCCTGGAACATAGACCTCTGAAAACCGATCCACAAAATGATCAAGGACAGGCCTAATCTTAAAAAGGCGGTCACAATCAGGGTGATCTCGTGGCAAGGCTAAAGCATTGTCTACAAAATGCAGCATACGAAGAAGAAGCAAATACCGATTACGTGTCATAGTTGCAGGAAATATAGCAGTTGCCATCAAGGGACTAGTAGACCAATAAGAAGCCAGTGACGGCTTCCTGATCAACCCCATCAAAAAAGACAAACCTAAAAACCTTTTCATCTCTTCCAGATATGTGGGAACCCAATGAGTAGCTCTAGACTGAGGCTTAAGTCTGGCAGCGTTGTCGCGCAAAAATTGCTCTGCATACACATTTGTCTGCTCCACAATCTCTTCCAAAAATACATTGTCCATAAACAAGTGAAAGAAATGGACAGGCAGAAAGTTTTCCGTATTAACTCTACACCCTGGGAGACTAGTAAATGCAGGTAACTGTGGCTGCTCCATGTTTGGGGCAATCCAGGTGTCAGGTCTTCTAATGTGAAACCCTTCAGCCCCAGGCTGCTGCACTCTTGGCACATCAATGTCCTCCTCTAACTCAGGCCCTTCATCTGCACTGAGAGTAGCTTCCTCATCAGAAGAATACTCTTGGACAGAAAACTCACTTCCAGAATCTCCTGCTTCCTCCTCTGCCTCAGATGCAGAGTCAGTGTCGTAATCATGGTCTGAAGACGACTCAAAGAGCATGCGAACAACCTGCTGAGCGGTCACTTTGCGGCTAGCCATGATCCTAACAACAAATGGATTGCCAACAACAACTAGCACTAAAATAAGTAATAAACAAAGTGTAGCTTTATCACAAAGAGTTATGTACTACAAAAAACTATACCACTCAGTTGCCTGAAATAGCTACTCACCAAGCAACTACTCTGCACAGACACAGCAATCACCAATGATATCCCACTAAAAAGAAAAAAGCAAATTAGACATATGACAACACAAACATCACTGTGCTCAAATCTAAGGACAATGTCAAACACACAATACTGCATTTAGTACACCACCTACAAACATGTCATTCATGCATGTCAACAATACTCCTTTGGAGTAAATTGCTTTCACTTACCTAAAACATGCAGCTATGCAAACCACTGGACAACTACTGCCAAAACCGCTAAGATCCACAGCAAAGGAAGCAAAAGCGTTGAACTAGAAGAAAAAGAAGAAATAAATTGTTATAATCACAAATACAAATACTTTGCCTGTTGACAAACACCCCACCACCAAGAACTTAGAAGTTGTCCCTGGTACCTAAGTGGATCCTGCCCCCCCTCGGGGGTAGATGGGCGTAAAAAAATTAGCCGAAATGGGCAACACCTCTGTGCCCCCTTTTAGGGGGCAACCCTTCCCAAAGGGGGCACCCCCAGCACAAAACAAAAAAATCCCTGCCGTATTGGTGGTTTCTGCCCTCCTTGGGGGCAGATGGGCCTACAAAATTACACACACACCACACAATCCCTGGCGCCTAGTGTGCTTCCACCCCCCCCGGGCCAGATCGTCCAAAAAATGACTGGTCTGCCATCGGGGGCCCGAAACAGAAAAAAAAAACTCCCCAGGGGAGAGACCCTTGCCCAAGGGGTTGCCCTCAAAATAAACAACAAAAACAAAATCCCTGGTGTCTAGTGGATTTTGCCCCCCCGCCCCCCCCCCGGCGGCACATCAGCCCAAAAATTGGCAATCTGCCCCCGGGGGGGGAGGGGGGAGGCAAATACTAAAAAATGTGTCCCCCAGTGGGACGCCCCTTGCCCAAAGGGTCGCCCCCCCAAAAAAACTTTACAATAAAAATAAATCCCTGGTGTCTAGTGGTTTTCAACCCCCCTCGGGGGCAGATCTGCCAAAAAATCAGCGGATCTGCCCCCCGGGGGGGGGGGGCTAAATACAAATAAAAATTCCCCGGGGGGGCCACCCTGGCCCAAGGGGTCGCCCCCAAAATATAAAATCCCTGGTGTCTAGTGGTTTTCGCCCCCCCCGGGGGCAGATCCGCCGAAAATTCGGCAGATCTGCCCCAGGGGGGGGGGCGAAATACAAAAAAAAATTGCCCCCGTGGTGGGGCGACCCTTGCCCAAGGGGGTCGTCCCCAAAATAAACATAAAATACTATATCCCTGGTGTCTAGTGGTTTTCGCCCCCCCTGGGGGCAGATCCGCCGAAAAATCGGCAGATCTGCCCCCAAGGGGGGGCGAAATACAATAAAAAAATGCCCCCGGGGAGGGCGACCCTTGCCCAAGGGGTCGCCCCCAAAATAATAAATAAAATACATTTTCCCTGGTGTCTAGTGGTTTTCGCCCCCCCCTGGGGGCAGATCCGCCGAAAAATCGGCAGATCTGCCCCCAGGGGGGGGGCGAAATACAAAAAAAAATTGCCCCCGGGGGGGGGCGACCCTTGCCCAAGGGGTCACCCCCAAAATTTTGCCAAAATAACAGTATCCCTGGTGTCTAGTGGTTTTCGCCCCCCCCCTGGGGGCAGATCCGCCGAAAAAACGGCGGATCTGCCCCCAGGGGGGGGCGAAATACTAAAAATAATTGCCCCCGGGGGGGGGCGACCCTTGCCCAAGGGGTCGCCCCCAAAATATTGACAAAAATAAATCCCTGGTGGCTAGTGGAGATTCCTGCTCCACGATCGCGGGCTCTGCCCGCGATCGTGGAGCAGGAATCTAATGAAAACAGGCACCGGGGGAAAGGAAAAACCCTTTCCTTTCCCCCCGTGTCTGTTTCCACCACCCCCGACCCCCAAAAACGAAGAGGACTCACCTTCTGTGTCCTCCTCGGTAGACGCGCTGGAAGCAAATGGCTTCCAGTGCGCCCGGCAACACTAGATGACGTCAGCGCGCTGTGCGCGCGCTGACGTCATCGGATTGCCGTGGGGGGGGGGCGGGGGTGGAAGGGGAAGGTCTTCCCCTTCCATCCCCGCCTGGGGGGGTGAGGGCGGGTGCACGGGGGGCGCGCTAGCGCGCCCCCAAGTTCCCCTGTGCCTAGGACGAGATGATCTCGTCCAAGGCACAGGGGAACTGTAGCCTTGGACGAGATCATCTCGTCCAAGGCACAGAAGAGGTTAACACAGTGGTTAGCATTGACTTTAATAATCAGAATGTATTTCTACTCCAGCAAACCTTTTTTTAGCAGCGTAAGGATAATGAAAGGCTGGGATAAAACATAACTTTCTAATTCATCTATGCAGCTCTTTGATGGCAGTTCATAGCTCACTGTGCTAGATTACAATTGTAATTTATGAAATGCACAGCAACAAAATAATCTTTGTGACAAAAACAGTAATCCACTGTGCTATGCACATAAAATACTGCTCTTTGAATGATACACATTGTTTGCAGCAAGCATATTAACCATCTGCGCTACCTCAGATGAGTCAAAACTGCCACTAGACAAAACTCTCATCTCTCTCCAGCAGGCACATTAATCACCAGAGTTATCTTGACGCTTTTATTTTTGCCTAAAAGCTTCTGGATGTACAAGGAACTCTGCAGTGCTTTTAAAACTGCTGCACAAATGAAGTAATAAATTTAAAAATAAGCAGAGAGGCCCCAGCTTGAGAAGTGCCTTCCTGCAAGCCTAGGTCTGCGGACCCCATGGGAATGTGTCACAGACCCCTGGGGGTCTGCGGACCACAGATTGGGAACCACTGCTCTAGCCCTGTCTCAGCTCAGGAGGCTGAGCCTTGTTTACCTTTGGAGGACACAAGAGGTGTGAAGGATAGCCCTCAGGAGGCAAGCTGAGGCTGGGATAGGGTAGGGTTTGGTGGGCGAGAGAAAGCAAAGGCTGAGATAGGCTACAGCAGCAGACATTTGCTCATTGCCCCACCCTACCTCTCATCTCCTACTCTAACTGGAGGCTCACTTAATGATAGATCTGGTGCTCTCCTGGACTCTTGCTAGAGCCCAAGGTGAGAATTCTGTCTCTGGGCCACACTGTTCAGAATGCTCCTCCCCTGCTGACCCACCCAAACACCATGTGCAGCTGCTGCCACTGGTCTGAGGAGGGAGTTCTCAGCAGTGGAAGGTCATCTACACAGTAGGTGGGAAGTCTCCTGAGTAGTGAGGGGGTCCTTTGTGCGGTGTCCTCCGACAGTATGTTGAAGACTGGCCAGAAACCACCTCAATCAAGTGATCTTTGTTAAGGTTTGAAATGATAGAACTCTATGTGCAACTCACGTGTGAGCGTGCGTACACGTACACACTTACTTTTTCTTCTTGCACAAGCAACTAACAGGGAATCAGCTTGTTGAAAGTGATGCACCCGAACAAACCTGTAATAGCATTGCCCAATGTCTCTTTATTTGCCCACAATGATGTAACGCTCACAGATCTCTAGAGGAAAAAATACAGGGAGGATGGTTGCCTAAATCTCAAAGCAGTAGAGGACTTTGTTACACTCTAGAACACAACTTGTGTCCCGTAAATTAACAGATGCCTGGGGAAGTTGTGTGTAAGGGAACCATCTCTACACCCCTGGAAAAATACTATAAAGATTGTACACTTATAATAGGTAGACTGTCTAGAGGTAGGTCACAAACTCGACCCCCTACAAATTAATCAGCCATAGAGCAGTCTCTTACGAGTGACATCGAATTTTCAAATTGTAATGTGATGCAGTTGGTGTGGTGTAAGGTAGTTTGGTTGTGCACCATTCTCTTATTCTCTAGAATCCACAGGGACAGTCTGGCCCTCAAACGGCACACACACACACACACACACACACACACACACACAAAACAAAGGTTTAAGATGAGGTATAGTTAGGAAAACCTAATTTATTATTCCTATACAAAACCAACTTAAACTACACAAACCTTAGAAATTCAAAAGTTATAGTTCTAACTTAAAGTTAGAATTTACGTCCTGCCCAAAATTTACTATAACTTGTGCACCTCTGTACACAGTGTTGTCAACTCGCTATCCAGACTATAGCTTGCGCCTTCCCCTAACCACTGCTTATACCCTTTCATATTACATCACGTATATCATAGCATTCATAGCAACACTGATGACATCTGAAATGACATAATTTATGAGAGGATTGTGAATGCTAGAGGGCTGTGTAAAAAGCACCACATGATGATGCTATAGCAGTCCACCTTCGCTCTTATGAACCAGCTGTCCCTCAAATCAGATTTTTTCCTGTGTCTTTTCCTTGGAGCCTGTGCAGAGCTCTGCTGCCTTTTGGCTAGGGGTGCGCTACATAAATATAACATACATATATATTCTTAAAGAGCACCTACAGACATCATTATTATAATGGGATACAAAATATTTAAGCACATCAGCCAGTTTCATTTACAAGACTCAGCTGTGCACTATATTATAAACACATTAAAATTGTGCTTCTTATCCTTGAAGAGGCGGTGAAGTGCATTAGCGAAGGGGGTACGCTACACCATGGCAGAGAATGTGATTGAAATGGTGTTGAATTGCAGTGTGGCCTTGGTGGGAAGTGTTTTGGTGTCATGTGTGAGTGACCAGCATGGTGCTGCTACGCTTTCTTAGATCACAGCGTAAAGGGAATAATGGAGGGAAAAGTAGCAAGAGGCAGAAAGTATCCACTTTATATAAATGGATTGTTGTAAATGTCTGACCAGGTTTCTATAGAATCCACCCTTGATCAACAGAGGAACAGCCTACAGCATGCACTAGATACAGACAGCTATGCCTCATAGCAACATTCAGGAGCCACAGAAGAGCAACCATTGGGAGGGCACTGACATAGGTAACTGCATAGATGTTCAATAGGATCGACTCAAAGCAAGGGGAGATCTGCCTGGCCTGGTTATAAACAGCCAGCATAAGTGCCTTAATGGTCCACCCAGGAGCCTCAGAGGAGCAGGCCATGGCATGCATTAAAGATAGCCACCAAAAATGATCTGAGGGGTCGGTTCTGAACTGTTGAAGAGTAATGCAGAGGGATGCACACGAGAAATACAGAACTGTTGAAGAGTAACACAGAGGGATGCACACGAGAAATACAGCCATAGACAGTGATTTGTAGAATCTATCCAGAAGTGATAGAGGGGCAATCGGCAGGGATGGGGGCGATCCGCAGGGTACAGAACCACCAGCAAGAATTTCAGACAAAACAAAACAAACACATCAAGGAGGATATGGACCACACAAATAAGTTTCACCCCTATGAAAAGCAACAGAGGTCAATCATGCTTTGGAGGCAGGCAGCCATAGTACATAATCTGTCCTCTCAGCTATGGGTGATGAGAAGTGGTCTTCCGCCGCCACATGCCACAATAGGAGAAGCTGCCCAGGTATAGATGGCATGTGGGGTGAGTTTCAAGAGATTACGCCTTCAGTTCCTGAAGCCAGACTGTCCAGCACCGCCCATTGTTCTTGGGCACATTCCTCCGGTCCTGGATGAGAGTGCTTCTTACATTTGTCTGCTGTCTTTCTCGGGCATCTCTGATGGTTTTGAGTTGATGAAGCTGGCCCTTCCAGTGGAAGATTAACCTGAAGGGGTGCCCCCTGCTGTATGATACTTCCTTGAAAATAGATAGTAAATGATTGGCTTAAAGTCTCTGCGGCGTTATAGAGTGAGGAGGGAGGGATCTTGAAATAGTCCGATGGCATGACCACAGAAGTGGAGATGTGGCTTAGCCTTAGCTTTCTGCAGGATATCTTCTTTAATTTGAAAGTCATGCACACAGGGTAGAATGTCTGGTAGTTTGGCCTTGCGGCCTGCGCAGCAGCCGACCCAGTGCGCTCTATTTAGCTGTAGCTCAGCATCTTCCTCCCAGTCCAAGATAGAGTGGAATGGCATTTGGGTATATCCTCGAATGTCTGAGCCCACCAAGCCAATGGGGACCCCCCTGAGGAGAATGTTGTTGCGGCGTGAGTGATTTTCGAGGTTCTCTGCTTGAGCTCTGAGTCGTGGTGTTGTTCATTAAGATGGATGATCTCCTGGTGCTGCATCCCCACTTACTCTCCTCATGGTTTCATTGTCTTCCATTGTCTACCCATTCTGCCACTGAGGACAGATCCTGTCGCAGTTCTCGCATATCCTGGGAGAGGTCTTTTTTGAGGTCTTGGATGTCCGTTTTCAGGGATTCAAAGAGGGATGTCAAGAAGGCCGACATCTTCGGGCCTAGTTGGAGTCAGAGGGCCCTTCTGGTTCAATTTGCAAAGGGGGTTGTGTGCTGGGGCTGGGTCCTGGGCAGGTACTATGTCCTGTACAATCTGTTCTCACTTATTTTTGGCTGGCTGCCATAGTGGGAGGACTGCAGCGTGAGTCTGAGTACTATGGCCCTCCTTACAGCCCTGGTGGTTGGTGATAAAGTGGCGGTAATACTGCCAACAGGCTGGCGGTAAATACCGCCAAATTATGACCATGGCGGAAACAGCTCAGACAGACAGCCACTTTAACACACCGACCGCCAGCGCGGAATCAACAGGCACCACAGCGGTAACTGCCTACAGCCAGGCGGAAGACAATGTTCCGCCCACTGTATTAAGACACAGGAAACTGTCACCTATTCCAGGGCGGTACCACCTACATCAAAAGCCTGGCGGAAACAGATCTCAGAAGTCAAAGGACTCACCAGTGGAGACTCAGGGAAGAACCTCGACCCCATGGAGCCCGAGCTGCACATATTCCCAATGTTGATTTACGTCCTGCTCCACTACGAACACCAACGACAGCAAAGACGACCACAGTGAGTACAGCCACCTAGCACACAGGGGAGGGGGGAGGAAAAAGAGAGTGACACACACCCACAACACCCCCTCCCCCAACACCATACACACAAGCAGATGCAGCAACATAACATATTTACTCCGTACTCCTCAGGAATAATGCAAGGACAACTCCAATAGATAAAAGTGAGTGTAATAAGATAAAATAGTAGAAATACGTGCATCCAAATCAAAAAGTATATACATATTTACAAATGAGGGGACACTGCCCAGTCCTCAATGTTCGTGGGCCACAGGGCCACACTGCAAAGTCCAAGGCCCCACTTCACTCCTGCAACAACACGGAGAGAACACTGCAGGGGCATCAGGTCGAAAATAGGCAGGCACCTCAGGGGGACGGGGAACAGAGGGGCCAGCTCATCCGGCAGATGGTACAACACCACTGGTCCTGGAGGGGGCAACATGCCCTGTGCTTTGTCCTGGGGAGTGCAAGGCCACAGTCTCTAAAGTGGGTGACTTGCCCACTGGCTTTGAGGGGGCAACAAGCCCTGTGCTTTGTCCTGGGGAGTGCAAGGCCACAGTCTCTCAAGTGGATGGCTTCTCGACTGGTTCTGGGGGGGGGGGCAACATGCCCTGTGCTTTGTCCTGGGGAGTGCAAGGCCACAGTCTCTCAAGTGGATGGCTTCTCCACTGGTTCTGGAGGGGGCATCATGCCCTGTGATCTTCATCCTGGGGAGGATGGGATGAGTGGATGGCATCTCCACTGGTTCTGGAGGGGGCATTGTGCCCTGTGATGCAGATCTTGGGGAGTGCAAGGTCACAGTCTCTCAGGTCGGTGTCATACCCACAGGATTTGCAAGGGGCAGGCCGCACAACAGCCCATGGAGGCAGGTCTACAGAATGTCCGCCGGCAGTGACGGCTATTCAGTGGTGGCAGTGATGCTGCTGCTGCTGGTAGTGGTAGGGGGAGATCTCAGCCCATTCCCTGCAGCCTCAGACGGCTGCCCACTGGTGCTGCTGCTGGTTCTAGTTGTGGGGGGAGGTCCCAGCCCATCCCCTGCAGCCTCGGACAGCTGCCCACTGGTGCTGCTGCTGCTGGTGGTGGTGCTGGTGGCGGTGCTGCTGTCGGAGCTGCTGTCGGAGCTGGTGGTGGTGGTGGTGGGAGGAGGCTCCATCCCCTGCAGGCTCGGACGGCTGCCCACTGGTGCTGCTGCTGCTGGTGGCGGTGCTGCTGGAGGAGCTGGTGGTGGTGGTGGGGGGGGCTTCAGCCCATCCCCTGCAGCCTTGGATGGCTGCCCACTGGTGCTGCTGCTGCTAGTTGTGGGGGGAGGCTCCAGCCCATCCCCTGCAGCCTCAGACGGCTGCACCACCATGGTTGGTGGTGTGGGCTACGACAGAGTCCCAGCACCAGGCCCCTTGTCCTTACTGCCTGCTGGTGCAGGCCCCTTGCCCTTCCTGCCAGTAGCTGGGATGGCACCTTGCCCTTCCTTGCTGCAGCTGGGGATGGCTCCTTGCCCTTCCTTCCTGCAGCTGGGGGTGGCTCCTTGCCCTTGCTTCCTGCAGCTGGGAGTGGCTCCTTGCCCTTCCTTCCTGCAGCTGGGGCTGGCTCCTTGCCATTCCTTCCTGCAGCTGAGGGTGGCTCCTTGCCCTTCCCTGAAGCACTTGGGGCAGGCACTGTAGGAGGCTGGCCTGGCTTATAGTGGGTACCTTGTGGTACTTACACATTGTGCCAGGTCCAGTTATCCCTTATTAGTAGATTAGAGGTGTTCTAGCAGCTTAGGCTGATAGAGGTAGCTATGGCAGAGCAGCTTAGGCTGAACTAGGAGACATGCAAAGCTCCTACTATACCACTTATATCATATAGCACTATATCATAAGAAACCACAATACTCAGAGTTACCAAAAATAAAGGTACTTTATTTTAGTGACAATATGCCAAAAGTATCTCAGAGGATATACTCCCTTAAGAGGTAAGTAATATACACCAAATATGTGCACACAAACCAAAATCAGGTAAGTAACAGTTAGAAAAGTAGTGCAAACAATGTAGAATCACAATAGAATGCAATAGGGAGAAATAGGCATGGGGCAACACAAACCATATACTCCAAAAGTGGAATGCGAACCACGAATGGACCCCAGGCCTAGTGTAGTGTGTAGAGGATCGCTGGGAGTGTAAGAAAACACTAAGGGTGTCCAAGATACCCCAACCCAAGACCCTGAAAAGTAGGAGTAAAGTTACCCTACTACCCAAGAAAGACAGTAAAGTTGAGATAGGGGATTCTGCAAGGACAACAACTGACTGCAAAACACTGAAGACGGATTCCTGGACCCGAGGACCTGTAAAGGAAGGGGACCAAGTCCAAGAGTCACACAAGTGTTCGGGGGGGCAGGAGCCCACTAAACCCCGGATGAAGGTGCAAAAGGGCTACCTCTGAGTGGAAGAAGCCAAAGATTCTGCAACAACGGAAGGTGCCAGGAACTTCTCCTTTGGTCAGAAGATGCCCCACGGTGTGCTGGGGGATGCAGAGTTGTTTCCACGCAGAAAGACTGCAAACAAGCGTTGCTAGCTGCAAGAGTCGTGGTAGGGGATTTTGGGTGCTGCTAGGGCCCAGGAAGGACCAGGAGGTCGCCCCTTAGAGGAGGGGACAGAGGGGGCACTCAGCAACACGGAGAGCCCACGCAGAAGCAGGCAGCCCCTGCAGAAGTACCTGAACAGGCACTTAGAAGATCTGAGGTTAGCGGTCAACTCAGAGTCACAAAGGAGGGTCCCAAGACGTCGGAGTCCAACTCAGCGAGTTGGGCAATGCAGGACAGAGTGCTGGGGACCTGGGCTAGGCTGTGCACGAAGGAAGTCTTGCAAAAGTGCACAGAAGCCCGAGCAGCTGCAGTTCATGCAGTACAAATGATTACTGTCTGGCGTGGGGAGGCAAGGACTTACCTCCACCAAATTAGGACAGAAGGGCCACTGGACTGTCTGGACACTTGGACACAGCTCCTGTGTTCCAGGGACCACGCTCGTCAGGATGGGAGGGGACCCAGAGGACCGGTGATGCAGAGGTTTGGTGCCTGCGTTGGCAGGGGGAAGATTCAGTCGACCCACGGGAGATTTCTTCTTGGCTTCCAGTGCAGGGTGAAGGGAGACAGCCCTCAGAGCATGCACCACCAGGAAACAGTCGAGATAGCCGGCAGGATGAGGCGCTACAATGTTGCTGGTAGTCTTCTTGCTACTTTGTTGCGGTTATGCAGGCGTCCTGGAGCAGTCAGCGGTCGATCCTTGGCAGAAGTCGAAGAGGGAAGTGCAGAGGAACTCTGGTGAGCTCTTGCATTTGTTATCTGGTGAGATACCCACAGGAGAGACCCTAAATAGCCCACAGAGGAGGATTGGGTACAGAGAAAGGTAAGCACCTATCAGGAGGGGTCTCTGACGTCACCTGCTGGCACTGGCCACTCAGAGCTGTCCATTGTGCCCTCATACCTCTGCATCCAAGATGGCAGAGGTCTGGGACACACTGGAGGAGCTCTGGGCACCTCCCCTGGGAGGTGCTGGTCAGGGGAGTGGTCACTCCCCTTCCCTTTGTCCACTTTCGCGCCAGAGCAGGGCTGGGGGGATCCCTGAACCGGTGTAGACTGGCTTATGCAGAGAGGGCACCATCTGTGCCCTTCAAAGCATTTACAGAGGCCAGGGGAGGCTACTCCTCCCAGGCCCTTCACACCTATTTCCAAAGGGATAGGGTGTAACACCCTCTCTCAGAGGAAATCCTTTGTTCTGCCTTCCTGGGACCAGGCTGCCCAGGCCCCAGGGGGGCAGAAACCTGTCTGAGGGGTTGGCAGCAGCAGTAGCTGCAGTGGAGACCCCAGAAAGTTAGTTTGGCAGTACCCGGGCTCTATGCTGGAGACCCAGGGATGCATGGAATTGTCCCCCCAACACCAGAATGATATTGGGGTGACAATTCCAAGATCCTAGACATGTTACATGGCCATGTTTGGAGTTACCATTGTGACGCTACATATAGGTAGTGACCTATATGTAGTGCACATGTGTAATGGTGTCCCGCACTCACAAAGTCCGGGGAATCTTCCCTGAACAATGTGGGGGCACCTTGGCTAGTGCCAAGGTGCCCACACACTAAGTAACTTTGCACCTAACCTTCACCAAGTGAGGGTTAGACATATAGATGACTTATAAGTTACTTAGGTGCAGTGTAAAATGGCTGTGAAATAACGTGGACGTTATTTCACTCAGGCTGCAGTGGCAGTCCTGTGTAAGAATTGTCTGAGCTCCCTTTGGGTGGCAAAAGAAATGCCCAATACCCTCGGTACCTAGGTACCATATACAAGGTAATTATGAGGGTATTCCAGTGTGCCAATGAGAATTGGTAAAATTAGTCACTAGCCTGCAGTGACAATTTTAAAAGCAGAGACAGCATAAGCACTGAGGTTCTGGTTAGCTGGGTCTCAGTGATACAGTTAGGCACCACACAGGGAACACATACAGGGCATACTTTATGAGCACTGGGGACCTGACTAGCAGGATCCCAGTGAAACATAGGCAAAAACAAACATACATACAGTAAAAATGGGGGTAACATGCCAGGCAATATGGTACTTTCCTACAGGCACCCTTTCCGTCTGGCTGGCTGGTGGCCGGGATCCTTTCCCACCTGGAGTTGCTGGGGACAGTACTGTGCCCGTGGACTTGGTGGCTGAGGTGCTTGCTTGGGTTTTGACCACCCTGGCCTGACATGAAGGACGGGGGGAGGAGAGGTAGGGAAGGGGTCAACGGTGGAGAGGAAAAGCTTCTTAGGGACATTGGGGCGGGAAGAGGGAGAAGGTGTGGGAGTGGAGGAAGAGGGAGTGGTTGTAGGAGGTGTCAGTCTGCTGTGTTTGGGTGCAGGTGCATGGGCTGGATGCTGTTGTGAGGTAGATGGCTGTTGGGTGTCTGAGTGCTTGCGTTTGTGTACTTTGGGAAGAGGTGGCACAGACACAGTGGGAGAGGACACATGGGACGTGTGCATGGATGTGGGGGTGGTGACTGCCAGTGATATGTGTGTTCTAATAGGTGTGCTGGTGATCGTGGTAGTGGATGAGGATGTAGTGCATGCAGGTGTGAGTGGAGACGAAACTGGGAGGGAGGTGGAGGACGAGGAGGAGGGGGCCACAGTGGAGGCAGTAGATGTTGGTATGTCTGCATCTGGATGGTGTTTGTATGAGTGCCTGTGGGATGAAGTGTGGTGCTTGTGTTTGCCATGTCCACCCTTGTGTGTTGTCCTGTGTGCATGCTCGTCTGTGTGCTTGGGATAGGTTGGGATTGAGGGGAATCGGACTGGGAAGAGGAAGTTGGAGGGGGAGGGTGGAAACAGAGACAATGGCTGCAATCAGAGAGGAGGCCAGAGCCTGGATTGATCTCTGTTGGGCTGCCAAGCCAGTGTGAATGCCCTCCAGAAATGTATTGGACTGTTGCATTTGGACTCTCATCCCCTGGATGGCATTCACAATGATTGACTGCCCAACAAAGATGGATCTCAGGAGGTCAATAGCCTCCTCACTCAGGGCAGCAGGGCTAACTGGGGCAGGGCCTGAGGTGCCTGGGGCAAAGGAGATGCCCACCCTCCTGGGTGAGCGGGTATGGGCAACTCAATGAGGGGCTGCTGGGACGGCGGTGCTGGTACGGGGGTGGTGGCTGTACCTGTAGCTGGAGTTGGCACAGATGTGTCCGCCACCATCAGGAAGCTTCCATCGGAGGAGGTATCCGTGTCCGAACTGTCCCCTCCAGTCTCTGCCGTGGTGCTCCCCTCGCCCTCCGTTCCACTGGTGCCCTCACCGTTGGTGGACTCTGCCTCCTGGGTCCTGTGGGATGCAGCTCCCTCCGTCGCCTCTGCTCCTCCGCCAGATGATGCTAATGCACATAAGGACAGGATGACAAAATAAAAAGGGGGGGGGGGGAGATAAAGGATACACTTGGTCAGTGGCGGCACCAATACCACCATTGGCGTACACAACACACTCACACACAGGGAACAGCCCTATGCACTAGGCAATGCACTACCAGTTACAATGCTAGTCACCAGGCCATGGGTAGGGACAGATACCGCCAACTGCAGCATACCTGGGACCCACACACCCCTGCCCAGTAGTGGATGCCTACTAGCCAGGTTGGAGGGATTTCACATCAGAACCCTGCCCAACATGGAACCTACTCTGCAATGTCAGGCTTGGCCTAAGGGCACCCACAGGCCCACATCCCCCACTCGGATACCACCCCACCAGGCGTAAGTAGTAATGAAAGACACTGTACTCACCCCCTTGTTGCTGCTGTGATGTCCCCAAGCGCCCATCCAGCTCCAGATAGGCTACCGCCAGCATGCGGGCCATCGGGGGGTCAGGGTTTGATGGGCACCCCTTCCTCGTTGGGAGGCCATCCCCAGCTGGGCCTCTGCCATCTTCCGAGCCCAGCGTCTCAGGTCCTCCCACCGTTTGCGACAGTGGGTGCTCCGCCTGCCATAGACCCAGAGGGTCCACACATCCTTGCCGATGGCACGCCATATATCCTTCTTTTGATGGGCGCTGACCTGCAGAGGAAATACACACAGGGAAAGGTTTTAGTCAAACCATCCTGCCTGTTACACTCATGGCCCACCATGCCCTTACCATCCCCATTAGCACAGACATGCCCCAGCATACATGCTGCACGCTGCCCAGGGCCCATCCGCCAACCCCCCCCTGCATGAGGCCTTCACACAAAGCACGCCATGCATTCATGCCCCATGCATCGTACTCACAGTGTACTCACCTGTTGGTCTGGAGGCCCATACAGGACCCCATCCACCAGTCTCTCCAACTCCGCTGAGGTGAATGCAGGGGCCCTTTCCCCAGTCACACGAGCCATGGTAGGTTCCAGACACAGGTAACAGCAGCACAGGCAGTGTAGGTCCTCTCCTGTTGAAGGTCAGGTAGCAAGTGAGTGAACAGATACAAAATGGTGGTGACTTCCACGGTGGTGCATACAGTCACCGCCGGCGTACATCACCATTGGCCACTGTACCCCATAGGGCCCAATGATAACCAATGAGGAGCTGCGCGGCGGTTCCCGACCGCCTCCCGCAACGGTGCACAACAGCAGCAGATTTACCTCATTTCCACCTGTCCCTCCATACTGGACAGGCAGATGCCATTTCAGGGGTGTGGCAGGCCATGGATCCTAACTGCGTCACAGTTCACAATTTCACATCCTGGACATATACCACCAAAATATTGTAACAATCACAACATGCACTGAACTGTAGTGGTTACAATGTACAAATAATGACCAGCTGCTCACTCTTTTGCCCCATAGATTGCAACCCCTGCGGATGAATAGGAGATGGAGACATCCCCTGTGTACAGACCCCTTGTGGACTTGGCAACAATGGAGGACAGGCACATTATCCTCACCTACAGGGCCACAATCACAGAGCTGTGTGCCCAGTTGGAGCCTGACCTGATATCTGCTATCCATCATCCCCACTGGGATCCCCCTCTTGTGCAAGTGCTATCAGTGGTCCATGTTTTGGCAACAGGTTCTTTCCAAGTGACAGTGGGCTTAGCAGCAGGAATGTCACAACCAATGTTCTCAATAGTGCTGACCAGAGTGTTGTCTGCCCTGATTAAACACATGTGCAGCTACATCGTTTTCCCCCAGGTGGAGGATTTGGCCACAGTGAAGGCTGACGTCTATGCAATGGCACCTATCCCCAACATCATTATGGCGATTGATGGGACACATTGCATTCCCCCTTCCCCGGCAAAATGAACAGGTCTTTAGAAATCAAAAAAGTTATCACTCAATGAATGTGCAGATGGTGTGTTTGGGGGACCAGTACACCTCCCATGTCAATGCTAAGTATCCTGGGTCGATGCATGATGCTTTTATCCTGAGGAATAGCAGCATCCCAAATGAGATGGCCCAACTCCAGAGGCCAAAGGTGTGGCTAATAGGTGAGCCCTGATTCCCACCCAGTGGATGTTGGTGTATGGGTATGGTGTGGGCCATAAGGGATAGTGTGTGGCTAATTGTTGTCCCTCGATATTTGCAGGTGGCTCTGGTTACCCCAACGTACCATGGCTCCTGACCCCTGTGAGGAATCCCAGGACAAGGGCTGAGGAACGTTACAAGGAGGCACATGGGCGAACAAGGAGGATCATTGAACGTACCTTCGGGCTCCTGAATGCGGTGTGACTGACCCAAGAAGGTCTGCCAGATAATCGGGGCATGCTGCATGTTGCACAACCTTACCTTGAGACGCCATGTTCCTTTTCTGCAGGAGGAGGAGGCTGGAGATAGCCGTGTGGCAGCAGTGGACCCTGTGGATGAGGAGGCAGAGGATTAGGACAACAGAAGTGCAGTCATTCGTCAATACTTCCAATGACACACAGGTCAGACAGTGTTATTTCACATTTCATTGACAGTTTGATGTGTGATATTGTCACTGGCAGGCTGTGAATTCCTACTTCTATGACCACTCACTGTATCTATTGGCATCTCTTTTTGCAGATGTTGGTGCCCCACTATTGCTCCTGGTGTGTTCACTGCAGCCAACTACAGGTATTTCCTATGTTAACATTACTGTACAGTTGAATTGCAATGTCTAAAGCTTGTTAAACTAATACACACTTAGGGCCTGATTCTAACTTTGGAGGACGGTGTTAAACCGTCCCAAAAGTGGCGGATATACCACCTACCGTATTACGAGTTCCATAGGATATAATGGACTCGTAATACGGTCGGTGGTATATCCGCCACTTTTGGGACGGTTTAACACCGTCCTCCAAAGTTAGAATCAGGCCCTTAATCATTTGACATACTCTATACTTGTTTTTTTTTCAAAGTATGTTTATTGCAGTGCTCTGACGAAAAGGGGGCAGTGCTATGGGCTGGGGTGATGATGGAGGAAAGTCCAGATTAGGGTCCAGTCTATTTGTAGCACAGGTGCATTTTCCAAGGGGACATAGGAAGGGGAGCAATGGCAGTTCAAGGTGGACAGGGTGACAGAGTGGGACACAAGGGTGACAATCAGGAGAGTCTTATTTCCTGGCGGGGGTCTTGGAAATAGTCTCTGGCTTCTGCCTGGATCGCAGGGAACATTTGCAGGGTGGTTCTCCTTCTGCAGGGTGAGGTGTGCTGGTGGTCTGTTGATCCTGTGGCAGGGCCTCCTGTCCACTAGCGGCAGCGGAGGTGGAGGGCTGTTCAGTAGTCTGGCTAGTGTCAGGGGCCCGCTGGTGTGCCACTGCCTCCCTCATACTGTTGGCCATGTCTGCCAGCACCCCTGCAATGGAGACCAGGGTGGTGTTAATGGACTTCAAGTCCTCCCTGATCCCCAGGTACTGTCCATCCTGCATGTTCTCCTGCATCTTGTCCAGGATCTGTCCCAGCGTATCCTGGGAATGTTGGTATGCGCCCAGGACCGCAGTGAGTGCCTCCTGGAGAGTGTGTTCCCTGGGCCTGTCCTCCCCCTGGCGCACAGCAGTCCTCCCAGCTTCCCTGTTGTCCTGTGCCTCTGTCCCCTGAACCATGTGCCCACTGCCATTGACCCCAGGTCCCTGATTGTCCTGGGTTTGTGGGGTGCCCTGGGGTCCCTGTAGTGGTGGACACACTGCTGATTGACGTATCCTGGGGACAGAGGTATGGGCCTGCTGGGTGGGTGCTGTGGTGGTGTTTCCTGAGGGGGGAGGCTCTGTGGTGGTGTGAGACTGCCTGGGTAACCGACTGTCCAGAGGTCCCTGATGGGCCAGGTTGGTCATCCAGATCCAGGCGACCAAAGCTGCTGTCATCACTGTGGATCTCTTCTGTGGGGGGACTGGATGTTGCTGGCACCTCTTCTCTGGTGACATTGGCTGGGATACCTGTGGGGATGTAAATGCAGTGTTATTGTTTCTGTGTGTGACATATTGTGCATGGGTGGGTTACCCTCTATGGCTGTTATTGCCCTGGAAGCTTTGCCTTGTGTGAGTTATTATTTGGTGGGCTAGCTGATTTCTCTAGTGTGCATGCAGGGCTGTGAGTGGTCTCCATGCATTGGTATGGCATGCAGGGCTTGGCATTGGATTGAATGGGTTGTGATGGTGGGGTGTGTGGGAAGTGGTGGAGTGATGGGAGTGAGGGTAAGGGTGGGGGTATGTGATGGCATGCAGGTAGGGGTGGGTGATAGTAATAGAAAGTTGACCTACCAGAGTCTAGTCCTGCTGCTCCGGCCAGGCCCTCAGGATGAAGGATTGCCAAAACTTGCTCCTCCCACGTTGTTAGTTATGGGGGAGGAGGTGAGGGTCCACCGCCAGTCCTCTGTACTGCGAGCTGGTGTCTTGCTGCAATGGAACACACCTTGCCCCCCGTAGGTCGTTCCACCTCTTCCTGATGTCATCCCTTGTTCTGGGATGCTGTCCCACAGCATTGACCCTGTCCACGATTCTGCACCATAGCTCTATCTTTCTATCTTCCTAGCAATGGATTTCTGCTGCACCTGTGATCCAAACAGCTGTGACTCTACCTGGATGATTTCCTCCACCATGACCCTTAGCTCCTCCTCAGAGAATCTGGGGTGTTGTTGTGGTGCCATGGGTGTAGTGTGAGTGGTGTTGGTGAGGGTGTGTAGGGTGATGTGTTGGGGTGTGTGATGTAAGGTGCGTGGGTGGTGTATAGGTGATGGTGGTATGTGGCTCTGGTTGTGTGGGTGCTCTTGCTGTCTCTCTCTCTGCTGGCAATTATTGGTATTAGTAAAGGGTTGTGGGTAGTGTGGGTGTGTGTTTTATAGTGGTGTGGGTGTGTGGGTATGGTGTGTATATGGGTGTCAGGTGTGTGTAGTTTGAATTGTCCAATGTGGTGTTGTTTTGTTTGTGTGTGTGTATTTTGAGCGCGGCGGTATGTACAGCCAATAGTTTACCGCCATTGAATGCCCGCCATGGTGATTCGTGGGTCCTAATGTTGTGGGTGTAGTTCTGTTGGCGTAACAGTGTGTGTTTTGATACCGCCAGTTTATCACTAACCTTTGGGCTGGCGGATTTGTGTGTGTGGCTGTATAGTGAAGGACTGGTGTGTGTGTGTGTCATAATATGGTTAGTGGATATCCGCAGCGGCTGCGGTATGTTGGCGGCAGTCAGCATGGCGGTAAGTGGGATTTACCGCCAATGTCATAATGAGGGCCTATGTGTCCTAGTCAATGGCAGAGTCTGCTCTTACAGCGTTCCACTTCAAGATGTGACCTGTAAAGAGAGCTGGGATGGATGATGTTCCAAAGGAATCCACAGAGCAGCAGTGCACACAGCAGTTCTGGGTAGAGGTAGGAGTTCAGCCGAGGACACTAGTAACATTAAGGTGATGAAAAGCAGGCCGCCTATGGGGGCCCAAGTGGAGAGGCTCAAAATCTCTGGTAAGCGCTCAGCTTGTGCTTCATTTTAGTGCACCACTTGTTGTGGCTGCTCAGTGCCTGCAGCCACTCTCAGCAGGGGGCCCAGTGCGTGAAGAGTGCTGCGTTGACCAGGGTCGTACTCCTCCCAGCGCGATTGCACAGTTTCGGCTATAATGGGTGGGGCTGTGTTCACTGCACATGAACGCCAGGGGCAGCTCACTGTCAGGGGTCCAAGGTGTCTCCTCGCAGCCATCACCGAGCACAATCAATGTTTTTTTCAGGAGTAGAGAGCCTCCCATAGGGTGGGGCCCCTATGTCCAAGTCCATGTCTTAATGCACTGCCACCTATGCCACCTATGGTTGGAGGGCTCAAGCCTCTCCCACAGCCCATGGGTCTGTATTATGTGTTGGTCAGGGTGTGCCTGGGGCTGCTGACCACCCCTCTGTGTTTTCCCAGAGCATGGGGCCAAACCTTCCAGGTATCCACAGCTCCATGTGCCTTATAATTATCGGGCTGCACTCATCACTTGCACATGTCCTTAATAGCAGCCACCAGGAGCTCCTGGTCTCAGCACTGGAATGCTGGATGTCCATGCGAGGAAAAGGCCCCGGGGGGGGGGGGGGGGAGGGTCCCCACCAACCTCCTGACCGGGCATAGGCAAATTACAGGTTTAACATTGGGCGGGAAGGCTTCTCCAGGGTGGGACCCCCAGTAACAGGGCCTTACTTTAGTTCACCGGAGCGGGGCCAGGGTCCGTGACATGATGCTGTAAGTCCCTGGAGGGCCGGGCCATACGTCGGTGGGCCATAGGCACAAGGCCACTGCTCGTCCTCCGGTGGTTGCCAAAGTCTCTTGCCCGAGGCGGGCTCCTAGTGTATGGCCGGCAGCGTGTGGAGGCAGCAGCAGGTAGTGCACGTGTCCATCTGCCTGCAGGGCAGTGCGAGGGCAGGCTCCAGTGTGGTCAGAGCTGCGTGGCTCGGACGGCCTCCATTGTAGCATGTCAGTGGTGTGCCGGGTCCTTCCTCGCAACAGGCTTGGAGATGTTCTGTGTCCCGGTTTCAGGCCTTTCCTGTGCTCACGAGCCATCTCTGATGTTCGGGCAAAGGGAGCTGCTCACAGTAATGGGCCCGGTACATTGTTGTATGCAGTAGTTACAGCCCTGGGTGGCAGAGGAGCGTGAAATGAGACTTACTCCACCGCCATCTTGGCCATGCCCCCAGGATTTTAGTTTAAAGCTTGGATATGAGGTGCTATTTCCCCTTCTCTTTACTGCAGATGTAGGTTTTGGTGCGTCCTCTGATTGTGGCTTTGCCTGCTTCCCATAACATTGCAGCGGAAGCGACCACTACTTGGTTCTCCCAGAAGTAGCCCTCAACCTCTGAGGACAGTAGGTCAGTACATTCAGGGTCAGCCAAGTACCACGCAGTGAGCCACCACATTGGCCGTCCAGTGGATTCCAGGGATCAGGGACGAAGGTGTACCAGGGAGTGATCAGAGATGCTGCAGGGAAGGATGTCTACCTTGATGACCTGGAGTGTTTGTGGGGCATGCGGGAGGAAAAGGTCAATACACAATAGGGTCCTGTGGGCTGCAAAAGAGTGGGCGTATTCCTGGTTGCGGGGGTGTCACCTCCTCCAGACATCACAGAGACCAAAAGCATTGATCCAGTTCTGTAGCAAATTTGCCAGGGTAATGGACCTGCACTTGTGTCCATAGTAGTGTCAGGTATGGCACTGAAGTCCCTTGCCACGATTGCACAGCCCTTGGGGAACCTCACCGGCACCAGTCTGTCTACCTCAAACAAGCTGTTAGGGGCCTGCAGGAGAATGTAAATACTGAGAAGGTGAAGTTGTCTCTCTTCCAGGCTGATATATCTACTGAGGGGGTCCAGGTGGGTCTTTGTGGCTGTCAGAGGGAGGGTTTCTCGTAGGAGGATGGCCACATCCCTGGATCCCCTGGTAAAAGCAGAGTGGTATACTCTGGTATATCCATATCACCCCAGGAATGGACATTGAGTGCCCATTAAATGGGTTTCTTGAAGCATGAGTACTGCCAAGGCCATACTTTTTACGTAACGAAGGACTGCTGATAGTTTCATACGATTTAGGAGCCCATTTACATTCCACGAAAGGAGCATTCATGAGGTGGGGAAGGGCAGGATTGGATTCCCTGAGTATGTGTGCATACAAGCCAAAGTAAGAACACAATAACAACAAAATAAACATAAACTTACATTCCCTTACCGCCAACTACAGCCACTCCATACTTCCCCAGCAGAAGCATCTGTCACACTCAACAACCTTCATAGTCAACATGGGAACCTTCTTAGGGATTGTTCTGTGGTCCCTCCAACCTGTAGTGAAGTGAACAGTCCAACCCACCTAACAGAGGCATCCCCCTGCCAGCTGATGTCCACCTCTGTTTTTATGGCCTGTTCACTGTGCATACAGACCATAAACTGCTCATCAGCTTCTAAACTGCTGCTGTGGATAGAGAAGTGTATACTGCAACTTCAGGCATACCAATCCTCCATAGAGTACAAGCCAGGGTTGCAAAACCCCGCAGGCTGCCTCTCACAGCATGAGCGGTCAGAAATCCACAACAAGGAGGAGACTGCACAAGACACAGAGGAGTCGCCAGATCCTGGACCGCTTCCGAAGTCATTGTCCGACACTGTGGAGGCCACCAAGACAGATGACTGCCTCCAGCTGGCCTTCTCTGTAGTCATGCCCAGTAAATGGAGGCGTCTCACGACATACTGCTCAAGGGACAGAAAACGCACTAAAAGAGCTGCAGTCACTATACCACATATCACATATGGCAGGAGCTCACCGTCACCAGAGAAGGGTGAGGGGAACGAGGCTGGTGTTACCCCAGAGTCTGACACAACAGGCTGTGCAGCTAGCTCACAGATCCTCCTAGGGAATGGTCAAAACCAGAAGCAGGTGGAAAAGCAAGGTATGGTTGCCTGACCTAGACGACCTTGTGAAAGAGAACATCAGAAGCTGCGAAATGTGCCAAGTGAGCTGGAGCTCAGAGCTAAAAGCCTCAATCATCGCAGAAGAGATACCCAATACCCTGTGGCACTGGGCCAGTGCAGACTTTGGCAGTCTCCTAGACGGGTGGCACATACTTGTTGTCAGTGAGGACTACCCCAAGTATCAGGAGTTCTAGGTCGTAATGTCCACAGCGATCGCAGAAGTCATATCAAACCTTGAAAAAATAATGGCAACCCATGGCCTCATAAAAGAACTACACCTGGACAATGGGCCCTCGTTCGTCGGCCATGAATGTTCAGAAAACCTCCAGTCCTGATGCACCAAGCACCGCTGTATCATGCCACGATGGCCTCAGGCAACTGGAGAGAGCAAAAGTTAAATGAGGACTTTGGCAAAGGTCATCCACATTACTGAAGTGTCAGCGAAGAGCATGGAGGGAGATATCTACACATATCTGAGAGAGTACAGGGTGACTCCCCATTTAATAAATGGAATGGGCCCTAGACGGTTCTACCTAGTCCAGGCAGTAGCATACACCATACCACTCTACCCCACATGGGCCAAGAGCGCCACCTCGGGCACCCTCTCTCTCACCAGGCAAACTCGCAAGAATGCCTCAGCAACCAAACTCTGATATGTTAGACGTCGACAACTCCAGATTGGAGACCGGGTGCTGGTAAACGACAGCCTCCCCAATTGAAAATTGTGACTTCCTTTTGAACCCGGTCCATGGCTCATTATCTGCATCAAAGGCACAATAGTAACTGCCCAGAGGGGAGAGGAACAGTCACCCGGAATATCTTGTTTTTTAAACAGTCAGAGTTTCCCCCCTTGATCACCTGCTGCCCGCCCAAGACACCACAGTACAAACCTATGGGTTGGTCCTTTATCATATTGGGTGAGCTCTACAGATTATGTACTATGACAGCCCAGCTGTCCACACTCTACAGGGTAAATACCATTAACAATGGACCTTTTCAGTTTAGAATTTTATTCCTGTTGTTCTTGGGAGGTTGTTTTTATTGGTTTGTCACTTCTTCACTCCTTCACTTTTGGTGTCGAGGGGCACATGGCATTGGCTGACATCTCACTGGGCCCTTTATCTACCTTATGCCATGATACCCCAACTTAGAGATGTTTACATTTCATCACTACTTCTACCCGCCTTCCAGGAACTTAAGATAACAAGCCTCAATGTACGAGTCCTCAACAACCCCACCATAGGAGCAGCTGCCCTTTCAATTCTAGAACAGTCGGCCAGCGATATCTGCCCTCTACATGAGACTCATCTGCTCTTCAAGGACATACCTAGAATGCAATCCCAGTGGTTCCAACACCAGCTTTGGTCTTCAAACACCACAAAACAGGGCAGGGTGGCGATTCTTCTATTTATGGGTTTTAAAGATGAGACTCTACCTAAGATAACTGACATTGAAGGGTGACTCGTGGCCTATAGGTTTAGGGTGGGCACCTTTCACTTCACTCTTGCTAACGTCTATGCACCCAACAAACACAAAGAGGCATTTCTTACAAGTGCCCGAGCACCCGTACTCCACTCCTCTCATGCTGCCATTCTAGTGGGAGGCAACATGAACCTACTAATGATTAAGAACTTGGACCACTCTGATCAAAATGGGGCCTTTTTGGCCCTGGGCTTTCACTGATTGGTGGACTGCGGGCTACAAGATGTCAGGCGGCTGTCCCATTCCGACACACAAGACTATACATTTTACTCTGCAGCACATAAAACCTATGCTCAAATCGATCACTTTCTACTGACCCCAGCCTTCAGACCCTTGTACAGGACACCCTCATTGCTCCCAGGTCCCTATTTGATCATGCACTCTGCGTCTAGTACTACGCCTTGACTTCAGACAGACTAAAAAGACGCATTGATGTCTCAGGGATAACCTACTACAAGCCCAATCTACGACTGACTCTCTGCTCAAGGTGATCACTAATGATGACAGAAAGACATCTTTAGCCTCTCTATGGGAGACTTTGAAATTAGTGGTAAGGGGGGAACTCATTGCAATTTCTGTGGCAGAAAACCGCTGCTGACGGGCGAAGCGACAGCACTTACAACAGACGGTCCTTGAACTAGAAACCATTCATAAGCATACTGGGGCCCCTAGAGTATGGAAAGAACTGGAAAAAAGCGGCTTAGACCTAGAGAGAGCGGAATATGCAATGGCACTTCTGGAACACAAATTCTACCTTGGGAGCAACCACTGTGGCAGGCTGCTTGTTCACCATCTCAGGGCCAAAATCCACACAGGCTCGGTCCAAGTCATCCGAGCTAGCCCGTCTACTGAGGAGTGAGCGACGCACTAATATCAGCAGCATTTCAAAGTTTCTATACTACACAGTACACAGCTTCCGATATCCCTGGGGTGACTTCTCAGGCTATCTTGAGGCAGCCCCACTTTCACACTGTGACTTCGAAACGCTGGAGAAACCCATCTGGATTGATGAGGTAATTTCGGCCAATTCCCACTTATGATTGATGAAATCCCCCAGACATGACAGCTTTTTGTCACAATTCTACAAAATCTTTTGCCACAACCTCGCTCCACTACTCACACACCTGTACAGTTCCTTCGCTGACACAGGTTCCCTCACTGACTGTTATTCCGAAGCAAAGCAAAGACCTGATGCTCTGTAGATCCTACAAACCCATTTCCCTCATAAATATCGATGCAAAACTTTTTACCAGCATCCTTGCCGGTCCCCTCAACCCCTTAATGCTCTCCTCCTCTCAATTGAGAGTTAAAAAAGCGTTTGACAGAGTCTACTGGCCCTACCTGTTCGAGGCCCTGAAACGATTCAGCCTCAGTGATAAATTCTGTAGATGGATCCGTTGTACCTACAGTGCTCCTAATGCATCAGTAAGAGTCAACGGAGTAATGTCCCAACCCTTCGCTATCCAGTGGGAAATCCGACAAGAATGTCCTCTTTCCCCCTTTCTTTTCGCCCTATACATGGAGCCCTGGCCCAAAGAATACTGGCTAACCCAGCTATCCCTGGGATACCCGGCGGTGATCACCATCTCATTAGTCTTTACACCGATTATGTAGTCCTGACCATCACCGACCCAATGCTATCCCTCCCTGCCTTTGCGGCTGAACTCCAGGCGTTTGGGGAAATCTCTGGCTTTAAAGTTAATATTCAAAAATTCCAGATCTTAAACCTGTCAGTCAGCCCACCCAATGAAGCTCATCTCCTCTCATGTTCCCATTTGAATGGGCAAAATATACCGTACTGTACTTGGGCATTAAATTGGTTCAATCTTTCCCCAGAACTGTCACAATCAACGATGCCATACTCACTTCGCAAATACTTGCTGGCCTAAACACCTGGCGCCACATTCGCCTCTTGTGGCTGGGCAGGATATCAGCTATCAAAATGACGACCTTGCCACGCATCTTATATCTTTTTGAAGCCCTTACTCTAACCAAAACACACTCTGCTCTTGCTACTGGGCTCACATACTAAATGACATAGACCAAGCCTTCAACACTGCTATCCTGAGGTTCCTGGCTACACCATCCCGGTGCTGCCTAACCCCTTGACCTACCTGCTTCACTTTATGAGAGGGAGGCAAATGCCCTTGCGGGTGGCCCACCAGGTGATTCTCTCATTGTGGAGAACCAATAGGATTCCAGACTATAACGGTTGGCTTCATAAATTATAGTTTATATCAGGGATGGAGAAAATGGCTCTAACTGTTGACCGGGGAGGCACCTCTTATTCTGAACTATGGGCACCATTTATCCATATTCTCTCCTCCACATTTAACAAATTTAACAACCTACCTTAGACTGCTTCATTTACTTCCCTCAACCGAGCCCACAGCCGGCTCAGCCCCAACTTAATCCGCTGGCCACTATGCACAGTTACTTATCCACTTGTCCCTGCCGCACACTACCGACATAGACCATTCAGTTACATGTCATGAAGGAGGCGGGGGTAATGGGGTTGTTGGTTTGGGGTATTCCTGTTTTGTGTCTATAATGCCATGACAACGCTGCTGGCCCCAGTGTTGCCAACCATTTGCTCAACCTCTTTCCAGTAGGCGGTTCCCCCCAGAGCTGGACCTGACTACAATAGTTCTGCTTTGCCAGTGGGGTGACCTATGGAACGCTGCTCCTCCTGTAGGCCAATATCACTAATTAATACAGAGCGTAAGCTTTTTGCAAAGATCTTGGTCCATCGAGTCCTTCTGGTGCTGTTGTCCTTAGTCCGTTAATCCATTTGGACCAGAGCGGCTTCATGCCCTCACGCAGCACCTGCAACTGTATTAGGCACCTTCATCTGGCACTAGCCCGCAGACACGAACTTCAAGGGTTGGGTGCGCTGCTCCTAGTTGACTCTGAGAAGGCATTTGATATGGTCGACCAGTCCTATCTAAATGCAGTGCTGGTCCTAATGGGGTTCAGTACCCTGATCCTCCAACTGGTGGGATAACTATATATACCTCCCTGGCCACCCAGTTCAGTGTCAACGGGATTACCTTGGACCCTTCCCTATTAGACGTGGGACAAGCCAGGCCTGCCCTCTGTCTCTGCTCATTTTTGCCTTAGCCATTGAGCCCCTGGCCTGTCTGGTCTAATGTGGTGCCCAATTCTGGGGTTGGCAGTGGGAGGCAGGCGGCTATTATTGGATCACCCTTTTTTTTTTCTTCATAAATCTGTTTATTAACATTTTTAAACTTTACATTGTTTCTTGTTCTTGCATTTGCTTCAAGTTGACATATCTTGTTGTGTATTACTTACATCATTAAGCATTATTATTTAGTACATTGGCGACACATTGATGCAGTGCATTTTGCAATTTGTCTATGCAGTTGTTCGGGTATTCTTTACAACCATTGTGCTGTTAATAGTTTCCAACATATGTGGCTTTTAATTCTTAGTGTGCTGGGTTTTTGTTGTTCAGTACTGTGAATGTGGCTTAAGTGGTCGTTTGTATCTAGTGTCTGTTTAGATCGGCACAGCGCTTGAAGGCATTTATTAGTATAAAGTTTTTTCATCACAATTGTTCGATTATAGTATTTTGGTTAAGAAGACAGACACTATGAATTTCATGTAGGTTAACATTTGAATAAAGAAAAAATCTAAGGAAAAGAACAACAACAATATTTGCCGGGTTCGGACAGTTATGCGGTCATTTCGGGCGTGACTGTTTTAATGTTGGGGTGGGGGCCAGTTACAACAGGTTGGTTTATCTGTGGAAGGGCTGGGTCAGCTATCTGGTTTGATGTGCGTAGTTCTCCCTCCCCATGGTGTCATAGTGTGACTAGTTAATTTCCGCATTCAGTCCCCTTGTGTGTTGCCTTTACAGGGTTATTGATACTTGTCTGTGTTAGTCCTGTCCCTCTTCTGCTGGGTGTACCCCCGTGTCACGCAGTTGGAGCAAGAGCTCCTCCCAGCAGGCGGAAATCGGGAACTGCCGCAGCCCCAGGGTTTCCTCTCGTCACAATGCTGAGCTCCCGCTCCCACCCACACCTCGAGCGAGCGCCTCCAGGCCTGCACTGGTGTGGGGTCTGGCGATTTCCACCTGCGGGTCACCAATCTTTTCGCCACAATAAGTCCTAAGTCTATGAATCGCGCCTCTGCTCTACGTTGCTTGCTTCTGGGGAACAGTCCTAGAATGCATGTCTCCCATGTGAAGGGTATCTGTTGTGCTGTGCAGTTAGATAAGTTGTCAATCACTACTCTCCAGTAGGCGACCAGGCTAGGACAGGACCACACCATGTGTAGCAGGTCCGCCCCAGTCTCGCGGCATCAAGGACAGGCCACATCTTGCCGGTTAAAATATCTATTCACTCGGGCAGGTGTGAGATAGGCTCTGTTTACTATATAGTACTGGATTAGGCAGAATCGGGAATTACGTGGTATATTAAGGTGGCCTGCAAGAGCAGCCCTCCATCGTGCCGTCTCAATCGGGTTGCCGGTGTCTATCTCCCATGCCCCGCGCAATGTGTCATTTTCAGGGGTGGCCTAATTCCTCAAGGCGTCCGCTAGCCAGCTAATTTGATGTTGGCCACAGCCCACCACCTGTAAGTACTGTACCAGCAAGTGGGTAGGTGGGGCTGTTGTGATGTCCCCCCATTTGGATCTCAGCGCCTTCACCAGAGAGCAGTGTAAGAGGAATTGGCCAGATGGGTGTCCCATTTCTTGAAGTCTAGCAAATGGTAGTAGTTGGGTTTCTTCGTAAAGGTCTCCCAGTGTGTGTAGTTCTATCTCGTGCCATGTGCGTAACTCGGAATCTGATGTGACCCTGGGGCCTCTAGGTGTACCCGACAGCGCCAGCGCGGGTGCAAATGGGATCACCGATCTTGTGAGGCAAAGCGATCTGCAGAAACATTTATGGGCTATTCTGAGGTACAATTGCCGTGGGGTTTGTGTGTGCGTGAGCGGGTGGAATAAGTGCTGTATCTGCTGGAGCGGCCATGGTTCCTCCCCTGATGCTGTGTCTGCGAGCTGTATGCCGGCCAACCACTTCGATATCCACTGGAGTTGGGCTGCTAGATAATAGTTTTCCATGTTGGGGACCGCTAGCCCACCCCTATCAGGCGGCAATTATAGCTTCTTTAGGGCGACTCTGCAACGGCCGCTGCTCCAGATGAACTCCCTGAATCCCGTCTCCAGTGCCCTGAAGAATTTTGGAGGTACATAATATGGGATATTGGAAAAGAAATATAGTAGTCGCGGTAGAACCACCATTTTTAGGAGTGCTATCCTGCCCGCCATTTGGGACCTGAGTGAGGACACTGTTTTTACAAGGTTACCATCAAAGGTATCTTCCTCGCTGTGGTAGACTCGTACGCCCAGGTATTTGAATGTGTTTGGTTGCCATGGGACTAGATTCCCAACTAGGTTAAGTCTCGGGTCTGGGAGGTCCGGGTTGAATGGGAAGAGGCATGACTTAGACCAATTAACCTTATGACCGGATATCGTTGCGAAGCGATGCAGGAATGAACCGGCCACCGGCGGGATCTGCGTAATATCTCTGAAATATAGTAGAAGGTCGTCGGCGTATAATGATACTATGTGTGAGCCGTCTCCTAGAAGAATTCCCCAGTTACCTCCTTCCCTATGCAAAGCAGCTGCCAGAGGCTCCATGGCAAGTGAAAATAACAGTGGCGATAGGGGGCAGCCCTGCCTTGTACCTCTGCACACCTGGATTGGTTCCGATATTTCTGGCCCCAGCCTCACCCGGATCAGTGGTTTGGTGTACAATAGTTTCACTAGGCGAATAAAGGACGGTCCCATGCCAAAGTGTTGCAACACCTTGAACAGGTAGGGCCATTCTAGGGAGTCAAAGGCTTTTTCTAGATCAAGGACAAGACATCCCGCCTGTGGCCAATCGCGCCTCACATATTGCATTATTCGGAATAGTCTTCTGATGTTGTGGGAGGCGTCTCTGGCTGGTACAAACCCGTTTTGGTTGGGGTGTATTAGTTCTGGCACGTTCGGTGCAAGGCGTGTCGCCAGTGCTTTTGCTAGTATTTTGTAGTCAGTGTTTAGCATTGCCAGCAGCCTACATGAGCCCATATCCATTGGGTCCCTCCCGGGTTTGGGAAGGGAGACCAGTAGCGCCTCCCTCTGTGTAGCCGATAAGTGGCCCTCCTATTCAGCCGTCATGTATACCTGGAGTAGCTTGGGTGCCAACTGTGTCACAAAGGCTTTTTAAAGTCTGCTGGTAGCCCGTCCGGGCCTGGCGTTTTACCGGATGTAAGTTCCCTGATGCTAGAGTTGATCTCCTCAAAGTCAAGGGGTGCTTCTAGCGCCACGGCCTGGTCGTATTCTAAGTGTGGGAGCGTCACCCCAGCAAGGAATTCAGTGCTGGTTTCACATCCAGGGGTTGCCCGCGAGGCGTAGAGCGCCTCGTAGTGTCTCGTAAATTCAGCCTGTATCTCTGCGGGAATGTGTGTCAGTTCCCCTGTCTGTGTACGGATTTCCGTTATCGGCTTCCTCTCGGAATCGCGGCGTATCAGCCAGGCCAGGAGTTTGCCTGCTTTATCCGCTGACGCGTGGGTTCTCGCGGAGTGTGCTGTGTAATTTAGGCATCTGAGACGCTCTAGTAATGACAGGTGCTTTGCGCGTATTGCATGCAGTTCTGTCTTTTTGTTTTGGTTTGCGATTTCTTCTTCTGTCCGCAACAGGGCCCGTTCTATTCGGGTCAGGTCTCGTTCAACAGAGCGGCGCATGTTACATTGAGCCCCTAGGCAGTGTCCCCGGATGAAGACTTTGAATGTATCCCACTCAATCAATCCCGACGTGGCCGTGCCCTCATTTTGCTCAAAGAATTCTGGGATTATGGCACTGATTGATGCTCTGAAGGTACCATCTTACAGTAGCTCTGGCCTCAGTCTCCACGTGGGGACAGCCGAGCGCGGGGGTCCCCAGCACAAGTGCACTATCAGTGGATTATGATCTGAGTGTGTGCGCCCCATGTATTCCGAGTTCACCACCACCGGGACAAAATCTGCGGTGCAAAGTATGCGGTCTAGGCGCACGTGCAGGGAGTGCGGGCTGAGTAGAAGGAGTAGACTCTGTCCCCTTTGTGTCATTGCCGCCACACATCCACTAGGTTCCATTGTTGGGTCCAGTCTGTTAGGCCGCGCGAGGCAGCAACCATCGGCGATGTGGGCAAAGGGGGGAAAGAGCGGTCTAGGTCTACATCGAGTACGCTGTTGTAATCTCCCCCCAATAGCCACGGAAGGGCGCTCCAGCCCGCCAGACGGTGTGATAAGTTGTGTAGGAAAGCGGTCTGATCCGTGTTTGGAGCATAGATAGAACCCAATACTACCACGTGGCCTGCTAACCTTCCCCTGACAAACACAAATCAGCCCTGTGGGTCCACGACCTGCTCTTCCGCTACGAATGGGGTGCCTGCTCTGACCCGAATTAGTGCTCCTCTGGCGTATGCTGAGTGTCCTGTCGCGTATAATTGCCCTCTCCAGCGCTGGCGCAGTCGAGGAATCTCAGAGCTTACTAAGTGTGTTTCCTGTAAAAGTGCTATTTGGATTGAATGCCTTTTAAGGTAGGAGTAGATAGCGTATCACTGCTTGGGGGTATGAATGCCTCTAACATTCCAGGTAATTGCTGTGTATGTGGCCATATTGTGGGTGCTGGGCATTTTTCCAAGTCTACCCGTCCAGTCTCAACATGTGGCCCCACCCCGTCAGTCTTCCGTTCCCATCTATTATTTAGAGGGTTAGTGAGTGTCCACCGGCAAGAATGGTCTACAACTAATACCATCAGAGCAGTTAGACAACAGGTCACCGCCCAAACACTGCAACAAAAACAACAACGTGCAATCGTACAGCTATACACTGTGGCCCTAATTCTGAGTCTGACGGGCGGCGGAGGCCGCCCGCCAGACTTCCCCCCTCCGAAATACCGCTCCGCGGTCGAAAGACCGCAGAGGGTATTCCGAGTTTTCCCCTGGGCTGGCGGGCGGTCTTCGCAAGACCGCCCGCCAGCCCAGGGGAAAACTCCCTTCCCACGATGACGCCGGCTCGTAATAGAGCCGGCGGAGTGGGAAGGTGCGACGGGTGCAGTTGCACCCATCGCGTATTTCAGTGTCTGCTTTGCAGACACTGAAATACTTTTAGGGGCCCTCTTACGGGGGCCCCTGCCGTGCCCATGCCATAGGCATGGGCACGGCAGGGGCCCCCAGGGGCCCCGCGACTCCCCCTCCCGCCATCCGGTTCCCGGCGGGAGAACCGCCAGGAACTGGATGGCGGGAGGGGGAGTCGGAATCCTCCATGGCTGCGGAGCGCGCTCCGCAGCCATGGAGGATTCCTACGAGCGGCGGAAAGTCAGCGGGAGACCGCTGGCTTTCCGCGTCTGACCGCGGCTAAACCGCCGCGGTCAGAATGCTCGTAGGAGCACCGCCAGCCTGTTGGCGGTGCTCCCATGGTCGGTGGCCCTGGCGGCCACCGACCGCCAGGGTCGGAATGACCCGCTGTGTGTCTCCACTGGTCGGAGAGTGGGAGTGTGCCAAGCATATAAGAGAGTAGTTTCAATCTCAAACCAGTTTGTTCGGCTTTGTCGGATAATTGAAAGGATGGGATAGAGGGGAGTGTGGGGGGGGTCTCTTTGTAGTCAGTCACCAAATAGTGCAGTGAACGGGAGCAGGTGGCGCATCTGTCAGTGTGCACACGACTCCGGTGAGTCAGACGCGCATATTTCGCAGCCAGGGCTGTTATTTGCTCGCCTCTTGAGACAAATCCGTGTGACCGTTTCTAGTTGGGTATTTCCTGCAGGCTACAGTTCCTTTACCTTATGCAAAAGTTCCTTAGAAGAATTTGTCTGCAGTGGCCGGTGTCACAGGGGGCCCCCCGGCGAAGCCCGGCCCGGATATACTATCCAGTGTGGGAGGGTGTTCGTTGGTTAGCTGAGAGAGGTCCGTGTCCGAGCCCGGGGGAGAGGCACTCATCGCTGCTGCGGTGTGGATCGCCTCTTTTCTCTCTTGAATTAGCTGTTGCAGGTCTGGGGCGCATTTTGTTGTTTCTGCGTGAGTAGTGTTTCTTCTCCGGTCTCTTTTATTTTGATTACGCTTGGCACGGGGGATCGGTCCGGTCTGCCCCGGCGTACCGTCAGTAGATAGTCACATCGATTCAAGCCATTCCCAGGCGGCTTCAGGCGTAGGGAAAAAGTGTGTTTTGTTGTCAACCACAACTCGTAGCTTGGCAGGGAACAGCAAGGAGTAAGTTATGCCAAGTGATCGTAGCTTGCGCTTCAGAGGGAGATAGGAGGCTCTGTCCCTTTGCACCGCCAAGGTGTAATCTGGAAATAGTAGGATCTGCATGTCATCTATTCTGGGTGGTGGCGCAGCCCTTACCGTTTGTAGTATGATGTCTCTGTCTGCATAGTGGAGGAGGCGGATGATGAATGGGCGTGGAGCACTCCCGGGTGGTCTTGTCCGAGCTGGTATTCGGTGGGCACGTTCCACAGAGAAGAAGAGGGTAAGCACTCTGTCGGGCACCAGTCCGCTCAGCCAGCTCTCGGAGTAGGCCGTCAGGTCTTTGCCTTCTGATCCCCCCGGCAGGTTCACCACGCGGATGTTGTTTCTTCTGGAGCGGCCCTCCGCGTCCTCCGCTCGGGGCTCCAGTTCCAGTACCCTGGCCTGTATAACTTCCATTCCTGTTTTTAGCTGGGCGGTCGCTGGCGTTAGGTCCTTTACTGTGGCTTCAATCTCCTTGGTTTTGTCTGCTAATTTGCGGTGGTCTGCGTGCAGCAAAACAAGGTCACTCGCCACCTTGTCTATTTTAGCTTCTAGCGAGGTGCGGGCATGTTCCAGTGAGTCTCCGATGCGTTCCACTGCAGCTAGTACCTCGTCTAGTTTTTGACTGTCTTGGGTTAAGGAGTCCAGTGCTTTCCCGGCACCAGCTCCCGAGCGCAAGCGCCCCGCTCCGGCCATGGTCCAGTTCCTGGGGGTTTTTTGTTTGGATTTAGATCAATGCTCTCCAATGAGTTGGCCTCCTCGTGCATACTGCTCTTTAGTTCAATTTGGATTGGTGTGGTTCGAGGTAGATATGCCGTTTATTGCTGGGCCCGAGTAGCCCGGCGAGAGGTCTGACCCACGGCTGTCGCTTCTGGCTCCGTAGCACTGAATTTTATTTACGGTCAGTCCTGTGAGGAATAGTACCGGATGGGGACCGTCCTGTGGTGTCTCACTCGTCCTGATTGCCAGTGTGTCCCATGTTTAGGCCTCCGCGCCGGTCAGTGGGGGAGCCGGACCCGCTTGTCGGGGGGAGACAGCCTACCTCCCCGCGACAGCATGAGCAGCCCGGCCAAATAGTTCCTCTCTCCGAGTCCTGGATCAATTACTTTTGGCTTTGTGGTGTTTTGAGGCCTCTAGGAAGTTCTGGTAGGTCGGGGGGGCCTCAGCGCCAGCGCGGTTGTTGTTTGTTGATCCCCGCCGGTCCATCCGGTGTCCAGAGTGTCCTCTCTCCCGAAACCTCAAGCCCCCCCCAGGCACGGGGCCCAGGCCACCGGGGGGTTCACCCCCTCCCTTAACCACCACCACCATTGGCGGGGCCCGAAGTGTTCCAAGTATTGTCTGCCCGCCCGGGGGTTCCCGCTTTACATCGGCCTCACCTTGGTTTCAGTTCAGGATCCGGTTGGGCCGTGCGTTCCTTTCGCCACTCTGCCGCCGGGGGGGCTGGTCAGGCTATCGCCCCTATGGCATGGTCCATCGAGGAGAAGGAGAGAGGTAAAGGGTGCCTCAGGTCAGCCACGTGGCCACGGCCGCGATGATTGCTTTTTTTTCTCCCCCCGATTGTTTGTGCCAATTTTCATCAGTTCCCCAGGCCATGTCTAGTGGGCCTCATCCACCCCCAACAAAGGAGGGGGGGCCCACAAGCGACTCCCGGGTCCGGCGCTATTTCCAGCCCGGGGCCCCCACAGGGGCGGTTCCAGTTCACCGATCTATCGTCCATGGCGGGGTAGGGGGGAGGTCCGCCGCTCCCCAGCTGGTTGCGTCGGGCGATCAGTGAGGGCGGGCCGGGGCCGCCCCAGCTCCGGCGTACGGCCCAAGTCTCGTCGATCTGCCGATGCGGGGGCGCCGGAGTCCGCTGCCCACCTAGGCGGTCCCGGCGTCTCCTCCACTCCCGCTCAGCACTTTGAGCGCGTTATGCCCCCCGCATCTCCTCTGGGAAAGCGATTGTGCCGAGCGCGGAGCTCTAACAGCTCGCGCCCACCATGTTTGCTGGCTTGGCCACGCCCCCATTATTGGATCACCCTTTATGCAGATGATGTGCTTCTGTACCTGGCCAGGCCCCATGAATCTGGTCCCCAGCACTTCTGGTGCCTGAGCTTTTTGAGGAAGCCTCTGGACTCCGGCCCAACTAGTCTAAGTTGCTCCTTGTCCCATGCTGTCCATCAGAGCCAAAAAATTGGAGCACTGCTACTCCGGAGCAACAAATCAGCTTCCAATTCTTGGGAGTCATTATTTGTCTGGAGCCAAACCTGACCTGAAATCTCAACTTGCAGCCAATGGCGGCACGCATGAAGGACAACTCTCCATAATGGACCAAATAGCCCCCTGAAGATGAAGATCTTTCTCTGTTTCCTATATGCTCTACAGTACTTCCCCCTCCCGATCCCAGGTTGCTGATATGTTCGGGCAGCAGTCCGCTCCTTCTTATGTTGGGGGGGTATGACACCCCAAATCACTCTTGCTACCTGTTGTCAACCTGCATATGATGGAGAGATGGGCATAGCAAATATTTGGATGTATTATTGGGCTTCCAATGCAGATCGGCAAGATGCTCAAATGACCCCACCCCCTCCCCCCCGGCAGCTTAATCCAACTCAACTTTCACCACACCATGTTTCAAACACCATGCCGGCTGTAAAAGGATGGAGCCCTCCCGGACTCAAACTGATTTAGATGCGGGGAATCTGAAGCTGACTTTTATCACATGGTGTGAAGTTGCCCCCAGATCATTAGCTACTGGCAAAGTATTGAGTGGGAACACTCAGAGGTCCTCGATAGCCCCTAGACTTGAATCTCAAGGAGGCACTCGTTGGAATACTGGATAAGGTGGGAAATTCAAGAGCCGAACGTAAACATATAGGCTGGCCACACTCCTGGCCAAAAAGAACATAGCGCATTGCTAGAACCAATCGCATCCAAGATTTCGGCCTGGCACCTCTCGATGGACTGGTGTGCCAAAATGGAGGAGTTGATCTACAGAGTCAGGGGATGCCCTCATAAACACCAGAATATATGGAGGTGGCTTGGTGGGAGTACTTCCGTCTACTGCTTTCACATGGAAACCTCTGATGGGGGCGGCAGGATCGACAATGGGAGGAGATGTGTAAGATGGGTGTGTGAGGTAGGGTTTCTATATTTTCTATTGATGTGGAAATACTTGCTGTGTAAAAATTCAAGAACAATTGGCTAACAAAATAGAGGTAGAAGTGTCTAGAAGTGTCTGCATCCCCAGTGGATGATGATAGCTTCTTTCTCTATGTGGACATATGACTGTTACATTAGTGTGACGGCCCGGTGGGTGCCCACTCCCAAATGGCCTGTCTCTGCAACTGCACAGCACCTAGTCCTGAGGGGCTGGTATCTACAGATTGTTCCAACTCCTACCAACTTCAAAAGGAAGTCAGATTTTCCAATGGGGTGACTGTCCTTTACCAGCATCTGCTCTCCAATCTGGGGTTGTCTCTTCTGACAAGACCTTCTTTGTGTCCTGGAATGCCTTCTCCTGTTTGGGTCCCCAGATCCACAGTAAGGACATTTTTGTGAGGTCTCACAATGGGGCTGTGAGGATGGTAAGGTTTTGGATGAATCTTCCATCTTAGGTGACCGTACAGAGGAAAATCTGTATGATTTGTGACAGTCATTGGGGTAGGCATGGTTTGGATGTATTTTACTTTTTCTGGGTTGAGTGCAACCCCTAGTGTGGAGAAGCAGTGTCCGAAAAAAAACGGATGTCCTGCTTCACAGTTCTCTCACTTCATGGTCAACCCACTAATCAGGAGCCTGCTGCAAATGTCTCTAAGACAGATAGGGTGTTCTTCCAGGTTTGAGGAATGCACCAGGATGTCATCACTGACACTCAAAATGCCTGGCAGTCCACCCAGCACTTCCCAGAAGATGTTTTGAAAGACCTCTGCCGCACTGTAGATACAAAAGTAGAGCCATTTATAATGTCATAGCCGTAGCCCAATATGCGTCAAGATTGTTGTGACATGGACTGGTGGTCCCTCTGGAGGCCACTTGGCTCCTTCTCTATATTATGGGTGATGGGCCTAGAGACACGAGAATTTGGCTGGTATTGGCAGCTACCATCGCAAAATGAAACATTGCCCAGGCATGGAGAACATCGTCCCCACCCAATATAGAGGATTGGGAGGCAGACCTTGTTTGGTGTCAACGGGGCGGAGCACGCGGTTTACCTCAGCAGAGGCTGTCCACACAAATGGGAAAAGGTGTGGGGTGGTTATATGAAAGGCTGAGGATATTCTAAATGTTAAGATGACTTCTCCTTGTGTTCCTAGGCCTTCTAGGTGAATTTGTGCACCTGCTATCTGGATATGCTATGCTATTGTTGTGTAGCCATTTAGGTTTAGCTTCATACACATTATTTTAGAAAATTAGGCCTGCTGCTGTGCACTTTAACATAGATATATTTTATTCAGCTTTGTTTATTATTTTAACAATAGCCACATTTGCGGTCTTGTTTTATTTTTCTCTATCTAGCTGTTCTTTGCCTAGGCCAGCACTGCGTTATTAAACAAGACATTTCTTTCACTCTGTGCTTTTCTCAAGGCTGCAGTAAGATAGGATGCCGGTAAATGTGGTAACGTTTTGTCTCTAGTGTTACGTAGGGACATTTTCTCAGAACATCAGCTGTCTTATTATAAAAACATTTCTCTTTCCCATACACGTTAGAGGGAGATTCCAGCCAGATGACCACGACTGTATGCTGATTGCTGAGTGCTTCGCTACAGCTGCTTATGTAGACTACAGGCCTCTTGCTCAGGTATGAGGGATGATGTCTTCCCAGGGGAACCTGAAGGGCAGAATTGGAGCTTAACATGCTGTGCTCTAACATAGCCTAGGTAGGAATTATTTTAATGATTCTGGTGACTATATGGTAGCGTTATTTTTATGCTTTACTCTCCTTGTCACAATTTTAATCCTGTCATGCTTCATCGTCCTAGTTATTGCAGTACATGCTTTATTATCTAAGATGCAGTTGCTTCAATAAACCCTTATTGAAGTATATACTGTTTCTGATTGTCATTGTATATGTGAGACTAATGTAACTGAAAGAAACGGATGCGATCTGAGTGACCACAATTTCCCTGAGGAATCAATTGTGTCATGCGCTCGGCTGCCCAATCATCCCTGGTCTTGGGTAGAGATGAGGCACTGCTAGTTAGCCGGAGCAAAAGCCAGATGAGGTCTACAGGTGTCACCTGTAGTAGGTTCAGGCTCAGTCTCCCACATTGCAAGTGATTCTACCCCCCAAATCCAGTAGTCTCATTAGAATAATGAGAGCCTACACAACACTATGTTGATTGAATTATTCATGCACGTGAGACACTTGTGTCATCCAATATACAATATTCTTTATGGTTTTCTGCTGCACTACTGTCAACTGACCAACTGTTTATTAATAAGAGCTTTAAAAAACAAATAGCTGTGACATGTCGTGATTCTGGGTCAATCTGGTGGTATCCTAATCTCAGGTCCATTTTTTAGAACGAGAGAAGACTATCGAGGGGCCCTGGTATAATACGTAGCCCATCCAGGGAAATACTTGAGTACAAGAAGAGAAAATGAGCTACAGCTAATGCTCACTGTTGTCTACAATATAAACAACCAAAAAGTCAAGATAACAAAAATATGAAAAATGATATTTATTACATATGTATGTACAACAACATGAGAACGCAATAATCAAAATTAGATATATAAATATTTACATATTCACAAGGGAAGACACACACACATATATATAGTGAATAAACAGAGACACAGTGTTACACAAGACAAGACACAACAGATAATAAAAAAATAACATTGACAGAAGAAAATCCAAATTGTCCAAGATATAATAAGATGTAAATTAAATGTACACTTTTTCTTTCTAGAGTCTTAATAATGTTCATAATAATGACATGTTATAACTCAGAACTAAATAGCGTCTCCACCTAATTCATAAAGAAAATTTAATCAATTGGACCTTAAAATTCATAGTCCATTGTAACAACTGTAGAAACTTAAGCCAAAATTTAATCACTTGGACCTTAAAATTCATAGTCCATTGTAACAACTGTAGGAACTAAGCCTACGTGCGTTTCGGCGGTAGCCATCCAATTTGTAAGACCGCCTTCGTCAGGGCAGTTCCTTTTTCAATATTAGGTAACTAATGTCGCAGGTCTTTTAGATTCTTGTCCTTCCCACCCGAGTCAATCCTGATAAACATAAAAAATTATAACACAAAAATACATTTAGTCCGATTCCTTGAGATCCAAATAACCACCTACATAATACCACAAGCGAAATATCACCAAAAGAATCCAAAGTGCATAAACAAAGAAAAAGGAGGGTGGAAAAATGCAAATATAAGCGGAGGAAAAAGAACGTGATTAAAGAATAAAAAGTAAAAAAGATTCAACCTCAAAAAGCCAGTGCAAGAAAATTAGAACACCAAGTACATGCAAAGAACACATCAAATATATGTGTTCTCCCAAAATAGTCTCCACACCGGGTATATTGATAGTAATAAATACCAGATGACAATGATGGTGCGTTCCCTCAGGGAGAGAGCGCACAGAGGGACTGATTCTCTAACTTCAAATTCTAATCCTCAGTGGCTCCTTATGCAGGCACAGAGCCTGATTCACAGATCTATCCCTGTTTTCCGAACGGACCACCTTAAATAAATAAAAGAATCTATAAATCTAAGGGACCAGCCTTTTACCTATAAATACAATAACTTATTCCTTCTCATACCAAGATATTCTTCAAAATAACCGAATTCCCAAAGGAATAGATACCCATAACTTCCATCAGTCTTCCATCTATATGTAAAAAAGGGAAGGGGGGAAAAAAGCGTAAGTCAATGGTATAACAAAAATGGAGATCCCCTACCTCAACCGTTCTCTCTTATCTCTTTTTTTAATCAAAATTATCTGGAATCCCGTGTCCATAATAATTCGGGAATCTATTCAAATATATTACAGACATTCTTAACCACGATTTCACCACCCCACTAAGTTCATGGTTAGATAGAATGATTCCTCAGTAGATGAAAAAAAGCGAGTGAACATATAAACTAAAAGACTATTCGTTTCAAGTAAAACAGTATGAAAAGAACCCCTCGTTTAACTGGGAACTATGATTTTTCAGGAGGGGATAGCCTACCTTCTGATATGCCGATTTCTTTTATGGCGACTATTGGTAAAGAACGCCCGATCAAGGGTTGCCGAGTTCGGCATTCCCCATTTTAAGGTCAGGCATTCAACTCCTACTCGCGGTAAAGACCGCGAGACGTCAGACGAAATCGCGCGATTTCGTACTCAAGAGGCATCTAAGAATAGGGTCGGCCATCTTAGAGAGGTCTTCAATGTAACCAACTGTAGGGAGAAAAACCGAAGACAGAAGACAGAAGAATAATTCAAAATAGAAAGATCAAATCATTAAATATATAATTAGAAAAGAACCATGCAAAAAATGGGATACAGAATAAAAAAAGAAAAATAAAAACATAAAAAATTAATAAAAAAGAAAATACAGACTCCTGAAGTAGTTTATTGCAGCATGCCCCTAGAGAGTAATGGTAGATGTATAAATATACATCTTTCCTTTACCTTAGACCAAGACCTCTCTATTTATATAGCAGAATCGAAGGTCTTTAAAGAAAAAGACAAAAAAACAAAAAAGCTGGTGCTGCCCAAGATGTGAGAAGATCATTAATTCCTAGACAAGAAAACACACATCAGGAAGGATTCAAATTAGAGCATTTTCCCAAGGTATACACTCATTGAGACCTTTATCATGTGTGTCCAGGGTAAAAATCCAAAACACTTCCCGCTTCTTTCTTGTATTTTCCATTACTTTGCCAGGGACGTCCTTGATTTTTTCCAGAACCGTCCACATCAAATCATCTAGCTCGTGTTTTTCTTTCAACCAGTGTTGCACCAGGGGAGGTCCCTCCCTTTTGTTTCGAATATCGATAGATGTTCTGAGATTCGTACTCTAATTTCACGTCCAGTTTCTCCCACATAACCCGCTGGACAGGGACAGGTAATCAAAAATCAAATGCACACAATTCGAGGTTCTACAGTTAGTCATGTCACGCAATTTATATTTCTTTTGTCCCCATACTAATAAATCGCTTACAATGGCTTTGGGGCATGCTTTGCAGATTACACAACGGTGATTTCCCAACACTGGGACAGTACCAGTAATGGACTTTTGACAGAATTCTCTTTCTCTTGGTAGGGCTGCCTTAACTAATTTGTTACGGATGTTCTGATTTTTTTTTAAAGCCAAAAGAGGTCGCTCCAAAGGTTTAAGAGTTTGATCACTATTCAAAATTTGCCAATTGTTGTTGATTATTTTCCTGATTCTATTGTTCAAATTTGAATGTTGAATAACACAAACTAGTTGTTGTTTAGGTTCTTTTGTGCATTGTTGGAACATACTCTCTCTATTATAGTATTTTGCCCGTTTGTATGAATCTCTGATCAGTCTCTTAGGATATCCCCTCAGAAGTAGTTTTTCTTGAAGCACGTCTGCATGTATGTTATAATAACATAAAAAATTAATAAAAAAGAAAATACAGACTCCTGAAGTAGTTTATTGCAGCATGCCCCTAGAGAGTAATGGTAGATGTATAAATATACATCTTTCCTTTACCTTAGACCAAGACCTCTCTATTTATATAGCAGAATCGAAGGTCTTTAAAGAAAAAGACAAAAAAACAAAAAAGCTGGTGCTGCCCAAGATGTGAGAAGATCATTAATTCCTAGACAAGAAAACACACATCAGGAAGGATTCAAATTAGAGCATTTTCCCAAGGTATACACTCATTGAGACCTTTATCATGTGTGTCCAGGGTAAAAATCCAAAACACTTCCCGCTTCTTTCTTGTATTTTCCATTACTTTGCCAGGGACGTCCTTGATTTTTTCCAGAACCGTCCACATCAAATCATCTAGCTCGTGTTTTTCTTTCAACCAGTGTTGCACCAGGGGAGGTCCCTCCCTTTTGTTTCGAATATTCGATAGATGTTCTGAGATTCGTACTCTAATTTCACGTCCAGTTTCTCCCACATAACCCGCTGGACAGGGACAGGTAATCAAATGCACACAATTCGAGGTTCTACAGTTAGTCATGTCACGCAATTTATATTTCTTTTGTCCCCATACTAATAAATCGCTTACAATGGCTTTGGGGCATGCTTTGCAGATTACACAACGGTGATTTCCCAACACTGGGACAGTACCAGTAATGGACTTTTGACAGAATTCTCTTTCTCTTGGTAGGGCTGCCTTAACTAATTTGTTACGGATGTTCTGATTTTTTTTAAAAGCCAAAAGAGGTCGCTCCAAAGGTTTAAGAGTTTGATCACTATTCAAAATTTGCCAATTGTTGTTGATTATTTTCCTGATTCTATTGTTCAAATTGGAATGTTGAATAACACAAACTAGTTGTTGTTTAGGTTCTTTTGTGCATTGTTGGAACATACTCTCTCTATTATAGTATTTTGCCCGTTTGTATGAATCTCTGATCAGTCTCTTAGGATATCCCCTCAGAAGTAGTTTTTCTTGAAGCACGTCTGCATGTATGTTATAATCACTCAGTTCCGTACAGTTTCTGCGGATGCGGAGAAACTGACTGAAGGGAACACCTTGTTTCTGACTTCTAGGGTGGTAACTATCAAAGTGCAAAATGGTGTTCTTTGCCGTAGGTGTAGTATAGAGTGATACCTCTAGCTGAGAGTTCTGACTTTTTATCCAAATATCTAGGAACTCAATTTTGTCCCTGCTTTTATGAATGGAAAATTTAAGATTTGTGTCACATAAATTGATCCAATTACAGAACTCTTCCAGTTGTTCTTCATGTCCTGACCAGATAAAAAAGACATCATCTATATACCTTGACCAGAGCCTGATATTCTCATAAAAAGGGGCAATTTCATTGTATATATGAGTCTGTTCGAATAGACCTACATAAATATTGGCAACACTTGGAGCACAAGCTGCTCCCATACTGACTCCCTTCTTCTGCTGATAGGTCTCTCCATCAAATTCAAAAAAGTTACTTTCCAATACAATCTTAAGGCAATCGAGGACGAACAGCAGATGGTCCGTCATGCCTTCCTTGTCAAACATTTGACGAACCGCCTGCCAGGCTTCATGTTGGGGGATATTTGTATACAGGGCCTCAATGTCCATGGTCACCAGAAACTCAGTATCTGGATTGAAACTGGCCCCTTCCAAGATTGAAATAATGTGCCCTGTATCCTTAATGTATGCAGGGAGTTGAACTACTCTTGTTTTAAGAAATGTTTCCACGTATTTTGATAGTGGTTCCGTAATGGACCCTACCGTAGACACAATGGGTCGAAAGGGAGGATCCGTCTCATTCTTGTAGACTTTCGGAAGACCATATAGTATGGGAACTCTAGTAGTCGTAGGATTCAGGTATATGTATTCTTTTTCACAAATCAGTCCATCACTAAATGCTTTCCAACTAACTTCCTGAATCACCTTTTTCACTTCCCTTTGCCGACCGCTGTTAACTTTATTGTAATGTTCTGGTATTCCTAACATAAGACTAACCTTATGTTTGTATTGATCCATTTCAAGGAGGACAATTCCTCCCCCTTTATCACAGGGTTTAATAACAATGTTTTTATTCTGCTGTAATCTCAAAAGGGCCTGTTGTTCATTTCTCGTCAGATTACAGTTAGGTTTGGGAGTGAATTTACATAATTTCTTAACTTTCTCAAGGACCAAATTCTCAAAGATTCTTATTTCAGGTCCCACCATATCAAGGCTAGGGGTGAAGGTGGATATAGGTTTCAACCCAGACAAATTATTCTCTACAATATTATTTTTGTTCTCAAAGAATCTGCTAAGCCTGATACGTCTAAAAAATGCATGTAGGTCAGAGACAAGTCCAAAACCATTGATGGATACACTAGGGACAAAGGATAAACCTTTTTTTAAAATAGCTTCCATGTCTGTATCCAAAGTACAAGAAGTAAGATTAAATACTGGTATGGGATCTAATCCCTCCCGTATTGTTGTCTCCTTGTCTGGAGAAAGTGTGTAGGGGTGTCTGTGTTGTAATACCTGCCCCTCTGCTGATTTCTGAACCTGGCACGTTGCGGTCCTCCCCGGGATAAAAAACGGTTGGGCCGATTGAAGCCCTCGTGAAAGGAGCTTCTATTGCCCGATTGTTCCAATCTATCGCTAGTGCCTTCACCCTCAGACTCCGATGTATCAGAAAAAGTGACAATTTTTTTACTGGTCCAAAATTGTCGATCTGACGGTTGACCAGTCTGATTATATTCCTGATAGTATTTCTCTGACAGATAGGGGTAAGCTTTCTCTTGGGTAAACCATCTGATGTCTTTTCTAAGTTTATCTGACTTTCTTTTTATCAGGTAAGCACCAAAAGAGTCTAATTCCTGGTTTACCATCTCTAGTTGTTTCTTGGCTTCCTGTACAGAATCTTGGGTTTTTAAATCATCTTCCAATGTCTGTATTTCTACGGCTAATATTTCAATCAATTCCCTGGCAGTCTCCACAATAAGGATCATCCAATCACGGGAACATCTATTCGATATTAGAGACCATTTCTCTAAAAATTTACGAATTTCTGTAAATAGACCAGGTATGTTCCTCACCCTTAGTCCTGCTGGTATTACTCCTGCCCTCAGATATTCTAACATAAAGTCCGCATGCAATTCTGTTCGTCTCACTTTCTTTTTCAATTCCACTAATTTAAACCAACCTTCTTTGGGTTGATTAAAACCTGGGTTCGACCCTGACCCTGTCCTCGGTTGTCCTAATAGTTTAATCAAGTCATCTTCTGAGAATCCGAATGTTTTTATCCCATCCATGATTAAATAATCAGAGTAGAATACAGGTTTGATCAGAGGCTCACCAGCTTTTCCGAGAAGAAGGGAAAAGGTAGGTAGTAAAGATAAAGATAAAGAGAAAAATAAGAAACACCAAAATGAGGATACCCACCAAAAAATATATACAGAAAAATAATAACACCAATGAATGGTGAATAAAAAATAACACAAACAACAATACAAGAAGCTAATAAGTGCACACGGTGGAAAAAGGAATCTCAAGAGAATCAATATTAAATAAACAAAATTCAGACATACATAAAAAATCTATATACATATACATATAACCCTCTCGACAATTGTCGTATCAGAAAGAGAGAAGACTATCGAGGGTCCCTGGTATAATACGTAGCCCATCCAGGGAAATACTTGAGTACAAGAAGAGAAAATGAGCTACAACTAATGCTCACTGTTGTCTACAATATAAACAACCAAAAAGTCAAGATAACAAAAATATGAAAAATGATATTTATTACATATGTATGTACAACAACATGAGAACGCAATAATCAAAATTAGATATATAAATATTTACATATTCACAAGGGAAGACACACACACATATATATAGTGAATAAACAGAGACACAGGCCCTCATTCTGACCTTGGCGGGCGGCGGAGGCCGCCCGCCAAAGTCCCGCCGTCAGCTTACCGTTCCGCGGTCGAAAGACCGCTGCGGTAATTCTGACTTTCCCGCTGGGCTGGCGGGCGGTCGCCTTCAGGCCGCCCGCCAGCCCAGCGGGAAAGAGGCTTCCACGATGAAGCCAGCTCGGAATCGAGCCGGCGGAGTGGAAGCTGTGCGACGGGTGCAGTTGCACCCGTCGCGTATTTCACTGTCTGCGCAGCAGACAGTGAAATACATTTAGGGGCCCTCTTATGGGGGCCCCTGCAATGCCCATGCCAGTGGCATGGGCACTGCAGGGGCCCCCAGGGGCCCCGCGACCCCCCCCTACCGCCATCCGGATCCCGGCGGTCGGACCGCCGGGATCTGGATGGCGGTAGGGGGGGTCGGAATCCCCTCGGCGGCGCAGCAAGCTGCGCCGCCGTGGAGGATTCAATGGGGCGGCGGTACACTGGCGGGAGCCCGCCAGTGGTGCCGGTCCGACCGCGGCTTTACCGCCGCGGTCGGAATCCCCATTGGAGCACCGCCGGCCTGTCGGCGGTGCTCCCGCGGTCCTCCGCCCGCCAGGGTCAGAATGAGGGCCAGAGTGTTACACAAGACAAGACACAACAGATAATAAAAAAATAACATTGACAGAAGAAAATCCAAATTGTCCAAGATATAATAAGATGTAAATTAAATGTACACTTTTTCTTTCTAGAGTCTTAATAATGTTCATATTAATGACATGTTATAACTCAGAACTAAATAGCGTCTCCACCTAATTCATAAAGAAAATTCAATCAATTGGACCTTAAAATTCATAGTCCATTGTAACAACTGTAGAAACTTAAGCCAAAATTTAATCACTTGGACCTTAAAATTCATAGTCCATTGTAACAACTGTAGGAACTAAGCCTACTGATTCTCTAACTTCAAATTCTAATCCTCAGTGGCTCCTTATGCAGGCACTCATTTAAGGTGGTCCGTTCGGAAAACAGGGATAGATCTGTGAATCAGGCTCTGTGCCTGCATAAGGAGCCACTGAGGATTAGAATTTGAAGTTAGAGAATCAGTCCCTCTGTGCGCTCTCTCCCTGAGGGAACGCACCATCATTGTCATCTGGTATTTATTACTATCAATATACCCGGTGTGGAGACTATTTTGGGAGAACACATATATTTGATGTGTTCTTTGCATGTACTTGGTGTTCTAATTTTCTTGCACTGGCTTTTGAGGTTGAATCTTTTTTACTTTTTATTCTTTAATCACGTTCTTTTTCCTCCTCTTATATTTGCATTTTTTCACCCCCCTTTTTCTTTGTTTATGCACTTTGGATTCTTTTGGTGATATTTCGCTTGTGGTATTATGTAGGTGGTTATTTGGATCTCAAGGAATCGGACTAAATGTATTTTTGTGTTATCATTTTTTATGTTTATCAGGATTGACTCGGGTGGGAAGGACAAGAATCTAAAAGACCTGCGACATTAGTTACCTAATATTGAAAAAGGAACTGCCCTGACGAAGGCGGTCTTACAAATTGGATGGCTACCGCCGAAACGCGCGTAGGCTTAGTTCCTACAGTTGTTACAATGGACTATGAATTTTAAGGTCCAAGTGATTAAATTTTGGCTTAAGTTTCTACAGTTGTTACAATGGACTATGAATTTTAAGGTCCAATTGATTGAATTTTCTTTATGAATTAGGTGGAGACGCTATTTAGTTCTGAGTTATAACATGTCATTAATATGAACATTATTAAGACTCTAGAAAGAAAAAGTGTACATTTAATTTACATCTTATTATATCTTGGACAATTTGGATTTTCTTCTGTCAATGTTATTTTTTTATTATCTGTTGTGTCTTGTCTTGTGTAACACTGTGTCTCTGTTTATTCACTATATATATGTGTGTGTGTCTTCCCTTGTGAATATGTAAATATTTATATATCTAATTTTGATTATTGCGTTCTCATGTTGTTGTACATACATATGTAATAAATATCATTTTTCATATTTTTGTTATCTTGACTTTTTGGTTGTTTATATTGTAGACAACAGTGAGCATTAGTTGTAGCTCATTTTCCCATTTTTTAGAACACCTGGGATACAGCCAGTTTGTTCACTATGTCATCCACCATGGGGGTCAGGTGGCATTTCCTCTTGATGACGAGGTTTGAGATGCACATGTTAACATAGATCTTGACTTCTCCAGGTTGATTTGGTTTTCTCGCTGCCACAATTGGGGACACACCAGGCATGGATCTGTCAGCCTTATCGATGATGTCAGCCTCCTCTAGTTTCCTCAGTGCCTATTCCATCTTTGTGTGAAGATGGAATGCAAGCTGTTGGTGGCACGGGGTGACTGGTTTGATCAGCCGGTTGATATGGACATGTATCATTTTCCCTTTTAGGCACCCAAAGCCCTGGAAAAGAGGTGCACATTCTTCCACAAGTGCTTCTATTTCTGTTGCATGGATGCTGAGTAAAAATTAGACCAGGTGGAGCTCTTCCACGTGCAGGAACTCAGTAGGAAACCTATCCCTTTCATTGTGACACATATACTAGCATGTGCTGCATGATCTTGATGGTGGATGTCCTCCATGAAGACTCAATTTAGGGGATGAGGTGTGCGATTTCTGAAGGCATATGCTCGGACCTGGGTTGTTTGCAACTATGGTGGACTGGAAAGGGATTTATACAGCTCCTGTGATATGACATTGATAGATGCACCAGTGTCTATCCAGGCTGTCATTGATTTACCTTGTATCAGGACCCAAACTTGGAGGTCAATGTGGCTTGCCATTTCTGTAGCTCTACTGCCTGTACGATGTGGACAACTTCTTGCTGGTCGTCATCATCCATGTCACTGTCCTCTGGGATTGTGTTTACTACTTTTTTCAAAGGCTTCCTCATGGCCAGAGTTGACCAGCAGACCTTTGAGAATTGGCGGAGCCTGCCGCATGCAGAGCATTTCTTACTGAATACCGAACATTATTTTCCTGAATAGGATAACTGTCCACTGCACCATCTGCAGGGGTCATTGGCAGCTTGGGTCTTGCTGTCTGTTTTTTCACTGCGGGGCCAGCAAGATACAAGATTGACTGGTTCCGTCTTGACTGGGCACTGCAGGGCCTTCAAGACCTACTTTGATCATCCAAGAGTTATGATGTCTTGCATGGACTTCCCTGGGTCCTGCATGATCCATTCCCCCAGCTCCATTGAGGCACAGCCCTGGATAAATTGCACCCTTATTTTATCATTTTTGCCTGTACGCATGCATGTGCTAGCTAGCTCTTGGAGTTGGGCGTAGACCGTGTTCATTCTGGGACTTGGAGTGCTTGTTGCAGGAGAAATCTCTTGCTCGTAGTCGGGGTTCGTAAGCTGTTCTAAACTGGACATGAGGGCTGCTTTCAAGGTGCTGTAGGTGAACGGTGGTTCAGTCTCCATGATGTTCTTGACCAACTTGTCTATGTCTCCCCCTGTCAGGTGGAGAAGCAGTGGTCAATGGCTAAAGCCGCAAAGTAGGTCTACAAATGTTCCACCCATGTCTTCCACTTGGCAGCTCGCATGGGCGGAGGCCCTGTGAGGAAGGAGGGATCGAGGGGGGATGGAGTTCATGGTTCAATTGCCAGGGGTGCCGAAGAGTCCACAGGCAGTGGAGGCCAGGCCATGTGCAGGCGAGCATCCTCTGTTAGCAGACAGAGCGCAGCAATCAGGCACCTCATCGTGGATGGTGGGGCCGGTTGACAGGGCAACGTGTGCATCAGTGCGCTCCACCAGTGAACACTATCCTCCCTTCAGTGCGTGCACACTCATCATTGGCGGGGAAAAAAAGGCCTCATTCGTGAATAGGAAATAACTAAGTCAACAGTACAAACATTTCAAAATATATTTTAGTAGTTGTGAAAGCCTATTTTTGGACTTCTGTGTGATGAAATAATATTTTATTAGGATGAAAACAAGCACTTCACTTGATGAAGTATAAATGATAAACATGTTTTCTGAAACCCAATTTTCACAGATTATTGTTAATACACTATGGGGGTCATTCCGACCCTGGCGGTCCATGACCGCCAGGGCGGAGGACAGCGGAAGCACCGCCAACAGGCTGGCGGTGCTTCCTGGGCTATTCTGACCGCGGCGGTAAAGCCGTGGTCAGAAAAGGGGAACCGGCGGTTTCCCGCCGGTTTTCCCCTGGCCCAGGGAATCCTCCATGGTGGCGCTGCTTGCAGCGCCGCCATGGGGATTCCGACCCCCTTCCCGCCAGCCTGTTTCTGGCGGTAACGGGTGTCGTGGGGCCCCTGGGGGCCCCTGCACTGGCCATGCCACTGGCATGGGCAGTGCAGGGGCCCCCTCACAGGGCCCCATTAGGATTTTCACTGTCTGCTTAGCAGAGAGTGAAAATCGCGACGGGTGCCACTGCACCCGTCGCACCCCTGCAACTCCGCCGGCTCCATTCGGAGCCGGCTTCCTCGTTGCAGGGGCTTTCCCGCTGGGCCGGCGGGCGGCCTTTTGGCGGTCACCCGCCGGCCCAGCGGGAAAGTTGGAATGGCCGCCGCGGTCTTTTGACCGCGGGGCGGTCATTCGGCGGTAACCGCATGGCGGGCGGCGACTGCCGCCCGCCGCGGTCAGAATGACCACCTATATATTTTTATCAGTAAAGCTGCAAGTTAGTGGGAAAGTTTTTGCAAATTTCTTGGAAATTTACTGTCTGTAACTCATATGTGAGAATGAAGAAAAAGGTGGTTCTGGAAAATAAAATATTTGCCTAGGATCACACAATTTGTGACACGTTTACGGGTCAAGTACATTACAGTTAGGTTGAGTAGATTATTCAAGTTACTTGACCTGCAGGGCTATTATATTTTTCGAGGCCTGGTAGTTATTCCAGGGAAGTTGGAAGTTTCTTTTATCTTTTTAACTAGGGGACAAGTGGTCCTAAGTATACAAATATAGGCAGCCTAAAGGGATTAATGTATTTCAGGCTAGGGTAGTGATAAGCCTTCAAAACAAATGCACTACTTAAAGTCCAAAATAGGACCAATAATGGGGACATAGAGCTGTGAGACTTTGGAGGGGATATGGCCCTTTTGTTCCTTGATATCATACGTAGCGCTGAGAGGACTGGAAGGAGATATAGATCTTCTGATCTTCTAAAAGGAATATAGCAGATAGACTTGGAAGAAGATGTGGATCTTTGGATCCTTGATAGCATATAGCACTGTGAGTCTGGAAAGAAGATATAGCATTTTGGTTCTTGATTGGAATATAGCGCATTGCGACTGGGAAAAAGATATAGTTGTATGGATACTTGATGTTATATAGAGCTCTGAAACTACGAACGATATATAAATCTTTGGATCCTTGATAGGGGGAATATCACTGTGAGACTTCGAAAAAGATATAGGCCCTCATTACGACCTTGGCGGTAATAGCCGCTTACCGCCGTGCAGTAGACCGCCAACACACCGCTGCGGCTGCGGAATTCCGCCACAGCTATTATGACCCACATCTCGGAACCCGCTAAAATTCAGACACCCACACAAGTCCGCCACACCAAAGGTCAGTGATAAACTGGCGAAAACAAAACCTCCACCGTCACGCCAACAGAAATACGCCCACACTATCACGACACACGAATCCACGCGGCAGTCTTTCAACTGTGGTATTCCATTGGCGGTACACACCGCTGCGCTCAAAATACACACACTCTTACAAAACACAGCCACATTGGACAATTCAAAATACACACACCTGATACACATACACACACCACTCCCACACACCCAATACAATATAAAACACACACCCACATCACCCACAAACCCCTATGACAAAAATTGAGAACGAAGCACAGAGAGAGACACCACCAGCAAGTACAACAGCATCCACAGGCACATAACACCATCACCCACGCAACTTCCACACACCTCACACAACACACCACTACATATCACCACACTTATCACCACACACACCACCCCACACATCACCTACACCACCCCATGGCACGGCAAAGACACCCCAGGTTCTCGGAGGAGGAGCTCAGGGTCATGGTGGAGGAAATTGTCTGGGTCGAGCCACAGCTATTTGGATCACAGGTGCAGCACACCTCAATTGCAAGGAAGATGGAGCTATGGCGAAGAATAGTGGACAGGGTCAACGCAGTGGGACAACACCCAAGAAATCGGGAGGACATCAGGAAAAGGTGGAACGACCTACGGGGAAGGTGCGTTCCGTGGTCTCAAGACACCACCTTGCGGTTCAGCAGACTGGCGGCGGACCCCCACCTCCTCACCCACAACTAACAACATGGGAGGAGCAGGTCTTGGCGATTCTGCATCCTGAGGGCCTCACAGGAGTAGGTGGAGGAATAGACTCTGGTAAGTCAAATCTTAACTATTACATCCCCCACCCTACCTGCATGCTATCACATACCCCCACCCTCGACCCCACCCCTATCACTCCAACTCCTCACAAATGTACCAATATCACAAACCACACATCCCAACACCAAGCCCTGCATGCAAAAACAAAGCATGGACACCCATCACCAAAGCATGCACACTGCACATAGCCATACACCCCCCTAAATCATCATCACACAAGCTCCCACACAGGAATGCTAGCACTGGGGTACACTGTCACCCACCCATTGCACACCATGCCACACACAGATGCAATAATCATGCCTTTCCACCCCTGCAGGACCCCTACCCAACGTCACCAGACAGGAGGGCCCAGACATGTCCACTCCACCCACAGAAGAGGCCCACAGTGATGACAGCACCTCTGTCCAACTGGATCTAGATGACCAGCCCGGACCATCAGCGGCCTCGGGACAGTCGGTTCCCCTCACACAGGCACAGGCCACCACAGACCTTCCCCCCTCTGGAAACACCAGCACAGCACCCACCCAGCGGGCCCATACCTCCGTCCCCAGGACACGTCAATCAGCTGTGTGTCCACCACTACAGGGAACCTAGGATAACCCACCACCCCAACAACAACAGGGACCTGGGGGCAGTGGCAGTGGGCACACGGTCCAGGGGACGGAGGCCCAGGAACACAGGGGAACTGGGAGGGCTGCCGTGCGACAGGGGGCGGACAGGCCAAGGGAACCCACTGTCCATGAGGCCCTCTCCTCCATCATGGGAGCATACCACCACTCCCAGGAGACGATGGCAACGGTACTGGCCAAGTTTCAGGAGACCCAGCTCATGCAGGAGGAACAGTATATGGGCTTCAGGGAGGAACTCAGAACCATCAGCTCCACCCTGGGCACCATCGTAGGGGTGCTGAAGGAACTACTTAACACCAGGAGGGACACTGTGGCACTCCAAGGGGCCCCTGACACTAGCATGGACGATGAACTGCCCACCACCTCCGCCGGCGCTAGTGGACAGGACGCCCCGCCACAGGACCACCACACCAGCACCCCACCCCCTGCAGAGGGAGAACCACCCCGCAAACGGTCCCTGAGATCCAGGAACAAGACAGAGCACGATGCCAAGACCCCCGCCAAGAAATGAGACCACCCTTATTGTCATCCCACTGTCCCACTTTGTCACCCTGTCCATAATTAAACTGCCCCAGCTCCACTTCCTATGCCCATATGGGCAATGCACCTGTGAGACTAATAGACTGGACTCTGCCATGGACACTCCTCCGCCATCACCCCTCACCATTTAACTTCCCCCTCCAATATTTTGCATTTAAATAAACACATCTAAAGCACAAAATGATCTGGAGTCTGTCTGTGATTTCGAAATAGTTTATTTGCAATTACAGTGACCAAATGTTCTTGAAATAGTAATGTCAACATACCTATGTCACACAGCTCTAGTCCATGAGGAATCTAAGCAGATGACACACGTTGGGACTCACATCTGTGAAACGGTAAGGGAAAGTGACAACTCAGTGACCATACACTGGGTGAAAACGACAGACAGTAGAGAGGTAGTAGTGTAAAAGTACATGTAGTAGGCAGGAATGTATTCTCACCTGTGTTTCACTGGAAATATTGCTGGATCACTGAGTCCCTGTTCTAAATGTCTTCTTCCTCTGCTTCATCCTCATCACTGTCCACAGGCTCCACAGCTGCCACAACACCGCCATCTGGACCATCCTCCTGCAGAAAAGGCACCTGTCGTCGCAAAGCCAAGTTGTGAAGCATACAGCAGGCCACGATGATCTGGCACACCTTCTTTGGTGAGTAGAATAGGGATCCACCTGTCATGTGGAGGCACCTGAACCTGGCCTTCAGGAGGCTGAAGGTCCACTCGATCACCCTCCTAGTTCGCCCATGGGCCTCATTGTAACGTTCCTCTGCCCTGGTCCTGGGATTCCTCACTGGGGTCAGTAGCCATGACAGGTTGGGGTACCCAGAGTCACCTGCAAATGGCGAGGGACAACTGTTAGACACACACTAACCTGTAGGGATAACCCCAGACAACCATTCCCACTGTCTTGCTTCAAGGGGCTCACCTAATAGCCACACACGGTGCCTCTGGAGTTGACCCATCACATGAGGGATGCTGCTATTCCGCAGGATGTAGGCGTCATGCACTGAGCCAGGGAACATGGCATTCACATGGGAGATGTACTGGTCTGCCAAACATACCATCTGTACATTCATCGAATTATAACTCTTCCGGTTTCTGTACACCTGTTCACTCCTGTGGGGAGGGACCAAAGCCACATGGGTCCCATCAATGGCACCTATGATGTTGGGGGTATGTCCAAGGGCATAGAAGTCACCTTTCACTGTAGGCAAATCCTCCACCTGAGGGAAAACGATGTAGCTCTGCATGTGTTTCAGCAGGGCAGACAAAACTCTGGACAATACGTTGGAAAACATAGGCTGGGACATCCCTGATGCCATGGCCACAGTTGTTTGAAAAGACCCACTTGCAAGGAAATGGAGCACTGATAGCACCTGCACTTGAGGGGGGATTCCTGTGGGATGGCGGATTGCTGACATCAGGTCTGGCTCCAACTGGGTACACAGTTCCTGGATTGTGGCACGGTCAAACCTGTAGGTGATTATCAAATGTCTTTCCTCCATTGTCAACAGGTCCACCAGCGGTCGGTACACCGGAGGATGCCGCCATCTCCTCACATGTCCCAGCGGACGGTGCCTATGAAGGACAACAGCGACCACAGAGTCAAACAACTCAGAGGTACGTACCCACAGTTTACACAGAACACCAATCATACACAAAAGGTGGCCTGTATGTGTGTTGAGACTAGGCCTAGGTATGTGTGACGCAGTTGGAAATTAGGCCATGTGGGCCCCTGAAATGGCGGCTGCCTGACCTCTAAAGTGGGACAATGGGATGTGAGGTAACTACGCTGGCGTTGTACACCGTCGCAGTAGGCGGTCGGAGATCGCGGCGCAATGCTGCATTGGTTAACATTGGACCCTATGGGTCCCAGGAGCCAATGACGATGTACGCCGGCGGTGATGGTACGCACCGCCGTGGACGAGACCACCGCGGACGTGACCGCCATTTTCTATCTGTTCAATCACTCGATACCTGGTCTTCGACAGGAGAGGACCTACACTGCAAGTGCTGCTGTGACCTCAGTCTGGAAGAGACAATGGCTCGTGCACCTGGGGAAAGGGCCCCTGCCTTCACATCGGAGGAGTTGGAGAAGCTCGTTGATGGGGTCCTCCCCCAGTACACGCTACTCTACGGTCCTCCAGACAAACAGGTAAGTACACAGGGAGCATGTTGTATGGGCTATGCCTGTGTGGAGAGGGATGGATGTAAGAAGGAAGGGGGCAGAGTTCTGCGTGCATGAAGGACGGTGGGTGCATGTGCCACATGGTAAGGGTAGGGATGGGGGCCACTCACTTTGACGGTGCAGTTGGTAATGACTTCTCTTCTTCCCCTGTACATTTCATGTAGGTCAGCGCCCACCAGAAGAAAGATATTTGGCGTGCCATCGCCAAGGACGTCCGGACCCTGGGGGTCTACCACAGACGGAGCACCCACTGCCGGAAAAGATAGGAGGACATTCGCCGCTGAAGCAAGAAGATGGCGGAGGCTCAGCTGGGGATGGCCTCCCAATGTGGGAGGGGTGCCCGTCGAGCCATGACCCCCCTGATGTTCAGGATCCTGGCGGTGGCCTACCCGGATTTGGATGGGCGCTTGAGGGCATCACAGCAGACACAAGGGGGTGAGTACACTCTCATTCAGCTGACTTTGCGCACAGTGGAGTTGTCTGGGTGGGGGAGGAGGGCTGTGGGTTTCCCTAGGCCAGGGCGAGTTCCGTAGGCTAGGCCCCTCCGTAAGGCATGGCCCTGTGGTCCCCCACCCCACCTCTGTAGAGTGCCAAGTACAGCTATTCATGCCCCTGTGTCATCTATGTATGCAAATGTCGTCCATAGCCTTGTAGGCCATTTCCCAGGAATTGCACTATAGAGCCCAAGAGCGCGGCGTAGTGCAGGGGGCTTCTGTGTCTGTCTTGTCCGCCAACTGTAGCGGTAATCCATGCACTCAACATGCCTTTATTCTGTCCCCCCCCCTTTTTGTGGTCTCCCTGTTCTTGTGTGCATTAGCATCATCAGGCGGAGGAGCAGTGGCACCAGAGCACGAGGGAGCTGCATCCCACATGGCCATGGAGGGCCACACTACGGACTCTGAATTCACCAGTGGGACGGAGGGGGAGGGGAGCTCCACGGCAGGGACAGGAGCTGAGACCAGCGACACGGACTCGTCCTCTGATGGGAGCTCCCTTGTGGTGGCGGCAACATCTATGCCCCCCGCATCTACAGGTACAGCCGCCACCCCCCCTACCAGCACCGCCCTCCCAGCAGCCCCTCAGCCTTCGCCCCGTGCCCACTCACCCAGGAGGGTGGGCATCACCTTCGCCCCAGGCACCTCAGGCCCTGCCCCAGTCACCCCTGCTGCCCTCAGTGAGGAGGCCATTGACCTCCTCAGGTCTCTCACTGTTGGGCAGTCTACCATTCTGAATGCCATCCAGGGTGTAGAAAGGCAGTTGCAACAAACTAATGCATTCCTGGAGGGCATTCATTCTGGTCAGGCGGCCCTTCACCGAGCCTTTCAAACTCTGGCCTCAGCACTGATGGCAGCCATTGTCCCTGTGTCTAGCCTCCCCCCTCCAACTTCCTCCACCCAGACCCAATCCCCTGTACCTCTGCCTATCCCAAGCACACCATCAGACCAGCCTGCACACACCTCACCACACAAGGGAAGCTCAGGCAAACATAAGCACCACACATCCCACAGGCACTCACGCAAGCATCAGACACATGCAGACACACCAACATCCACTGCCTCCACTGTGTCCCCCTCCTCGTCGTCTCCCTCCTCCCTCCCAGTCTCGTCTACACACACACCTGCATGCACTACCTCTACAGCCACTACGTCCCTCACCAGCACACCCACCAGCACACCCTGCTCACGTGCAGTCACCACCCCCACTACCATTCACACGTCCCCTGTGTCCTCTCCCAGTGTGTCTGTGACGCCCCCTCCCCAGATACACAAACGCAGGCACACACCCACCCAACAGCCATCCACCTCACGACAGCCTCCAGCGCATGCACCTGCACCCAAAGTCACCAAACATACACCTCCTACTACCACCACCTCTTCCTCCACTCCCAAACCCCCTCCAGCTATCCGTCCCAGTGTGTCCAAAAAACTTTTCCTGTCCAGCCTTAACCTTTTTCCCACACCTCCCCCACCCCGTCCATCTCATAGGTCCCGAACTAGCACCTCAGCCACAACATCTCCGGGACCAGTAGTGCCTGTAGTCACAGGTATGTGGAGTGCACCGGCCACCAGGACAGCCAGTGTGGCACGGAGCCACAGCAAAGCCAGTCCCCCCCCCCCCTGTGAAGCATCAGAAGTTGGCCAGTGCCCGGCGGGAGAGGGGGAAGACTCCAGCCACCAAAGCCGCTCCCAGGGGTCCCGGTGGGAGTGTGGACTCAGCTGTGACACCTCGCAAGGTGGGGAAGGGCCACAAAAAACCCAGCAAGTATGGGAAGAGCAGCACAGTGGAGAAGACCGCCATCATCCCCGCTGCCCAGGAGGCCACCACCAGCCCCAGCCCAGCTGCCCAGGAGGCCACCGCCAGCCCCATCCCAGCTGCCCAGGAAGCCACCGCCAGCCCCATCCCAGCTGCCCAGGAGGCCACCGCAGCCCCATCCCAGCTGCCCAGGAGGCCATCGCCAGCCCCATTCCAGCTGCCCAGGAGGCCACCGCCAGCACAAGACCCGCTGGGCCATGAAAGACCGCCAGCACAAGCCCCGCTGGGCCATGAAGGACCACCAGCACAAGCCCCGCTGGGCCATGAAGGACCGCCAGCACAAGCCCCGCTGGGCCATGAAGGACCGCCAGCACAAGCCCCGCTGGGCCATGAAGGACCGCCAGCACAAGACCCGCTGGGCCTTGAAGGACCGCCAACTCATGCACCACTGAACAGGGCACCGCCAAATCAAGCACCGCTGAACAGGGCACCGCCAAATCAAGCACCGCCGAACAGGGCACCGCCAAATCAAGCACCGCTAGCCCATGAGCGGCAGGGCACTGACGCAACTGGGACCGTCACGGGGTGAGTGATGCACTCTGGGCACCAGTCCCCCTCCAGAACCAGTGGAGAGATCCATCCACTACCTCTGTCCTTCACAGGATGAAGCACTCTGGGCACCAGTCCCCCTCCAGAACCAGTGGACACTGTTATCAACTTGAGAGACTGTGGCTTTGCACTGCCCAGGATTGACCAGTGGGCAAACCACCCACTGTATAGACTTGAGAGACTGTGGCTTTGTACTCCCCAGGATTGAACAGTGGGCAAACCACCCACTGTAGAGACATGAGAGACTGTGGCTTTGCACTCCCCAGGATTGAACAGTGGGCATTGAGCCCCCTCGTGGATCTGGCGTTGTGCACTCATCCGGCTGAGGTGCCCCCCCTTCCATTCCCCCTGAGGTGCCTGTTGTATTTCTATCTGATGCCCCTGCAGTGTTCTCTCTGTTTTGATCTGGTATCGAGTGTGGGCCTCGCCCATGCATTTTGGGCCCAGTGGTCCACGGACTATAAATGGTGCAATACCTGGACTTGTATTATTGGTGTATATATTTGTTTATAGTGTATATATATTTTATAGTACCGTATTTTAATAGATTACAATGGTTACAATCATTTCCTTTGGTCTTTGCATTCTTCCGGGGGGTTTGGGGGATGTAACTATAATGTATAGATATGTATTAGTGTGTGTGTTGTAGTGGATGAGGGTGGGGGTGGGGGTGTTGCGTGTGTGTGTCCCTGTATTTTGCCTCCCCCTCCCCTGTGTCGTAGGTGCAGTACTCACCGTGGTCTTCGCCGCCGGCGTTTGTGCTCCTGGTACAGGAGCAGGAAGACTATTGCAGGTAGAATTTGGAGTTCCGGGTCCATGGTGTCCTCGTTCCGCGTGGATTGTGTAGAGGTGAGCGTTTTCCCTTCGAAATTCCTGTTTCCGCCGTGTTTTTATCCGCAGTGAATCTGCCCCGGAAAAGGTGGCGGATTGGCCTGTCATAGTAGTGTGGGCGGTACATTGTCTTCCGCATGTCTGTTGGCGGTGACCGCCGCGCTGTTTGTACCGCCGTAGCGGTCGGAGTGTTAAAGTGGCTGTCTTTGCTGGCGGTTTCCGCCAAGGTCGGAATTGCAAATTTTTGACCGCCGGCCTGTTGGCGGTCTTACCGCCGCTTTAACACCAGGGTTGTAATGAGGGCCATAGCTTTGAATAGGTCATGGAATGTATCTTCTTGAAGCTTGGACAGAGATGTAGTACTTTGAAGTAGTAATGAGTCCATGATGCTTTGAAACGTTTAGCTCTAGTGCCGAAGAGCATTATTACCATGTCTTCAATTTCAAACATTTTGTTTGGGAAGATCCCCTAAGCTGGATGGCAAACTTACAATGTCCCCAGGTGGACCCTCCAAGCATCCTGTGAAATTAAGCTTTTTTTTTTTGTGTTGCTGGAGAATATACTTTGGCATGTGACTGCTGACGAGTTTTGGAGGCAAAGGATAGCTTCATATGAGGTAGTGCCTAGAAGCGAGTTCTAGAACGTTCATGGGTCAGTAACTGCTTTCTAACACCACTGTGGCAAGTTAGAGCTGCAATGCTCTCAGCTAGGGGATTTCTCAGGTCCTTCTTTTTTGGGATCTTGATTGGGCCTGACCTCTAACTTGCTGGCATGGGCACCTTTTATATGGCTATTTGTGAGGATCTAAAAAAAATGCAATAAACCAATACCAAAGCAGCAAGTGATGGAACTGAGAATGGCAATCACAGACCATATAGACGAAAAACACTTAGCATAGAAAGCCTTTTTTAAATCAACTACTACCCACGATTGGCATCACCGCAGGGATGGTCACAGTGCGTCAGGTTGGTAGCCACAACATAAAGAATAAAAACTGAAGTCATGGAACTGGTACCAATGGCTGCTTTTAAAAATGTTCCTTTTTTATTTGTTTACGATGAACTGATCTTCTCTCAGAGGAAGAGGGAGGAGTTCATTTTAACACCATTTAAGAATGATATCTATTATATACATTTTGCAAAGAACTGAGACCAGGATGTTTTCTCCTCCAATCTTTTTAACCTCAAGCTACCCTTTGCCCCCTCCCTTTTGGTGACTCCCCCTAGGCTGTTCCCACTAAGCCATGAGCCATATGCCGCTCCTCCTCGGCCGCATACGCCCCCCCCCAAAATGCTCGTCACCAGGCACAGCATGCTCCTTTTCAACTATTTTATTTTACAAACCAATGGAATCTGCTGTTTTACTGATTCTGTGGAACAGAACCAAGCCTGCAGCTGTTATTCACTGGAGACCACTGTCTCTGGTGACAAGGGCTATTTGATAACCACACTTTGGGTGCCACACACACGCAAGAGGAGAACAGACATTGGCAAAGCCAAAAGATGCATTCTTTGCAGTGACACACTTTTGTATTTTGAGGGATGCGAGGTGCTAATGGCTGCTCGTGCAATAGTATTTGGTGTCAGCACAACACTGTGGGGTGGTAGTGTGGTAATGTGTGGTTAGTAGTGCGGTGGTGGACAGATCAACATGCTGTACATAGCTGATTCCATTTTTTGGAGTAAATGTAAAGAAATGTTATTTTGTTTAAACATAACAAATCTTTTGCTCCTCTGGAGGTAGGTAAATTACAGTTTTACAGTATAAAATGTGGCAATATGGCAAAAAGATTTAACGCTCGCTGCTGGTTCGAAATGCAAGAAAGCCAACTTAGCCTTCATCCTTCCAAGGAGGAAAGCAGAGCACTGTTAAATAGAACGGGTACAAGTGCAGTATGCAGCACCACATAAAAACAAGTTAATTGCATGCACAGTACTCAGCTGTAGACTAGCAAAGGTATTAAGGGCTTTATTTGTGCATTCATTAATTCATTTTTTCCCAATGTGAAACCACATTCTGATACAGTCGTGGCTAGGCTGTTTTACCATGACCAAAATACTATTATTTCACATTAAACTTTATTTCTGTTGTGCAGTACTACTTCAGAATAGGTACAAGTTATATTGACACGGTAAGTGATAATTAATCAAACCTCCCCCCTTAACGTGCATCTTCAGTAATCTTGACAAGAGGCTTTGTTTCTTTGTTTTTAACAGCTCAGATAATCTAATTTTCTGTAATTTTCTGTGGGTAAAATGTTACATTTTTTTTACTGCTTGTGATGTCATCAAAGGGACCAAGGATGCATTGTTACTTCTACTGCACCTAGGGTGCAATTTTTTATCCAACGCAAACCAGGAAAAGCATTGGAAACTATTTCAAAGTAACGCAAAGTTGTGTTATGCGCTGCTTTGTGTTGCTTATCGTCAAGGGGGCATTCCATGAGAGGCGCGTGGGTGTTCCCATGCAACCAGCCATGGCGCGGGCCACAAATCCCTATCTATTAACATTAGTAGACAAGGATGTGCACCAAATTCTTATGCCTGCTTGAAGCTGGCGTAAGAAGTAGGGACCAAGAACATTTGCTTCAGAGGAGGCACAAACCCCTCTGTTGTGCAAGTGTGCACTGGAGAGAAAAATACACCACATCCTAGTGGACATGGAGAATTTTTAACTTCTCCCATCTGATGCAAGGCTGCACAGCAACGTTGGCGCAGAGTTGCCTTGCATCCGAGTAGAGTAAGTCCGAGCCTCGGTTTTTTAGTGACCCGATGCCCTTAAATGAAGCTCATACATGCCACACAACGCATTATTTAGGCAGGTTTCTTTTAAGATAAAAATTATGTTACTTTACCGCCCCTCCTCTTAAAACTTTATCCATTTCAAAGTAAGTTAAAAAGCGGGAAATTGAAGTATCTATTTCTCTCTCCTAGGTGCCCCCAAATGTGGGCCTGCGCACTCCCTGTCCAGGCCTACTTAACAGTCCATTTCTGGCTGCTTCCTGGGCTCGTCTCAGTCTGGACCGGATCGGGTCTCTGTCGCACGCAGGCTTTCTGCAGAGACTTCCTGTGAACAGGTGACCCTGACCCGCCTCGAGCATGTTCTGCTGCAGGCCCGGGAAGGAGGCCTCCTACCGCTGGTGCGAGCCTTGACGAGCGCGCGGTAGAATCATTTAGCCCGAGACTAAACGGAGAAAAGCAGACAGGAGCCCGGCTCCCACCCACAGGCTCCGGGAGCTTATATCCCTCTGCTCACAGGAATTCAGCTAATGGGGTTTTAAGTACCCTAAAATGTGTCGTATGTACGCCCTTGTGCTCTGAAGTCCGATTTCCTTTCCTAATGTCCTACTGAGGACTATAGAGAGGGCTGGACATTTCCCCTATCCTCAAACATTCGCCTAACTTCCTTGATAATTCTTGCTGCGGGGGGCTCCATGGCCTCCCTTCACCTATTCTCTGCCTTAGTCTGGGGTTCACCCCTGCCAAAAGGCAATAGGAAGAGTCCTGTGGGAGAGAACCTATGGGTCTCTGAGGGAGCACACACTAGCTCAAGGTTAAGCTAACAGTGACCCATAGCAGCTAAATTTCCACAGTCAATGCATGATGAGATGTTCCAGGCCAGGTATTTGAATTCTGGGATTTGTAGTCCTGTTTTATAATAGAATAAATAAAACTACGAGTTCCAGATTTCAAAGGGAAAACCTGGACTGGAGCAGGAAAGCACGCACGGACCTGGGAAACTTGGCAGGCCTGTGACTCCCAACTCGAAACAACAGTGTAAACTCAGACTGCATGGGGCTAAGTTGGGACTGGAGGCAGTGAATGCGGTGGGCTGGTGGCTTCTGCCGGTAATGGTGGGTGTTACAGGCGTACTCAGCGATCGCTACATCTTACAATGCACGTAAATAATATATGGGCTCTGCGTAATGACAGAAGTTACATGTCTCTTCTGTAGTGCTCTCAATCTAAAAAACTTGCAAGACCTCTACAGAGATCTTCCTGCCACACCACACACCTCCAAACCCAGATACCCCAAATCCACCCCACTCATCCATGCATCTGGCAGCACACCCCGTAATTTTGACCCGTGGTCTAGATGCTATTATAAAGCCAAATTTCTCTGCTTACTTCAGCTCTATCCCAGAACAAATGCAGACCAGGTCCACCTTGCCTAAGTTTACTCTACTCCTGGGTCCTTACCAAAGCCTGGGTATCATTACTGCAGAAGGATGTCTGCTGCCCCACCAGAGCACTGAGGCTGCGTCATGGGAGGACAAAGTGCAGTTTTGACATGAAGCTTGTGACCATTTTTAAAATCGTGTTCTCCATGTACCATTCCAAGTCCTTCTTGATTCACTTGCAGAGGACCCAGTCCGCTGGCGCTGCCTCGTCCATGTGACCAGACCCAGGACCTCCTCACCTTCAGGAGACTCCTCAAGACATGGCTCTTCAACCGATAGCAGCTGCCCCCTCCCCCCCCCGTCAGCGCCTTGAAACCCTAACGGGTACATAGCGCGCTTTATAAATTTAATGATTGATTGATTGATTGAGGAGATTCAATCATGACACCTCCTCACTGTGGGTTTGAATTCTCCTAAGTCAGCCCAGTACTTTCTTTGAGGCCCTGAAAAAAGGATGGCATTAATACATTCTGGACCCTATAAGAGCTTGGATAATTCTAGTCCTGGTCATATGCCTTCAGAAAGTAGGCAGCTTTCTAAGCAGTTTTAAATAAAACCCACAGTTGTTAGTTATTTGGTTTCCTTAGCTTTCCAAGTTAAGCTGAGAGTCAAACTGAAAGGGGAGCGCTTTAATTTCCAAGACAGGTGAATCTCCACTGGACCAAGACTGGCTGTGTTATATGTTTTATGTAAATCGGTTATGGCACTGTAAAGATTAGTAGCTCATCCAGTTATAAATTTCCGCATCAGGTCACTCGTTGTCTGCCAAAGATCCGTGTAATTCCGGCTAGCAAGAAGTAGAAACTGGACATCATCATAAACATGAAATTGTGAGACCGATTTAGATATTGGCCGACAAGTTACTCCGTCACAATGATGACGGATATCCCGTCTGCCGAAATCTAAATCCCATTATATCCAATGGGATTTAGATTTCAGCGGATGGGATATAAATCACCTTTGTGACGCAGTAACCCCTCTGCCAATATCTACATCAGGCTCTTATTCTCTTCTGATTGCCTGCCAGCTCCTGCGTCTCTATGCTTCTACCCCTGTATTTCTGGTTTGCATGCAGTGCGGCATTGGTTTCATCTGCACGGGTGCCATACTGACTAAATAGAACTACACTGAACCCAACAAAGAGGAGGACCACAGGAATTTCCAATGCTATTTCAACACACACCATGCTGTTGGACAGGACATGACCAGACTTGCATGAACTTGTGTAATGCTATTTTTGCCTTTTTGGCAGTGGGACCCACCTGGGGCAGTCCTGCAGAGCATCATCATCTTTACAGTACATTAGTGATTATTCCAGTTTTGTGATCACAGCTCAGCTTCCCTAATGTCTCCACAGCCAAGATCTTGCCAGATAGGAGCAGTCAACAGAAGCATCAGCACTGCTTGAATTGTGCAGTCTGTGAATATGAAGGGAGCAAACTAGCCCCCATTACCGTGCCTACAGCCAATACCACATTGTCAATCACAGATTGCTCTCCATTCCCTCCTCACAGACTTCACAGCAATGATGTTTCTGAAGGCTCACTCATGATTTTTGCTTTAATTATCCAGACGGTGCCTCTGTCAGAATCACCTGGGTCGTCTCTGACATTCCTGCATTGTATTTGGGAAGCGAGCAGCTGTAATGGTTTCCATTCCGAGGGATTGGGCGGCTGACGGACTGACGTCACCTTGGCAGCCATTACCCGCGCGATCTGCTGACTTTACTCAGACAGCCATTATGCCATTAAGGTGAAGCTTGAACTTCATAATGGTTTTTGAGGTTCAGCAAACCTTTTATCCCCAGATGATCATCACGCGCAGCCAAGGCAACAGGCCAATCCCGCACGCAATTCAGAACCCTCTACCAGAATATTTTTCCAGACAACAAAGTGTCATATTTCTTTTTATATAGACATCTGACCTCAGTCTGATGTGAAGCAGCAGAGTTACGGGTTTATCCTCACAAAACCTTTCACCGTGATCTCAACACTAACAGCAGATCAGCAATTACATAATGTATTTGAGCATACTCGAGGCCAGATCCCATATTCATCCATGACACTGTGTTATCCCATGCATTTCAGCCTTTATCACTGTGTCTCATGTTTTCAGATCCCAATGAGTAGGCGATACTAGGATTTGGGATGAACCATAAGTAGGGATGTGGAATGAGGAAGTGAGACTTGGCTCACTCTTGCAATACACAGTGTTTTTTTTGGTTTCATTCTTTCTCTTAATTTGTAATCTGTCAAACAAGGTGGCACAAAGCACATTGTGATTGTAACTGTTATTTTTTGTCTTTGCCATAAAAAAGGGATGGGGTGAAAAATGTAAGCAAGTGACATTTATCATGAGATTCTAGGTACGCTGACCATAACAGTAAATGGTGAATATTCTATGCATTTTTTATGCAAACATCTGGCAAATTAATCCCTGGTGTCAGGCTGGGGACTGTCCCCCTTCCTCTCATCCTGCATCCCTCTGTGGAGAGTTAGGAGAGAGAGAATCTGCAGAGGCCTCCTTGTGGGGGAAATTGGAGGGGGGGACTGACGTAAGACCGTAATAGTTTAGTTTACATGGTAGGTCAGCCTTTAAGCACGCTGGCCCTGTTATGGTCTTTTGGTAGGAGCAGGACAAAGGAAGGGAGAGAAGGAAGGTGGACTTTCCTCAGAGAGTTCCCTGGACGAAATTAAATTTGGCACCTACCTTCTCTCTGTGAATCGCTTGGTCAGTGACAGTTGGTGATCTTTGAGAGTAGTACTTAATTTGTAAAACATTAAGGGCCAGATGTAGCAACTGACGAATTTGCGAGTTGCAAAGTGCGAGTCCATGCGACTCGCAATTTGCAACTCGCAAATTCGTATGCAGTACGGTGTCTCAGACACCGACTGCAACTCGCTATGGGGTCGCAATGACCCACCTCATGAATATTCATGAGGTGGGTCGCAAATTGCGGCCCCATAGCGAGTATAGGCACTCGCTAACATGGAGGCCTGCTGACGTCAGCAGACCTCCATGTTTCCGACCTGCTTTTAAATAAAGCAGTTTTTTTTTTTTAAGTGTAGCCCGTTTTCCTGACAGGAAAACGAGCTGCACTGACCACTCCCTGCCCTGAAAAAATATTTTTGGGTCCATTCACAAAGTGGAAGGGGTCCCATGGGGACCCCTTCCAATTTGCGAGTGGGTTACCATCCACTTGAAGTGGATGGTAACTGCGAGTCCATTTGCGACCGCGTATGCGGTCGCACATGGAATTGCATCCCACAGCGAGTCGCAAATAGGAAGGGAACACCCCTTCCTATTTGCGAGTCGGAAATGCATTTTGCGAGTCGGAGCCGACTCGCAAAATGCATTTCTGAATAGCAAAGTGACTTTGCTACATCTGGCCCCTAAGGGCCTTATTACGATTACAGTTGTCCATGGACCGCCGAACCCACGGTGGTGGTCAACCACCGGAAGCTTGGCAGTCCGACTGCCATATTACAGTGCTGGAGGTCGGACTGCCAGAACACTGCTGCCACCGCCAGGATCAGAGATTCCAACAGGTTGGTGGCAGTGCAAGTCGCGGTCAGGAGTTTGGCACAGCGTGCTAATTGTGACTTGCCTTTCCGCTGGCCTTTTTTGGCAGGGACCCAGTCATGGAAAGGCCGTCAGAAAGGGAGGGGGCCCGGGGCCCCCTGTCAGCACCCTCAGAATGGCAGACAGTGCACATTCCGAGGGTGTTGGGGGCACCGTCTGTGTGACAGCATTGGCCCCGGATCTCACTGAGAGCTAAGGCTAATGCCACCGCACTGTTTCCACCAGCCAGCCTGGCGCAAACTTCATAATACAGCGGTGGGGAGGCCACTGGCTTGGCAGCCGCTTCTCCACCGCCGTATTGGTTGTCCAACGGTCGGACTGCCGTCCTATGTGCCAGGGCACTTATCAGGAGACCACTGCAACTTGCAGTAACAACCCAACAACTAATCATCACACTCCAACAAGTGTGACAATTCTGACTACTCCAGGCCTCCAACGCTATAAGAATGGCTTGGGCGCAGGTATTAGTCATTTATAATGTGTATTAAATTAAAAAACACAACTGATGTTTTGCTAATCTCTAAACTGGACAAATAGTGCCACCATGTGGCTCACTGTCATAAGTGCGGCGGTTGACAATAAAGTGCTGAACACCAGAAACCGCCATCTCAAATTAAGCACTGTTTGGGAGTGGTTAGGTTTAATACTTGCCCAGAATTCCAACAAGTGTACCCAGCTTCTTTTTTGGAGGGCATGAAGGAGGGGGGTGGTGTGCTGGCAAATCTCCCTTCAAGAATATTTTGAAAAAAATGGTTTCAAATAATGCACCAAACAGGAAAATGTTTACACAAATTGGCTCAAGGGCCACTGGTGTGCCAAGCCAATGTAACTTGGTACTCCCATTATCTGATCTATTTATTTTCAAATGTGAAGCAAGTGCCCCAATATGTCAATAATAATGTCCATTGTGCCAGGGCAGCATGTCGTCAGGTTGCCCCTGTATGAAATGGGTATCCCATTATGCCACGAACTACATGAAATATGCCAGTGCCATATTTTTTCCCTCTGATACCATCCATATATCATGAGTGACCCATAGGTCAAAAATGGCCTCTAGAATGTCAGGGTCAGCATTACGTCATGGTTGGGCACCCCCTCCCCGTGCCCCATATGCCTTCATTGTCCTCCCTTATGCCAACAGTTACCTCCAATATGCCAGCACCTGAATTTTGCCATAGGTACCTCGCATGGCAAGCATTACCTCCAGTAAGCCAGCTCCAGCATTTTGTCAGAGAGAAGCCATACACCATTCTGCCCATGGCGGAAGTTTGCCATGGGCACCACATATGAAAATAATTACCTCCAAAATGCCAGATCTAGCATTTTGCACTGGGTAACCAATATGCCACTTGTTATCTGAAATATGCCATTACGATTAGCATGCCAGTGGCAGACTCTAGGTCTCACAATCTCACTTTCACTTAGTTTCATTTATTCTCACACTTACTCTTACAATTTATCTTATTCACACTCATTTTACTGTCACCCATTCTCACTTACGTTCAGCTACACTTGTTCACACACTGTTCCCCACGGTGACGTTTTCTGCATTCACTCACCCATTCATGCACATGCACATTCATGCTTACTCTCACTCACTCTCAGATTCACACTGTCATTCTCACTCAGTCTCACTTTTCTTCCTCCTCTGACTCGTGCATTCTCCACTCCCAGTTTCATTCACTCTCACTGACACTCACTCCCATTGTCCCTTTCACAGGCTCACTTGCACTCATGTTTACTCTTGCACACTCTAAGTCTCACAGTTCCACTCATGCTCACTCCACTTATTCTTGCTTACTTGGCCTGTGCTCTTGTAACAGTTTCATTCACTTTCACTCACTTCATCACACATTTTATTTTACTCACAGACACTTACATGCATGCACTGTCTCACACATTTACTTAGATTAATTTGCCTTGACTGGTCTCCTTCAGTTTCTCAGCTGCTGGTGCATGGACCCTCGTGCAGGTAGAGTGGCCCTTCCCATCTCAGGCTATGGAGCTGAAAGTTGACATCTGTGCAGTGAATACATTATTTTCTGCAATGACCACTTTCTAGCTTCATGCTTTTTCACCTCACCCTCTGCCATGTCGTCACAAGTGTGGTCAGTAAGGCTCTTCCCTCACCCCATGACGGGAAGGGAGAAGGTCAGATGACAGTCTTATTGAGAGATGGTACCAGGCACTTCAGGGCTTAAGCCAAAGGCTGCACCAGGGGCCCTCTGTATGTGTGCTGCTGCAGAGCATCACTAAAAGGGTGGCATGAAGCATTCTGCCACTCTGTCATTTTCCAGGTGGTTTTCAGGCTAGGAGGTTGCTATTGGTGGGTTTCAGGCTAGGAGGTTGCTTTTGGTGGGTTTCAGGTTAGGAGGTTGCTTTTGGAGCAGGATGGATCACAGTCACCCACCTATGCCTCCATTACACAATCTTCGGTGCTGGCTTGCACACTTGTGCCATGGCTAGTTTTGTTTTCCATTCTGAAACAGCCTTGAGGTCAGGGATGGCACTTTGCCAGCCCTGGACAGCCTTTTGATGGTTGGTGCAGGCATGTATGAGCACTTTCACCCGGAATCAGAGGTTCATTGCCTGCCTGACACTGCTGCTGCACCCTCGCAGCGAAAGATGGCATTTTTCTATTTTACTAAAAGTGACTAACAGGCTAATGTTCACTATTGCTATCATATGGGGAGAACTCAATCAGGGCAGTGCCCCAATGCCCATGCGTTTGAGCCGCCACTGGGGTTGGTTCTCCTCAGCCCTTGTGAAGTGTGTTAGAAAGTGGTTGAGGAGAAGGGAGAGAAGAATGTGTGTAAAAAGTGTGAACAGGAACAACAGAGGGGAGAGCCATGAGAACAGCGTCTTCTTAAGGATTTTGGTGCCTGTGGGCAAAACACTTTTTGGGGGGCTCCAATAAAAAAAACAAAGCTAAGCATGTAAACTTTCAGAATCAGGGTGACGCAAAATCAGTTGAAATATCGTACCCGGTGCCCTGAAAATTCTGTAAATGACATTGGATTGATAGAGACAGTCATGCGTAGAGAGGTCGGTATAGAGGGAGAGGGATTTAGGAAGGGAAACAGAATAGGTAGAAGTCACATAGACAGAAAGTTCACTTTCTCAGGGGGCCTACTTTGCCCGCGCCTTAAAACGTATGCAAGAGAACATATACAGAGAGGATGAATAGGGCCCTCAGAGACCTGCAGAAACAGCCATCAAATGCACTTAAGACATGTTGATGGTAGACTGCTCCCTGATCTGTATGCAGACAGCTTTGGGGTGCCCTCAGAATGTTAGGGCGTAGGCTTAGGCCCAGCTCTTCAATGCTTATGGTCAGACCTGGTGAGAGGAAAGGGGCAATGGAGAAAGGTAATTGACAAATATAAAAGCACAGGGATGCACACCATGGGCCTGATTCACAAAGGTAAACTTAGAACAAAAGTCTTAAGTTTAGACCAAAAAATCTAAACTTAGACCAAAAGTGTAACTTTACTCCTAGGAGTAAAATGAAATCATGACCACGGTGGAAACTGCCAACACATACAGCCACTTTAACACTTCGACCGCCACGGCGGTAGCAACAAACACCGCAGCGGTAACCGCCAACAGACAGGCGGAAGTCAATGTACCGCTCACTCCATCACAACCCACCCGTCCGCCAGCTTTTCCGGGGCGGTACCAACGCCATCAAAAGCACGGCGAAAATAGTACCCAGAAGGGGAACCACTCACCTCTCGACACTCAATGAAGAACCAGGATGCCATGGGGCCCCGAGCTGCACGTCCTGCCCATGCTGGTCTACCTCCTCATCTACCAGGAGTACGAACGGCGGCAGCGACGACCACGGTGAGTACTGCACCTAGTACACAGGGGAGGGGGGAGGAAAAAGAGAGTGACACACACATGCAACACCCTCACCCACAAGACCATACACACAAACACATGCATCAACATTACATTTACACCCATAACCCCCTGGAAGAACACAAGGACAAAAGGAATAGTGTCAAATCAGTGATATTTTAGAAATAGTCAGATATACGTAATAATTTTAAAAACAGCATTTACAAAAATATACATTATGTACATAAGGCGGTACATTGTCCACTCAAAATGTCCGTGGGCCACTGGGCCAAAGTTCCTAGGCCAAGCCCACACTTTACTCCTGCCTCAATATGAAGAGAACACTGCAGTGGCATCAGGTCGAAAACACACAGGCACCACAGGGGGACGGGTAAGGGGGGCCCCTCTGCTGGAAGATGGAATAATGCCACTGCTCCTGGAGGGGGCTCCATGCCCACAGCAATGTCCTGGGGAGTGCAAAGCCACAGTCTCTCTAGTGGGTGGTTTGCCCACTGCTCGGTCTTGGGGAGTGCAAAGGCACAGTCTCTCTAGTGGGTGGATTGCCCACTGCTTGGTCCTGGGGAGTGCAAGGCCACAGTCTCTCAAGTGGATGCCTTCTTCCACTGGTTCTGGAGGGGGCTTTGTGCCCAGTGTGCTTCATCCTGTCAAGGATAGGGTGAGTGGATGCATTTCTCCACTGGTTCTGGAGGGGGCTTTGTGCCCAGTGTGCTTCATCCTGCCAAGGATAGGGTGAGTGGATGCCTTCTTCCACTGGTTCTGGAGGGGGCTTTGTGCCCAGTGTGCTTCATCCTGCCAAGGATAGGGTGAGTGGATGCCTTTCTTCACTGGTTCTGGAGGGAGCTTTGTACTCAGTGATGCAGCACGTGGAAGGTGCCAGGTCACAGTCCCTCACCTGGGTGTCAGACCCACGAGATTGGCAGTTGTCAGGATGCATGATGGTCCATGGAGGCAGGGCTAGACTCCATCCGGAGGCGCCTACGGCTGCAAACTAGTGGTAGTGCCGGTGCTGGTGGGGGTGCTGCCAGTGGTGGAGGGAGGCTCCAGCCCTTCTCCTGCAGCCACAGACGGCTGCGCACTGGGGCTGCTGCTGCTGGTAGTGGTGCTACTGTCAGCAGTGCAGGTGGCGGAACTTGCGGCGGTGCCGGTGGCGGTGCTGGCCGTGGTGCAGGTAGGCTCCAGCCCTTCTCCTGTAGCCTCGGGCGGCTGCCCACTGGGGTTGCTGCTGCTGACAGTAGTGGTACTTGTGGCAGGGCTGCTGGCGGTGCTGGCCGCGGTGCAGGTGGCGGTGCTGGTGTTTGTGCTGGTAGCAAACAGCCCTTCACCTGCAGCCTCGGACGGCTGAAGTGTCTTGGCTGGTATTTTGTGGCCCTTCCTCACCTTGGCATATGGTGGTGTGACCTTGGGTCTGGCAGCTGGAGTCTTTGAGGTGGCCTTGCTGGGTGGTTGTGGCTCCTTCCCCTTGCTGGATGCTGTCCCCCTCTTCAATCAATCAATCAATCAAGGCATTTATAGAGAACGCTACTCACCCGTGAGGGTCTCAAGGTGCTGGGGGGGGGGGATACTGCTGCTCAAAGAGCCAGGTCTTGAGGCGCCTTCTGAAGGCGAGGTGGTCCTGGGTAGTTCTTAGGTGAACGGGGAGGGAGTTCCAAGTCTTGGCTGCCAGGTAGGAGAAGGATTTACCTCCAGCGGTGGTTCTGCGGATACAAGGGACGGTGGCGAGAGCGAGCCTGGCTGAGCGAAGCTGACGGGTGGGCGTGTAGAACGAGAGGCGTCTGTTGAGGTAATCGGGCCTTTTTTGTGGAGGGCTTTGTGTGCGTGGGTGAGGAGCCTGAAGGTGATCCTTTTGTTGACGGGGAGCCAGTGCAGGAGTTTCAGGTGGGCGGATATGTGGCTGTGGCGTGGTATGTCGAGGATGAGGCGTGCAGAGGCGTTCTGTATGCGCTGAAGACGATTTTGTAGCTTCGCGGTGGTTCCTGTGTATAGGGTGTTTCCGTAGTCCAGGCGGCTTGTGACGAGGGCGTGGGTAACAGTTTTTCTGGTTTCGGCGGGAATCCAGTGGAAGATTTTTCGGAGCATGCGAAGGCTGTGGAAGCAAGAAGACGAGACGGCGTTGACTTGCTTGGTCATGGTGAGGAGGGGGTCCAGGATGAAACCGAGGTTGCGTGCGTGGTCTGAAGGGGTTGGTGCGGTGCCCAGGGCCGTGGGCCACCAAGAGTCGTTCCAGGCGGACGGGGAGTGTCCGAGGATGAGGACCTCCGTCTTGTCTGAGTTCAGCTTCAGGCGGCTGAGCTTCATCCATTCTGCGACGTCTTTCATTCCATCCTGCAGGTTGGCTTTGGCGGTGGCTGGGTTTTTGGTGATGGAGAGTATCAGCTGGGTGTCGTCGGCGTAGGAGATGATGTTGATGTTGTGTTTGCGAGCGATGTTGGCGAGGGGGCTCATGTAGATATTGAAGAGGGTAGGGCTGAGCGAAGAGCCTTGTGGAACGCCGCAGATGATCTCGGTGGGTTCTGAGCGGAAGGGCGGGAGGTAGACTCTTTGGGTACGGTCAGAGAGGAACAAGATGATCCAGTCCAGGGCCTGACCTTGGATTCCAGTGGAGCGGAGGCGGGTTATTAGGGTGCGGTGGCACACGGTGTCGAAGGCCGCAGAGAGGTCCAGGAGGATGAGGGCGGTTGTTTCTCCGTTGTCCATCAGGGTTCTGATGTCGTCGGTGACTGCGATGAGGGCGGTTTCCGTGCTGTGGTTGGCACGGAAACCTGATTGCGAGGGGTCGAGCAGGTTGTTATCTTCAAGGAAGTTGGTCAGTTACTTGTTGACGGCCTTCTCGATGACCTTGGCCGGGAAGGGGAGAAGAGAGATGGGGCGGAAGTTCTTCAGGTCGTTGGGGTCAGCCGTGGGTTTTTTCAGGAGAGCGTTGACTTCCGCGTGTTTCCAGCTCTCGGGAAAGGTGGCAGATGCGAACGAGCTGTTGATGATGCTCTGGAGATAGGGGGCGATGATGGTGTCGGCTTTGTTGAAGATGTGATGGGGGCACGTTGAGGGTAGTGGCTGGGGCTGTTGGTTCAGTGGTGGGCGGCAGGGTCTGGGGTCCGAAGCTGTTGTGTAGGTCGGTGATCTTTCGATGGAAGAAAGTAGCGAGGGAGTTGCAGAGTTCTTGTCTGGGCGTGATGGTGTTGGAGCTGGCGTTGGGGTTGGAGAGCTCTTTGACGATGTTGAAGAGTTCTTTGCTGTTGTGGGTGTTGTTGTCAAGTCTCTCTTTGAAAGATGCCCTTTTGGTGGAGCAGATCAGCTGGTGGTGTTTACAGGTGGCGATCTTGAAGGCTGACATGTTTTCTGCGGTGTGTTCTTTGCGCCAGGTTTTTTCGAGGGTACGGCAGGATTTCTTGGATTCTTTGAGGGCGTTCGTGAACCACGGGGGTTTCCTGATGTTAGTCTCTCTTGGATGGCTTCTGAGAGGGGCGAGGTTGTCCGCACAGTTGGTGATCCACTGTGTGAGGCTGAGGGCTGCGTTGTTGGCGTCGGTGGTGATGGCTGGTTGGTTATGGTTTAGAGTTGAGAGTAGCTGCTCTGTGGAGATTTTGTTCCAGGGTCTGCGGGGGATTTGTTGTGTGCAAAGGTGGTGGGTCTCACGTTTGAAGGTGAAGTGGACACATCTGTGGTCGGTCCAGTGTAGCTCAGAGGAGTGGCTGAAGGATATGTGGTTGCTGGCGGAAAAGATGGGGTCGAGCGTGTGGCCAACGGTGTGGGTGGGGGTGTTCACCAGTTGCTTGAGTCCGAGGTTGTCGAGCAGAGTGGCGGTGTTGGTGTCGTTGTTCTTCTCCAGGTGGAAGTTCAGGTCCCCGAGGAGGATGTAGTCTGGCGAGGCTAGGGCGTGCGGGGTGATGAAGTCAGTGATTGATTCGCTGAATAGGGCGCGTGGGCCAGGGGGCCTGTAGACGAGAGTACCTCTGAGGGTGGTTCTGGGGTCGGTGTGGATCTGGAAGTGCATGCGTTCGGTGGCGAGGGGGGTGTCTTCGGTGGAGGTCGTGATGTTGATGGAGTTCTTGTGGATGATGGCGATTCCTTCCCCGATTTGGTTGGCGCGGTCCTTCCGGGCGATCTTGTAGCCGTCGGGGATTGCTACGGCGATGTCGGCAGCCGAGGAGGCGTTCATCCAGGTTTCTGTGATGAAGGCGACGTCTGGTGCTGTTATGTCCAGGAGGTCCCATAGTTCAATGGCGTGCTTGTGGACGGAGCGTGTTGAGGAGGATGCACTTGATGTGGTTGTTGGTGCAAGTGCCGGTAGGAGGTCCGCAGGCTCGGTGGAATGTGGACTTGCAGGCTTGACAGGTGAATGGTCCGTGAGTGCGTTTAGGGCTGGCTTGGTGGCAAGTGGCTGTGCGTCCGGGGTTGAGGGCGTTGAGGGAGGCGGCGGCGTATCTAAGACGGGTGTTTAGAGTGCGGCGGAGGCCAGGGGTTCTGGCGCTGGGCTGAGCTGGGAGGCGGGAGGCGGGAGGGAGGACAACGAATGGGAGCAGGGGGGGGGCGGGGCCGCACGGGGGCAGCGGCGGGAAATCGGGAGAGCGGGAGGCGGGAAGGCGGGAGAGCGCAAACAGGAGAGAAAAAGGCAACTAGAGGGAAAATGGCAACAAGAGGGAAAACGGCAACAAGAGAGAAAAGGCAACAAGATAGAAAAGGTAACAAGAGAGAAAACGGCAACAAGAGAGCAGCAAGATAGAAGGGGGCAACAAGAGAGAAAAGGCAACAAGATAGAAAGGGCAACAAGAGAGAAAACGGCAACAAGAGAGATTAAGGCAACCAGATAGAAGAGGGCAACAAGAGAGATAGAGGCAACAAGATAGAGAGATGGAGAAAGGCAACAAGAGAGAAAACGGCAATAGGAGAAAAAAGGCAACAAGAGTGAGAACGGCAGATCAGATGCAAAGCGCAGAGTAGAGTCAGGACCTACACACAGGTGGCAGGGGTCTGGGCAGGTGGAGCTGCAGCGGCGGGGGAGCGACCTACCCGAGATGGCTGAATGGTTTTGGCCTTGGCAGGGGTTGGTGGCACACTGGCTAGGCTGACGGGTGCCCCCTTTGAGCCTCTGATAGCTGCAGGAACCACAGCGGACGTCGACTTGGTGGCTGAGGTGCTGGGCTGGGTTCTGGCCACCCTGGCCCGAGGGGAAGGATGGGGGGGGAGGGGAGGGAACAGGAAAAGCTTCTTAGGGACACTGGGGCGGGAAGAGGGAGAGGGTTTGGGAGTGGAGGAAGAGGGAGTGGTTGTAGGAGGTGTCTGTCTGCTGAGTTTGGGTGCAGGTGCATGGGCTGGATGCTGTTGTGAGGTGGATGGCTGTTGGATGGGTGGGTGCTTGCGTTTGTGTACTTTGGGAGGAGGGGTAACAGACACAATGGGAGAGGACACAAGGGACGTGTGCATGGATGTGGGGGTGGTGACTGCCAGTGAGGGGTATGTTGTGATGGGCGTGCTGGTGATGGAGGTAGTAGATGAGGATGTAGTGCATGCAGGTGTGAGAGGAGACGCTACTGGGAGGGAGGTGGATGACGAGGAGGAGGGGGACACAGTGGAGGCAGTGGATGTTGGTGTTTCTGGATGGGGATGGAGCTTGTGTGAGTGCCTGAGATGAAGTGTGGTGCTTGTGTTTGAGCTACTTTTGTGTGTTGATTTGGGTGAATGCTGGCCTGAAGGTGTGCTTGGGATAGGCTGGGGTTGAGGGGATTGGGACTGGGTAGAGGACGTTGGAGGGGGGAGGCTGGATATAGGGGCAATGGCTGCCATCAGTGCGGAGGCCGGAGCCTGAAATGCTCTCTGTTGGGCCGTCACGCCAGAGTGAATGCCCTCCAGGTATGCATTTGTTTGTTGCAAATGCCTCTCAACACCCTGGATGGCATTCAGAATGGTTGACTGCCCAACAGTGAGGGATCTCAGGAGGTCAATAGCCTCCTCACTGAGGGCAGCAGGGCTGACTGGGGCAGGGCCTGAGGTGCCTGGGGCAAAGGAGATGCCCACCCTCCTGGGTAAGCGGGCATGGGAAACACGTTAAGGGGCTGCTGGGAGGGCGGTACTGGTAGGGGGGGTGGCGGCTGTACCTGTTGTTGGGGTGGGCACAGAGTTGTCCGCCACCGCCAGGGAGCTTCCATCGGAGGAGAAGTCGCTGTCTGTGGTGTCCCCTCCTGTCCCCATCGTGGTGCTCCTCTCGCCCTCCGTCCCACTGGTGCTCTCACCGTCAGTGGATTCGGCCTCCAGGCCCATGTGGGATGCAGCTCCCTCCGTCGCTGGTGCCTCTGCTCCTCCGCCAGATGATGCTAATGCACACAAGGACAGGGTGACAAAACAAAAAGGGGGGGAGAGACAGAGGATACACTGGGTCAATGCCAACAACACCACTACAGTTGGCGTACACAACACACAGGGAGCAGCGCTATGCACTAGGCCATGCACTACCAGTTACTAAGATAGTCACCAGCCCATTGGGTACAATGCCTAACACCATTAGCTGCACACCTAAAACCCACAGGACCCTGCCCAGTAGTAGATGCCCACTAACACTATTGGGGTTGGAGTGCTGCAGAGCCTGCCCAACATGGGACCTACCCTGCCATGTTCGCCCTGGCCTAGGGGCACCCAAAGCCCACATCCCCCACCCAGGTAAACCTTAACGCGTGCACAGTCATGATTCTGAATCTGTACTCACCCCCTTGTGGCTGCTGTGATGCCTTCAAGCGCCCATCCAACTCCGGATAGGCCACCGCCAGGATGCAGAACATCAGGGGGGTCAGGGTACGACAGGCACCCCTTCCTCGTTGGGAGGCCAGCCCCAGCTAGACCTCCTCCGTTTTCCTTGCCCAGCAGCGCAGGTCCTCCCACCGTTTGCGGCAGTGGGTGCTCCGCCTGTCAAAGATCCCCAGGGTCCGCACCTCCTTGGCGATGGCACGCCAAATACCCTTTTTCTGATGCGCGCTGACCTGCATGGAAAAGACAGCAGAAAAGGGAATTAGTTAACCATCTGGACCGTCATATTCATGGCCCACCATACCCCTCCCATCACCTTACACACAGACACTGACCACCATACATGCAGCACTCTGCCCAGGTCCCCTCAGCCCCCCCCCCCCACATAAGGCTGACACACACAGCACTCCATACATTCATGGCCCACACATCATGCTCACAGTGTACTCACCTGTTTGTCTGGAGGACTGTAGAGTAACGTGTACTGGGGTAGGACCCCATCCACCAGTTTCTCCAAATCCTCCACAGTGAAGGCAGGGGCCCTTTCCCCAGACACATGAGCCATTGTCGCTTCTAGACACAGGTCACAGCAGCACTTGCAGTGTAGGTCCTCTCCTGTTGAACATCAGGTAGGAAGTGAATGAATAGATAGAAAATGGGGGTCACGTCCGCGGCGGTGCGTACCTTCACGGCCTGCGCACATCGCCATTGGCTCCTGGAACCCATAGGGCCCAATGATAACCAATGCGATGTTGTGCGGTGGTCATCAACCGCCTACCGCAACGGCGCACAACGCCAGCAGAATTACCTCATTTCCACTTCCCTCCTCACAGGTCAGGCAGCTGCCATTTCAGAGGGGCACAGGCCATGGCACCTAACTGCGTCACAGCAGACATTGGCACAGCAACTGACTCTCGGATTCACATACAGGTTCTGTAAAGGAAAAGATGCATCATTATTTAAATTGATGTGTGAATATGACCCTCTGCTCTCGGTTTTCCTCCATAGGCTTCAACCGCTGAGGATGAATATGAGATGGCGACATCCTCCGGTGTACAGACCCCTGGTGGACCTTGCGACAATGGAGGACAGACACATTATCCTAACACACAGACTTGATCGAGCCACAATCCAAGAACTGTGTGCCCAATTGGAGCCAGACCTGATGTCAGCTATCCGCCAGCCCAAAGATATCCCCCCTCTAGTGCAGGTCCTGTCAGTGCTCCATTTCCTGGCAGGTGGTTCCTTCCAAATAACAGTGGCCATGGCATCAGGGATGTCTCAGCCAATGTTCTCCAACGTGTTGACCAGAGTGTTGTCAGCCCTGATGAAACACATGCGCAGCAACATCGAACTCCCCCAGGTGGAGGATTTGGCCACAGTGAAAGCTGACTTTTATGCCCTGGGACATATCCCCAACATCATTGGTGCCATTGATGGTACACATGTGGCATTTGTCCCCCCCCCCCAGAGAAATGAACAAGTGTTCAGGAATAGAAAAAGCTATCACTCTATGAATGTGCAGATGGTGTGTTTGGCAGACTAGTACATCTCCTGTGTGAATGCCAAGTATCCTGGCTCTGTGCATGACGCATTTATCTTGAGGAATAGCAGGATCCCATATGTGATTAGCCAACTCCAGAGGCACCAGGTGTGGCTAATAGGTGAGCCCAAGGTCTCCACCCAGTATAAGTTGGTGTCTGGGTATGGGGTTGTCCCTAAGGGTTAGTGTGTGTCTAACAGGTATCCCTCGATATTTGCAGGTGACTCTGGTTACCCCAACCTCTCATGGCTACTGACCCCAGTGAGGAATCCCAGGACAAGGGCAGAGGAACGTTACAATGAGGCACATGGGCGAAAAAGGAGGATAATTGAAAGAACCTTTGGCCTCCTGAAGGCCAGGTTCCGGTGCCTCCATCTGACAGGTGGATCCCTGTACTACTCACCCAAGAAGGTGTGCCAGATCATCGTTGCATGTTGCATGTTGCACAACCTGGCCTTGAGACGCCAGGGGCCTTTTCTGCAGGAGGATGAGCCTGGAGATGGTCTTGTGGCAGCGGTGGAGCCTGTGGACAGTGAGGAAGAGGAGGCAGTGGAAGAAGATGTGGACAACAGAAGTAAAATAATACAACAGTACTTCCAGTGACACACAGGTAAGACACTGTAACTTCACTTTACATTTCAGTTTTCTGTTGGACATTGGACATGGCAGCCTGATTTCTCTATGTCTATGGCCACTTACTGTACCCTTTGGCATCTCTATTTTCAGATCTCTATGGCCCACTCTGGCTCCTGGTATGTTTACTGCTGCCCACTAAAGGTCATTCCAATGTAAATTTAGCTGTACATATTACTTGCAATGCTTTGATAATGTTCTACTAATACATATTTGAATCAGTTGACAGACTCCAGATTTGTATTTGTTCCAAGGGTGTTTATCTAAGTGCTCATAAGTAGAGGGGGATGTGCAATGGGCTGGGGTGATGGTGGAGGAATGTCCAGTTAGAGTCCAGTCTTTTGGTATCACAGGTGCATTGTCCAAGGGGGCATAGGAAGGGGGGTCATGGCTGTTCAAGGTGGACAGGGTGACAGAGTGGGACAGAAGGGTGATAATCAGGAGAGTCTTATTTCCTGGCGGGGGTCTTGGCAGTAGTCTCTGGCTTCTACCTGGATCGCAGGGACCATTTGCTGGGTGGTTCTCCTTCTGCAGGTGGTGGGGTGCTGGTGGCCTGTTGTTCCAGTGGCGGGGCCTCCTGTCCACTAGCGCCGGCGGAGGTGAAGGGCTGTTCATCGGTGTGGCTAGTGTCAGGGGCCTGTTGGTGTGCCACTGCCTCCCTCATGGTGTTGGCCATGTCTGCCAGCACCCCTGCAATGGTGACCAGGATGGTGTAGATGTGTTTGACGTCCTCCCTGATCCCCAGGTACTGTCCCTCCTGCAGCCGCTGGCTCTCCTGCAACTTGGCCAGTATCTGGCCCATGGTCTCTTGGGAATGGTGGTATGCTCCCAGGATGTTGGTGAGTGCCTCCTGGAGAGTGGGTTCCCTTGGCCTGTCTTCCCCCTGTCGCACAGCAGCCCTCCCAGCTTCCCTGTTGTCTTGTGCCTCTGTCCCCTGAACCGTGTGCCCAATGCCACTGACCCCAGGTCCCTGATCATCCTGTGTTTGTGGGGTTGCCTGGGGTCCCTGTAGTGGTGGACACACTGCTGATTTGCGTGTCCTGGGGACAGTGGCATGGGCCCGCTGGGTGGGTGCTGTGGTGGTGTTTCCTGAGGGGAGAGGCTCTGTGGTGGGATGGGACTGTGGCAGGGTAACCGACTGTCCAGGGGTCCCTGATGGGCCAGGTTGGTCATCGTGATCTAGGCATGCAGAGCTGCTGTCGTCACTGTGGGCCTCTTCTGTGGGGGGACTGGATGTTGCTGGCAAGTCCTCTCCGGTGACGTTGAGTAGGGGTCCTGTGGGAATGCAAATGCAGTGTTATTGTATCTGCGTGTGCCATGTGTGTGATGGCATGCAGGTTGGGGGGTGATAGTAGTAAAGATTTGACTTACCAGAGTCCAGTCCTCCTGCTACTCCTGCGAGGCCCTCAGGATGCATGATCGCCAAGACTTGCTCCTCCCATGTTGTTAGTTGTGGGGGAGGAGGTGGGGGTCCACCGCCAGTCCTCTGTACTGCTACCTGGTGTCTTGCAACCATGGAACGTACCTTCCCCCATAGGTCGTTCCACCTCTTCCTGATGCCATCCCTTGTTCTGGGGTGCTGTCCCACGGCATTGACCCTGTCCACGATTCTCCACCATAGCTCCATCTTCCTTGCAATGGACATCTGCTGTACCTGTGATCGGAAAAACGGTGGCTCTACCCGGATGATTTCCTCCACCATGACCCTTAGCTCCTCGTCTGAAAACCTGGTGTGTCTTTGGGGTGCCATGGATGTGGTGTGAGTGGTATGTGTGAAGGTGTGTGCGGTGATGTGTTGGGGTGTGTGGTGTGAGGTGCATGGATGGTGTATGGGTGATGGTGTTTTGTGGCTCTGATTGAGTGGGTGCTCCTGGATTGATTCTGTTTACTATATTTTTTTGGGGTTGTAGGTAATGTGGGTGTGTGTTTTATATTGGATTGGGTGTGTGGATGTGGTGTGTGTATGTGTGTCAGGTGTGTGTAGTTTGAATAGTCCAATGTGGTGTTGTTTTGTTAGTGTGTGTGTATTGTGGCCGTGGCTGTGTGTACTGCCAATGGTTTACCGTGGTTGAAAGACTGCTGCGGTGATTCATGGGTCCTGATACTGTGGGCGTATGCCTGTTGGCATAACGGTGTGGGTTTTTGTACCGCCAATTTATCACTGACCTTTGGGCTGGCGGACTTGTGTGGGTGTCTGTATAGTGGCAGATTTCTCAGTGTGGGTCATAATACCAGTAGCGGAATACTGCTGCAGTCACGGTATGTTGGCGGCCGTCAGCACGGCAGTAGGCGGCATTTACCACCAGGGTTATAATGGGGGTCTTAGGCTAAATTTAGACTTTTGGTCTAAGTTTACCTTTGCGAATCGGGCCCCATGTTTGCACAGTAAGTGTACGGGAATCTTTGTATGTTTGAAATGTGGTGTGTGTGTAAGTGTGTGCATGTGCGTGTATGTGTGTGTGCATGTGTGACAGTGATGTTGTGGGTGTGCAGCACAGATGGTTGTTGGTTTCCAGTGGCTCATTGACTGTCCAGGGCAGCTGTGCATAAGCAGTAAAGATCAAAATACATGACATGAAGGTTTGGTTACACAATTGTAGCAGTGTCAATAAATATGGAATAGAATGAGCTTTAATGTTAGTACAAATAACAACTCCTTGATAACACCTTAAAATATATACAGCTGAGATAACCTAAATCTGATTGGAAAATGATTGTGTTTCTGTCTTCTCTGGTTGCTCTGTGTGAAAACCTGTGCTCAGTACAGCAGGGATTTGTTAGTTATAGTGGCAAGTCAAAGACCAAGGCAATAGCTTGTTTTGTTTATAATGAAAAGATACTGTAAAGTCAAATGTTCTAAGTTATTTATTGTGAAAAGTATATGTTAAAGTCAATAGGTAACATTTAAGTGTGGATTATTATGGCACTATTAAAATCTGCAGAGATGTACTTTGGTACATGGAGTCTCACAGTTTAAGGTAGTAGGAAAGGGTTTTTGTGCTGGTTGGCCGCGGGGACAGAAGCTTTGTGCTGTGATAATCCTTTTTAGTCCCAACTGTAATGTTTGCATTTTTTATTTTGTGACTCTGTGGCTGATGGTTTCCTTTTTGGAAAGTTTTCACTCATAGCCGCAGGCTTGAGTTGGTTATGGTAACAAGCCAGTGATAAAAGTTACATGCCTCATTGGTCGTTTACTGGTAAAAGTTATGTCTGATGCCAGAGGTCTGATCTCCTTAATACAAAAAGTATGACAAAGGCAGTAGGCTTGGCATATTTATTCATCTGATGAAGCCAATAGGCCTTTAACGGTGAATTGTTATCACGCTGTGTTACAGGATGAAGACAGGTATTTTGTCATAGCCATCCATAGTAGGCAGGGGTTTTAGTGTTCGTCATTCCCTGTGACAAATCCTGGGGCTAGATTTTCATTGTGATAATCCTTGTGTATGCATAATGGTTGCTAGCATATGCACTCTCCATTAGGCCTGTGTTGGTTATGATGTCAAGCTAATGGTAAAGGCTACAGGCTTTATTGATTAATTGAAAAAGGCATGTCATATTTCATAGGTTTAATCAGTGTTTTGTGAAAAGTTATGACAAGGCCAGTAGGACTGACTTACTTTTTGTGAAAACCACGAGCTTAAGGCTATACGCTCTTAATGATGTAATAATAATAGTGGTGTTATTTAAGAGTGTTATTACACAGTGGTTAAAGCCTATAAACAGATATTTTGTTAAATTAGATCTCCACATTACCACAGTAGGCAAGGCTTTTGGTGTTGGTGACCCACTCAGGCAAACCTTGGGGATAGAAGATTTAGAATGTGATAATCCTTATCAGACCCTCCACTGAGGGACTTTATAGGGTTTTGACAACTGTAATGTAGTTCATTTTTCTTATTTTGTTACTCTGTACCTGATGGTTGTTGCCTTGTGGAGATGCTTACACTCGAGACAGTAGGCCTGAGTTGGTTATAATGACAAACAGATGATAAAGGCGGTGGGCCTGATTGCTTATTTGGGAAACGTCACGCCACATGCCATAGGTCAGTTTATATAAAAGTGGCAATAAAGGCAATAGACCTCATGTACTTTTATTGAAACATATATGTGAAAGCCAATAAGAGTGGATTGTTATGGTGCCATGTTAAGCCTGCAAATGTACTTTGTAACGTGAAATTTCACATATTTCTTTGTAGGCAAGGATTTTGGTGTTGGATCCCCTCTCGGGCAAACCCAAGGGGTACAAGATTTGTACTATAATAATTCCTGCTAGAATCTGTTTGTAAGGTCTGACAGGGTAACTGGTCTGCCAGGATTATTTATAAATAACATATCTAAAACTACAAAAAGGAGAAGGAAAGAAATCAGATCAGAAAAATGCTGTCACTCACCGAGCAACAGAGTCAATGGCAGAGGCACTCCACTTGCATTCATGATAACATTCAGCACGGGGAAACTTGTCAGCCATTATAGACACTGGCTATAGTGCTCTATGATTTATGGTACTTTTCTGTTGACATGCACATCCATATGAAAATGAGTGTGCTTTAGTGGCAGGACTGGTGGTCCTTTCCTTCAGTTTTCCAACTATCTTTATATTTCCTTCCTTGTCATCTTTGTATTTTCATTATTTTTAGAACATACTACAGCTCCCCAAACAGTGTGCTGAATCCCACAAGGCCACAGCCTCTTTACCAGGCAAATGTCATGGAATGGTTTTGTTCATAATTCCACTATTAGGTGCAGCCATAATGGAACTACAAAACAACCAAACACCACGTACAATAGCATCGCAAGCCACCTGCTGTGTTGTTTAATTTTATTTGTTATTGTAAGCATATGCCTGTCATGTTTAGACGGCAGCATGTGTTCTTTAATGTACTTTTATTCAAGATAACTTGCATATGCTGCTGAGCCTGTGTGTGAGTTTACTTTGTTTTTTTATGTGGAGGAATGAAAGAATGATTCAGAGGTTGATGAATGGACACGTACTCGCTAGGATGAGTAACAGATTGCATGTATAATGACTTACCGAATGTCTAAACCCATCGATTGTGGAGGCGCTTTCATTTAAAACAGACAAAATGTAATGGGAGAAATGCTGCAAGCAATCTAACCACTGGCAATCGCTCGGGCAGCATTCAACAGATCATTTTTTACCCATTTTGCCACTTTACACCTAGGCCCACCTTTTGTGTGTATTATGTAATGCCCTAAGTTGCCAAGGGTATGTCCAGATGTGGGATCCTTGCTTGCTGTGCCACAGGACCCAAGGTATACCTTTCTGATAAAACCTAAAAAGGTTGACGCTAGTTTGGGGTTATTTATGGTCCCTTCTGGAGAGGGCCTCACCTGGCAGTTTGGGATGGATTGTTCCTCTGAGGAGTGGGTGAACAAAATGGGGTGGACTGCCACCCTGAGTGATTCTCAGTGGGTAGACTATTTGCAAGCAATTCAACTAGGAGATCACAAACTGCGCCGACTCCCTGATGCTGAAACACAACACACAGAGGAGGACCTGGAAACAAACTAGCTAGTACACAGAGGAACTTTGAGCAATAAAACAACACTACAAACAGCTAGAAGATTGAGGACCAACCAACTTGACACTGACAAGAAGAATAACAAACCAGCCCTGAGACATTACCACAAGCACATCACAGAAACCAAGAAGAAGGCCCTCCGCATGGATCGTCCCTAAGTCCGACATTATTCAACATCTACATGACCCCGCTGGTAGACCTCATCAGATCTCACAACATCAGCATACTCTCCTACATGGATGACACACAACTTATACTCTCCCTGTTGGACAAGACCTCCCACCACCACCACCACCACAGCCAACTTCACCACATGCATGACCATTGTTGCTACATGGATGAAGTCTAACTGCTTCAAACTGATCACAGACAAGACAGACATAGAGATCTTCTGAAGAGAAACAACAGCTTGGTACTCCATCTTGTGGCCTTGATGTAGCAGAAACAGTGCTGTCTCAAATGTCTCAGAAATCATCTATATGTGAAACTATATGCATTATGTTAACCAAAGTACAAATGGTTTGATTGTAGAAAGATGCATTAGGAAGCCATTTTAAATGTGCCTTTGTTTAGACTAATGTTAGAAACCCTTGTGGTATTAAAGTTTAACTAAATGTTTGAAGGATTAAAATGATATCATGATGTAACTTGGACTCTAGACTAATAGTATGTATTGAAACAGTATTGAATGTCTGAGGATTAATGACTTAAATATGCGTGTTAAAATGGGTAAATGCAGTTCCGTGTTATACTGACTGAAATGTTATAACAGAATAATTTTGTTTAAAGTTATTGAAATCTAAATGCTAATGAAAAATTATTCATGAAGAATTCACAGTTTGTGTATTAAAATGTGTTTTATTTGATGTATTAATGTGCAGTATTAACTCACGTGCATTAGCATAAGTGAGGGCTGCTATGCCCTATTTTTCATGATTGTGCAGAAACTGTTAAGTCATTTTCATAATGAGAATTTTCTTTTAGACCTTGTTCCCATGAGAAGACTAGCTTTGGTAATAGACCTCTATTGGTTTACACATAGAGAGTTGTATAAAGTTGACCTTGAATGAGAAACATTCTGAACTGTGGACTTGCAATTTAATCACTTGTTTCAATCTCATGTGAAGTTATTTGGATGGATGCTGTTCTCATGACAAACTTGGGAATACATTTGAATGTTGCAGCTTGGAGTCGTGTGATCAATTTTTATTGGATGATGCCCCTTCAATGTAAAATTAACCACTGCCCTGAATGAATCAGATTGCCGGATGAACTTTGACATGTTGTTGATCAGTTTGACTTCAGATCAGATGTTTTTCAGATTCCCCATGGACAAGTGAAGAATCGTGCATGCTGAGCCCCTTGGAGAGGTATCTTCCTCTCTACCTCTGCCAATTTGAGATGCTTTTCTGAGACATAAACTTTTTCTTCCTAACCCCTGCAGAAGACTCTTGATTGAGATTCTGACATGATGATGCTTTCCCTTTCTACCAATTTTTTGCTGACCTTAGTTTGTATCCTGCTGCCCGAGCTTTCCTTTTTACAAAATCTTTTTGCCCTTTTTGTTCTTCTTGTCTTTTGCCCGCATGTGTTCCACCCCACACATGTATTTTCCTGATTTGGCAATTTGTAGGCTTTTCCCTGTGCCCAGCTAAATTGAACTCTGCTGATTTGAAATTGACTTGATGCTTATCAAAGCTAAGCAACACTTAATTTCTGTATCTCAGATAATCTTGTTGATGTTTTACATTGTCCTTGTTGGATGCTTAGTTTTGTTAATGTTAGCTTGTTTGGACTTATTTTGTCGCCTTGGACAAACCTTGGTGATTATGTATCTTTATAATTTTGTTTTGTGAGTTTTCTACATGACTTTGAGCTTTAGTTTGTAAAAAGCCTCTTACCTTTAACCCTGACTTTCATGTTATGGCCACATTGGTCATACTGTGTAACTTAACCCCTTCGCTGCCAGGCCTTTTCCCTCTCCGGTGCCAGGCTTTTTTTTGGCTATTTGGGGCAGTTCGCGCTTAAACCCCCATAACTTTTTGTCCACATAAGCTACCCAAGCCAAATATGTGTATTTTTTTTCCAACATCCTAGGTATTCTACAAGTACCCAGAGTTTGTCGGTTCCCCTGAAGGAGACCAAGAAATTAGCCAAAGTACAGCGAGAATTTCTTTTTTTCCAAAAAAATGGGAAAAAGGGCTTCAGAAGAAGGCTTGTAGTTTTTTCCCTGAAAATGGCATCAGCAAAGGGTTTGTGGTGCTAAAATCACCATCTTCACATCTTTCTGGAACAGGCAGACGGGAATCAGAAAATCACATTTTTCAACACGATTTTGGCATTTTACTGGGACATACCCCATTTTTACTATTTTTTCTGCTTTCAGCCTCCTTCCAGTTAGTGACGGAAATATGTGTGAAACCAATGCTGGATCCCAGACAGCTAAACATGTCTGAAAAGTAGACAAAATTCTAAATTCAGCAAGGGGTCATTTGTGCAGCTCCTACAAGGTTTTCCTACATAAAATAACAGCTGGAATAAAATAATATTGAAATTGAGGTGAAAAAACTGCAATTTTTCTCCACATTTTACTCTGTAACTTTTTCCTGCGATGTCAGATTTTTTAAAGCAATATACCGTTACATCTGCTGGACTCTTCTGGTTGTGGGGATATATAGGGCTTGTAGGTTCATCAAGAACCCTAGGTACCCAGAGCCAATAAATGAGCTGCAACTTGCAATGGGTTTTCATTCTATACCGGGTATACAGCAATTCATTTGCTGACATATAAAGAGTGAAATATAGGTATCAAGAAAGCTTTTGTGTTTCCAAAATGGGCACAAGATTAGGTGTTGAGAAGCAGTTGTTATTTGCACATCTCTGAATTCCAGGGTCCCCATATTAGCATGTGCATTACAGTGCATTTCTCAAAAATACGTCTTTTTTACATACTGTCTTACATATGTAAGGGAAAAAATTTGAAAAAGACAAGGGGCAATAACACTTGATCCTCTATTCTGTTTCCCCCAAGTCTCCCGATATAAATAGTACCTCACTTGTGTGGGTAGGCCTAGTGCCTCCGACAGGAAACGCAACATGAACACATCACATTTTTACATTGAAATCTGATGTGTTTTTTCCAAAGTGCCTAGCTGTGGATTTTGGACTCTAGCTCAGCCGGCCCCTACGGAAACCTACCAAACCTGTGCATTTTTGAGAACTAGACACCTAGGGGAATCCAGGATGGGGTGACTTGTGGGGCTCTCACCAGGTTCTGTTACCCAGAATTCTTTGCAAACCTACAAATTTAGCCAACAAAACACTTTTTTCCTCAAATTTCAGTGACAGAAAGTTCTGGAATCTGAGAGGAGCCACAAAGTTCCTTCCACCCAGCGTTCCCCCACGTCTCTTGATAAAAATGGTACATCACTTGTGGGGGTAGGCCTAGTGCCCGCGACAGGAAATGCCCCAAAACACAACGTGGACACATCACATTTTACCAAAGAAAACAGCTGTTTTTTGCAAAGTGCCTAGCTGTGGATTTTGACCTCTAGCTCAGCCACCCCCTATGGAAACCTAACAAACCTGTGCATTTTTGAAAACTAGACACCTAGGGGAATCCAGGATGGGGTGACTTTTAGGGCTTTCACCAGGTTCTGTTACCCAGAATCCTTTGCAAACCTCAAAATTTGGCAAAAAAAACACCTTTTCCTCATATTTGGGTGACAGAAAGTTCTGGAATCTGAGAGGAGCCACAAAGTTCCTTCCACCCAGCATTCCCCCAAGTCTCTTGATAAAAATGGTACCTCACTTGTTTGGGTAGGCCTAATGCCCGCAACAAGAAATGCCCCAAAACACATCTTGGACACATCACAGTTTCCCAAAGAAAACAGAACTATTTTTTGCAAAGTGACAAGCTGTGGATTTTGGCCTCTAGCTCAGCCAGCACCTAGGGAAACCTACCAAACCTGTGCATTTCTAAAAACTAGACACCTAGGGGAATCCAGGATAGGGTGACGTGTGGGGCTCTCACCAGGTTCTGTTACCCAGAATCCTTTGCAAACCTCAAAAGTTTGCCAAAAAAACACTTTTCCTCACATTTTGGTGACAGAAAGCTCTGGAATCTGAGAGGAGGCACAAATTTTCTTCCACCCAGCATTCCCCCAAGTCTCCAGATAAAAATGGTACCTCACTTGTGTGGGTAGGCCTAGTGCCCACAACAGGAAATGCACCAAAACACAACGTGGACACATCACATTTTCCCACAGAAAACAGAGCTTTTTTTTGCAAAGTGCCTGGCTCTGGATTTTGGCCTCTAGCTCAACCGGCACCTAGGGAAACCTACCAAACCTGTGCATTTGTGAAAACTAGACACCTAGGGGAATCCAGGATGGGGTGACTTGTGGGGCTCTCACCAGGTTCTGTTACCCAGAATCCTTTGCAAACCTCAAAATAGGCAAAATAAAACACTTTTTCCTCACATTTTGGTGATAGAAAGTTCTGGAATCTGAGAGGAGCCACAAATTTACTTCAACCCAGCATTCCCCCAAGTCTCCCGATAAAAATGGTACCTCACTTGCCTGGGTAGGCCTAGTGCCCGCGACAGGAAATGCCCCAAAACACAACATGGACACATCAAAACTATCAAATATAAAACTACCTGTTTTTGCGGGGGGCACCTGCATTTTTGGTCCTGGACTCCGCAGCCATCTAGGACAGTGGTTCCCAACCTTTAGACTTCTGTGGACCCCCACTTTGTCATTACTAGAATCTGGGGACCCCCAGTGAATCATAACTCGAATCCGGGGACCCCCACTGAGTCATTACTGAAAGCTGGGAACCTAATATGTTAATATTAATTAATTTTCTAAGGAGTTGCAGACCCCCTGAGGAGGCTTCGCGAACCACCAAGCGTCCCCGGACCACAGGTTGGGAACCACTGATCTAGGGAAACCTACCAAACCCAAACATTTCTGAAAACTAGACACCTGAGGGAATCCAGGGAGGTGTGTGACTTGAGTGGATCCCTAGTGTTTTCTTACCCGGAATCCTCAGCAAACATCAAATTTAGCTAAAAATTACATTTTCCCCACATTTCTATGTGGGATCACCGCACCGGCACAAATTTCCTACAACCCAACGTTCCTCTCAGTCTCCCGGTAAAAATGATACCTCACTTGTATAGGTGGGCCAAGTGCCTGTGACAGGGAAGAGCCAAAAACATGTAAAAAATGAGTGGGAACCAAAGCGGGTCCAAAAGGGCAGTTTGGAAAAATACGTTTTTAGGCTGACAAGTGGGGCAGATTTTTTATCGGTATAGATGTGACAATGCTGGGTAGTAGGAATTTTGTGGATTCTTGCAGATTCCGGAAGGTGCCATCACAAAAATGTGGGGAAAATGTGTAATTTCCACCAAAGTTGGAGGTTTGCAGGGCATTGTGGGTAAGAAAATGGTGCGAGTGCATGTGAAGCACACCACCCAGGACTCACCCAGATGTTTAGTTTTCAGATGTGTTTAGGTCTTGTGGATTTTTCTACATGGCAGCGTCCCAAAGTCCTAAAAGTGAAGCCATCACCATTCCAAGTGGGACAATTTTGAGAGTTAGACAAGCTCTCATGGCCCAAATGTAAAACTAAAACCCAAAATAATCAAATGTCCTCTTGCTTGCGTGGGATAAGATGTTTTAGTGTGCGGGGAAGAGCTGAAAGACTGTTACCCCATTCAGTTGGGGTCGGGGCATAACCATGCCAATACTGGTTGGTAGCCACCAGCCCACTATTTTTTTTAATTCCCTGGCATCTAGTAGGCTTTCTGCCCCCCCCCCCCAGGGAGTGGATTGGTGGTAATTGCCCCACCTACCCACCGGTGGGCAGAACAACTTTGGCCCCATTTATTTGGGTTGGGGGTATGGCCATACCCCCACCCTCTTTTTTTCAAACAAAAAAATTCCCTGTTGGGCTTTCTAAAAATAGGCCGATCTGCCCCCAAGGGGGCAGATATGGCCAACAGTAATGAGCCCCTATGGGGAGCGACCCTTGCCCAATGGGCTGCCCCGCCAAACAAAACACACACATGCACACACACACAAATCCCGGGGGCAGATCGTCATAATAGAAATAGGCTGATCTGCCCCCAAGGGGCGCAGAAAAGGCGTAAAACAAATTTGTCCCCCCAAGGCAGCGACGCTTGCCTAAGGGGTCGCTCCCCTTGCGTGAAATTGACGCAAAAAAAAAACCCTGGTGCCTAGTGGTTTCTGCCCCCCTTGGGGGCAGAATGGCCTAATAAAAATAGGCCGATCTGCCCCCAAGGGAGGCAGAAATGGCCTAAAAATATTTTTCCCCCAGGAGAGCGACCCTTGCCTAAGGGGTCGCTCCCCTTGGGTGAAATTGGCGCAAAAAAAAAATCCTTGGTGCCTAGTGGTTTCTGCTCCTCTTGGGGGCAGATCGGCCTAATAAGGGCAGAAATGGCCTAAAATAAATTTGCCCCCCCAGGGGAACGACCCTTGCCAAAGCGGTTACCCCCCTTACGTAAAATTGACGCAAAAAAATAAAAATCCCTGGTGTCTAGTGATTTCTGCCCCCAAGGGATCACTCCCCACATCTAAAAAAATAAAACAAAAAAGATGATCCCTGGTGCCTAGAGGTTTCTGCCTCCCCCCCCCCCAGGGCAGATCAGCCTAATTAAAATAGGCCGATCTGCCCCCCGGGGGGGGCAGAAATGGCATAAAACAAATTTGCCCCCCCCCCCCAAGGGAGTGACCCTTACCTAAGGGGTAGCTCCCCTCACGTGAAACTGACCAAAAATAACAAAATACCTGGTGTCTAGTGGTTTCTGCACCCTTTGGGGGCAGATTGGCCTAATAAAAATGGAGGCCACGGGGGGAGGGGTGGAAAGGGAAGCGATTCCCCTTCCATCCCTGCCGTGGGGGTGTCGAGGCTCGGCTCATGGGGTGAGCACACCTGCCATGAGCCGGTCCAAGGATGTAACGGTTACATCCTTGGCGCCTCAGCACCGCAGCCAAGGACGTAACCGTTACGTCCTTAGCTGCGAAGGGGTTAATTGGTTTGTATTGATATTGTGTTGATAATTTTACCCCACCCTATGCAGGGTCGAAAGATCCGTCAACCTTGATGAGCATTGATTCCTGGAAAGGATGAAAATGCTTCAGCAGTCTCCTGAACTCTGCCCCATCCCGACCCTTACCGTCCATGCCAGAAATCTCAGAATCATCCTGGAAAACAAACGGGACATGTCTGCCCAAGTCAAGGCAGTCAACTCCACCTGCTTCCACATCCTGAAAATGCTATGCAAGATTTTCAAATGGCTTTGAGAGAACACCAGAAAAACGACCTGATCATCAGCAGATTGAATTACGGCAACTAACTCTGGGGCTCATTCTGACCCCCGCGGGCGGCGGTCGCCGCCCGCGTGGAGGGAGCCGCCATATGGCCGCTCCGCGGTCGAAAGACCGCGGAGGCCATTCAGGCTTTCCCGCTGGGCTGGCGGGCGACCGCCAGGAGGCCGCCCGCCAGCCCAGCGGGAAACCCCTCCCCACGAGGAAGCCGGCTCCGAATGGAGCCGGCGGAGTGGGTATGTGCGACGGGTGCAGTTTGCACCCGTCGCGTATTTCAGTGTCTGCATCGCAGACACTGAAATACACAGTGGGGCCCTCTTACGGGGGCCCCTGCAGTGCCCATGCCATTGGCATGGGCACTGCAGGGGCCCCCAGGGGCCCCGCGGCACCCCCTACCGCCATCCTGTTCCTGGCGGGCGAACCGCCAGGAACAGGATGGCGGTAGGGGGTGTCAGAATCCCCCATGGCGGCGCAGCAAGCTGCGCCGCCATGGGGGATTCCAAGGGCAGCGGAAAACCGGCGGGAGACCGCCGGTTTTCCTTGTCTGACCGCGGCCAAACCGCCACGGTCAGAATGCCCGGCGGGGCACCGCCAGCCTGTTGGCGGTGCTCCCGCATCCCCGGCCCCGGCGGTCAGAATGACCCCCTCTATGTAAGAACCACCAAGAAACTTCTCAACAGATTCCAAACCATCCAGAAGGAAGAAGCAAGGCTTGTCCTCAAGAATTCTTCACATCACCTTTTGTGTGTATTGTGTGTAACACCAAGGAATGGTATTGTCCATAGTCATACTGTTCTACTATTCGTAGATGGTCAACACCTTGGTTCTAATGCTAGCGGCCATGACGGAACTTCAGAACAACCAAACAGCAAGTGCAATACCATTGCAAGATGGCCGCCTGCTGCTTTTCTTAATTTTATTTGTTATTGTACACATATTTCTGTCATGTTTAGGTGACAGCATGTTTTCTTTTCCTACTTTTATTATTTTAATTTATATTGCATATGTTGTTGAATTGTTGTGTAGTTATTGTGGTTGAGTAAGTGTACAAATGAAAGAATGAGTCAGTGGGTTTATGAATGAAGGTGTGAGTGCTAAGATGAGTGACAGATTGAGGGTATAATGACTTATTAAATGCCTAAACCCATCATTGACTGAACAGGCACTGGCATGTAAATCACACAAAAGGTAATTGAGGCATGCTCGCAGAGAGTCTAATCGCTGGGAATTAATTGGGTAGCTTTACAACTCATCCTTTTTCGCCTATTTGGGGCAAGGTCAGTACTGATTTCCACTAGGTGAGTCTTTGTCTAGAGTGCCACAGTGGGTGAAAACATGATGGGTTGGAATGCTACCCAAAGCATTTGCCCGTGGTTATACTATTTGCAAGCGATCCACTCATTACCTTTTGTGTGGCTGATGTAACACCCCAAGTGGCTACAGGTATGCCCAGACGTAGGTTCCTTGTTCACTGTGCATTAGGATCCACACTATACCCCACTGATGAGGCCTAAGATGGCTAAAATCAGTCTCAGGTTGCTTGTGTTGCTTTCTGGAGGGGCCCTCGCCTGGCAGTTCAGGATGAACGGTTCCCTTCAGGGTCATGGCCTCTGGCTTCTGTCTAGATTGGCACTGTGGGCACAAACAGTGGATGGAATGTTATCCAGAGTGATTGCCAGTGATTACGCTATTTGCAAAAAATCTTCCCATCTCCTTTTGATTTGATTATGTAATGCCCGAGGTTGCCCAGACGTGGATCCTTTGCTTGCTGTGCCACAGGATCCAAGCTATACCTTGGTGATGAGACCTAACAAGGCTGAAGCTGGTCTGGGGTTACTGGGGTCTGAAGGGGCCTAACCTCGCAGTTTGGGATGAACCGTCCCTTTGAAGATCCGTGTCAGTAGTGCTTTGCATGAGGTGGGCCTTTGTCTAGAGTGGCACAGTGTCTTAAAAGCAATGGGCTGAACTGCTACCCCGCATGATTACCATTGGTTAGACTAATTACAATCATTCCTCCCATCAGCTTTTTGTGTGTATTACTTTCATTTAAAAGCCAAACGTATTGACATTGCCAGTGCTTGTTCTTGTTTATAGTGCAAGATTTAAAGATCTATAATATTCTGCCCTTCATAGAACTGTATGCTAAATATGCAATTCCCATTGCTCACAGGACAGTAAGTGGCAAATGTAGAAATAATATATAACAGAAGACATTCTTAACTGCCAACAGTACAATCCAAAGGAGAGTTGACTATCAACAATGACAATCGGATTTTAGACCCTCTCTGAGGGGTAAGAGGAGACCTTGGTTGTTCTGGGCAGCTGAAGGCCAGGGTCTGGTTGACCCATCCTAGGACCTCTGTCACAAACAAACTGGATTTTGCTTAGATTGGCTATTACTGTATCCTGGTTGGTGGTTTCTCTATGAAGATCTTGGCATCGTCAATGCAAAGTTGACATTGATGACCATTTTTATTTCTCTATTTTTTTTTTTACATTAAATTCCATATATATATATATATGTATATATATATTAAGTCAAAATAAATTACTTTATTTTAGCATTATTTGCTATGAAGTTCTATGGAAAGTCCCTGTCTCCATTATTTTCTATGGGGGGGCTGTTGCAGTATTGGTGGTCCGCTATACGTTGTGCTGTACTTACTTCAGGTCTGAGCTGGACTATACAAACCTACTGTTGCGGGTCCTTTATAGATGTAGTAGCATTACAAATGCAGTTTGTGAATAGCAACGGGCGTACACCTTTAGGGTGGATGTCTGCAACCATCCCCAGCTCTTCCTAAACCCATCCTTTCTCCTCCCTAAATCCCTCCCATTTAGTAGTAAGTATTCCCCTTTTCCAGCCATTCCCCTGGTCCCGCCCACATTTATTACTAAGTAGTAAACTTACATGTGTGAGATTCTCCCCATGCAAAAATAAAAGAGGTGGAGATGGAGAGTTAAACTTGTAGGTTTGTGAATTGCATTTTGTAGTAATACTACAGTAGTGCTAGGTTACGTACTACAAAATTCAATATCTGTAAATCAGGCCCCGCATTTTTACTTGGCGTTGCAGATTCCTAGTCTAGTTCCTTGTTAATCTATATACTTGTTCTAGTGATTTTTAGAATAGTATTGCAGGCAGAACTATGCAAAGTACTTTTAAAACTTGCATGTTGAATTCCTAAACAATGGATGGACATTTAGAAGGATTATTTGCTGAACTGTAAGAGAGGCCTTCTTCCTGCAAACAGGATTCACATCTTTATTCCAAGGTCAAACAAAGTAGTATGTTATATCTGATATTAAATACTGTCTGATGCAGTATATTGTCTGGAATACCATCTGGTGTCTAGTAATCAGTCTGGCATTCTATCCTATACCTACAATAAGCCATTCAGTATATAGTAATATATCTGGTGTGCTGTCCATACCAAAATAATCTATCTAGTAATTTGCTTGGTATGCTGTCCGTCACCTACAGTAATTTACTTACTATTTAGTAATGAAACGGGCATATTATCTGATACCTATAGTAATTTATCTAGTATCTTGTATCTGTCTGGTATGCTGTCCGATAGCTATAATAATATGTCCAGTATCTAGCCATTTGCCTGGTGTGCTGTCTGAACCTTTTATTAATATATCTGGTATTTAACCAATACCTACAGTAATCTAGCTAACAACATTAATTTGTCTGGTACACTGTCTGACACCTATATTAATCTACCTAATATCTACTAATCAGTCTGACATTCTGTCTGAAACATACTATAACCGATTAGTATCTAGTAATATAATATGCTGTTAAGTATATACAGTAGTCTCTCTGGTATCTGGTACTATCTGGCATTCTAAACGATACCTACAGTAGTCTAGCTGGTATCTGGTAATCTGTTTAAAATGATATCTGATTTCTACAGAAATCTACACAATATCTAGTGTTCTGGTATACTGCCTGACACATATAGTAATCTATCTAGTAATCTGTCTGATATGATGACTGACACCGATAGTCATCTATGTTGCATCTGGTAATCTTTTTGCCATGATATCCGATAGCTACAATAATCTGGGCATAACCTAATAATTTGACATAATCTGTTGGTTAAGGTGTTTGATACCTACAGTAATCTGTCAGGTGTCAGTAATGTTTCTGGTATGCAGCCTGATAACTAAAGTAATCTATCATGTACCTAGTAATCTTTTGATGTACTGTCTCATAACTACAGTGATCTATTCTATACTCCGTAATCAGTTTTTTTAAATTAGTTATATATTTATTATTCTGGAAGAGCATTCTGGATGTTTTTAACACATTCATTTATTGAATTTATTATCAAACCAAAACAGAATATAACAGGTACATGCATGTAAAGATAAATTGTTCAGAGCATTCAGCATACTTTCTAGGTTTTTCTCCTATTACTCAGTAATCTGTTTTGTTTGGGATAGTGTTTCATAATTTATAGTTATCTACCTGGTATATAGTAATTTGTCAGTTGTGCTGTCCGATACTTACAGTAATCTATCTGGTATCTAGTAATCTGTTTGACTACAGATTCCAGTAATTTAAATGGTACTTTGTGATATATTTGCCATACTGAAGTAATTTTCCTGGATTAATGTTTGCTACCTACGTTGTCTTGATGCGGTGACCTTGTCGACAGAGATGTAAAGAGGTGCAGTTGGATGACACAAATCACGAGGCATGCCACAATGTTACTTTGTGAGACTTGTCATTTTGCCCCGAGTAAAGAATGTTGACATAATCACCATAAGGCTCCTCGCTTTCTTAAACTGGGGTGCACTTTGACAGAATAGTTTATCACTGGGGTCTCCAATTTGAGATCTATCCTAATACTCCTAGCATATGTCGGGATCACCACAGACAGGGGTATACCTCCAGAGGAGTTGTTTGACGTAATACACCCTCCTAATAAATGTAAATGGGTACAGGTGCTTTCAATCAAGTATGATGAGGTGTCTGTCGGATTTCACCAGGAATTTTACACACATAAACAAAAAGCACAGACACTCTCTCCCTCGCTCTGTTTGGGAAGACTTAAAACATGTTGGTTACTTCACAAAATAATGTGCTTCTCTTACCTAGTTTCTCTACCAACCTGCATTCATCTCCCTTTGATCTGCCCTTTAAGTCCCTTCTGCTACCCATGCATGTTGTATAATGTATTTCTACATTATGTGCCAGCGTGTTTGTTGGGAAATCTGAAGCTCACCTCCCCAGTCTTACTGACCTAGCTACGCCCCTGACCATGGATGAAACTCTACCTTACTTGGTGAAGTTGAGTGCTAATTCACATAAAGAGAGCTATCAAGGCAGATGTTTACCTTGAAAGTCATGTCACCTGCTAGGCGTGGCATTGTGCCAAGCAGGGCACACGTCAAAGGTAGATGTGGTTAGGCAGTGTCTACCCACTTTTTTCAAATGGTGGATGCCTTCTACCCTTCCAAGAGGTTGGGCCCCACAGAAATATGCTAAACTTGTCCCTGTGTAATTTTTAGACACCAGGACACATTCAGCAGCGACTGCACGTTGTCTGATTTAATGTCGTGGCTCAGATAGTCAAGTGTATATCAAAGTATCAAAAACTGTGCAAAGAATTCTCGATTCATAACCTACAAAGCACCATCTGTTCTCTAACAATCGTTCAGTTTCATACATACCTCAATCACACTAGAGACATACCACAGTTGCTTTCATAGATAATGGAACAAAACATTAAAACTTTTCAAAATATATTATATACAATTTCATTCAATGTACCATATATTAAATCAAAGATCAATACATCATTTTGTATTGTAAATTTATGGTGGTTAATTATGTATATTTTTCTTAAACTATGATATCAACCATAATATGACTACAGTCTAGTCCACTTCATCACTATAACATTTGCTAATTTGTATTTTTTCAACTAATTTCTTGAGTTATATCCTCCGTGGCTTCATAAATTTCTGTTTCTCTGTTTCTAAGCGCGTTTCAGCAACTCGCGCCTTCTTCAGGAAAGCCACTTTCTATGGCCCAAAGCACTTCTGTTAGGCTGAGGTACTGCATTTAAAATTGATGACATAGCATCCTGGCAGCTGACCACACCAGAACCGCTACAAAGCTTGCCTTATTTTAGGCACAGGGATTGCAGTAATCTGTCAATCTCTCACGAAGCAGAGATCTCTCTAACAACTACGTTAATCTCCAGAGTTATTTTATCATTATTATTCCCTGAGAAATCGGGCACACAGATATTTTAAAATGCAGGTTTTCCAACCAACTATACAGAAAAGATTTATTGCCATGTGGCTCCTTGTTGCCAATGTCTTTGTGGCAGGGTTTAAAAATAAATAAAAGTATAAATTGAGGCCCAGATTTTGCACTGGGGTTGTGTCACTTTTGGCGCAAAACAGGAGGCAAAATCTAATTTGTTAAATATTATAAAGCGATCAAATGTATTCATGATAGACCTACCAAAACATAGGTGTGAGGTTTTGAGAGCTGATGTCACGTCTTGTGATGTCACTTCCTAAGGAGCCTTGGCTGTGATGTAACTTCATGTGATGCCATGTGCGATGTTGCGCCGATGCTGCCTTATGTGATGTCACTTCCTATGAGGCCTTGGCTGTGATGTAACTTCATGTGATGCCATGTGCGATGTTGCGCCGATGCTGCCTCATGTGATGTCACTTCCTATGAGGCCTTGGCTGTGATGCCACTTCATGTGATGCCATGTGTGATGTTGCGCTGAGGCTGCCTTATGTGATGTCACTTCCTATGAGGTCTTGGCTGAGATGCCATGTGCGATGTTGCGCCGTGATGTCAAGTACTGTGATGTCACTTGCATACTGCCTAACTTGGTTATTCTTGGTTATTCTTTTTTCATTGGTGCGCTGGTGCCAAGCAGCAGAGTACAGATTTAACTATAGGCCGCTGGCAGACATCTTGGAGTGTGACGTCATTCTGAGAAAGCACACGTCTGCTGACACCTGTGACGCGAGGAACAGTCCCTGTGCATCTCCCTGTGACGTCACGAGTTGTGTGATTTCCGGGCTGTGCCGCGGGTGACTTTGCTGCAGGCCACGGTTTGGTGGTTGGACAGCAGGTCCCGTGCAGAGCGCTCGGCTCAGGGCTTCTCTCACAGCGGGGGCTGCTCAGGAGGGTCTCAGCATCACTGCTGCGGCGTCGGAAGGCAGCTGGTACTCTGAATAGTAATTGGCTCGCGAGCTGACTTTCTGAAGAGGTCACATCGGGTGGTTGTGAGGCTGAACGTCTGCGGAGAAGGACTTGTCTCAGTTAACAACCGGAGCAGTACACGGTCCAGAAAGAGCGCCACCTCCTCTCCACAGAGGCCTGCACCTGAACAGCGCAGCCAGAAGAGCTCCTTCCCCATAGGAACCAGAGGGCACCACTTCCTGCCAGGAACAGCCTCACGCCCTCCCTCAATCACCCGAGCGCTTCGAAGCCACCAATAGCGCCGTAAACTGGGCATTCGTTCCACGCAGCGCCATCAGTGTTAGGGGCCCTGGGCAAGACTATTTCAGGGCCCCTTGCTGGTAAGACCTAAATGTTATTATCCGTTTTCTGCTAATTGAAGCCCACATGATGTCACACTATCTCTCAGAAACCGAGTTCCCTCAAAAACAGTTGAATGTGTTTGTTTGGGAGGCCAGATATCCTTTTGATGACACTCGGTAAAGAGAGAGAGAGACAGAGTAGAGGTCAGGAGACAGAAGGAGAGAGTTTGAGATATAGAAATACATAGAGGTGGGCTAAAGAGTTTGCTTTCCTGGGGGGTTTTGAAAAGTAGGGGCTGTGGGCAATAGCCCATGCCTTAAACCGCCCCTGATCCCCAGACGGGCCAGGAGAAGAGGTAAAACTTGGTGCCCTCTGGTCATTGCTCTTAACCCAAGAACAAGTGGGTGTCTGGGGGGTCTGCACTGCGTGCATGGTCCCTGCACCCTACTTTGCAAGACACGAACATGCTGGATGGTCCCTGTGGATACAACCTTAAGCGCACCACAGCACCGTAAGTGACTCTTGCAGGGCTTTCTTCTTTTGGGTGTTCAGTAGGTCAACATCGTTGAAGGACATAGTATACAGGAGTGAATTCAGGCAGGGCTGACTCAGACTTCAGTCCTTTCAGGATCGGTAAATTGTGCACCTGTAAATTGGGTAAAATAAACTGTTCATATAGAGTATTTAGAAACTGCAGAAGTGGGGTATGAAGAGCTATGTAAAACAAATTATCATTATTGTTTTAAATCTATGGATCCAACATAATAACAAATTATTCCATACAGGTTTGGAAATGGCCTACAATCCATTGCAAACAGGCTAGCAAACGACCTTCAACTCATTGCATAACAGCTAGCAAACAACCTAGAATCACTACACAAATGAGCAGATTACTTACAATTATTGCACAAAGGCAAGCAAATGACCTACTACCATTGCAGAAAGGTTACAAATGAGGTGTAAGGGTTTTTTAGGGCTTATGATTGGGGAGTAGGGTTTTCAAGTTCAGGGAACAGCAGCGTTCAGTGGTAAGGGGTCGGTCGGATTCTGGGAAGCGTAGAGTTAAGGAATAGTAATGTTTTCTGGTTAAGGTAGGGGTGGTTTCAAGTGATAGGAGTTTTTAGGGTTTAGGGACGGGTAGTGCTAAGCAGTAGTAAGGTTTTTAGAGGTCATGGAAGGGTAGCATGAATGGGTAGTAAAGGGTTCAGGGGTTGGTAGCATTATGGGGTGCTAAGGGCTTTGAAGGGTCAGAGTAGGGTAGTGTTAAGGGACAGAAGGGTTTTTGATGATTTAGGGAAGAGTAATTTAAAATTACAGTATTTTATTCAATTAATTTATATATGCATATATATTTATATATATATATATGTGTATATATATAGCTTTGAAGTAAATTAAATATATTTGTAATGTAATTTAAAAAAAATAAATCAAAATTAATACTGAAATGAGCTTTTGGGGGCAGAGGAGCTTACAAAAGTTCTCTCTAGTCTAGAAATCGTACTTAAAATTTGGAATTAGAAAGAACAAAACACCAATCTCTCAAAAAGTCCCATGTTAAAGTATCACCGGAATTGATAATTGAACGTTAAGGGGGAGGTGGCTGGAACTGGCCTCCTCCCATCTGTGCTGCTGCCAGAGAAGAACAACATAATTATGTAGCAGAGATATAGCATTGTAGTGGCATGTGTTTGACATAAACGTCAAGCTATAGCACAATAGCTAGACTTGAGCTCTGGCTCAGACAACGTGATCAACAAATGCTTACAGATTTTGGAGGGTAAGTACTTTTTCTAGGAAAGCACACAACATCTGCCCAATCAAAACATGTACGTCTGCCTGCCACAATGTGGGTGGAGCCAAATTATTCCATACAGGTTTGGAAATGGCCTACAATCCATTGCAAACAGGCTAGCAAACGACCTTCAACTCATTGCATAACAGCTAGCAAACAACCTAGAATCACTACACAAATGAGCAGATTACTTACAATTATTGCACAAAGGCAAGCAAATGACCTACTACCATTGCAGAAAGGTTACAAATGAGGTGTAAGGGTTTTTTAGGGCTTATGATTGGGGAGTAGGGTTTTCAAGTTCAGGGAACAGCAGCGTTCAGTGGTAAGGGGTCGGTCGGATTCTGGGAAGCGTAGAGTTAAGGAATAGTAATGTTTTCTGGTTAAGGTAGGGGTGGTTTCAAGTGATAGGAGTTTTTAGGGTTTAGGGACGGGTAGTGCTAAGCAGTAGTAAGGTTTTTAGAGGTCATGGAAGGGTAGCATGAATGGGTAGTAAAGGGTTCAGGGGTTGGTAGCATTATGGGGTGCTAAGGGCTTTGAAGGGTCAGAGTAGGGTAGTGTTAAGGGACAGAAGGGTTTTTGATGATTTAGGGAAGAGTAATTTAAAATTACAGTATTTTATTCAATAAATTTATATATGCATATATATTTATATATATATATATGTGTATATATATAGCTTTGAAGTAAATTAAATATATTTGTAATGTAATTTAAAAAAAATAAATCAAAATTAATACTGAAATGAGCTTTTGGGGGCAGAGGAGCTTACAAAAAGTTCTCTCTAGTCTAGAAATCGTACTTAAAATTTGGAATTAGAAAGAACAAAACACCAATCTCTCAAAAAGTCCCATGTTAAAGTATCACCGGAATTGATAATTGAACGTTAAGGGGGAGGTGGCTGGAACTGGCCTCCTCCCATCTGTGCTGCTGCCAGAGAAGAACAACATAATTATGTAGCAGAGATATAGCATTGTAGTGGCATGTGTTTGACATAAACGTCAAGCTATAGCACAATAGCTAGACTTGAGCTCTGGCTCAGACAACGTGATCAACAAATGCTTACAGATTTTGGAGGGTAAGTACTTTTTCTAGGAAAGCACACAACATCTGCCCAATCAAAACATGTACGTCTGCCTGCCACAATGTGGGTGGAGCCAAACGCTCCTCTACGTAGTGCTCTTTTTTAGGATAAAAACTAAAGCTCAGTTGACAGCAGTGCTTCGAAGCCAGGATTCAAAATGGGCTCTCGACTCAATAAATTTATTAGGTGCTCCTAAGAGTATGTTGATGGCACTTATTATATACTAACAGGAAAATTGATCCCCCAGATGCAAAAAATAATCAAGGATTAAATGGGTCCCAGCATGAAAATCACTCAATTTCACTTTATTGCAAAGGAGAGAATAACATTATCTTAGACATAAAAATAGCAAATGAGTTCATCGTCTCCATCTCTGAGTTTAAGGAACGACATAACAATATGTGAGTAGTGAATGCAGCATTAGGAAATAGCCTATGCAGACTCCATCTGCAACTGTAAAGCCATTGCCAGGCCAATCAGGTCTATCCAACACATTGACCAAACCAGTAAGATGTCTCCCTTTAAATAAGGCCCAAGGAAGGAGGCATTCAAACTCAAAGAGAGATTCAAGAGAATTTGGGAGCCTGGCAGGAGATAATCTTTTCCTTCTTCTCCAGGTTGGAAATATTGATCAGGCTTGGAGATTTACACAAACTCCTTTGTGTATTAAAGTTATGAGTCCTAAACGAGCAGTAGGATTACAGCTAGGGGCAATAAACAAACAATAAGTCCCGGAAAGTTAAATAAGTAATCAATACTCCTTCCAGTGTCGCAAGGATACCTCTGGAGAACTAATGCTAGTCTCTGTAAACCATATTTGTATTTTACTTTTATATCCCAACTAGATGTTTTGTGTTTGCTGGCATCAGGATTTAATTTTTTGTCCTTTAAAGTCTGATCTTATGGAAAGAAGCTGTCAGACTTTTATTTGTATTAACGATCACAGACAGGCATACAGAGAGTATGAAAACCTGTCAACAGTGCTGGAGTGTGGGGATATCAATTAAATATCGGTTTACGAGGTAAGGCTTACTAACTTATCAGGGTAGAAACCTCCACGTCACAGGTCAACGGACCTTGGACGTAAGTTGAGATTAACTAGGAACTGTACATCAAACAGTCATCACAATTTCAATTATTATTTTTAGTCAATTATGAGGATTGCCGTGAGTTCAAATGCTTTATTTTTCAGTTGGTAATTGATCATTCTTTATTGAACTCAGAATAAAATGTAATCAATATCAATCAATAAGTAATAAATCATGATAATCAATCAAAACAGAATAAATGCATTAAAAGTGTTCCATGAAGAAAAAGTCCCTAAACTAAGTCCAAGGATGAGTTTGGACAGGATGAGAAAAAGGTGTCAGTCTGGACCCTTAAAGGGCTCCAAATAGGTTAAAGCATAAAGCTTCAGAATCAAGAGCCAGATGTATCAAAGCTTTTTGCATTCGCAAATGGTGCGAATGGCCGTTTGCGAATGCAAAGATGCTTTTCAGTATGTATGAATGGCATTCGCTATGCAATTTTAAGGAATCTCTAAAATAGCGATTTCTTAAAATTGCGACCCCGTTTAGAGAATCACAAATTGCGATTCTCTAAATAAGAAATCGCAAATAGGGAATCCTTATTTGCGATTTCTTAAGCACATGTATCAAGCTTTTCCTTAATGAGAATTGGGCATTAAGGAATCACAATTACCACAAAATACAATTTGGTGGTAACCATGTACAAATTAAAAAAAGAAAATTAAAATGCATTTTTAAAATTGAAATGTAACACACACATTCCCCTTTGGCATGTGTGCGCCTTACATGTCCTAAAATAATTTTTGGGGGTGCAGCAGAGGGGGCCTTAGGCCCCCAGCACCCTGGGGTTTCCATTTCCGAAATTGCGAATTTCAGTTAGGAATTCGCAATTTGGGAAATGCAAAAAATGTAGATTTTCCTAGTTTTAATGACGGAAAGTCTTAATTTGATTAAAGACACGGAGGAGAGTATTATGCGTTTCTTTTCTTGCTTTATATAAACAGCAGAAAGTGAAGAAAACTACAAATCCCAAAAGCGAAGAGAAAACGAGCCAATGGGAAATAAGGTGTAATGCATTCATAACAACCAATCAGCACAGATATATGCTATTATTACGTAACTTGATTGCGAACAGCTCTCTTTTCTTGCGCTTAAGAGTCAGCTAGAACGAAATAAAGGAAAAATAGAAGCCAAAATAAGAGCTGCCATAATAAAGGATAGCAAGTCCGAACAAAAGTTCATAAATCCAGGAAACTGAAGATGAAGAGAAGCACACTGATGGTCTGCCAATCCAAGGCGTGGAGAAGGAGAAAGACGAGACGCTGGTCGAGCATCCAAATCATGAGGTGATGTTCTATGTGGAAGGTTGAACAGAGGATATTGACACTGAAGGGAAGGAGAAAAGAGAAAGTTACCAATATAAGTGGTGAGATAATTCTCGCCTCCGTGTCTTTAATAAAATTAAGACTTTCCGTATTTTAAAACTAGGAAAATCTACATTTTATGACAAGACCGGAGGCTCCTATTATGCTTGTTTAAAGCAAATTAATGACATTCATAGAAACATTATCAACAGGTGTACAATAAAAAAACTCTAAAAACATTATCATTAGACCAATCTGCGGATCTAAGAATGTCCTCAAGACGGGAACCCGTCCACAAGGCTTTAGATGCCATAGCTCCTCTGGAAGAGTGTGCTCCAAACCTGGAGGTGTCAATCCCCGCTAGTGACATAATCCATTTAACCCAGCGGGCTAGTGTAGCAGAAGACACAGGTTTATAAGGTTTCCTGAAGGAAATAAGGAGTTGGGGAACTGAGGACGTTCTTAGAGGAGCAGTCATCTGTTCATAAACTTTCAAACATTGTGCAACACATAGTTTGGGGTTATCCGGAAAATATGGATAAAAAAACAGATTGTAGATTTGTTTTTGTTCGACGAGACACAGTAAATAACACACCAGAAGGAGTAAACTAACTAGAAGAAATATCTAAAGCTTTAACATCGGATAGACGTTTAATAGAAATAAGACACAACAGCATAGTGAGTTTGGCTGATAACATCTTCAATATAAGGGAAGAATTATCAGGCCATGAGAGAATACAATTTAAAACCACATTAACATCCCACAAGATTCTATATTTAGGTAATGATGGATTAGAAAATGTTACTCCCTTTAAAAGACGGCAAATAAGCGGGTGTTCACCCACAGGTTTTCCGTTGCCGAACACATGATTAGAAGAGATGGCTGATCTGTACAAATTAATAGTACGGAAGGCTTTGCCTTTACTAGCCTAGGCGGCAAGAAAATTCATGATAAAGGTGACATCTGCTGAAAGGGAATCAACGTGTTTTCCCAGACGCCAGCTGTGCCATAAAGACCAAGCTGACTTGTAAGCCTTTCTTGCCCCAGGCGCCCAGGATTGTCTGATATAATCCAAAGCTTGTGCCGAAATGACAGGGAAAGGCTGGGAATTCCCGAGATTTTCCATGCCGAAAGAGAAAGAAGGTTGGCCAAGACAAGGTTGTGAGGACGTTGTAAAGGGTCCAAGAGGAGATCTGGAAAAGGAGGAATGAGGAAAGGAAAATCTATGGAAAGTTCCAAAAAGCGTTGGAAATCAAATCTGGGATTGCCAGAATGGAGCTATGAGAAGTGGCCTGCTGATGTCGTACTTGGGCTAACACCCTGCTGATCATAAGAAAGGGGGGAAAATCGTAAGAGAGGGACTTGGACCAATCTTGAAGAAATGCATCGGAGGCCAATGCCAAGGGATCCGGATGCCAACTGTAAAATTGAGGAAGCTGCGAATTGAGGCGAGACGCGAACAAGTCGATCGTCAAGGGGCCCCATTTGTTCTGTACTAATTGAAAGATCGAAGGATGGAGTTTCCAGTCACTTGAGTCATGGAGATGACGAGAATGCCAGTTGGCGATGGAGTGGAGGGTTCCTGGAAGATACTCTGCATGAACCGAAATTTGGTTTGAAAAGCAGAATTCCCAAAAGCAGTTCTGCTAGTGGTTTAGATCTTGTGCCTCCGAGATGATTTATGTAACGGACTGCAGAAATATTGTCCATTCTGAGAAGGATAGCACAACGAACTTTGTTCTTTGCTAGGCTTCTGATTGCAAAGGAGCCTGCAAGCATCGCTAAACAATCTGGACTCCTCTAACGGCCATGTACCTCCAGTCGAGATTGGACCACAACGGGCCTCCCAGCCTGTTTGCCTTGCATCTGACCCTAATACAAGATCTGGGGCTGATGTAAAGATAGTTCAATATCATAATATCAATAATAATGCATAGTAGGAGCCTCCGGTCTTGTCATAAAATTCTCAAATATGGGCCTACAGGCCCATAGGTGCGAATGGGGTCAGAATCGCTATTTGCGATTCAGTAATAGCATTTACGATTTTTAAGAAATCGCTATTACCATATCGCAAATATGATACATACCATTTTGTGACTCTGAACTAGCGATTTCTTAAAAATCGCTATTTGAGAATCGCAAAATGGATTCTTGATACGTCTGGCCCCAAATTTCAATTTTTATTCATAGCAGAACTTCCCATAAAGAAAAGTTCATGAAACTCAGTAGAGTCTCAGAGCAGCATACATTCAGGCAGAGAGAGAATTTGGGAAAGAATGCCCTGCAGAGAGAGAGAGTGTTTGCAAAGCCTGAGCAAGAGCATCTGAGCCTACTCTACGAACATGCATTAATATAACATAGCAGTCTAAAAGTTTGCAACATGTATTGTCTACTTCACGTCAGCCAGTCAGCAAATGATGTCTTCATGGGAACAGGAACATTTCGTTTCATCTCACCGAGAATACAATAATCCTCAGAAAATAATGTGTAAGTTGAATTCTTTTTATCACAATTTTATATATGTGGGCCAGAGTTCTCACCATTGACTCTACTTGAAGAAAAATCCAGTTCATCATTAGGGTTTTACATCATTCTATTAAATCAGAAGCTACATATTGATTTCTTATACTGAGCCATTGTGCACTTTGAAACATTTTGCTGAATAAAGCTAAAACATTTTAATACATTAATATATTCTTTACGAAAATATGCCTATGGGAAGGTAAAAACTAATCTCTTTTGCATTAGATCACTTCTTTTACATTGTGTAAGCTTTGTCGAAAGTTTAACATTTCACATTCCTAACCAAAGACAGCTTTGCAAACTGAAGCATCAGCTTTTCAAGCTTAAAATGTGTAACTGTGTCTGCCCAGTGCATTTACTTGAATTCAAATACATTGCATTTTTGTCTAAGGCCTACATGTTAATTCTACATATTATTGAAATAATTTTCAATACTTTAAAACGCTCCTTCAACTGCAAACCAGAAATCTAGAAACTTTAGCCTCTAAAGTTTCTGAATGTCTCTGAATGCAATCACACCATAAACCTTCCCTCTCGGTTTACATATGTTAGTGATAGTCGATACTGTTTATGCCCAGTAGTGCTATTACTATATAATCAAGTGACAGCTGACATTCTCTTTGCAAATAATGTGGCAGAGGGAAAGGGAACTATGAAGGTGCCCAGATGGTACCCAGAAGCCTGTCTGTTTCAAACTAGTACATTTTGAAGACTCATTGCCCTTGAAGTGTTCACCACTGTCTGGAAACGACAGCCATTATGTGTAAACTTTGATTATGGGCCCTCTGCTTTTAGGCTTTTTCTGATGTCCCTTTCTATGAGACTTATGCCCCAGGGTAGTCTCCTCTGACAGGGGCAAAAACACCAGTGCTGTTCAGTGCACCAGTGCATCCTTGGCCCACAGTAGTGGCTTTCATTTTCCATAAACAGGCTGGGTAGGCACCTTTGCCACACTCCATTATGTTGTTAGTTTAACTTGATGGCTTGGTTGGTCAATGCAAGACATGTAAAGTATATGCAAATCTTAATACCAGAACCTAGCCTCCTGCAGCTCTTTGAATGAAAGAGCCACACGTGGCCAATTTTATTATTTTTACTGGGGGCTTGGTCATCTTTTAGCTCGGCTCCCTGTAATACCGACATGCAGCTTAGCCTTTCTGCATCCTATTGGATGTGCACTGAGTGATGTCACAGATGCAACATGGGTGTATTCCTGCTCTCTGATTATAGAAAGAGAGGAGGACTAAAAGTAAATGACAGCATCAGCACCACGTACAATAGGGCATGCAGATCACGGAGTGGATCAGTGGCTTTGTTGGTGAGTGCCAACTGGACCAGCTTGGTCTTCCACTACAATATTGTGCATTCTGTTGGATAAAATACTCTTGGAAGTAGGCTGTCAATGTAAAATATGGATGTGTCAGTCTGCTCTCTTCACTTTTCCTCATCATCACATACAGGAAAGAGCATCACAAGGTGGGGCATCTAGGGCTCTTTGCCCCACACCCTGCTCTTTGAGGGGTCTGTGCCTCCACTGTTACATATATATATGTTATCTAGTGCCAGTTGCAATTGGGTAGTTATAGTTAGGACCCTGTTTCCATTGAAAATGTTTTTTTTGTTTGCTAATAACTTTGGCATTGTTCGACAAATCTTCCCAAAACTGTACAAAGCTCATTCCTGGAAACATTCGGGGTGATCTGTCAAGTGGAGGGTGGCGAAAAAGGGAGGGTCCCAAAATGTGTTTTCCCCATTCATTTTTCCATATGGAAATTGTAAAAAACTGGGTTGTTGGTTGACTGGGCTGTGAGCCCTGGGCAAGCAGCAACCACAATCCTTCTCAGGGCGAGGCACAAGCCAACCCTAAATTAACCGGTGCTCAACCCTCTGGTAGCTTGGCACAGAGCAGTTATACATATAAAGTATTTGTGTGATACTTCAAACAGTAATAAAGTGAAAAACACCACGCAAAAAGATTCCACACTAGGTTAGAAAAATACAATGTTCCTTAATAAATAAAACAAAATCTAAAAACAAAAATCCAATCTTTAGAACTGGAGATGTGCAATGTGAAAGATTTTAGTGAAAATAGAACCAAAAAGCACAAAGCTCCAACTGTAGATATTTGGTCGTGCCGAACCTGGATAAAGTCACAAGTTCAGGCTGACTGCGCTGGAGCATGGGCCAGTTACATGGATCCAGTTAGGTCTGCTAAACAAAGTACCTTAAATCCTGTCTTGCAGAACGTTGCAAGGATCTAAAATGAAGATGCGTAACGCAGCCAAAGCGGTACATCAGTTCCGAGATGCGGTGAGCCTGCGATGTGAGCACTTGCATCTTTATGGAGGATCCCATCGAGGGGGCTTATGATGCAAAGTCCAGTGTCAAGGGTGCAGCGCCCAGTCGGGCTGATGTGTTGGTTATGAGGAGCTGCGAGGCTGCGATGCATAGTCTCTCATCGTTGTCAAGGTTGCAGTCGACAAGGGATGCAAGAGCCTGTGTCATGGATGCTTAACACCGCAGCGGTTCTGATGGGTCTGCAAAGGCCATTCAGGTCTATGCAATGGGTTCAATCCAGGCAGCAACGGCAATGTGTTGGTTCTGCTCGAGTTTGCACCGCACAGCAGAGGAGCTGTGTCGGTTCCACTGGATACACAGAGGCTGACAGTGCACTTTAAGCCCACTTCCAAGGGACTAGGACTGGGGTGGCACCACTTGGCAGGGTAGACTCACAGATGGCAGAGTCCAGGTGCAGGTACTAGGTTGTAGGAAGCATGATGTGTGCCTGAGGCTTCAGATCAGGAGGCCAGCCAGCTAGCCCTTGATCTCACTCTCGGTTCTGCGTTCAAGAGATGCAGGTCCAGCCCTTCTCACCCAGACAAGAGGGCAGCAAGTCAGCACATCAGGGCAGCAGTGCAGCGGAGTGGCAATCCTTCTTCCTGGCCGAGTATCCACAGGTGCAGAAGTGTATTGAAGTGTTGATGATTGAGGTCCAGTATTTATACTCAGTTGTGCATTTGAAGTGGGAAGATACTTCTAGAGGCGGGCCTTTGAAGTCCACAGGTGACCTAACTTGCTGGCCCGGGCTCCAGTCTTGCTACAAGTGGTATGCAGCCCTTTGTGTAGAGGCAGGACACAACATATTCAAGTGTAGGTGGGGCTGGGCCTAGCTCCTCCATCCCATCCTGCCAGTGATGGCCCATCCAGTCACACTTAAGCTCCACATTGTGTGTGACTGTCTAGGAGGAATACACAAAGCTAAACAGTCAACTACATCCAGTCATTTGACCCAGGCCAGGCTGAAGGCACCAAACGGCTAAGACAGCAAAATGTCAACTTTCTAAAAGTGGCATTTTCAAAACTGTAATTTGAAATCCAACTTCTCATAAGTCAGGATTTTTCAATACTATTCCAAAGACACCAAACATGAACTGTTGACCTGCTCCCATTTGGAAATAACAGTTTATTAAATGTAATACATTAACTCCAATGCTATCCTATGGAAGAGGTAGTTCTTGCAGCAGTAAAAAATGAACGTAAGAGTTTTTCACTACCAGGACTTGTAAAACTTAAAGGTACATGTTCTGCTTTTTTAAATACATTACACCTTGACCTCTGGCTCTCCAGGGTCTGCCCTGGGGTGGGAGGGAGTATTTATATGTATTAAAAAGGAAGGTTTGCGCCTATCAAAATGTTTATTTTGTCAGGTTGAAATGGCAGTTTTTAAAGTGCACACACACAGAGACTTCAATGGCAGGCCTGAGACATGTTTAAAGTGCTACCTTTGTGGGTTGCACAACCTGTGCTGTAGCATTTAATTTACAGGCTCGGGCACAGGTAGTGCCACATTACTAGGGACTCACAAGTAAATTGAATAGGCCAATTGGGTATGAGCCAATCTAACATGTTTTAAGGAGAGAGCACAAACACTTTAGCACTTGTTAGCAGTGGTAAAGCCTGTAGAGTCCTAAAAGCCAACCAAAATGGGTTCAGAAAATAGGAGAATGAAGGCAAAAGGTTTGAGGATGACCCTGCAGAAAGGGCCAAGTTCACCAAAAATTGAACAACGATACTACAATAACTACTGAGCGGCATTGCACCGAATTTGGCAGTGAGCTAGATGACAGCCCAAAGAGCGTGTGTTTTATAACTCCATTTAGTAGTTCTAGAGAATTTAAGGTTAAACAAATATAAATAATTCCTCCTGCATCACTAAGAACTAGAGATAAGATCTATGTGGGTCACCCACATTAACAAAGATGTGATGGCAGCCACTTTACGACTCAGGGACTCAGTCGTCTGTCCTGCAAATAAGTTTACAAAAACATATAAGGGGGCAGGGTAGGGATACCCTGTCCCCCTAGACCTGAGGGAGGGTACCAAAGGAACCTCCCACACCCCCTGGAGCCAAAAATGTTTGTTTTAAAAAAAAATGACCACAAATTTGCAGTGTATCCATGGTAAAATTTAAAGGAAAAAAGCATGGGTGGGCCAGGTCCCAGGGGGCGGTGCATACTTTTTTGAATGACATGAGTCCCACTCCCTGAGCTTTTTACAGGCCCCCGGGGACCTCATTATTTGGGGCTGCTTTTATTTTTAAGGGGAGGGGGGCATACAGCTCCCCTACCCAAGGTTTTTACAGGCCCCAGGGACTCCATATCCTGAGGCCGCTGCACACTGAAATATTGCTGTGAGTGCCCTGGTGCCCATCCAGGACACCCACCACAGCAGTTGGTGGCTATGGGACCATATGTGGTGCAGGGGGAGCTGGCTCAGTCTGTTTGCTCATGCCCATGTGGGAGCAGCTTTTCTCTGCTCCTGACAGACGGGAGCAAACTTGTATTCCCTCCCTGCAAGAGCACAGGCAGGGAGTTGCTGTTCTCCTTGCCTGAACTCTTGCAGGCAGGGAAATGCTGTACCCTGGGGTTGGGGTTCCAGAAACACTGCTGTAACTGGCCCCAGGGATGGGGTCTCTGGGCCAAGTGGATGACAAGGGAAGGGGGCCTAACGCCTGCCTATCCAAAGAAATCCTTAAACCCTAAGGGATGGAGTCCCCAGGGCCCATAGGAGGCTCAGGAAGAGGACCACAAACCCCTTCCCCAAAAACAAAAACATGTCCTCTGAGATGGGAAGCTTGAGAGGGGGCCACATTAAATAAAATTACACTTTTGGAGTTAATTTACACTTGGATGTTGTGAATAGCAAAAAAGTAGTAAACATACTCAAAAGTGTATGCCCCCTCCCACCCCGGACCTTAGATTTGGAAGGGAAATGGGAGTTACACTTTTGGAGTAAATTTATGTTCAGATTTTTTGAAAATCTTAAAAAATAGTAAACCTAGTAAAAAGTGTACATTTCTCAAAAATTACCTCTGTTAATCAGACATTGTGTTTCTTTTCAATTACTTATTCCTGCACCAGATTGGAGCCCCACATAACATTAGCGAACTGGCCCCCGTAAAAGCTTCTGATATGCCTGTGCACTGGCTCCAGACCTAGCTTCTAACTGACAAGCAGGCTGGTGTCAAAACCACTAGAACATCAGTATGGCTAATGGAGAATTTGATAGAAAGCAGTCAAATGCCACCTACGATGTTTATCTGTCTAAAATAAAGCGAGATGCGAAAATTGAAGAAACGTGCCTACTGATTTTCTTGTCCTGCAGCAAGATGCAGTCACTGAGCAGTTTGGTTAATAGAGAATATTATGTGTGCAGGGAAACGGGGTCTAATATAGCCTTAAAACCCGCCGTAGCGGGCTATACCGGCTATTAAAGGCCCGCTCCCCGCGTTAAATGCCCGAGTCGAATGCTCGGGCATTTAACAAGGGAGAGGGACTTTAATAGCCGGTAGAGCCCTCTACAGCGGGTTCTAAGGCTATTAGAACATTCTGCCACTCAGGGCAGAATGTTCTATTAAAAAAAAAAATGTTCACGGAGCCTGAGGGGATTTAAATCCCCTCGGGCTCCGTGAGGCTTTGTTCACAGCTGTTGCTGTGAACAAAGCGAACATTGGAATGTTGGCGCTGCGGGCTTTTACCAGCCAGTAAAAGCACGCAGTACTCCATTGTTTTCAATGGAGCCCCCAGCATTCCAATGTTCAAATTTGCTGTAGTGTAAGTATGCAAATTTACATGAAAATTAAGCAAGGTTACATACAATTACTCAAGGAGTGTGACCCAGCATTTAGCACTGTTTTACCGCAAAATGCACCCTTGCGTAAAAAATGGACCCCAAAATGCTTTTTGAGCTAAATGCAATAGAACATGTTTTTCCTTTGGTCCTGCAATAGGATTTTTGTGCAAAATTATTTATAATTATGTGAATGGGCATAATCGCGTAATGTTTGATAATTTTGCATCAAAACAGCAATGCAAAATTATTGAAATAACTCCGATTACTCCAGCATAATTAAAGTTTCACCCAGGCATATACAACAGATTCCCTGAAGGAGAACATCCAACATATTCAACATGACACAAATTAAGGAACTTGGAATGTATTTTTAATTAAAAATGAAAGCAAATGACTAAGAGATAAGTGATGTATCTTTATTTCCTTCAATCATTCTTCATGGTATAAATACTTTTTACCATTCTGTTCCATTTCTTGTTTTTAGCTTCAGCATTGGTAAGAAGCTTTTCTTTAAAAGCATTTTAAAAGATAAATGAGGAACTCAAATTATTAAAGCACTTAGTAATCCATTACTGAATAAAATGTATAAGCAACATTTTCATATTGATGTTTTCTTTTGTGTTATGTTCTAGATTTTTTTGGTGGGAGAATAAAAAAATGGCACAGACATTGGAACACAAAACAAGGCATATTGCACAGAAACAAGGTTGAATAGGCTAGGCACATTTATTCCACACTTGCGTTTACAAATGCTAGCACATTAAAGCCAGACTTCTTGGCTTTGCCAGTCCTTTATTATCAGCCCCACTTAAGTTTGAGTATCATCCTGTCTGGGAGCCATCTGGAGCCTAACACCTAGACTACAATGCAGTGGAATGAAAGAAAGGTTCACAACTTGTTATCACTTCACAAGTTCTTAACAGAAACTATTGGAGGTGGGTTTTTAACTTTGTTCAACTCCCCATATAAGAGATGTGCTTGCGCTGTAAGGGTGCAAGACTTATCTGTCTGTAAGAGCAACTACTCAAATATTGATTTGGCGTTCCTGGGGGTGAACAGGAGGCTAGTAAACTAGCCTTTGGAGTTCACTCTTTTGTCCTGGGTATACATGGGGCAAAGGTGCAGCCTTTGCGTATGTCCTTCTATCTTCAACAGATCCAGAGTTGTTTTGAAGAGGGTACTGAGGGTGCCACTTTTATGCCCAGTGCCAGCCCATGAGTGGGGAAAACTCCTGGCCACTCCCTAATCAATGAGGTATAATTTCCTAGGGGTGCTCCTACCCAATAGTGCAGAACTTCCTATGTGTTGTACTGTAAACTATCACACAGTGCCCCTCTCTACCTACCATAACCTTTGTTACCTTGTGCAGAACTCTGGGCACACCCCGAGGTGTCTCTAGGCGCATAAGAACCCTCCCTCCTCACAAACCAGCTCTGAAAAAGGATTACCCCCTATTGGAACTGGGGCCACAATGGTAGGAGCAGGATGAAGTGTGAGTTACATCTACCTGTGACAGCGGATGCCCCTTTGAAGCTTGTTCAGTTGGTGGAAACATCCCCGAGGCAATCCTGTCATGAAGATGTCACATCTCCTCCCAGCGAAGGCCCTTTTGGTCCCTTTCCTGAGAGTCATGCATACCTCCCGGCAGGCGGCCCGCAGGCTGCCAGGTGATAGTTGGGGATTAACTCTGTAAAGGCTACTAGAGATTTTATGCAGGAAAATGCCAAGTTACAAGAAGTGGCAATTTCAAAATAGTAATTTAAAATCTGGCTTGCTCATTAGAATGGGTTTTACATTTCTACTTGAGTCCTTGAATCATGGTACTAGCTGTTTCCAAACTGAAGGTATGCATAATATGGTGTTATAATGTAACTCAGTGGTTTTCTGTTGGAGAGCCAGCCTTGCTACGGGGCAAAAATTACTTTGTAGATTTTTTTTACTGCCAGGGCATGTAAACCCTAAGTGCACGTCCTCCTTTTTTTAAATACCATGTACTATGCCATATGGGCATTCAGGGCTCAACTTAACGGTGACTTATAAGTATGAAAAATAGGTTTAGCCTGGAAAAAATGTATTTTGCCAGGTCAATTTTGCAGTTTTAAAACTGCACACTGAAGCTGCGGGGGCAGGCCTGAAGACATGCTTTTCCTTGTCAATTTAGTGGTTGCACAATGGGTGCTGCAGTCCACTAATGACATTTAACGTACAAGCCCTCGGTACACGGGGTACCATTTACCAGGGACTTATAGGTAGGTTACATGTGGCAGTTATGATTTTAACCACTTTGACAACTTCTAAAGGCCAGAGCACATACACTGGGGCCTGGTTAGCAGTCCAAAAACCAACAGCATCAGTTATAAAATGGGGATGATCATGCAAAAAGATGCATTTTGTTACAACAATGAGTTACAGGACCAGTTGTCAAGAGTAGCAATTGAAAGTTCTTTTGTACATCCAATGAGTTTTCTCAGCATCTCATTTCTAGAGAATCAGAAGGGAAGAGACATCATCTTTTGAGTCCGAATGACTGCATGGTACAGTTGGATCGAAAAGATGCCTACTTTTAAGATCCCGCTTTTAGTCCCTTCAAAAAGGTGCTGACGTTCATTTGGAAACATCTAATGTGGGAGTTGAAGGTCCTAGCATTCGGGCTATCTTTTACCACATAGAGATTTCCAAACTGATGAGACCTGGCTTTGAGATCATAGGATCAGGTTGTCTATCTGGGCAACATCATCTACGTGGTTCAATACAGAGACATTTTCCTGTTCCAGGTGCAGCCAATGATCCAACTGTTGGAGAACCTTGGATTGCTGAATAATCAGGAGAAATATATATGGTACCCAAGAAGAAGATGGATTGCTTGAGCTTTATGATAGATTTAGAAACTTCAGAGTTGCCACTCCAAATGAAAAGCTGAGGGCTATAAAAAAGACAGTAGGCAGGTCCTGAAAATGGACAAGGTCTCCAGAGAACTATTGTCTGAGAGGTGGGTTACTGACTTCAACTATTCAAGCCATTCTTCCAGGGCCTTTTCTTTATCAGGCCCTGCAACAACTGATGTTTCAATTCCTTCAATAGAGCCAGTCTTACTTGGAGGAAATTATCTTCTCCGAAGAAACCAGGACAGAAATATTATAGTCACTGGACTACATGGAGATGTGAAATGGCTGAGTGATATTCAGATCGACTCTGGGTGTAATTATGGAATCAGTTGCTGGCCAATATGGCTGATGGTCTCACCTCTGAGATATATCGACTGGAGGTTGTGGTTCGGGAGATGAAATATGTCTTCACATAAATTGTATGGAACTGCTTGGTGGATTGTTCATGATACATAGCCTCTCAAGAAATAAGGTGATATGCTGCGGAATAATGCTAAGGATTGACAACATAGTAGCAGCATAATAAGTCAATCATAAGATCCAGAAGGCTAGCAGACATTTGGCACTTTTGGCCACTGTTCTCTCCAATTGCCTCACTCTCAGGATCTCTTTTGTGGACAAGAAGAGATTTGCCCCACGATTGGAGACAACCTTATATCTCTCATGGCATTGTACATTTTTGGGAGAGCTTAAGATTGCCAGGAATTTCGCAGATAGCTGTTTCCTTTATCAAACAGCCCTGATTGGCAATTACCCACAAACATTATCAACCAACTTGGGTTATGTGGTTTATCCAGAGGGATCTTGCTTCTGTGGAGCTGATCTTGTTTATATCCTGAATTTTCTTTCAGAGCTGACCAAGATAGGGAAAGCCTTTTATATGATGAATACGTTCCAGTCTGCAAGGGGTCATCTTTTGGTGCGCAGGTTACTAAATTACTGAGAGAGATTAGAATATTAAACCCACCAGCTCTGCACAACGCAAGGCTAGACACCAGGACGTTTACAGGGATTTGAGTGGTCAGATAATGATACCCTCACCAGAACAAAATAGTTTACAAATGTATCTAGGATGTTATATTTTATTTCATATAAAAGAGATGTGCATGGGTTGGATTTGGTTGATCGTTCAGGTACTCCTGGCAGAGTTGTTTTCACAAGGACCAAAAGAATAAATCCAAACCTCTGGTACTTTCCTATACAGTTTTTTCTAGACACCCCCAAACTGTGCTTGATTCGATGCTTGCGAGAGTATGAAAATGTGTCAAATTTTTACCAAGCTTCATGGAGCCTGGGGCTGTTAAGCAATTACTGATGTCGTCCAGGACGCCATTTGCAGCCACCACCTTCGGCACTTTAGCTAAGTGGATCAGATGGGTCATACAGAAGGCTAGCATTGACGTCTAGTTTTGGAGCTCATTCTGTCAGGAGCACTATGGATTCAAAGGCCTTCACACAGGGAACAAGATTTGAGGATCTTTTTGAGAGCAGCAACTGGTTGTCTGACTCAGGTTTTAGGAAGGAAAATATCTAGTTCCATAATGGGCATAAAGGCAAGGATTGTACCAGCCACAGTAGTATCTCAGTTTCATTATGGGAATTTTTGGTTTTCGACTAAGTTTCAAATATTGATTTACTGGTATAGTAAATGCCTAAGATATATTTAAGAGATGTTGAATTCATATTTCTGGT